>NC_089880.1:22139500-22813000 GCF_040182565.1 Anser cygnoides | reverse complement strand
CCACTGACCCTGGTAATAAATAGCCACTCGTCTTTCATTTACTCACTCTCAGATAAACTCCCTTTGATTTCACTTACTTGAAAGAGGACTAAGCAAGGATCCCAGTGCTTGGCCCAGAGCCTCCAGTCATGCAGGTCCAAGCAGCTCCAGGTCTGACAATGTCTGAAGAAAATCAGAAAGTCTCAAATCCCACCCACGACTCTACCATGGAAACATGCAGTTGCCATCAGAATTCAGGGGCAAAGGAAACAGAGGTCAGAATCTGACCCGTTTTTTGAAGGACTGTGTCCATTCCCACAGCAGTCATGTTATTCAGCAGGATGCTTTCATTTCCCTTATCTCTGTCCCGAGGTCGGACTCCTGGCTGAAACCACTCATTTGCAGTGGGGATGAAGTCTAGCAGAGGGACAGGCCTAATCTTAGACAAGGAATAAGCAACAGTGGCGTACAGACCTCCTAGATCAAACTAAGCATCTCGAGATAAATCCAGGAAAGGAAAAATGCCCCTTTTCTCCAGACAGTCAGCAGAGAGAGAACCAGAAACTTTCCACAGAGAGCACTGGGCAGGCATTTGTCATTTTGAACTTACCACACGCTGATAAAAATACTAGCACTCACTACCAGAACAAACAGACGCCTACGCCTTATTCCCGTAGCACTGTTGGTTCTCCATCGGGTCAGTTCTTCGAGCTAAGAGACAGCACTTTGTGCATCAGTCTCCATTCGAAAAGGCAGCTGTGCTAGCCACCTGCTCGCAGCTACGGCCAGCGACAACAAGATCTCAGCCTCAAACTGGAGGAGATCAAACTAGAGAGGACAAGACAGATGTTTTCCCGTCACCTGGACCTCATCCTAAAGTATTCAATGAACTGGTTCAGCAGCCTCAAAACCAGTGATGATTCCCTTTGGGAACTTATGTGGAACAGGTAGGGTGTCAAAGGACTGAAAATTGGAGAAAAGTAGTTCCTAGCCCTAGGAAGGCAAAAAAGAGAAGAGACTTGATTTATGATATAAATTCTCAGAATAGGAAGATTAATTATAGAAAATAAAGATAAAAAAACACTGAAGATAAGTACTAATCCAGGTGGATTTGTCAAGAGCATATCATTACTAAAAAATAGTATTTTCTACAGGAAAAACAGATTTTTTTTTTCTACAGGAAAAACATAGGAAGAAGCAAGACATGGACTGGAATTCAGTAAAGCTTCTGACATATTACTTTCACAAACATGCCAAAGAATGTTACTAATGACACTACTGTGACATGAGTTCTAAAGTGGCCAAAAAAAAAACCTAACCAGAAGGAATTCTCAGTGGGCTCATTGTAGAAATGAAGGATGTATTACATTGGGGTCTGCCTAGGAACCAATTCTGTTTAGTGCTTTCATTATCAACCTGGACGATGGAGTAAAAAGCATGTTTATTAAATTGCAGAGGACATGTATTTAGAAAGAATGGCAGGTATGTGGGAGAGCTCTGCAGAGACCTGGAGGCAGAGTGAGCTACAAGCTGGACACTCACCTGCAGTCCCATGCCACCATGGCGAAGGCAGACACAACAGCGGATGTATAAAGTGTGAGGACTGCAAGGCCAGTGGTTTGCTCCTCTCTATTTCATGTTCTCTGTACATTTGTGACAGCGCTCTTTAAGAAAAATGTGAATCAACTGCAAGCTTTCAGAAGAGCAACAGAAATTAAGAGATCTGGAAAACATCACCTACAAGAACTGAAAAAAAAAAAAAAAGTAGCGTTTCTTCCAAAGAAATGAAGGATAAGGAGCCAACCACAAGAGCATTCAAATAACCTGCAATGCAAGAAGCTCAAGTTCTTCCTGCTCTCTGCCAAGCTGGGCACGGAAGCGTTCAGCTAAGATGACTGCAATCGCTCTTCCCAGACTTCTACCAAGTTTTAGCAAACTGCTCACCATATCTTTCTGGGACCAGAGGACACTGCATTACAACCAATGCTGCATGACTGCAAACATCAGGTAAGAAATTCAATTTGTTTTGAAGCAAACCAATCTGTCCTTTGAACTTCTAGCTAAAGGCTATGAGTCCCTACAATAGCATTCAGGTAGCAGGGCACTGATGATACCATCAGGATATTAAATGCAGACCCTTCCTTTGCGTAGAATGAAGAGCAGAACCAGGGCAGAAACCACATAGAAAACTTTTGACTCAATTATTCATGTTACCAAAGGCCACTTGTGCGTGGCCCAGAGGCTGACAGGTAACAACAACTGCCCTGTAACAGAAAAATAAATGCAAGTTGGTGCCAGTGTGAGACACAAGCGAGGTACAAGCCCTAAGGCCACCTATATCACAGCTGTATACAATTATATTCCCAGACTGTTTTCATTTTGTATATGAACTACCAGCCTCCTATCTTTGTCCCCAAACACATAACCTAACATCCCACCCTCTAAATATTGATCCATTTGTCTCGTTATTTGTTGAAAAATCATTAAAGAACATCTGAAAACAGAGATATAGGATTTGTAAAACAAGGATCATAGCTAAACAGAGGTCATGTATTCTGGTCTTCAAGGCAACAAACCATCCACTGAATGGGAAGTCAGTCATCACAACCTGATTCTGGGTAGGATGGGTGAATTACAGAAAAGAACCCTGTAACAGGTCCACGGTACTAAAGAAGAGCACTAATAAAACTGACCAGGACAAAATACTTACACAGGGGAAACAGCAGCTTAACTATTTCAGTCATTTTAAATTAGATTTGATACTGTTCTTCCAGACAACATTTTAGCCAATCCCAAATTATGAATCTCAGTACAGCAATAACTGAGCAATGTATAATGACTTGTGCTATCCAGGAGTTCCCAAACACCCATTTCCTTCCCTTATCATTGTTCTTTTCCTTCCTCTGCTCTTAAACCCTAGGAGTCCAAAAAAACCCATGCAAAAGCTGGTCCTTTCATGCACTCTTTAAAATGAAAGTTAAATTCACTATTCACAGCACATGCTACATGTTCTTCAATAGAAAGCCTCATCTGTGATGCAAGGTCAGGTTACAGGGAGCAGATGTATTTGTAAAACATATTTAATTAAAACTGAAGTCCATGGACGTAAAAAAAAAGCCTTCACTTAAATGCAGCAGGGCACACAAAGGAACTCTCCTCAGACCAAAACGTGTCAAATATGCCTGTGATATCACGTCTGTACACCACGTCTAATTAGGTGACCTTCACAATGCCAGCTAACAGGGCTCTTACCACTTTCTCCTTGTAAACAATGTACTTCAGCCACTTGAAATCCTGCCATTTGAATCCCGCCAGAACAAACAGGGAATCCTTCTCATACTGTTCCATTTTCTGGATTGCACCTTCAGGATATGTGATCCGGAGAGTTGTCTTGCCACCCACATCTTTTTCAAAGCCCTTCACCGGAGCAGAGTTCAGCCTGTAGGGCAACCAGAGAAGACGCTGTCATGGGTTCCCGTTTACACTCTCGCACAATGATGCAGCATCACTGCCAGCCCCGATCTCTCTGTACACAGCTGCTATGGCAGCAAACATAACCCTTGCAATTCTTCATTGTAAACATTTACAAAGCTTTATTCCAAGTGGCAACAGTTTAATTAAAAGCTATTTAAATTACTTGATTTAATACAACGCAAGCAACTTCTGCACATTCACTCTTGTGATTTAAATTGAGTTGGAAGCTTTGGGGAAAAAAAAAAAAAAAATATTGTCCTTGCAAATTTAGACTTACAAACTAAGCATTAATATTTTAGTGTTCAGTCACTCCTGGGATATCTCACAGAAGCAAGACTGTACTGGAACAGAGGATGCACTTCCATGGCAGTTTAAGCAGACTGAAACTGGTCTCGTGCTCCTACACCTGTCCAGAGCTTGCACAGCTCATCCTACCTGCAGTGAGACTGTTAGTGAACTAAGACAGCTAATGTTTTTTGGAAAAAAAAAAAAAAAGGAATAAAAAGGAACAGGCTGCACCTGGTTTAGTTCCCCAGACTGACCCATCCAGGAGGCGAGCTGCCCTGCAGTGCCAGCACAAGAGAGGCTGGACTGCACACTGGGGTAAGGCTCAGCAGCGCTGCAGTCCCACCGACACAGAGGAGATGCTGCCATGGAAGTGCATTCGGAGGGAATGCTGTGTGTTTAGACGTACTTTTGTTAAAACTCCCCTCAGGAAGTTTTTTTTCCCCTTCAGAAAGCAAGCTGCTCTGGTATTAACAGCGATGATGACTTTCGTGACATTATTCAGAACTTCTTTGTGTACGTAGGACAGATTATTCAATACCAGAAACACAAAGCTGAGGAAATTTCAAATAACTTGGAATACAAATCCTGCTGACATCAAACAGCAGCCCCTCATGGAACAGCACTGCCTGCTTGAATTATTGCAGCCTTCTTGACTTGCGGTAGTTCAATACACTGGAAAGTGCTTATGGACTGCAAATTTTCTCATGTAGGAATGTTAACGAGGATCTGGATTTGTCTTTTTCAGCCCGTGTAAGCATTTTAGGTGGGAAACCTTTCAGTAGAAGAAAATCCCTCTACAGAATCTGAAATTCAATTCAGAATTAAGGAGAATGAATTCCTGTATACGTTCAGTAAAAATACTTTAACACTGGTAATAAAATATTAAATGGAAAGCACCTTAAGAATCAGCACCAGCAAAATTTAAACAGGAGCTGAAGCCCTTTTTCAGGGCTTATATCCCCCTCACTCATACAAAAACAGTGCTCCCGGCCAGCCTGATCCCTTGTCTTTTCTTCTCAGGCTGACTGAGCGTTCACACGTCCGTCACCTTTACTACAAACATAATTTAACCTTCAAGGCACCGTGTGTGGGCTGATGACCTTTCATATTGTAAGAGCAAACGGCCCTAAAGGCAACAGATAAATAGTTAAGCACAACATAAAAAAAGCTTGTCAGGCATATTTTCATCTGTCTTCTTGAACTTGAGGGGATGGTTAGTGTCTGTGGTCCTTTCAGATTTCGACGTGCAGCTCTTTGGCAGGGCTCTCCCCGCTCCCAGCCGCTGGGTTAGCTGTTTCGCTGCTTACCTTGCTAAAGCTCCCCAAACCTGGGATCCCTACCTCGTATCTAGACAGGAAACAAAACAAACCATTTCCCCCAAGTAAAACGAGCTCCGGTCTCCAGCAAAGGGCCAGAACGTGAGCTGCTGACGGAGTCATAGCACTGGGGTCCTGCTAATGAGCCAGCACCAGCAGCCCGCACCCCCGGGGCAGCGCGGGCGATCGAGCAGGGAGAGTTCTGGCAGCTGCAACCTGCACTCACAAAGGTACGCGTTAAGCAGCTCGAGCTTCTTCTCAGGTAGGGCACACCGGTGGCTATGAACACAGCTACGTCTTGTACAACATCTAGGAAGCCAGACCTCCTCATACAGCCCATGGACAGACAGTTTTCTCCATAGGTGAACCCCTATCTCAGTCAGGCGTTGCTGATATACACCTGTTTTCCCCTTTGCAATCTCTTCTGAAGAGGCATTTTTACACATTAGAGCACCGATAACTGCTGCAAGAAGCTCCTGCCAGGTAAACAGTGTGACAGCTGGGAATAACGTCTGCACTGAAATCTGATAACACCCTGTTAAAGAAAAACCAGCAACAAACTCACTCCACTGTTTTAGAACTGTCAAAGCTGATCTGACTCTCTTTATCACAAGATAAAAAATTTCTTGCTGCAATTAATGGCCCTCACACAGTAAGACACGATGCATTAAAAAAAGCTCCTTATCCTGCTGGATCACTTCTTTGTCTACAAAGATGTTTCGTTTTTTCCCTTAAAACTCATCTCCAAAGTCCCAAATCTGACCCTTCAAAGGAGTTTTGCAACCTATAAAAAAGGATGCTATGCACAAAGGGCTTCCCAAGCTTCCACAGGAGAAAAAGGAAGCAAGTGGATGCAGTTAAGAAGTAGTTTGCTCTCACCTCCTCTTGTCCCACATCCAGCCACCTGGCTTCATTTAACCTTTGCAGTTGACTTTTCTCTCCTTTATCCAACCTGCAGCCAGCACAGGTGCTTAGCTGCCCTCTTATCCTCTCAGCTTGCAAACCGACTTAGATTTATGGATGTGGGGAGAAAGAGTTGAACTTTTCATTTGGAAATTAAATAGTAAACCTTCTGATGTAAATTTTAGTGGGTGGCCTAACACAGATGGATTGAAACTGTTCTCTTGCTACTTTGTGAACAGCCTGAGCCCAAGAAGAGGCTATAACTGAATTTTAATAACAGCAGCTGAGATAATTGCAAGCCACCAGACTATGACAAGCAGTACAAGCTCTTTGCTAGCAAATGATAGTGAGATGAACTGGGAGAAGGGCTGTGAAAGTTTCATCCTGTTCTGAGCAGTCATCCCTGTGTCCAGAGCAATACCGGGGCAGCAGGGAACAGCTCACAGGACCAAAGGACTGAAAAGGATCTTCTTGGTCTTTGTCCAGAGTTAAGAGGGTAGTTGTTATTCTATGTATGTTCTGTTCTTTTCTCATGTGCCCATTACTAGCACACAGGAGAGAAAAGAGATCATGTTAAATATCTTCTCTGTACCTTAAATTCTTTTAGTAATCATTTTCTTTGTTCCACATTATCTAAGAATTTGCCATTTGCCACCACATCTCATGGTTGACTAAAGTTCAGAGGGGTGAGATTGGTTACATTCCCTCTGATATGAAACCACTTATCTTATGAAGGAAAAAAACAGTAGCTTAGACTCTGTTAAAGCAATTTTTACAAATTTACACTGTGGTTTATCCCACTTTTCCTATTTACCATCATAATATTTTGTTACTCACACTTCAGAACCTGCTACAAAACCATCCATTTTTCCAAGTCAGACAAATAGGTTTAGTTCCCCAGAGCATATCCTCCTCCCTCCTACACACACTCTCTCTCCATTAGCACAGGTATTATATTTGTTAATCTCCAGTCACCCAGAACACCTCCCTGACTTGACAGATTTATTGCTAAGAGTTATGACCAGACCTATGATTTCCCGTATCAGCACGTTTTTCAAGCATTCTGAGATGGCGATGATCCAGGTCCTCAGCAAAAGCAAAGAGTCCTAACTTCGACTGTGGTCCTTTCCACTCGGAGCCATTCTGCTCCTGCTCCCTTATTCAACATCATCATCCACAGTGAAACAACTGAAATATTCACAGCTTCTAGGGCACACATACTGCTGTTTAATCATTATGGGGTCCTCACTCAGGGAAGCTTACTGCTTCCTGAGACCCTATGCTGCACAGTTCGTAGTTCTTCCCATCCTAACTGTAAAGTGTGGGTCCTGGGGAACACTACACATATATGACAAATAATTCTTCCCTAGAATTCCAGGAGGATGTACCTGGGAGCAGATCTAACAGTACATTTTACTGATTCATCATCTAAGGGCATTATAGAAGAAGCAGGTTTTAAAAAAGAAGCTTGAAAGAGAAGGTTCAAGTGGAATAATAGGAGAGAGAACATTCCCAAACAGCTGTGGAAAATGGAATGCTTGAGGAGTGCCCTTACCCTTTGATGTGATCACCATTTGTAACTTAAACATTTATATATTCTTGATGTTTTTCCTGCACATTAGTTAATGCTTCCATACTAACAGATGTTGCCACAAGTGTACGTTTAACCTTTGCCTGCAGAGCATGCCAACTGATACTGAAACTGAATAAATGACGAGAAAACTGTGATGCCAAAGACTCACCTGACAACAACATCGTAGTCATCAATTTTTAACCCCAACGACTTATTGGCAAGTACTCCACCATTTCCCACAATGATACATCGTCGGCAGCTGAGACTGTGGAGAAAACACAGAGAAGAGGTGATTTTTTAACATGACTTCAAACACAGAGCTGCACCTATTCAGTTTGCATCCATCCAAGAACTCCAGGAAACCTTTGGGAATATTAAGAATCAAGGGGAGGACAGAGAAACACTTGGATCCCCGGCTCACCCCATCATGCCCAGGCATCGCCTGTGATAAACTGCTTTCAACACTTCACTCCGTGTGTGGCCTGGTGAGACGGGCTGTCAGGACAAGCAAGTCTTCTCCCCCCACACCCCTTGTAATGATGGGCTTGAATCAAACCCACCTGTTTAGTTAAACCTCTTCATTACTCGTTTAGCACTGAAATAGCAATAAGGCAAAGGCTCAGTAAGGAAATCCTCTCTCTGAGCAATTTTCTGAGTGCAGGCAGACCTTGTCAGGTTATCTGGGGTGTGCTCACCTTGCTGAGTGCAAAATTGTTGCTGTTCTCATGAGACTTCAAGAGATGGAAAAACACTAAATGGACAGAAAAAGGACCGTACCCCCCCCTCCAGGAGGAAACACATACATAGACATAACGGGTGAGGAATAGGAAGGAAAAATAACCTTAATTAACAGAGAAACAGAAAAGAAAAGGAAGAGAATGGCTTCTCGTGGAGCCATGAGTCACGAGAACTCTTTGCAGCAGATGTTAAAAAGTGATTTTGTTTCGAAGACGGAGAGAGGACTTCTTTCCAGCCATCTAATCCCAAACGCAGCTGGCTCTTCTGGCAGCGTGCCCCCAGCTCTGGTAGTTCGCTGCAGGAATACGTGTCTGCAGAGCCTTCTTCGGAAAGGGTCCAAGGCAATCAGCCGCTTGGAGCCGATCTCTGGGCTAGGCGGCCTGCTTAGTCCCAGGCACAGCTGCCCGGGCTCTTCTGTGCTGCGCTCCAGCCCTGCTGCGATCGGCCTGAGGAGCCAGCGCAGGGAAAGCGCTGCTTATGTGGGGTCCATCTTTGCAGAGCAGGGCTGGAGCGCACTTGAAAGAATCAGCTAAACCACCGAGGGTTACCCTGCTGACAGAGCCATCAGCCGGACATGCGCATGCAATCAACAGTGCAGCACCCAAAAAAACACTCAGAACAGCTTCCCAAGCCCAGACAGAGCTGCGCTGGAGTCCCCAGCCTTTCCAGAAGGAAAACTTCCAACAACCAGGCAGACACACGCCTGCATCCTTAAAGACCAAAGAAGTGTGGATGCTTGTGATAATTAAATCAAGCAATAGAAGAAGACTTTTATAAATAATGGCACAAGAAAAAAATATACAGTTCTGGTGACAAAGAGGCAAGATCTGCTTCAGCAGTATATTGTGGCAAAGAAGGAAGGGAGTCAGTCCCAAATGGCATTCGAGTGACAAAGATGGCAATGGCTTTGTCAAAACCTTTAAGGGAAAGGTGCTGCAGGAGGCAAACTGACAGAGACCGTTTGGTTCTGGCCAGGTGAACTTTCCGATGAAAATATACGCATTTTGGATGATTACGATAAGAAAGTTTGATCTCCTAAACAACTGAGCACTGGGTGAAATACTGTCATTTCTCTCCCCATTTGTCTCTGAGCTGTGACTTTTCTTACTCTTAGTTTTTGATGAAAATACCGTGCTGACAACCAAAAGCTCCAAGTTACAGACACCGCTCTACCCACTTACTGTCAGGGTTTGAGCTTTTACTGATCTCGAATGCAGATGTGTTTGTTTCGGCCTCAAACCACTTTTAAGCACATTCTTCCCTTTTCTGCTAAATTAAAGCACCATCTACTGTCAGCAGTCCCTTCCACATCTGCACGTGACCCTCTCACTGACAAACCACTGCGTGTAAACATCTGCCTCGAGGTGGATCGTCAGTCCCGGGGCAGACTGGTGAGCACGAGCTGCTGCACGAGGGAAGAGCCAGTTCCACCAGCCAAAGCCGTTCGAGTGGCCTCTCTTGATGGCCCCGTTCCCACACAGTACTTGCAGACCGATCAAAGCCCATTCTTAACTTTCTGTTGACCATACGAACTGGATCGAGTTCATCGCATGTCTCACGCGATGGCAGCTCTCCTAGATCTTGAGTCACATTTGCAGCACCTCTCTGAACCCTTTTCAACTTCGCCCCAAACCTCTGAAGCACTGCCTCTGGAGCACCAGCATGCGGAGCTAATGCTGCTCAAAAGCAGGGTCCCTTTCATACAGAGATTTTATGTAGATCACCTCAGTGCTCATTCCATAGTCATGGGTTGGCAGAATATAATCCTCACCTTGTAAATGTGATCTGCGTTGTCCTCTCTGAGATGTCTGACTTTTGGGTTGGCTCATTAAAGAAGCAGAGGTCTAGACTGACCCAAAACTCCTACTCCTTACTGCCCCAGTCTTTGGCTCTAGCAATTTTTAGTGCAATTTTACATTTCCTGCAAATCAGTCTTAGTCACTGAGAATACCTGCCAGCAGGCTGACACCAGAAGTGTCACTAAAGGATTAATTCTCAACCCTGACAGTAGCTTTTTGAAGCTGTGTCTCATATTCCATTCCTAAAAAGCTGGTATGTCTACAAAGATTTTGCATAGAATCAGAACAAAATGCTGGACTAAGACATAAATAATGCCTATCTTTAAAAGGTTACCTTTATCAAGCTTCTACTTTATCAAGCTTCTACTTTATCTTAAAAAAAACAAATCACACCTACATGACAAGATTTTATTTTCACAAAACCCAAGATAACTAACATCAATTATGCTGCCATCCTAGCTCTGCCCCATATCAAACTTCCCGGTGTTTTTCCTGCAAAAAAGAGCAAATCAACTTCCAAAACCAACCTCTCATCTCCTATATTTCCCCATCAATAGCACATTTGCTGTTCTAGCCAACATTCCAAGAAGGGTTAAAAAGCAAACGGTAATAATAAAAAGAACTCCTTACTTAACTCTTTAAATACTCTCCAGCGCTTACTGATATAATTGCTATTTAACATCCTGACAGTTTCTAATAAAAATATAGAAAATGTTTCATCATTGCTGTAAAATGGGATACCATCACTCTCTCTTTATCCAAGAAATCAATCTCCTCAAGTCTGCAGATCAAATTTTCATTTCTTTCTGACACTAAGGTCTCATCTTTGATCTTCTAATGGCTTTTTCTTAATTTTTTTTAAAAAGTACTTTACATACTGTCACCACCATACCAAAAGTATGTGCTGCACACCCAGAAAGCAGAAGTCAGGTGCAGATGGCATTCCTCAGGTGCACATGATGAAGGTATGCTGAGTGTTGGACTTTGCCTAGGTTCTGCGTGTTGGGCATTTACGTTAAGTCTGGGCAACCAGGACTGTTTGGCTCAAGAGAGGCAGAAAAGTGAGCTGGCTCAGTCTCACCAGCTTTGGCAATCACACTGTGGGACACAGAAGACTGTAGGGCTACCCTGATGGCGCTGCAAAAGGGAAACATTGAGCAGGGACGTGTCAGGCATCAAATCTGACCAGATATTTGGACACGTGGCACTGGTGTAGCTGAATCCCTTCACAGTGAGCACTGACTGACAGTGCCTGAGCGCAGCAAACCCACAAAGACACTGCTGGCTCCAGGCAAGTTTCTGCCGTGCAGGCAGCATCAGTTCCCCAGCTCAATTGTTTCCCCCAAACGGTGTGCAAACACCTTTGGGTTTGTTTACAGATCACGTCAACCCTGGATGTCTTTTCCAGAACAGTTCTAATACTGAAACGTCCGACACAGCCCAGGTTCCAGTTTGCTACCAGGGTGGTATGAGGGAGGGTCACGGACTTTCCACGCCAGACTTTCCCAAAAGCCCTAAGCTGGGAACTGGAGCCAGATGTGCAGCCTCTGACACAGATGCTTAGAGGTTGAGTTCATCTACACCAAAACCAGAATTCACGCAGACCTTCTTGAACAATACGGTACTGTAAACACGTGTATGCATTGTAGCAATTGCTACTTCCTCTTCCTCCCTTGTCAAAACCCTTTAGGGATTTGTAAGGGGAAAAAAACCACAAAACCTTCCATTACACAAGTTTGGAACCAAAGGCTTTGAGGAAAGATATAACAGAGTAATTAGAAAAAATACGTCTTTAGGGCAACTGGTGCTTAGGGAGGTGTAGCACGTTCTGGTTTGGTCTGGCTGCTGCTACTTAAACTGGTGCTACCAACCTGAGATGGGGACACCAACACTTCCTCTCCTGTTCTAGCAGGTTCCTTCCTCACTTGTTAGTGTATACGCTGTGCTAGTAAATATTTAGTTAGAAGCTTAAACTCTTGGTTTCCCTTCATTACTATCCGGGGGCAATACAAAATGGTCAGTTAGATTTTTGGATTTATGTCATTCCTATGAAATTTATAGGCAGTCACCACAGAAATTTAAACCAAAAATCTATTGAAGGCCAGCTAGCAAAAGAACTGGGCAACTGGAAATGAAGCTCGATTTGCAGAATGAGGGGTAGGCCGCTGGAGGAACCACTAAAACAAACAGCAAAAACATCAAGGATATAAATGGGCTTGGAAAAGCCAGAGGACAAGATAACTCAGAAGTGTCAAAGACAAGGCCCATGAACACCTGTGCTAGGGACAAAGATAGGGCAGCACCGAAGGAAGAGGACACTAATTCCACAGGATGCCCCCTGGATCTCCAGCCTTCTTCAGAAAAGCTCAGTGCTGCGTTGCAACTACCCCACAAAGAGAGCTGCAACGTTACCTACCTCCTGCCCTGGAACAGCAGCACGTTCCCAGAAGCAGTACAACACAAACGTGCCATAATAAAGCTGACACGAAGAACAGCTAAGAAAGCACAGCATCACTTGCACTGTTACAGACTTGAACTGTAGCATTTGTTCACATGCCCTCCAGCTGCTGCTAGTTATTAACACAACTCTGTTCACAATGGAGGGATTAGTTGCAGTGAGTTGACAAAGCTGTTTTGGGATGATGAAAGGTGTACGCATACCCGGAAGGATTGAGTTTGCCTCATTTCAGCACCACGTCGGTACATTGTGTCAGGAAAGGTGCATCAGGATGCCCTTTTGGCACAGGGGTAATCAAACAAACAAGTTCACTTCCAGGGCTTCTAGAACGTAAGCAAAGGTAACATCTCAAAGGGGTAGCTTTGTGAAGGAGCTCAGAAATGGAGAAGCTTAGGTGGGGACAAGACTGAAGGCTTGGTGTAGGTCCTCCCCCCATACAGCCCTAATCTCCTCTTTCCTTCCTATGCTCTCACGCACTGCTCTGACCTCACCTCCCCTGCCTCTCCCTCCCTTCCCCCGGGAAAGCTGCGTTCAGCGTGTGGTTACATGAACACTTGCTTCAATAGACTGAGCAGTGCTCACCCTCCCCACCCATCCCTAGCCCTCTGCCTCTCATGCTGCTGCTCCAGCGCTGTGCCAGCGCCACTGCTCAGTGGGAGGAGAGCTCTATAAGTGAGGTCACTGAAACGATCTAGGTTAGGAGAGAAACCTTTAAAATAGGCTCACTTTAAAATCTCCCTTCAGACAAGATATTAGAAAAGATGTCTTTACCATGAAAGTGGCCAAAGACTGGAACAGGGTTCCTAACGAGGCTGTTGATGCCCCGTGCCTGTCAGTGTTCACAAGGTATTTGGATAATGCCTTCAGGAACATGCTTTAAATTTTGGTTAGCCCTGAGGTAGACCACTTCAACCAAGGCAGTTGGACTTGGTGATCTTTGTACGTCCCTTCCAACTGACCTACTCTATTCTAAACGACACCAGCAGCACGAGGAGAGAGTAGGAAACTACACCCTGAGAGCAGGCAGCAGAAGCAGCAAAGATAGCTTCTTCAGCTGGCATGGCCAACAGAGAAAATGTTGATGCAACTCCATCCTATCGAGAAGGTGAACCTGGAGCATTTTCCCTAATGCTAGAATCAGCTTACTAGGCTACAGAAAGCCTACAAGTGGAAGGGCTCACAAGATGTCCTAGCCTGCCCCGTTGTACATTGCAGACTTGCTGCATCTCTTACCTAATGCTGTCACAAGGCATTTTTTTCAGCCCATAACTTAGGCCATCTCTAGTTGCTGCAAGGAGATGAGCAAAGGGGAGAGAGCTGGACTTTCTCCTTGACTAGCGAGCAGTGAGGGAGCGATCCAAACCTGGAGCTGGAGTTCCTGCTCCCCACACACTGGAGCTGCCACAAAAAGGAACTGTTGGATCTGCTTTGAGCTGGTGCCAAGATCAGAGAGTAGATAGCCTTCCCTCAAAAGCCTGTTCCATCAGCTGTTTTGGAATCCAAAAAAGTGCATGCCCCTTGCTGCCAGCACTGTAATTCATCAATAATCACACCAGAAGAACATTTTGGGAAGTATAACCAAACCCCTTTGTTGCAACTCCATCTACCTACTGCTTTAGGTTCTCACTTTGCAGCTTGTTATCCCAAGCATTCCTTGTCCCTTTCTGCTACACCAGCTTCAATTTTTATTTCTTTCCCTATAAGACTGGCTCACTTGGAAATGCCACAGGAGGTGTTTGATCCTGAAGCATGCACACAGCCGCTGGAATCAAGCTCACAAAGGAGTGCTATCTCACCTAGCTGCCATCCCCATCAGAGGCTGACTCGGGAAACAGGTGAGAAATGACAAGGAAAATCACGTTCACTTCATTTGAGGAAAGAAGCACTTACTGCCCAGAGATACAGACACATGAAGCAGCCCATTTGCTCAACTGAATGTGGAAAACAACATCGAGAGATGACCACAGCTAGCAGTAATCCACCTGCTCCCATCAGCTCAGAAGATACGTTATGCCTTCTCCTACAATGCCTGCTTGACTGCAGCAGTGCATCGCAGCACCCTGTACTCAGGGTGCCAACATACACAGTTTGCACAGCCCCAAAAGGGACTGATCTCCCTGCAAATGGCTTCTAGGCTGCTAAAAGTAATATGCACTAGACATCCAACGTCCACTGCTCTGTATTTACCACAGAAGTTCCCAAATACACAGTATTTCCCCAATCTATGTATTTACAAGCACACAGACCTAAGTGTTAGGTCTTTCCTATCTCTACACCAAAACCATTATAAAGAAAACAAAATAAAGTGAGCAGCTTGTGCTAGTGTGGCTGTATCTCACAATCTCTTCAGAAATTACTTTAAGAAACGAAACAAAACAAAAAAACAACATCCCAAACCTCAAAAAACAGGTGAGCAGCAAGAGTAGCTACTACATTAACTCTCACGGCACGAATATTTCACCTGCCTCCATGTCATTAACACTTATTTCCCATGAGCAAACTTCTGAAAGAGCCTATATGTAGATTTTTCAACAGATTAAAATCTTAACTCTCCAACCAGAGCTGAGAGAAATCCCAGATGGGTGAGACTCAATTGTGTGTAAAATCTCAAAGGTCATTTGTAAAATGCTTTTGCCTTCTGGACATCATTTCCCAAATTAATCCATATTCTAAAGGCTAAGTGTATCCGGCATTGCTGTGAGAGAAGACAAACTTCAAAGCAACCTAAATTAGCACATGGATTGCAAAAAAAAAATAAAAAAATAAAAGAATAAACTTTCAACATAGAGATGAACTCCCAACTCTAACTGTAGTTGGCAAGCTCTACAATCAACGTGCGAGATGTGGAGAGCTATGGAAAGGCTGGAAAAGCTTCTCAACTTCGTCATGGAAAAGTGGACAGAAAGGGTGTTGGGCCAGGAAATAAAACCAAGGTGTTTAGAAAGCAGGAATTGTGTTGCTAGCCTGTGTTCAAGGAAGCACCACTGCTTGGAAAGGAGTAGTATGAGGACTTTTGAAAGAAATCGTGTCCCAGTGAAAAACTCTGACGACTTCTCAAGGAAACCACCTCCAGTCCGGGAGGTGGCACTAAACCAGAACTGCAGGGCAAGGGAAAGGAATGACAGTAAAGCAAGGATAGGAAAGACTAAAGGAGTATCATTGGGAAGCTGATCATTAACGTGTCAGTGAGTCTCAGTAGCAATCTCTACAATAGGACTGAAGAATCAAAGGAGCTTCTTCCAAAGGCATCGGTCCAAATACCTCAGGACCCGAGAGAATTGCTATCGCATCCTGGCACAGGCTGGGACAACACAATCACACATTCCTGCTTTAAGAGTGAGGAATTCACGAAACATTGTTAAAACAAGCCAGCCCCTTCTTTCCCGCTAAGAGGTTCTTGTGATCCTATTTCTTTGTCAGAAAGGCTGAAAAAGAATGTGTTTATTGAAAACCAGCTATTTACTTATTTGAAAAATAGGCAAGAGAGTGTACTGTGATACCACAGGGAACAAAAGACTAGGAAATAGCCAAAAGGTAAAGGCTTTTTTTCCACTTATGCTTGACTTAAAGGCCTCCAGAGTTTACAGATTTACTGGAAAGAAGGCTGTTTCCAGCTCCTGATCCACCTCCAAAGCACAGGCAATCTCTGGCAACATTTATTTAGGACAGGGAAAATAATTGCTTCAATTCCTCCTACTCTAAAAGGTCTCATCTTACCTGTCAAGAGCTGGAGTTAGACGGTAATCTTTGGTTGCTGACAGGATGGCTTTGATCAGATTATCTGGGGAGAAAGGAAGAAGACATTAGGAAGAACTCACTTTGAGCGGAAATGAAAAACAAAGGGATGTAAAGCTTGCGAAGCAGTTACTTGGAGGGACTGAAATAAGGTTCTCATCATGAATAACTACTTGAACTTGCATATTCCTATTTCATTTGGACAACGACCTTCACACACTGACTGCAAAGACACATGATGTGCCAAATTCTGACGGAGCACACCAGAGACTTGCACAGAGAGGGTGCAAGGAAAAAAATTCCGGTTTAAGGCAGTGGTTTCACACCCACTTCCCTGGGATTGCAGTCCCACAGCCACTTCAGACATGAAAAAGCCAATACCACTGCCAGTGCTTGCTTCATGCAAGCTTTTACGCAGCTGAGTGGTGAACTGGATGCAGGAACAGAAACACATTGAAATTAATGCCTTCTATTTTGCTGGGTTACTTTTACTTTATACATTAAGCTTAGTTAGATTTCGCTTTCATATTTGTATTTACTTTTTGTTTAGTTTTATTTTGCTTAGTTACTTTTAGTTCAGTTCTTCAGTCTGGCTTTCTTCATGGCAGAATCCAATTAAACCATCACAGCTGCTTAAAGAAATGCCCATGGAGCCACAAAGCCTAAACTGATACCCAGAGAACACTGCAGCAAGCAGATGGTGTTAGTTATACAAGCATAGACACATGCCCATATTAAACGTATTAAATTACAGAAGCACAATGATTACACATAAATAAATCTATAAACTCTGGAAGCTGTGCAGTCTGCTTCCTCCTAGATCCGTCCTTCATACCAAGTTTCTCCAACCTCTCTCCCCTGTAAGGATCCAAACTCCATCACGTCCAGTCCAAGGGGCAGCAACGCTCTGGCTAGCCTGGGTTTACGGATGTACCAGTAACTTCAGAATGGCTGCACCAGGTCAGACAAAAAGCCTGTTTGTCTCCAAATCCTGGCTCTAACTGCTGCCTTAAGCAGCTGCCTAAGAGCATAAGAACAAAGCAAACAGACATAATGCTTCTCTCAAATGCTCCTCTAGCATTTAGTTATTTTCAAATCAGGGACTTTGCACACCAGGTACAGCTTCTATGGATCTGGCAACCTGTGGTGATTTCTGTTCTCTGAGCTCAGAGTCCTCCTGGATCCATATGGACTCTCAGTCACTTCCCTTTCCTGATTCTGAATCTGGCTTCTCCTACCTTCATTTATATTGGAAAAGACTGTGAACAATCAGTCCCTTCCACTTTCCCCAGGAGATTATAGATACCTGTCATATCCTTTCCCTAAATGCACTGGTCAACTGGTTCAAAGGTTCTTAGGAAACAACCAGTCCAAAGGAGCAAATAAGTGTCATTTCTTTATAAAAGATTAGAAGTGACACAGCAACATTAAAAAGATTGACATCAAGTGATTATTTACAGTGAACTTTAATATTTTTCCTGACACTACTTCGGGCATCTGGCGCAGTTAGGGGGTGTCCCTTTCAAACAGGGATTTCTGTTCTTACATGCTGGTTTTGCTCCATCACTGCAGAAACCGCAGGATGAGGATGTGGGGCAAACACAGGCCTGAGGCAGCCCACCTGCCCAATAACCGAGCCTGACAACAAACCGGTGAGACATGAGGCAGACATGCAAAGGTGATAAACAGAAATGACTAACGGTTTCTTTACATTTGGGATTTTTTGACATGGCATTACTGACAGCCCCTGCCAACTGTTGCAAGCTGGGAACTGCGATTACTTTCAGATCTTATTTTGGAGTAGAGTACAGAAAAAAAGCAATTTGTAGAGTAAAAGCAACATATTTTGCTAACAAAATAGTGTTGCTTTTTAAATTTTTCCTTCATTTGAAGAATTTTTTCTGACACATTGATAGCAGACTCCCTCTCCAACAGGAATGCTATTTCCCTAAGTCTTCTGCAACAGCAGTAGGTTGCTGTGACCTCTAATGGCACCATGCCACAGTCCTCTCCTTGGCCTGTCTCTTCCGTGGATGGTATACGTTACTGTGGTTGTTTTCCCATACTCTCAGAAAAACGAGATCAAAGGATCACATGTCAAGGGCTGCAGCCTCCCATCTACCAAGCTTTTGTTATGCCAGGTTTGCTCTACCACCCACAGATTAACACCCTGCACTTCTTGGAGGCCATCCGTTACATTATATTAAAAAGCACATGGGATACAGTTGACTAATGCACTCAAACAATTCTGTTTTTCACATCTTGCCAGCTAATTAGTAATGCCTTCATAGCGAACATTCAGGAATGAAATATGACTACTTTAGGACTGGATATGGCAGTGTTTGGGGTTGGGATGCTCCCCATTCCCATCATCCAGAGAGAAAACACAAACCAAACAACAATATAGGATATTCAGTAAAGTTTATGAATAGCGAAATGGGAAACAATTTTTTAGCAACCCCCACAATCTAACACATTGCACCTGAGAGGTTTGGAAGTTGCACAAATCACAGCGTTACCATTCAAACCGGCTGACTGAAGCTCAGGAAAAGACAAAGTTCTTCACTGCCAAGCCTTGATGCACGGCAGGAATGAAGGTGGCACAGATGCCCTCAGCGCTGGTTTCTCTACTCTAACACCCCCACTGGAAGTCAGGTACAGGAGCCACAAGCACTAGCAGGAAAGGCTGAGCAGGGGAGAGGCACTAGATATTTTCAACTGAGCTGAACTCAGCTAGAAGCTGGACACTGCACTGCTGCTAAAGGGGGGCATTTGCATTTGGCACCAGTGACCTACTTGCACTGAACAGAGCAAAAACCAAAGGACTCTGAACAGAGCAGTCCAAGAGCAGTGTTTTGGAAGAGCACATTTTATTTCTGATAACTGTCAGTTTTTCTCAATCTATTTTACTATTTTCTTTAAGGGCACCGATTGTGCTTTAACATGGAACCATGCTCAAAAGAAAGACTGTTTTATTAGGACAACAGCTATACAAACAACTTGTGGGTTTCTTTTTGGTAGATGGGTCACCCAGGTTGTGAATAAAGCGAGGTATGGATGCAGACACAGTGCCAGCCCAGGCACAACTTCTCTCGTGCTTGGCAGATGGGAAGAGCAGACACAGTGGTGGGTGTGCTCTGCCTCGTACACCAGTGCACCGAGGAGGGGCCGGGAGGGGCCTGAGTATACATGTTCTGAGTACTACAAAAGATAAAAATCCTTCCTGTTACAAGCAACAGGTATGCGTGCACTCACCTCTCGCTTCCAGGGCCCAGGCACGCAGCCAGCTCAGGTGTAACAGAACTCATTAGCTCAGACACATCCCCATTCAGGCAGGTCTCATTCTTTGCGAACCATTTCCTAGCTGGAAAAGTTTCAGCTGCTTTTGTTCGGTGCAGAACCCCAGCGAACCAGCCGTGCAGACATGTCTTGGCACCACACGCCTAGAAACACGAACCCTGGAGGGCACGGTGCAGAGGCCGCAGGGCCGCACGGCAGGTCAGCTCCGACCAGGCAGAACTTGCCACCTGCCTTCACTGCGGGCACACAGGGGGCTCGAGCAGACACAGATCATCCAACAGCCATTCAGTGGCCACAGTTTTGGGAACTGCTTGGAGGCTTAGGAAAGCCAACGGCAGTAACACTTGCTGTGCGCTGTTCTTCCTGTTCATACTGTAAGATTCAAGGCAGGTATTACCACTACTAAATCCTTTCTTCAGACCGTAGGAAAACACTGATGTTTAAATGTCAGTGCAATCATCCTGCAGATGTTGGCTGTCTTGGGAAAGGAAAGCATCTCAGCACGGCTTTTCTTAGGATCAAAATCACACAAATGAGAACAAACTAGATCCTACAAGTGACAGGGACACAAATACCTTAATTATTCGTATTTGTGTTTTATTTCCTAGACAACACACATTTTAAATTAATTTTTGTGTGAAAAGATAAGTCAAAATAATACAAGCTTTCCCCATATCTAACAGCCTGTGATTCATCCCTCAAAGTCAGAGCGGTGCATTCCTCCCTTCTGCCCTGGGAGGCAGAGCACGCTGCCCAACAAGAAAGGAGGACAAAATACAAGAGCAGCCCTTTGTCCTTCCCACCGATCAGCTTAAGAAGCAGTGAAGATAAAGACGGGTCTCCCACCAGCACTGAGCTGGATGGCAATCATTTTGTCTCCCTTGCAAACAAGTCGATGATGCATGAGCTACATCTCTGCAGCTCTTTGGAGGGCACAGTCACCAAAGCCCCCACTTTCTCCCATTATTAAATAACAAGCACATCACCAGGGCAAGCGATCTATGACAGCTTTCCACAGCTAAAGTTTCTGTTTATTATACTTTTTCTCTTGTCACGGAGAATTTAGGTTACTGGGGAGCAAGGGAGATTGTTTAACCCATTTGTCTATCAACCACTATGCGCACTCTATTACTATACAAACAGAGCAATAAGCCTCTGCACATTTTCCTCCTACCTAGAGGAGGAGTTGACTAAATTTATCTAAGAATCCCAAGTTATCATGACACATTCTATCAGTTTTCCTTATAACATCAGAAGACTCAAAAGCATCTCAGGACTGCACAATTTCTCTGAACTCATCTTGACTTCAGGTTGACCCTGAAATTTTCAGACATTTGGAAAAACTATAAGTAAATAGTTCGAAATTAGGCGGGCAGTGACCACACAGTGAGAACCAGCCCGAGTCTGAATTCTAGCATTTTTATCTGTTATTTATGTGGAAGAGTGGAGACCTTCACTGTAAATGTCAACAACACTTAACACTGTTGTTTCTAATGCATAAGCTTCTTGCTAGTATCATAAAAAAAATGGAGACCTTTTCACTCCACAGGGCGTACTGCAGCCATCTCACAGGACCTACCTTCTGCCTGCCTTACAAGCAAACACATTGAGCTGCTCACGCACTCTCAAATGGCTGAGAGAAGAGGCTATTTTTCAAATATTCCACACCAGCCATCTTTCTCTCAAATCAGGAAAGTCTACATGCCCTGACTGCCACCAAAACGAACTTGGATAGCATGTCCCAGGGTCAGGGAACTGTGTTCTTCTGTGGTGCTCTGCAAGCCCTGGTCGGTGCCCACCTCCACGTGTGGTCACCCAGCCTCCTCACCTCCAGCCACCACTTGTACAGGACGCTGGGCACGAACTTCAGCTTTTGGGAATCCACTGACTAGAGTTAGGTTGACAGACAACCCTGAGGCATGCCATCTTCTCTGCATGTGGTCACTGTCCCCATGATAATGGAATGTCACGTGCCTGTCAGCTTCGTGGGGGGAGCAGGCTAAATGCTATTTAAGCTATGGATGAAACAAATCTCAATATTTGCAAACAAGACATAAGCACAAACCCAATCCATATTTTAATTTATTTTTTACACTACCCCATAAAACCCAAGTTTATCCCCATATAAAGTCCTTCTTCGGCATTTTTGTCCTTAGGATCTCATTCTGTATGGGAGCTGAGGAGTAATGTTATAGATAGTCAAAAGCCATCTGGACACAATCCTGGGTAACGTGCTCCAGGGGACCCTGCTTGAGCAAGGGGGTTGGACTAGGTTTGGACTCCAGAGGTCCCTTCCAACCTCAGCCATTCTGTAATTCACCACCCTGGTGCTCAGCACGAGGCCACGGCCTCAGCTCCCACCACATACTGTCTTCCAGCTCCCTCCAGAAACACCACATCCAGCTGTAGCCACACAACGTCATTTGTATTTTAGAGAAGCTAAGAACGCAGCGAGTAAAACAGATATCAAAGCGAGTCTGAAATTCCTCGCAGCACTTCTTGTTATTGATCAGCTAACTTTATGACGTCTGTGCAGGAGAAAGCAGCTACAAAGACTTCGTGAACTTCGAAGCATATTGCTAACACGTGAACTGGCTCTTCGAGGCAGCTCACAACAGACTGCAGGGGTCTGTCCCCACATCAGCTCGGGTGTAAACACAAGACAATGCTTTCTTAAGGTCATCGCTGTGCCAGATTTAGGTTGGTTACTTGAGATACACTTTAACAAAAGCACTTCAAGCCATCACTACTTCCAATATCACAATACTTCGATTGATGATTTTTAATCGTATTAATAAACATGTATTTACTGTTGCATAGATACAAAATACAAATCAAGAGACAGAAAAAAAAAAAAAGCCTGAAGAAGCAATAACAATTTTAGGAAAACCTGGCATGTATTAAATGTAACCTCGGGAAAGCCCTTAAGGTCTTTTTTTTTTTTTTAATAAGATATAAATAAAATACAAAACATTTGGACTCTTGATTTACATCGTAGTCTTAGAGCCTTCAGGGATTTTTTTTCAAGCTTTTCTTCACAACCAAGAGTTTGTTTTTTCAGAATACAAGTTTAGTTCCCAACATAATCCCAGGGCTTGGAAAGTTGGAGCATTAATTTGAAAAACAATTATGCCAGAAAATGGGCAGCATTTTGCAATAGCCATGCATTAACCATTTTGATCCAAACTCAAGTCTGATGCTCAGGAAGCAATAAAGGCTGTAGAAACAGGCTAATTCACAGCAAATGGAAGTGAACCTTGAAGGATTCATAACATGCTGTCCAAAGACAAGAGGGAAAATAAATACAGTTGTTAAGAGGGCTGTTCTTCCTTTTGTTGCTGCATTTCTGATGCCCCTTCACAGTGACCAGGCAATGTCTTCAAGGACAAAAACCTCATCAACAACTACCACAGTGATTTCTAATTCTCCTGAGCCTTGCAGAACCATTACAATATGGCACTTAGGACAGCTAGAGAACACCTGCTCTTCCCTCTAAGAGGTAAAAGATAGGGATAACATCCATATCTCAATTGCGTTTCAACACTCCTAGGAAGAACCTTAATTTGGAGTCACTCAATTAACTGGGAACTTGGGGTTCGAGATCTCCCTCAGGCACATTCTGCTTCTCAGCGGGTCAGGAGAAGAACTGTTCTTTAAGTACATTCAACAGCAACACATTAATTTTCATTGAAATAAGGGACTCCACTGGAGGCTTGTACTTTCATCAAGAGAGCTCAAGAGTGAGGGATGATTTAACTTCAAAATTGATGACACAACTTCCCTTTGGAGGCAGTAATGAAATGTTGATCCCCTACCTCTTCTGAAACTTGAACCTTTCCCCCTGCCTCAAACCTCTCATTTAATTTCTTGAGGTTATAAAATCAGCTAGATTCCCTGGGGGAAACAGCAACATTTTTATAGATATATTCCCATGTGATAATGGCAACTATTACCAATTTTGGTCAAGTGTAAAATTCTAGTGGAAAATAGTTCAGCAATCTGCCTCAATCAAACTCACAAAGAAACACTCATGTTAATACCTACGCAGAACAGAATTAATATCTATACGTGTTTGTGCTTCTTGTTTAGTTAAGAACACATGAAGAACAAGAAAACCGCTCACAGTAGGAAAATCATTCATACAACAGTGTGCAGCTAACTAAAGACAAAGTTGGAAAATTAAAGCAGAAAACAGACACCCCATTATCAAGTAGAACGAGTCAAAAGGTAGGGAAGGTGTTTGCATGTAGTACTCCAGTCTCTGTAAAGAGCTGGAAGGGTAGGTTGGGAAAGACCTACTTTTCTGATGGTGCTTTTTTTGGGTCAGTTGTAAATTTTAATTGTGATGACCAAGTGAATATGTTTTCTCATAGATAAAATATTGTTCATGCCAAGAAAGTTGATGTGGAAGAAAAAAAAACACTATGCAAGAAAAGAACATGCATGAAAAGAGATTTTTTTTCCTGATAACATTTTGCTATACCAACTTTTGCACGCCCGAAAACTCAACATTTTCACTGAAGATGCATGACCTCTCCCCCATGAGACTAATGAAAACACTGCTAAGCAGCACTGAACCATGGTTCTTCCCAGCAGCATTCACACAAAGAAAAACATCCAAATAAAACCAAGTATGAGAACAATTAACCATTGCACAATATATTAGTATTGGTGCTCTGGGCAATGTCTCTCTTGTATCAGATGAAAATACAAAGTCTCCTGGCCAGTACTACTACTTATTACATTCAATAAAACTGTAGCATTTCAAATATGTTCTTAATATTCTCATACTACAGTGGGGGTGAAATGGCTTTGTAGATTGGTGGTGAGAGCAAATTCTGAGATGGTGGCATGAGAATCAGAAATAAGTATCACCTTCAAAGACAAACTGATCCTGGGCCAACAAAACAGCCTCTCTGCTTAAAGCGATCTAGCAGGAACAAAGGTAGAAGTGAGGACACATAATTACTGCTATGCAGTGACACAACCACTAAATGCATGAAGGAGATATTACATGTATCATAGTTGTTTAGGTTTTTAGCATATGCTATGCCATATGTTTTTGCTTAAGTTCAAAATAAAAACTCCAGCAACTCCCGTCCTTATTACATAGAGATGATGCCAGATACTAGCTACTATTTCTTACGAAAGCCTTTTATATTCTTTAAGCCACATGTACTGAGAAATTCTATTAATAGTCAGGTATTTCTCCAGTCTTGTTTGTTGCCCTTCTCCAAATAACTCTTTCCTTTTGCTTTAGCTAGAGAGGTAAATTTGGGGAGGAGGCCGTCTGGGATTAATAATCTCACTAACACTATAAACTATTTTTCCATTGCTTATTCATTGACAAATTTAACCCTGAAAGCAGTGCACGTGCCAGAGGATCTCTGCAACAATATGGACAACATGTGCATATGCATACCTCCCTAAGCCACACTGATAGAAGCACTGCTAGAAAAGAGTGCAAATACATGAGAAGAAATTTCACTTTAAACTAAAAGCAAACCAATCTCCTTGTTCTTCACAGAAAAAGCTACAAGAGCAGGCTTGGTGAGTGCTGGGAAAGAAGCATTCCTAAGAGCAAATTAGACCCCTGCAAATGATGAAACGCGGGAGGCACTCCAGCATCCAAGTCCGTGCTGAAACAATAGCCTGGGACACAGGAGGGTGCTCAGCGGTTTGAGATGTCCCCCACAGGACATCTTGACATCTGTAGCTTTTACAGTTCCAGCTTCTTGTTAACGGTTTGATCTTCTTGACAACTCTCAAAGCTGACTAATTTCATCGTGTTCCTGAAGGATAACCCTCACTTTGGCTGCATACACGCTAATAAACAAACAGGCAGCAGGGCAAGGGCCCATGCTGTCCCACAAGGGCCCTATTAAATTGCTAGCACAGCCCCTGCAGCTCTTCACCAGGACATTTGTATTATTCTAATTTATTCACACGTTCAGAGGCTAATATAGGTGAGTGACCTTTCTTGATAGGAAGCCTAAATACAACCACCCTCTTTTTTTTTTGTAGGGGGGTAAGGATAGCCATGGGGAGTTAACCTGTTTGAACAATGAGCTCAACTGCCTTCAGTTCCAGAGGACAACCGTTTTATTTATTAATAGAGATGCAATCACCGTTTCCAAGCACTCACAGAGGCACATCCCATTTCTAGGTTTCTGTCAAGTCACATAGTAAGAGACAACAAAGCTCAACATGGCACTAACAATCTTATTTCTTGAAGTAAGCACAGTCAAATGTGACAGTGTCCTGTTCACCAATTTGGTCATTCTTCATCATTTAGAAAGTTTTGACTTAAATTCTGAAAAATAGTCTCATAGCTGCAGAAGTCACTGGGTGAAACCTAGAGCCACCGTTACACAAATGGCCAGATACTTGCAGAGACCCTTTGTGGTGTTAAAACCTACGAGCAAATACACTCACGCTTCTTCAAAAAGGGATGACATACCTATTAATGTCCTTATTTGCACACTGAGAGAGCAATAGACGTGTGATGAACGCAATGACACCTTCAGTCTGCTATATCAGCTCCAACACTCCTGACAGTTCTCAACTCTGCTTTTGTCCCAAGTAGTTGGGGATGGGGATCGGGTAATTAGGATCAATTCTCACTCCAAATCTTTGGTGAACAGAAGCATCAGAGTCAACACGCACAAGAACTCTCTGCCTATTTAAGACAGTTTAAGAAACAAGTACAACTGCATCTCAAAAAACCCTCTTCATCTATTTCTTATTTGCGTATAGGACACTCACAGACCACTGTTTAAAAAGAGTTCGCACAAGACTTCCTACTGCCCACCTCATTTCAGAAACTCCTGTTCTCCTGTTAATAAAGAAGCAGGGAAACCACTTGCTTATACCTGTGCTTTTTAATTTAGCAGACTGAGGCAGTTAACTAACAATAGCAGCAGTTTCCAATCTGACATGAAATGCAATAGTTCATTTCACAATTAAAACTTAGCTATGAGTTTGAAAACCTTTTAGCTAAAAGTCTGAAGAACAGGAGGAAACTTTAACAAAAGAAAGCAGAAATGGTGCTGTTATCTTCCAAGCTGCTCAGGAGCTCTTGATTTCCTAACTTTGGTACTTTCAAGCTACCACCGAGAAGTTCCTATGAGTTTCTTGGAATATGCAGCATTACTGAAAGTGAGCTCATCCTGTAGCTGTATTTCACACAAAAAGATTTTGCTCTTGGACTAGGTCACAGTAACTCGAAAACATTGGGGAATATTCACCGAGGTTCTCAGCAAAATCTTCCCATTACCACGCCAGTTACAATCGGTGTCTGTAAACACCAGCCACCTTTCACAGCGCAATTCACGTCGGAAATCCCAGCTGTTAGCGTCACTGGGCTTCCTATATGCACAGAGCAAAACTCCTGCCCCATCTGTTTCAACACAGGCACGTCTCTCCACACTTTCTCAGTCACTCTGACTACGCTTTTTCCCATGCACATCCCACTCCGATAGACTTCATCTCGCACCAGCACGTGACTTATCTCCCCGCTGCCTGCCTAGGTCGGTTGTTTGGATATCGTTAAGATTGCCCTGACTGAAAGCCCTAATGAGGTGCTGATCCCATCATCCAATCACTCAGCTGAGCCCGAGCGCGTCCCGCGGGACCGGCCAGAAAAGACTGATGCAAGAATTCCAAGTGATGTGGAACATGAAAGGGCGCCATTCGCATCGCTAGGACTCGCAGCCTGTCAGCACAGCCATTAGAAATCCTGCCTTACAGAGATTTATAATTCAACCCTCCCACACACAGAACTTGCTCCAGACTGAAACTTGGCACAAAATCCAGTCCCGGGAGGGCATTAAAAAAATAACCCATTCAACTGTTTCCGTCCCATGGCTTCGGCTCTCAGCCATTTAAATAATGGCAATTTCTCATTTCTCTTTTTAACTGAGGAAATCCAATATAAAACACCAGATTTACATAACATTGCGGTGGTGATACAAGCTGGCAACAAACCCAGGATAAAGGCTGCCAGAGCCATTCCGTCATCCCCTTTTGGTGAATTTCTCCATTTGGATTCAGTTTAACGGAATGATTTTTATTAAGTCTGGCTGACATCATGTGTAATCTGCAAATCCCACCTCCACGTTGGTCAGGCAGCCTGCCCTAGTCTGCACACCTTGTGCACCCATTAGCAGGGGACTAGCCCTCCTGTGGTCAATGCAGGCTTCCACTTGTGCTGCCAGTGTTATTTCTTACGGCCCTTACAGGAACCTTTGCTTGTTGATTTAGAGGACAGCAATTAGTTGCCTATTGAGTTGCAAAAGACTGACTGGACAAGAAATGGACATATGCAAAACAAAGAAGGGAATTAACGTGAGCCAGAAGAAATTTGTCAGTCGAGTCCTTGTTTTGATCAGAGACTGTTCTGACAGACAACTACAACATCTGCTTCCAGGGCCAGGGTGAGAGACTGTCAGACTCAAGCCTTGTGTGGCTGCAGTCCTGACTGCCCCAGGTATTTTGATCCCTAGGGGGGGACGCCCGCCAACTGCAATCTTGAGTTTGTCAGGGGACAAAAAATCATGGGAACTGATGCAATGCCGCAAACACTTCTTAAACACATCAGGATTGAGGATGGCTGCAGCAAATCACTGCTATGAGCACATCCCTTCTGCTCCCCCACCACTTGCCCAGAGAGACCTTTGGTGGCACGTATGGGACAGGAGGGAGCTTGTGTCACCCACAAAATACGCCATCAGCTGGATGGGCTACTGACTCCCACCTCATCCCCAGCAGTACCACTCCTGCTGTCCCACAGCATACCTGAAATGCAAATCCTTCCACCACGGTCCAGCTGGAGGACAGGATATATTGCAAATCATCACCAAGGCATCTGAATAGATTTCTCCTATTTGCTATACAAGTGCACAAGCAGCACAATTTTAAAATAGTTATGACCAAACACTATGAGAAGATTTGTATCAGTGGTCAACCCCAAGGATCCAAAACTTCAGAAAGATGTCTTACTTGTTCTTTAGCAAATTACCAATTAAAAAAAATACTTGAAATCAATTTGGACTCTCTCTGCTGTTGTCAGCCAAGATGCTACAAACTATGGCAGTCAACGTCAAAATGCTTCTTCCAGAATGTGGTGGTAGGTCAAAACTGCCACTGCTGCACTGACTCTCTCTGTGTACTAACCCATCCTCCATAATCCCAGCCTCTGAGGTCCACATTCCAGCTGTGAAAATCCTAGTATCTGAGAGCTGCACGTACAGTATTTTCCTATAACACAGGAAAAAAAAAGCAGAGCCCTAGGGACCAACTGAACTTTCAAAATGGACAAACAAGATGGCAGGGTAAGCACCTGCAGAGCCCCCTTCTTTTTCAACAGCTGTATAATTCCCTCGTACCTTGTCCTTTAATTCCAAAGGGGGGTACGAAGTCCCTGATACGAGCCCATCTCCTGAAGGAATCATCCAAGAACATTGGTGCCGGCTTCGAGAACCTGAGGAAATCAAAAAAGAGAGAGAAATTAATTCCTTACCTAGGAAGGATAAATTTCGGTAGGGAGCTTGAGAGAATCAATACCTAAGTGCTGACTTTACATTCTCACTGGTAATACTGCAACACAAGATTTTACTTTTAACCAGAGGTGCCTGCAGTAAAACAAATACATCATAATCTGTGCCATGAAGACACCCCAAACACTTAAGTCCTGAGCCTCGCGACCACTTCTATTCAACGATTTAGGACATGCTGAACTTCCCCACTATTGTCT
Source organism: Anser cygnoides (assembly GCF_040182565.1). Lineage (NCBI taxonomy): Eukaryota > Metazoa > Chordata > Aves > Anseriformes > Anatidae > Anser > Anser cygnoides. The sequence continues at coordinate 22,783,683 of NC_089880.1, read as the reverse complement.
GGCTGTTAATTTAGTTACAATGAGTTATAAATTGCAACCAGAGTTTACGTGATTTTGCTCCAAGCTTTGCAGCCACAAACCAATTTATGGAATCTCCATGCCAGTGTGTGAAAGCATGTGAGGAAGGGGGGCAGAGCTGCCCTTGCATTGTTCATTACATATAGGTGTGCTACTAGCACTGTACTGTGCAGGTGTGAATGCACTTGGCAGAAGTGTGTGGAAAACAAAGAAAGGGTTATCTGCTCTCAAGGCTGCTTCTACCTCATTCATGTGCACATATACAGCAGCTATCATGACAAAGGCAAGAAGGGAAGCAGTTCAGGAGATCATAAAGTAGCACTCAGTTTACAGAGAATGGAAATTCAGTACAGATGTAGGTGTTTTCTTCTGCATTCATTAACATATAAATGATTCACGAGATGTCCTTGCCAAACCAAACAGTTGTGATCTATCCAAAATCACTTACAAAAGAGGGAACTAGTCCTTCTTAACCATGTCAGTATGGGAATACATTATCTTAATTATACCCTCAACAGAAAAACCCAGCAGCTACCAAAACTTGTCCCTTCTAGAAACAATTAGTAAAGTGGCCAGAGAGAAGGAAACAATTAGCACTTGACAAAAAACACTACAGAAATACTAACTTCCATATTAGACCACTTCTGAATGTACTGATCACTGCTAGCAAATGTGTTAATACCATCAGAAATCTGTTCATTCAATCATACCAGAACAGTAGCAGGGATGTTCTGGATCAGTATCAAGTATGCTGTGCTACAGAGATGAAGAAAGGAATGTACTCCACGTTCAGAGTCACTGAGTACATCTCCGCTACAGCCACACCACAAGATGTACACTTACCTGAAAGAGGCACAGCCTGGCTGATCTAGAACCTGGCAGTGGGCTTGATGTACCCATCGATGTGTATGGTTTCACCCTGCCCCCTCGGGTTGTATATCAGGTAACTTCTTGGACCTGAGCTACCTGATTTAAGATAAACTCATCTACACTACGCCACTACCATGTACACACAATTTCAGACAGCAGCACAGTGAAGAAATGATGGAATTAACTCTGAATTATAAACTGCAATATTGTCTGTCCAATCACAGACACACAGTAAACCTGAGGTTTCAGAAGTCTTTAGGAACGGGGAAGAGAGAGACCAAGAGTATTTAACAAATCAAGAATAGAAGACTCCAACTCACCCATGCATACTGCTTCACATCCACTCATGCAATCTTTAATAAGATAATCAATCTAAAACCATAAAAACAGGATGCACAGATTATGTGGCTGTTCTAGAAAGAAAGGAATGTTTTTCCAGAGCCCAAAGAAGAGTGAGGATATGAAAGGATCTATATAACTTTATCTAGGAAAAAGTAGGGAAGATGTGTTAGATACATTAGAGCTTCTGAAGGTCTTAAGTAAAAAACAAACAAACAAAAAAAACCCAACCTACAGGACTATTAAAACCAACTACAACAAGCAAAGAGGATACAATAAAACCCCGAAAATATCCTAAGAACTTCAATAACTTGACAAATTAGCTTTATGTTTGTACTGGTGACTTTTCAAGCATCTTGGTGCACTGAAATGTAAGTATTGTGTTACACTGCTGGGTCTCTCCCAGGAATCATGTCCACCTCCTTCCAATATCAACAGGAGGAACCTTTGCAAGATTCTTACACAATTCAAGAGCTTTTGGAACCCAAATGGCTACAGCACAGATGCTCGCAGCTCCTCCTTTACAGCTACCACTTGAAATAATGGCAGCAGGCAGGTGCCATGGAATGGCTCCCCATTTTCCCCACGCAGCAGCCTCAGCAAAGGACGATGGCACTGCCTGGGGGTCACCATCAGCTTTGGGCTGGTTTGTTAGGTCACCAAGCTACTCTGGTTACAGCTGTGATATGCAATCTTCAGGAAAAACCCCGGTGCTTCAGAATGTGCACGTAGGAGCAGGTTTTATTCTCCTCTCAAGAATCAAGAGAATTCCCTACAATAATTCTTCAAAGTAGCACAGCGTAATAAAAGATATACAAAAAACAAACAAACAAATTAGCCACTTCAGTTCACCTATTCAAAAGTACTTCACAAGAAAAAAAGGTGCAGGCTGTAACGTCAGACCTGACTCAGAAGTTAGCATTATTTCCAGATGGAATTAACTGGGCTATTTGCAAGTCATACACCAGGGAAAGGCAATTTACAGTAGTATGAGGTGCAGTAGTGTCTCTCACCAACACAGATCCCCCCTTACAAGGTGCCTGGTAAAGCCAGGAGGAAGGCCAGATCCTACTGGGACTCCCCAGGGAAGTCCTCAAAAGCCAGTGAAGCAGTAGCAGGCCCGAGCTGATGCCTCTCTGGTGTCCCTTCTGTACATGATGATCAGTAGACAGAAGAGGTGCCTAAAGAGAAGGGTGAAGTAGCCAATGGCCTTATTATTGCATTTTCTACAAGTAAAAAAGAAAATTCTATAGAAAAAAAATGCAACAGCCTCAGGACACCAACTGTTACTCAGTAATATTTAACACTCTTGTACAAGGAGCCAGGGAAACAGACTTTTAATTCACACTTTGGCTTCCTTTAAGAAGGGAAAGGAACAGTTTTGAGGAAAATATTATATCCATACGGGGCAAAAAAGAGCAAATTAAACGATATTTAGTTCCCATAAATCTTAAAGGTAATTCCGTTCTGGAAACATTAAGAGATCATGACTGCCATAAAGCCCGTGATCTATGAAAAGCACGCTGCCACCTCAATAAATCAGAGCAGGCCAGAACCGATGTCCAGCAGTGACAGGGAAATGCTGTCTGCCAAACCTCTCCAGGAGCATGGCTGCTCTGTCTCAGCTCTGGAGCGCGTCTGGCATATTCTAGGACCCCTCAGGAAATATCAGGATATGCCTCAAACAGTCCCTGGGAATGCTCTCTGCAAAGCACCTAAAATACATTCCAAGGAATGCGTGGGAGTTTGTCAAACAGAAAAAGTAAAAGTCTCTGAACGATGTTAAGTTTTCCTATCTGCTGAGCAGCTTACACATGGGATGCTGCATTTTACCCGAGTTACCCACATGGCTACCTAAAAGGCGGGTTAGCCTCACCAGTCACAGCTTCAGAACTGAAATTGGCTTGTGCTTCACAGGCAAACAGCAAGGAAAGCAAGAGATTCCATTTTTCAAACTCAAATTTCAAGCCCTTGCTCTCTACACCACCCCAAATCCCAGAAAAGACATAGTGCAATCTCACAGCATGGCAGCCATGAAAAGATGAGGAATTTGGGTGCTTGTGGCACACAGCTCTGAGCTGCATGATTTGGGAGGCAAATGCCAGGCATCTTAAATCTCTACTTTGAGTGACATACACCAGTAAAACAGCAAAGGACATCTGAATAGCTATGATAATTACTGGGTACAACTCAAATCCCTCCCAGCTCTGAACTTTGCATTCCTTGTGGAAAGACATTGGAACAATCTCTGTCACAGCGTACTGCAAAAGGAAGTGTACTGCCAGGAAACTATTCTTAAACAGGAACCTATATACACAAGAAAGCGTGATATATATTTGCACCTAGGGGATTCCAACTTCGGCGAAAAAAAAATAAATGTTTCCAATTGTTTTCTTCCTGACAAGTAAGAAGAGCTGTGGCCCCAAAACACTTCTAGCTTGAGGGATGAACTAGCCTGTCTGATCCATCCTGCAAATTCTACACAGGTGATGATAATCCAGCACCCACCATGTTCCTCTTCGATGTGCACAGAAGGATTCAACATTGGGCTAACTTCCCAAGGTATCAGACAAATCCCAGACTAGCACCTTCTCTACCAAAATAGCTATTGAACAATTTCAGACATTTAATCTCAGCTATAATCTGTCCCCTACTCTCAGAGCTGTTTTCGGAGCAATTAAATACATGAACGTGTAGAAGGGAATAAGCTAGACCAGAGAAAGTAAAATAAATACAACCACTGATAGTCTTTGGCTATAACATGGAGGAAGGAAGACGTGGCTAAGTCCCTGAAAAATCAGAAAGGATGGTGCCATGTTTCTAGAAATCACGAAAGTAGGAAAAAGCAGGTGGGCAGCCACTAAGCTCCACTGTGGGTTTATTTTTCAACTGTTTCCTTCCATACAATAGGAGGTGTTCAGATGTTTCATGTATTTTTTTCCTCTCCTCCTTTAAACATCCTTGCCTTTTGTTTCTTCTTTAGTTAGGGATCATCAGCACATGGAAACTGCAAGATGAAGGAAAAAAAACCCTGCACTACAACCTAATATTGTATATAACCTGCACATTACATTTGTAAAAGGACACGGACAGCCTTCAACGTGAGGTTTGTGTTTTGTTTTGGTTTTAAAGACAAAAAAAATTAACTTATTTGTGCCGGCAGGATTTCTACATTCTTTTGTTTGCTTATGCTTAAAAGCATCCATGGTTAGACAGAAGATACAAAATCTACTAACTTTATTAATAAAATGGCTGAAATACAAACCAAAGCACTCTAGCACTGAATAATCAGCTCTGAGAGATTTATAGAAGTACAGAGATAAAATCTAAACTAACCTTTTCCTTTTTCCCTACTGAGACCTAGGTGTATGTTCTCTCCCTTTTCTCCCTTCTCTGGGGAGCAGCTTGGCTTGATAGTCTAGGGAATGAGGAGGCTTGTGATGTCCTGATTTCACATTTCTTATTGACATTAATCCTCTGTCAGAGATCCAAGCAGCTCAAAGATTCCTCAAGCAGCTGAAAAATTTAAGAAACCGCATTAATAAGGATTAACCCCATCCTACAACCATACAACACTTCTTTTCCTAAACCAGCAAATAAACAAGCCAAAAATGGATGATTACAAGAAGAGAAGTCTTCAGCAGTAGAGACCAGGCTAAAAATTAAGTTGATCTTAAACTGTAGAAACAGTCTAAAATAAATTAGACAATATGGAAAAGACAACTGAGTCCTGAAGAATGGCCACAGTGTCACCTACCACTGTCACTTGAGACCCCTCGTACTTTTTTTCCACAAGAGACTGAGCCAGTGATCCCCACCCATCTTCTCCTATGCCAGTAATGACTAAGATCCTGAGTGTACCTACTGTTGTCTCTTTCAATCTGAAAAGTCCTGAACTGCAATTCTCCCTTGGGATGGCCCTGAATTATCCCGTGGAGTAACACTGCGTTGCTTTGTTCTGTCCTAGCAACTCTGCCAAATGGGTTTGTCCATCACGGGGCTGGTGTAATCACTCACCCCTTTGCAGCTCTGCAAGAAAGATCGTGGAGCATAAGCCTTGGTCTTTCCCCATGACAAGAAGGGACAGTAAATGCCACAGCGGCTGGAGTAGGTCAAATCCACTGAACAAAACTCTCCTCCCAGCAGCAGGCCGTGGAGCAGCGCCCTGTTATCCCTGCCTCCTCCTAGGGATGGATGCTCTGTACCTTTTCAGGCACTCTGGAGCATCAGTCATCTTGCCCTCATTGCTCCCCATCACCTAGCAGGTTATTTAAACCCATCAGTGCAGGCATTTTCCCGTTGCCTGTTTGCAGCTCTATTTAGAGCAAGACCAGCTGCTCCAGCATATCTTAAAGGGCCTCCATCCTCCGTGCTGTGGTTCGTACAGAGAACATTGCCATATTACTGCAGAAAGATAAACATCCTATCATGGCTGAAAAATGTAACTATCACAGCTGTAAAACCCGTTAAGCGTTCCACTATATTCAGGATCAGAAAGCATCAGCTCAAGGACTGTGCCCAGTTCTGGGCCTCATTCAAAAAAACATGAACAAACTGGAAACAGGCTGTAGGAGAGCTCTGAAAAAGATCTAAGGTCTAGAAAACATGATCCCTGAGGAAAACTAGAAAGAAATGAATTTGTTTAGTCTAGAGAAGAGAAAATTGAAAGAGGACATGATAAGCCCTTAAATATTACAAGGCTGCTGCAAAAGAGAAAGGTAGTACCTCCAGATCCCTGGTGAATAGAAGTAGGAGCCCTGGGCTTAAAATGTGGCAAAGGAAACAAATTAAACATTAGAAAAAGGTTTCTTGTGCTTGGGATTATCACACGTTGAAATCTATTGCCTGGACATGAGTTACAGAACCCACCCAGCTACATTAGATTCTTATTTTATTGTTTTATTTGCATCTGTTAAGAATGGGTCAGTCCTAACTGTGCCTACTCATAAGAGCAAAGATTAAATGCTCTTTTGGAGCTCTGAACAGGTCTACTACTTTTGAAATTGTTTCTACACTGGGCTAAATGTTGCTAGGAGGTGTCAAAGCACCCAAGCTACAGCCTGCTGTAGTGGGGAATCAAGAACTACCCTTCAGACTCCCTGGGACTCTGAAGTATTTACCTTCATATACGGCAATCAAATTTCAGTACAAACAGCTTTAGATAAGCAGCACATGGATTTTGCAAGCCTGCTGCCTGCCAAGACTGCTTTCTGTTTGTACCCTGTACCTTTGTGATAAACAGGAAGACACGTAAAGTTTAACCTTTCTGCAGTCATTAATATCTTGTGCTTACGCACCACCAAGGCACAAAATCAAAGCCTGATTTAATATCAGCTCAGTCTCCCCTGCTAACGGTCTGTGTCCTGACCAGCTTACCTAGAAGGTCTCTATAGAATGGCAATAATGATTAAGGAGACTGGAAAATTTTGAGATAAACTGTATATATTAAAAAAACAAAAGAAAGCAGTTTGCCCACTCTAACCAAATCCTTGGGCTTTGCTACTGATTCTCCAAACACTTCGGACAAAAACCACATGTACACACAAAAATAACAAGAGGCTTCACTTAAAGTTTGGCTTCCTTTTAGGGAGAAAAAAAAAAAAACCCTCTAAAATTGAGACAAGGCAGAAAATTTGTCCTGACCTGCCTCATGGTGCAGCATGTAAGACAACATGGAAAACCTGTCATTGTTCACAGAACCCTCTAATACCAAGACACAATCAGGTAAGGGGTGAAAAGCTGACTGCTAGACAGGGCAGAATAATGTTAGTTTAAGAACCAGTCTTCTAGCATCATAGTTTGTTTTTCATGTGCTATTGTCAAAGACGCAAGATTGAATTACAGCTAGTTTTGCCTACCAAAAGCCAGGTGGGGTGCTCAAGGCCTCTTAGGGAGCACTGAGCCAAATACAAGAGATTACATGGTATTTGGAAACATGATGAAGGTGAGCGAAAGCAGACTAACTTCTGCTTGAGCTTTCAAAGCCTTCTGTGCAAAGAAAAAAAAAAAAAGAGATGAGGAGTGAAGCAGAAAGGGATGGCAGAAAGGATGCAGTTCTTCCCCCTAACAGAAAGACTCAGCTCACACAGAAGATGCCAACCAGCAGCTCTATCAGTTGGCCAGAGTTTAGCACAGTTGTATGATTTGGTGTCCGTGCAGGCAGAGGACTGGACTTGGTAATTCACTTGGTTCCTGAAGGCCTTCACCTCTAGCATATTGCTTTTTTCCAGGTCCAAAATCTCCTTGGTGTAAAAATTCCCTGCATAAATCATACTAGAGTGAGGATGTTGGTAGAAGTTGGTCAATGTTTCAGGCATCATTCTTGAAACAGAAGGGTTGTTCTGAGTGAGAACAGACTTAATTTTTTAAGGCTTACGTTCTTCCAGAATCATTAATGACACTGAAGAACTTAGACATATCTCCTATTAAGATGATGTGGAAAATATTAATTTGCTGCAAAGTACACACCATGGCATTAACAGAGGTGTTATCAGCTCTTCTGACTTCATTACATATACTACAATAGTCTGAAAAGTTTTACAGGACCTAGTTCCTTGTTTAAAAAAAAAAGAAAAAAAAAGAAGTGAGACCTTGATAATTGACAGAGACTCAGAAACTTGAGGAAAAATATGAAATAATAATTATTTCCAAACTGCACGCATTTGCTGTCCTGACTCATCATTACTGAAAATTTGTAGGTTGCAGTTCTTGTCACTGCAACTCCAATGGTGACTTTACAGTGGTACAGAGAAAGCCTCCCCGTGAAAACACACACAAAGACCAAGCCTTCTTTCAGACACAAACTAGAAACTAAAGCAAAACAATAAAAGTGGGAAAAAAGTCCATAGAAGCTACTGCACCGTTAGTTGCTCACAGCACAAGACAGTCAGATAATTAAATGCAAAGAAAGAAAGACAAGAATAAAGTAAATTGTTCAGCTTCATTGTATGCTACAGAAATTGATGCTCAAAGACGATCACATGGATAGCCCATTGTGATGTTGCGTAGATTATTTTTCTGGCACATTTTACTTTCAAGTTTGGTTTTTTTTTTTAGTCACCACAATCTGGGTTTGACATAAAAAACTGACACAGCAACGACAATAGCAAATCAAGTCTATGGTTTCATTGAGAAAGCAGGAAGATATGAACTAGAAACAAGGAAGATCTTAAAAGAGGTCTGCAGTGGAAATAAGAAGGGACTAAACTCATGGGAGACGCTGGGCAAGCAGTTCTCTCGTAACTTTGAAACTGGACAAGGCTTTGCAGTTAGAATCCACATCATAATTTGCACCGTTCAGAAGATGGACATCCTAACTAAAAGAACAGCGAGAGGGGGGAAATGATCTCCATTGCACAAATTCCTAATGCCTAAACAATTTACCTTGGCAAGCTCCTTCTTGTATGAAGTTGTTCAAGAAACAGTGACTTCCAAGCTTGCTTAGTAGTTAAAGAACTGTAATTCATCTGATCAGAGAACAAGCTTTTTTTTTTTTTCTTCTGTCAAGTGAAACAGGGATAATACAGCTTTAGGTGCCAACTACAAGGTACACAGAAAAGAATCCAACACCCAACTGATGTGAATTTGTACCATGTACATAAAAGATCGCTAATATCAGAGTAACATCACTAAGTGACACACAGCTACAGATAAATTACAAAGCCATTAATGAGATCCATATCAATCCCAGCATGAAAAATTCCAGATGTGTTGCTGTTCCTCTGCTGCACAGCAGACTTCACGTCCTACCGCAGGATGAACTGGTGGCAGAGTTGTTCCTATTTCAAGTTCAGGCAGAGGTTTTTGCCTCCTCCAGCCTCCAAGGATTTTTGCATCTCACAGGCTCTGACTAGGAACCTAGATGAAAAAGACCAAAACGTGCACCCCAAGGGAAAGCAGTGTGTTCAGAGGGGACATGAGGAGCCCCCCAGGTGCCAGTGGCAGCAGGTCCCTCTAGCTGGAGAGGATGATTGATGTGGGAGATGCAGACCCTGCACCCAGCTTCGTGTAATTCTCTTTCTCCTCGCCTTATTAATTCCAGCTCTGAGCCTGAGAGTTATCAGTAAAGCAACATGCATTAAAATCTTCCAGATAATATCAGCACTGCTTAATATAAGCCTCTCTCCTTTGGTCCCATGGTTTTACAAATAAACAAGAATTTTTAACAAAACAAGGCTAAGGCACTGAGCTTGTAAAAAATCTTTCTGAGTACTGCTTCCAGAGATAAGGCACGGGGACTGCACTCTGCAGAAAGTTTCCATGCAAGAGGCCACCTGACAAAAATGGAAGGATTTATTGACTAAAGGAGCAAGTGCAGCGGAGAAAACCGCGAACAGTAGACAGCACAGACAGCTATATCCTCACTTCATCATCCCACAAGGAGTCTGGTTTGAACCAAACATTTGGCAGGGAAGAAGAGGCTGGAGGTGCCACTTGATTACTCTGACAAAGAAAGGAAGTCTGAACCACGCTCACCTCTCCCATCCTACTTGCAACACAGGTGAAAAAAATAAGGATCCTTCCAGCCAGCGTCCTCTCGAGGAGGACCCCGTGCTCTGTTGCCGTCCCAACCCAAAATTCAAGGTGCACTGGAACAGACTGCAACGACCACGGCAGTAACTTGTTCACAGGGCTCTGCTCAGAGGCTTGATGTATACCTTAAGCACAAGGTAAGTCCTTTAAAGCCTGCTCTCCCAAAAGCTGTAAATCTTTCAGAAGACCAGATATCCTCCTTCGTTTGCTAATCAAAGCAAAAAGACTCTCCCCATTTTTCTTACTGCACCACCTGAAGAACGGCACAACAGAGCTCTTCATTCCAGGAATGGAGTTTTTCGATGAGATACTCCATTTCAACAAGTTCCCACAAGACAAGCCAGTAGCAAAAAAGGATGCTGCTGGTTTATGCATTTGAGATTTATGAAAGTCACCGAAATAAATACTAAATATTATTAGCTACTAAAGGAAATGGTTATGGTGAAGATGAGGGGATAAAAAAACCATACAAAATGTTTTCTCTTTCAATACCCTTGATAAAGAAAGCACTTTTCCTACAGCTGTGGGAAAGAAAACAAGACATAATGGTGAAAGTTAAAATTACACGTGTTTTGACTGTTATCAAATGGAGCTATAGCACATGGACAAAATGCAGTCTGAGTGATCCCAAGTTCTAAACTGAAAAAATACTGCAGGCATATTCAGAGTAGTCATTTGTATTCACCCCCGAACATTACAAAAAGCAATGAACTTTACCAAACCACTACTTTTTTCCCCAGTAGTAACATTTAATTGTGTGAACTATGGTCAGCCTTTGAAAGCCACAGTGTTCACCACTATGGTTAATGCTCTCCCGGTGACTGCCCCCCAGGCTACCCAACTTCAACAAGTCTCAGTTGGCAGCAGGGCTGGCTGACACAGAAATCCTGCCCCACCCAGGGGATTTCTATAGCCCCCGTGAGTGGGGGAAAGGGAGGGTGGAACAAAGCACAGAGTGACCTCGTAACCCAGCATCTCCATGGATCCATGGTGGAGCCACAAAAGAAGTAACACGCTCTCTGCCTTAGCCTGGAATTCAGCCTATTCACTGTATGTTCTTGGCATCATCCATTTCTGTTTTATTTTCTCATTCTTCTCTTTGCCCACCTATGTTTGTCTAACCACTTCGATGGCCTGCACAACCATTACAGTATTCAAAGGCTCCACAAACAATTACTTACGATTTATATCTGTCAGAGAAGGTTTTCATGGTTTTATTCCACTTCTTGAAAGTTTTAAAACTAATTCCATAAAGATATTAAAGTTTGCACTCCAGACATTTTGGGATTGGACATGTTCAACATCACACTGCAAGAAATCTCGCCCTTACAATGACAAATTGCAGTCATCTTGTTCTCGTGCAATCTTACTTTTAAGAAAACAATCACCCTTGTAAGAAAAAATGGAAAAAGTAATGAAAATTCACAGCCTAAAAAGTGAAAGTTTTGGAATGCAATGGCAAATGAAAACGGAGACCGTAATATAAATAGTGAGTAATCTCAATCACCAGCTATTTCCAATGTCTTATCATCTTAAGTACTTTTACCCTCCCATAAATCAACCAACACTTAGTCACCCATTTGAACTTACTGAAGTACAATATAAGAAATAACAAGAAAGCTATGGTACAAGCTACCAAAAAACAATCCTTAAAAATAATAATTTATCATTCAAAGCTGTAATAAAATCCCAGAGCACATTTTGATTGCCTTTCCAAATCCTTCCCAAAAGGTTACTTCTCTAAAATCAATTTCCCCGTATTAGTGGAAGATAGTGTTTAAAAAAAAATGTTGAAGCAGACAAGCCCATCTAATTCAGGACACTCTTAAATTTCCCTGTCTAAACAGAGAAGTTGAAGGACTACTTTAGCTGAGTAGCCCTTGATCTTGATGACAGGAGAAGAAGCAGATTTTCATTAGGCAGCAAAATAGCAACGCTGTGGGCCGAAGAGAAAACTTCCCACAAGTATTTATGGGTGCTCTTTGGGCAAACGTTCAAACAGACTCAAAACAGACAGCCACGGCACAAGCAAACATTACAATATCATCCCACATTATTCACCTCCGTAGCGCTCACGCTCGGCCCGCCTGAATCACGCCGTTCCTTTCTACGGGACATCTCGCTTTTACCCAGCTACAGACGAAGTGTACTTGGCAGCGAAGTTCACGAGCACCCTAATTACAAAACCTGCAGATTCTCACGTCAATGCTATGTAAACATCGCTGTCTCAACCTAAGCGTCCAAATGACCTAAGAATTTTTTCAGAGACAATCAGCACTTCGTTGAATTCAACAGAAAGTGCATAGCTACATGTCTTCTGAGCAAATCGGGTCACTCATGTCACCATGCTTATCGTCTACTGATTACTTCTGAATATTCCCAGTGCATGTTATTCCACAGCTACAGCATGACCTATGCTTTGCAGCAAGGGTTTTACTTTTAGTATTGTAGCCAGTTGTGAACCGAATCAAATGGACACCCCTTTGGTGATACCGAGCTTCAGAGGCACCAAAGCAGGTCCGCTCCTGCCAGCTTTTATCAGCCAACTTTCTGAAAAATGGAGCCCCCGGTGACAGGGATTAGAATCACCTGTACTGAGAACAGGAATTAGGAGGGAAAATACAAGAGCAGCTCTAGCTGAAATAAGAGGAGGCAGATATGCAGTACTATCAACAAAAAGCTTCCAAACATGCCCGTTGCTAGCACAGCCTTGGCTAGTCCATAAGAGCTAGTGTGAGCTTTCATTCAACGACTACTTATTTCTCCTTTGGGTATCAAGAGCGTGCTTCATGCTGCAAAACACAAGCCTAAACAAACTTTGCCTGTTTGGCTTACTGTCACACATGCACACCAAGTGATCGCGGGCATTTCCTGGGCTCCGAGATGGCAGCGAGCTCTAGGCGCTAAACTGTGCTAGCATTAACCACCAAAACTGACCCCAGAACAGAGGCTGGGGATCAGAGATGTGTGCTTTGCTGGTAATTATAATTACTGCATCTCTGAAGGAGAGAGGGAAAAAAAAAGCGTTGCTTGACTTGTATCTTGGGATATTTGAAGAATTCATTAACTTGTTTGTGCAGCAGTAAGGAAAATCCTACCTTAGGATGCAAGCGAGCCTGCAGAGGGTCAGATCAGAGTTCAAAATCTCTTTTCTAAAAATGGCCACAAATGAATGTCCAAGGTAAAGTAAGAAAAGGGCAAAGAGATAAAATATTTCCTCCCTAACTTTCACACAGCTTTCAAACCTTTTCAGCTCAGCGGATTTCCTGAGCTTGATGTGGTTTGTCTAATCAGCAGTCCCCCCTTCCCTCCCAGCCACGGAGCTCTCCTCCAAATATTTGCCCAGACTCCCCCGGAATCCCTGCAGACGCTTTGCAGCCGCCACATTCCTTGGCAAGGAGTTGCCCAGGTATATTACCTGATGCACAAAGAAGTGAACCATGGGTTGTTTTTTTTCTGGATGCACATAAGAAACAGGTTATGCAGAAAGACCGTAGCAGTGTTTTCACCCCCTTCTTTTCCTGTAGTAAATATTAAGGGAGAGTTGAGCTCAGCTCACCCAGAAGACCCAGCACAGAAGATCAGATCTCCCTCTGCTCAATTCCTTCCCCTCAGCCAGCAGCAGGGACACACGGCCTGGCAGAGCACTTGGCAGCTTTTAAGACCCGTCCGTCTCCCATCACATTATAAGAGCCTGCCCTCTCCCTGCGCTCACCCAGGACAGCCTTCCATAGATAGCCCTAGGTACCTTGAAACCTACAGGAGCACCAGAAATTAAGCATTTATAGGGAACTGAAGGGCCATACAAGTACAACGGGGTCCCAGCTGCTTTCTGGGAAACAGTGCACAAGCACAGACAACGTGGCATGCTCAGGCAGTGGTCTGGGCTTCCAGTCTGCAGAAAATGAAGCCCACAGACTGCCCTCGGCAAGAAGGGACAGCTATTATGGCAGCTATCAGCTGCTTCAGGGAGATCTTCTCTTGCTCTCTTGAGCCAGCCAATGTTCTCAGCAGCTGCACAAAAGGAGTGAACACTTTCAAGATGACATATTTCATCGGGAGATGAGGTCCATCCCGCCACAAGTGACAAAGAGCCACATTACTCCTCTTTACCCACTAGCTAGCGTGGGAATAGAGCTAGCCACAAGAAAACGGCCTCTGTAGCAATGTCCTGCAGCTGTCAAAGAGCTGGCATGGGGACAAGTCAGGCACAGGAAGAAGAGCAGTGCTACTGCAACCCTGGCCAGAGTAATTCCAGCCTCAGCACAACAGCACAAGAGTAGGTGACTACACAGACACGTTCCCATTGCATTTTCTGTGCAGATTTGCCTTGCACACTCATGCATGCGTTGTCTTTGCCGGCCTGCAGGAAGTACAGTAACGTGCACACTTTGATGCAGCAATACTGACTTCAGACCCAGTCTTGTGTGGGAAGTGTTGACAAATTCCCTCTGGTAGACACTGAAATCATTCAACCAATTAACCGAGATTAGATTAGCTAGCAGGTTTTGAAAAATGGTATGAATAAGATGTGTGCAGCCACACATGTTTTTACTCAGTCACGAAACAGAAGGACATTTATTACATCAAGCACCGAGGCTACACCAGATCAGATCAGCAATCCCACCTAAAACACAAACCAGCAACATACCTCCTACAAAAGTAAAACAACTCTGTACTAAACCACGGTGGAATAAACTGAACAGAGACGCATTTCCTTCCCCACCCCAATCAGCTTGAAAATCAATGCCTTTAAGCAGAATACATATATTTTTAATGTAACTGTAGTTGTATTGTTACTTGCATTAATATAAGATTATGCATACCTTATTCAAATCCTGCCTCAGTAAAGCCTATAAGCTAGAACAGTTTGAAACAGTCTACTGAGAGCTCTGAAGGGTTAATACTACTGGAATTTAGTTTTTCTCTGCCATTCACTAAGTTACATATACCTATTGTATTTCTTCGGCAAACTACACGTCATATTTTTGCCTGTACAGAATCCATCCTTCCTAGAGAGACAGGCTCAGATTTTATCTTGGAGTAGACTGGAAGAAGGTCTGAAGGAGGTGTGCAGACATGCAGGTCTTCTCTGTGGCTCCCTCCTCCTAGCAAGGATTAAAAGAGGAAGAGCAGAGGACCAAAGGCTGAGCTGTGTGGCTCTCCTAGAGGAAGCTTGCTGGAGTTGGGTGTAAAAAAGCTTCTGAAGGGCCTGGTGAAGATCTGCTGCCACAAGAGAACAAGAGAGGAGACAAAAGGCTAAACAACAACTTGAGAAGAACCAGCTTGATGCCGCTAAAGGCCGTTGGCTGGAAAAACCTAAAAGACGATCAGTTTTAAGCAACCAGTTATCACACTGCTTCTTCCACCCTTCTGCAAAGTTACACGTCAGCTCACCTCCAGACACTGCCTGAAGTGCTGCCTACACGCTGCAGTTCCTCTTGATCTGATGATATTCACCAAAGCATTACTGCACCAGCACCGCTCCTGCCGTACCACACCTCCGCAGCACGGACTTCTTGCCAGAATTTGCTCTCCCAGATGAGGAGAAGGCAAGACGCACTTATGAAACAGAGAACAAGGGTCACAGCTGGGAAGAACGGCATGTCCAGGAAAAGGCCAGTGGAGAAGACATGCTTATGGTGCTAAGGGGTGGGGAACTGGCCTGTTAGTCTCGCTGTTAGAGCAGTGAGGCTCTGGGCAACAAATACCAAAGAGAACAAGTCACAAATAACAGCGAAGGATTTATCTCTGTGGCCGTGGAGGGTGGTTTGAGCAGTTTCACTAGGAAGAGTACAAAACCGAAGGGAGAATCCACTTGTAACACAAGAGGGGTCAGCCTGGTCCCACGTTTCTTGCAGCTGCCAGAACAGGAGCACGCTGTGGGGCTAGCAGGGGGCAGACCCGGTGGCAGACAAAAGAAGCAAAGGAGTAAGCGATGAGTAAAAAAGTACCTGTCAATGTAGGAAAAGCAAATATAAAGGAATATAAGGAAAATGTCACGAGTGATGTAACAGGAAGTCGCAGAAAAGAAAGGGGCAATACGTTGTGAAATTTCTGCCCATACTATATACATAGGTTCATACGTTAATCAGTTCACGCTGCATGATCTTCAGTTACAGGAGCTGTGCTGCTTCGTGTCAGACATTGGTCATCTAAATGTTTAGAAGGCAATGTTTAATTTTCCTTTGAAAGAGTTTTCCTGGTAAGCAAGTTTATTGTGTTGCGGTTTCTCAATTTCCCTTTGCAAGTTTAGGTAATACATTTGCTCCTTCTGTTGCTGCAGCTGAAAGTCTGATTTTAATGAGAGATTGCACATTTTGGTTAGCAGCTCAATCATTACATTCTTAAGCCTCTTTAAAATTCCTAGATGTACACAGTTCAGGACGGGTAATTTAGTGCTCATTAGTGTAGCAGTGAGAGAGACCAGAGCCTCTGCTTCACAGAGATTTTACTGTTCTGAAGTCGACTCTTAAGTGTACAGGGCTTGAAAGCGAAAAGACAGGAGGGCAGATTTACAAACCCACAACACAGACAAGAGCTGAGGTTTGAATTAGATACAGTCTGTCCTCCACCTCCTTCCTGTCTGCACAAGGCATCTCTGAGATGGAGCAGAGGCGGTAAGGCAGGAAAAGATGGGGGTGCTGGTGGACAAGCAGCAGAAGGCAGGCGAGGCAGCATCACACCCTTGTGGAAAGGCAAAGGGGGGATCCTGCTGGGGATCCCCCGCTACAAGAGGCACGGGGACACACTGGAGAGAGTCCAGCGCACTAAGGTGATTAAGGGATTGGAGCATCTGCCATGGGACACGCTGAGAGGGCTGGGGTTGTTCGGCCTCGAGCAGAGGAGGATCAGGGGGCTCTTACCGATGTGCATAAATACCTGGTGGGGGAGTAAAGGCGGCAGAGACAGGCTCTTCTCAGTGGTGACCGATGTGCAGAATAAGAGGCAGCGGGGAAAAAGAATTAAATACAAAAAATTCCATTTAAAATTAGAATTTTTTTCCTTGTGAGTGCAGTCAAACACCAGGACAGGCTGCCCAGAGAGGCTGTGGAGTCTTCATCTACGGAGATATTCAAACCCAGCAGAGCGCAGCCCTGAGTACCCTGCTCCAGGCGACCCTCCTTTGAGCAGGGCGTTGGACTGGCCCATCTCCAGAGGTCCTCACCCACCTCCAGCAGGCCGTGATGCTTCGATCCTTCTCCCCACAGAGCAAGGAACACTCAAATTACAAGAGCTCAAATCCTACCTAGGTCAAACCTCAAAAACAAGGGTCTGCTAAAACTCCACTTTATACAAATGTCATAATTCTTGCTGACCTCAACCAGCCTAACCAAATGATAAGACTACAAAACAGAAGAATGGCATTTAATTTGATCAATACCAGTTGCTATTCCACTGAGCTAATGCTTGACCACTGAGAGCTCATGAAAATCGGATTAACACATATAACTACGGGGTTTCATCCTCTGGAAATCACTGCTTTAATTTGCCACTCAACACAACTGGAAACCTGCGAGCATTAACGTCATCCGTTTGCTAACGTGCATATTTACCTGTCTTAAAACACACGGAAGTAATTTAACCAATCAAGGCACGTATTTAAGTGCAAATCCCTGGAATCTTATTCTGAAATGAAGGTGCCCATACAAATTTGATGCCTCCTGCAGAACAGGTATAGGGAAAGCAGGGGATTGCTCTGTTCAGTTGATGCTGAGGACCAGAAAGAAATAATCTAACACAGGAAACAGTAAGTTTCAGTATTTGTATTCAAAGGTCTCCTAAGGTTATAAATGCTCAATGTCTACCCACACAATTTAATGCCTCCACAGTTTAAGAGAAGAAGTAGAAGAACTGATAAATAAATCACGATCCGAGCACTGCTGCACACCTGAGAACAGTGTCAGGAGACTCAGGATTACAACACAGCCAGCAGGGCTGCTGCAGGCAAAGACAAAAGGACAGCAACAGAGCAGAGATTAAAAGAACAAAAAGGCCCAGCACGTCCAACAAGCATCGCTATAAACCGTTAAGTTGGGTTGTAAAGGAAACAGATAGTAAAAATGACAATTTCTCCCTAATGTTTTTTTTTTTTTAAGCTATTCTTCATCAGTCTTCTGACAAACTACAGAAACAGTGCAACTGCACAGGGAACACTAATAATGAGCAAAAACAGGAAAGCTGCTTCACTTTTGTCCTCAAGTCAAATTAATAATTCAACAACCTGTCAATTCCTCTATAAGTCGTAGCTCCCAACAACCTTACAAAACATCTAGAGAGTGGTAGAGTGTTCAGAAAACTGTAAATGCTGCAGCTCAGACACGTGATCTGGTTTCATAATTTGTGCCCACGAGCCATTTTGGCCAGCAGAGCAGGACATTTCCTGAATGCAGGCACACCGTGGGAACAATACGGACTTCTGTTTATCTGACCTGAGGTTTTGTTTCTACATCGTTTCAGCATGGAGCCAGCTGATGTGACAAAACGTATAAAGCAAGAGACTGGAGAAAAGAATTAGCAGCCAGCACTTGGGTAACATTGGCAGCTAGATGGCAGGTTTTATTCTCTAGAAGTACTATCCAAGCCTGAATCCAAAAATGTCTTTGAGGCCAGAGCCCCCCAGGCATGAAAGAGCTTATAGACGTCCAAAAAGTGGGTAACTCCCTTAGGACTGTAACATTCCCAGAGAGAAACCTTGTCACAAAGCCAAGGTTCCTGACAACACAACCACATCTCAATGATTTAACAAAGGCTGGCAAGCCCGCGAACTGCTGCTGCTTCTGTAATTCGCGGGACATGGATTTGCCCTTCCTCCAAGTATCTGCCCCTTTCCAGCAGCCACTCCAAGAGCACGTCCCGTTATCTTCTTGAGATTCTTCCTCCCGTTATCATCTTGTGGAAGCACCTTGGTCTGCTTAGTCCTTATTTCATTATCTTTCCCCATCCAAACGAAGGAGGAAGAAAAGCTGAAGCTAATCCCTCGCCTTCTTATGAAGCAGGCACTGTCCCTGTAACATTTATTCGTAAGTCCTCTATAACTTTCTTCAACTATTATCTTGAGAGTAGTCCTATGATGAGACTGACTCAGAAAGGATTTTGTGATAAGTTTTATCAGAACAGTTCAACCATTACCATGTTACATTATTCAAAGGGACAGGCAGCATGAAAGGTGCTTTTCCATCTCCACATGAAAATTTGGGCGTTAGGAACTTTCCATGACTGAGGTCAACATTCTCAAAATATGGTTCTTAGAGCTCAGTTTTCTAAGTCAATTTAAGTAAAGTAAGTCTAAAAAACCTTGTCCTAGATTTCAGAGGTATTGAATATGTTCAGCTTTTACGGCTTTATAGCACATATATCTAAAAATCAGGCTTTAAGGTACCTAAACCATGAATGTAGACCAAATTTTGGAAATGCTGGTTTATAGTCAAAGGCTTCAAATTGACTGCAAAAGAAACCAGAGCTCAAACAGTGCAGGTATATTTCAATTTAAAAAATATAGAAGTTTCCTATTATGAATCATTTGCTTTGAAAATATTTTCTGCTCATTTTTCTTAGTACATTAATGCTAGAGCACTTTAAAGCATCAGGTAGACAGCAAAGAATTACTGAGTCATGGCTTTGCTGGTCACATTCTTCCTTCTCTTCTTAAATAAATTTTAAAAACTAGCATTAATATTGCATTGAAGTTGTGGATCCATGCACACAAAACCCAGAATTTTCAATGTTCAACTCTTTAATGAGTTGCTCAGCCCCACTGTATATATGTAAGATTTTTTCATTTGTCTGCTTTTTGAAGTATAAGCCGTAATGGATGCGCTTTTAATAAGCATCTTAGACACTGTGGAACTTTACCAAAGTAGCAATGGACTGTTAAATATACTGCTGTCATATAGTTGTGCTAACGCTTATTTTTTTTACTTAATTCCTAGTGCTTGCAAGAGTGTGACGTGCATTTTGATTACTGCTCTGACACCTCACCTGGCTTCCCTACGGCACCTGCAGGAAATATGCTCCTTCAGAAACACATGAAAAGAAACCTACACTCTTCTGCAGCACAATTCCCCGCAGGCAGAGCTCTTACGATTGCAATTGAATTATTCCAACTTCCCCTTTGGTCTTCCAGATACCAAGCTACAGGTATAGCTACTGTGTTGGGTGGTTTTTTTTGTTTTTTTTGGGGTGGTGGTGGTGTTAAATTACATCTCACTGCAGGTGAAGAAACCAAGACATTAAATTCAGAGCTGCAACAGTTGAACTCACACGGTATTGGAAGGCACTGCAGCAAACGCTGAAAAAACACTCTAAATTAGCACCTTACAATCATTCCCTTTATTAGGTTTTCTGACTAGTTCCAAACTAGAGGACTGAAGACTAGAAGACATAATCAACACAGGCCAGGAAAAAACCTCTTCTCCTTGCCTGTGGGCAAAATGCTTTGCCAGTCGTCTGTGTACCTAAACACAAGTACTCCTCCTTCCTCATCAGCGGCATAATTCAAAGCATCTGAAAATGAAAACTGTAAAATGAAATAATAAAAGCAGTAAAGGAGTCAACATTTAGAAACTTCACAAGGATAATTCTTAACATTTACAACCTCTATTAGTAACATGATCACTTTACAATGACTTCTATCATCACCGTACATTTCTATTATTCGTTAATAAAGTGTGGTTTTACTCTTTCACAATACACTGAGTTGTCTTTCAGGACAGCCACGCGCTAGGTAGACCTCACCTTCCTCCAATTACTGAGCACAACTGAGCAATACGGCATATAAACAATGGGTGTTCTAACTTACCTTGAGGTCAGAGACCTTTCAGCACATCCACATGATATAACACAACATTGTGCAAGGACCTCAGGCTCCTGCCAAGACAACCTTGCAAGCAGGCACTGTGGCACGCCATGAGGAGGTAAAAGCTTCATCCCAAGAGCAGCACAGACATGTCAGAGAGAATAAAATAACCCACGAGGGCTGCTAGCTCCGGCACAACACCCACAGATGAGCTCCTCCTTCCAAAGCCAGGTTCACCTCCACCATTTCTCGCGTTGTGCACGCACTCCGTAACACGTCGCTCAAACTTATCCCATTCAAACTCACAGGGTAATTCGTGGCAACATTTGGCAAAGAGACTATGCGATTCAAACCCACTTTCCTTTCCTCCTGCCAGACATATGAGCGACATTCTGCCTTATCTTGCTTTTTTCCCCTAGTCTCAGGTACCCAGAGACAAAGATTAAACAATTCTGAATATTTTTACAGGAAAGTATCATCCAATATTTCCTTTGTGCAATTAAATCCACTACAGACTTGCAAACAGCTTGTATGAGCTGTCAGAATGTTCCCAGATTTGCTTGGAAAGAGAAAGAGATTTTGTGTTTAACTAAGCTAACAATTAAGTGGTTGGCAGCAACTGTCAGGCCAACAAGCCTGAATTTAATATAGTGGAAGAGAGTTAGTGAAAGGAGAAAGATCTTGTCACTGGAAGCACGACAAATGAGAAGGGTGAACTTAACAGCAGTTTTACAAGAGACTAAAAGGAGCAACACAAGTGTAAACAAGAGGAGAAAGAAGCACATCACTGTAATAATACTAAAAAGAGAAAGTCCCAGCTCAGGGCTCAGCTATGTGAAGAGGGGGCAGCTTGATGCTGTCCGTACAACAATTCTGGAGCAGAATCCCACGGGTTATGCCTCTACATGGGTATACTATTTGGGTCACATTTAGCAATCGTGTCTTGTTATTTAGCAACGCAGATGCAGGACTTGCTGATTCATACAAGCCAACCCAGAACACGAAGTGTTTGGGTTCTCTTTTCCTGTTAAAGTCTTTGTTATTTACTGCCTGCAAGATTGCACTGAAGTTCCAGCCAAAATTCATTTCTGATGTTTCCAATGTACATTCCAAACCCAAAAAAACATGGCACCACATCAAATGTTAAAGTAAGATCATTATCATCCAGCTGCCAAAGAGTTCCTACAGGTTCAGAGACAAAGACTAACAGAAATCGTGAACAGCAGTGCACCAAAACGAGCTGACAAGTGTTTGCACCAAAACGGCATCACAGCACAGTGGGAGATGTAGTGATCTACAGGACAGAAAAAAAAGATTTTACCGTGGATGGGAAGGGATAGATAAGACAGTGGCTTATAGCCCCGGGGCTACACAGAGAGGGTAGCATGAAGAATTGCAAAACGGGCAGAAACATTCAGTGCAGAAATGGCAGAGCGATCTTTTGCCAGCAGAATAATCCGGTAGCCTCCAGGAATGTTACTAATGATGTCAATCACAACTTTAATCGGACCAAAGCCGAGGTCCAGTTGTGCTAAGCACTGCAAAACGGAGACCACTGACCAGCCCCTGCGCTGAAGAAAACGTCTGTCATTCATCCAGACAGGGGAAAGGCAGCAAATCCCCCGAACAGAGGGAACTACACAATGGCAGCAGCTATTTCAGCCCCATAATTTGAGAAACAGGTGTAGGTCAGAATGAAACGGCACGGTATGAAGAAACTAAGGCACTAATGCAGGCATAACTAATGAACCGCCCTGATTTAAGGAAACCTGGAAAGTTCTAAGGCAGCTGTGGGCAATAAAGCCAGGAAGGCCTTAGAATACAGATGTAAATGAATCAGCTCAGTAATGGGGCAAATTTAAGGAAGTTCAGACTGAAAAGCTGAAAAGAATTCCTCAGTCAACCACCTTCAGGATTTGTTTGAATTTCTTGTATCTATTTAGCTGTTGCAGCTCTTTAAACTTTCCTAAACCCAAGGTGACCTTTAAAAAAAAAAAAAACTGAAAAATTTGCCAGCACATACAAACATATTCTAAAACATGCTGTCCGGAACAAACAGTCTTCAGAACAGGGCACCAAATAGTCTCTATAATAAACCAAGAGCAATTAGGCTGCTGGGAAACAAATTAGCTCATTTCATTTCAGCAGAGAAAAGGTGGCTGCAATGCTCCAGGGACGATGTGAACTGTGGGGGTCTTTTACTGAGCGACCCTGACTGCAAGCCCACCAGTTTGTACCTGTCAGGGGGAACTGACACAGCTTCCAGAGCCCAGGAGGCAAAGCTTTGCACTGGCCCATGAAAAATAACAGGCAGTGCTCCCTCCCTGGGCCCCATGATCCCTTAAAACGCCCCCAAATAGCCAGAACTCTCTGGACCACCAGTACAGAACCTCTTGGTCTTATCTGCTGCCTCCAAATCCACCAGTTCCATCCCATCTTGCTTCCTAAGCTAGAGAAATTGTAAAGCTAAATTTCTCAGACATAATATGAGTATCCAGAAATATCCAGAACCATCAGGAGCTCCAAAGCTCGAAGAGGATGAGCTGAGAGATGTGTCTCTGGTTCTTACCCAGACTGTTACTACACAGACACTACTTACAGACAGCTCAGCATTCAGCTTCCATTCACATGCTAGAGAGCAGCGCGAACAGGGCGCACACACGTTAAATACATTTCCTGACGCAGGACTTATGAAGTGCTGTATAAGGCCTTTTAAGGTCTTATGCTGCGAACAAGAAATGTTACTATTTTATTTATAAAAACAGTAAACAGAGACACAGCCAAAGAGGGGTAAAGGAGGGCCACTTACTATGCAGCCTGTGCAATCCACCCGCACGAGAAGGCCAACGGAGCTGAGAGGAGAGCTCTGGGGAGGAACCAGAGAGATGGAAGAGATCATTGAGCACGGGAGAGGAAGGCCCAGGGCTGTGGCACTGTGCAAATGCTGAAGGTGAGAAAGGGAACAAGCATCTTCCTCCCTAAGACTGGTGTGAAAAGCAGCTTTATGGAGTCAGAGTTGACACTTTGCTTCTCCACAGCTGATACAAGCCTCCCAACTCTTCAAGCAGCTGATGAAGTTAAGAAGCGATGTCAGGCATATTCAAAGGCTTGCATTTGGCTAATTTCATGGTTTTGTTTTGCAGCTATTTCCAAGCTACTAATCGAATAACTTAAACTGTGATTTCCTCCAAAAATTTTTTTTTTTAGTGGTCTAACGAAGAGAAGGTGCATTGTAACCTCCAAAAAAAAAAAAGAAACCCACCCAAACCTACATAAAATGTAGCAAACACTCTGAACACCTGTAAACTGAGACAAGCTTGAAAACGTCCACTATTGTGTTTCTAACTCTTAATGCAGGCTGTTTCAGACCTGACTTTGCCAGGTCTTAGGTATTAGACAGGAAATTCAGTAGCAGTTCAAAATCAGTGCCATGGTAAAAAACAAAACAAAACAAAACAACAACAACAACAAAAACAAACATAGGGAAGTGAGATTCCCACAACTCTAGAAAACCCCACACAACACAGTAGCACGTTAAGTACCAGCTTTAAATTAGTTTTCCCACTTAAGTTTTTACCCCTTAACAGCCACAGAGTAGTCACTATGGAGAACCTGTTGAGGTCTCTTCCCAAACCAGCCATCTTGGATATATACGGGTCATCTTCCCCACAAGGCAGAATGCCTTCTCAGAGATGCCTGCTTCATGCTCTCCAAATACAGTGACTCTGATCGTTATTCAGTTTATCAACCACATGTAAAAATCCTTCGTGCATTTCTAGAGAGGCAATACAATTTTGTTAAAGATAGCTCTAGTCATCAATAAACCTGGCTGCAGGAACATCTTCCTCTTCCCTTTCCCCTCATGCCTCTCCCCTCTCCACTGTCTTTATTGGGGTTCTTGCATCTTCAGTGAATAAGATTTCTTTAGATTAGCTAAAGACAGGATTATCTCAGAATAAACTGCCCTCCTGGTATCACTTTATTTGAATTACTGGATCTTCTAATTGTTTATCATAAACCAA
Source organism: Anser cygnoides (assembly GCF_040182565.1). Classification (NCBI taxonomy): domain Eukaryota; kingdom Metazoa; phylum Chordata; class Aves; order Anseriformes; family Anatidae; genus Anser; species Anser cygnoides. The sequence goes on along the minus strand of NC_089880.1, from coordinate 22,759,104 downwards.
CATTCAAATATTTTGAAATCTTAACTGAATAAAGACAGTTCTGTCAGTGAAAATATTTACAGTAGCCTCACTAATTGAGCCTGATTCCAGCTTCCTGAATCTCATTACAGTAAGCTGGGCGCTGCTGTAAAAGTGAAACAAATACGAGATGAATAAAAACAAACATTTAGAAACACAAGCAACTGCTTCGAGTGACATTAATCATTCCAAAAATTCTGTCAAAAACATCCCTCTGACTGGCGTCTGTCAAAATATCTCCGATTCATCATTGTATGGACATGGCTGAGACGGAGAAAGAAAATACGCACAACAGCCAGCACTGCAAAACTGGTACAGCTCAGAATTTTGAAGTGAATTATTTTGGTATGTTAGAGCACTCCAGCAGTGGCATGTTTCACAGTATTCACCTCCTGTTCCCCCTGGGCAGCCTGATACCGGCACCTTCCCCTCCTTCTTGGAGTGCACAATGTCTGGAAGCTAATTATGCAGAATGAAGTGCTGTTTTCCCTGTGTTTTCTGTCCTACAACACACAAGAGATGATAAAACACTGAAAATCCACGGAGACACAAACAAGGGAAGCAATGCAAGCAGGAGCACGTTCAGTAAGAGTGGTGGTGGTGTATGATTATACACTAGAAAAAACACGTAGACAGGCACGACGGCATGGAGTACCGCTCCTCTGTGGAACAAACTTCCCAGCAAGCAGCCTCCTGGGTTTGACCGAGCCTTTCCACACTCATGCACCAGCTGAACCCCTTCATCCCACCCAGGATGGCTCACTTTGTCCAGTGGCTCCCAAGTTAAAGGCAAACCGTCTCACCTGAGAACCTGAAGCTTCTGCTGTGGGCATGGACTCTGCCTTAGGCTTCCTGCAGCTTTACTGCAACGTGGCAACGCGTTGGCCAAATATCTTCGCTTGGTGTCGTACTGGCTAGCGATGGCAGGGGGTTGGTAGCTGGGGGCTGCAGTGGTGACATGTGTCAGGAGGCCAGGGACAGCTGTATGTCCCTTCCAGCCAGCCGCAAGTTCAGAGGAGGTAAAGGGGTGGGCAGGTGTCTGACTTAAACTGAGCATGGGGAAGGTGGAAGAAAGGCGATTACTTACATGCTTGCTTGGTTATGTTCTTTTCCCAATACCAAAATCTGTGATCAGAAGTTGGCATCAACGAGCAATAAACTAAGTTAACGTTCCCCGAGTTGGAACTGCATTGTCTGCAACGAGCAATAATTCAAAAATACCCACATTTCACTATCACGATTTTTTTTCCCCAGTTAGATTTCCATTGTTTAATTCACAAGTTTTCCATTATCCAGGTCGGCTTACCCTTCTCTTATGTTGAATAAATGAAAGCTTAGGAATGCAGCTATCTGCAACAGAAGGACTTCAACTCGATAGTCCTGGAGGTGTGTCCTGCTCTTACGGTTTTAGTTCAGTTTCCATCTGAGGAAATTAAAAGCTATTAACATGACAGGAAAACACCACCTGTTAACTCTAGCTTCCTCTCATTTCCTGTCTGGACATGGTTTAGGAGTCCACCAGTTACAGCAAATCCTAATAATGCAACACCAAAGAACAAAGGATGTGTCCCTCAGAGAGGAGGCAGGTACCTCGAACTCCCCCCTGCACACCCAGCGAGGAGCAGACACCAAATACAATTCCGTCACACCGCTGACCTGGGAGGAGCGAAGCAGAATAAACCTCCTTTCCTCTTAGGAAATGAGACTACTACTTTCCTGCTAAAACACCTTCCCCACTGAGCCCAGGCGGAACATCTTGCTGGTGGAGCAGGATGGATCTTTTGCCAAGACACCACGGCCAGGACGGGCCAACTGCTTCTCTGCTGATGCATCTACTCGGCCAAGTTTCTTTACCCTTGACACACGAGGAAACCCCTGTGTGAAACGAGCAGTTACAGAGCAGAAGTAAACAAGCCTAGCATTTATAAACTGTTTGGTATCCTGTTGTTCCATAAATAGTTATCATTACCCAGGAGATCAGAACTGTCCAAAGGAGGAGAAATGCCCAGTACACGTGCTGACTAAAATCCCCAACAAGGGAAAAACAGAGAAAGTTTGTGGTTTTCTTATTTTAGCTCTCTTTGCTTAAACCGGGACCTGTAACGCTTACTCTGCCTCCTTCAAATTTAGGACATCTTTTCCCAACAGCTCCAAGAGCAGCAGCCACAGGTCCAGCAGCGACGGGCTGCGTGCTAGCAGAGCCCTGCGGCCAACATCTTCCTCTGCAGATGCCGAAACTCCACAGACGATGTTTAAGAAACAAATCAAAAGCAAAAAGAGCTGGCCACCACCTGCTCTAAAGAGCTGCCTATTTTGCCAAAGGTTACATTCAGACTGCCTGGAGCTGGATATTGGAGCTTTAAATACCCACCCGACCATCAGGTTACGCATTTACAAACAAATGCTTAAAATATAAACAACATTTGCAGAGCAGATAGGCTGTGCTGCTCATCCCTAACCCACTGCTTGGTGAAGCAGCTGGTGTGGCTTTGAACCTCCCTTGAGACCAGTCCAAAGTTGGTCCTTTCTGTCCAAAACGGAGCTGGAGACCCTCACACCGCAACAGTGCTGTCCTGAGCACTTGGACAACCTGGGGCGGACCCAACAGGGACAGGGAGAGCCCTCATGGCCCAAGTACCTTTCCCTTGCCTGTCATGGTCAGGTTTTATAACACAATTCCACCTTTCTTGTAGCATTCCTGGGATTTGTATTTGGAACTGTTCATTCACAGGCAGGTCTTTCAGTGTAAACTATTTCCTTCCCAAATAAATAAATTAATTTCTCAGGAATCTTTACGACACAGAATCACTGTCAACAGTGCAATTCCGCATGTATCCCAAGGTATGCACTTGTCTAAACACGAACCTAGGCTGGCACTGCTGATAAACGGGTTAGAAACAAGCTAAAATTTGTGCGACATCAATTCATAAAGGGCAAGCCATATAACCCTCTAAAATGACAACCTTTTGGTTTTATTTCTTTTACGAGAACAGTGCAAGACGCGTTATATGAAATATCCACAATTCTGAGGCTTTCTTCGGTTGTTTAAGCTTGGAAGAATAACAAATCAGAACGGCAGATGCGATGATTTTCAGGACAGTCACAAGGAAACACGTTTTTCTTCAGAGCTGGGTCACAAGTGGGACGTGGGGTAAGCTAGGGCCCTGGCTCTCACAGGAAGTTTCACGGCATGTAAAACAATGACTCCAAGTACTTCAGGAGAGAAAAAAACAACCGTGACCGTTGTTAAAGTGATGGCAAATCACACAAAAAGAAAAGCACTTTTTTTCTGAATGCATAAATCTTCAGATATGTAGCAAAAAAGAAGCAGAATGAAAAAAAAAAACACCATACTGAGTAAAATACAGCATCTCATTGCAGTCGGCTTCACGTCAGTACGTGGTGACACATCTGCCTTGCTTTCCAGCACTGAAAGTGATTTGGGTTGGCTTGAAGCAGTGACCGAGAACCCTTGTGAAACCACAGGAACTCCACCAAGCCACCGTGCTCCCTGACATTACTACAACAGTTAGTGTTACTTCTACAATATTTAGCAATTCATCCTTGGATTTTGTTTTTGCTGCATAGTTACCTTAAAATTATAGGAAAAGAAAAAAAAATTACATTACCAAGAAAGTAATTACCTAAAGAACTTAGGCTGCTCACACTGCAGTGGAGCTTCTACAACGTTATCTGACCAGCATCCTCAAGTGACTTTTCACGTTGCTACAGTCAAAAGAGAATTTTTTTGTAATCTTTCTAGTTTTCACCTTCATTTGCCTAATGTAGAGTTGGAGGGCTCCCCAGACTCTTTCTAATTTAGCCTAATAATCTTGCATAAATTAGGCTTGGTTTTCATCCGTACTGTTAGCCAGTGTGCATTGGCTGGGTGACAGCATTTGCATGCCCTGATGCTACTGAAACATTTCAATAATTGAACAAAGTGTGACAGCAAAAAGGGAGGAGGGAAAGGTAGAAGAAGAAAATAAATTGATTTGAAATACATCCCCAAATAGGGAACTTGATTAAAACCCCCAGTAGGGAGAACAAACAATTATCCACTCTGCAACACAATGCAGGAAAAACTCTGAGGGAAGCTGCACAATTTTTACATCAAGGAGAAACCACTGGTGACGTGCAGAGCCTCAAAGACACCAGGAAACTTCCTGAGGCTCAGGGAAGATGATGGGGTGGACCAATAATGATGAACCTTCAGAAAGCAGGTATCGGAATTTTAATGAAATGAGAAACACTCAAAAAGCTTTCCTAAAGGAATTTATGAGTAAAAGAAAAGAAGGCAAGACATGCATATATAAAAAACAAACAAAAAATAACAACACTACAACATGGCAATACTACATACAGAATTCAACTTTCATGCTGATATTTTCATTTTAATAATATACTGCTAATATCTTTTACATAAAATTTCTCTGAACTAAAAGCACTATGTCGATCATTGAGAAGTGAAGAAAGAATTGAAATAGACTCAAATGCACTCAGATCCTCAAACAATCTTTGCTGCAAGATTTTTCCTGAAAGTTAAATATTCTTATTAGTATAGCTTTTGAGCAGATGGGCCACAGCAACAGAGCCCAAACACATGCACAATAAAATATGCTCATTTGGGGGCATGTGTTAAATTTATTGCTTCTATTACAATCATGCATGTTCACACAAACACAGCTATTTATTTGTACATTTGCAAAGCTGTAATCACCCCCTCACCCCCCTGCTTTTTTGTTTGTTTTGGTTAAAGTTCAGAATTTCAAAATAACTATAGTATTCGGGGGGGAGGCAGGGGGAAAAAGAGAGAAAAAAAATCCTGTTCCCACTTTGGCATAAGATGCAGTGTGTACTCATACTGAGGTGAGAACACAGATGCTCTTACACCTTTCCCGAAGGCAAAAAGGCACACGCACCCCAAGGTCCTCGTGCCCATATCGGACCTTTCACCTAACAATCTCACTTAATTCAGAAGTCATGGAAAGGATTCTGAAGACAAACTTCTTGGGCACGAAGCCTGCACATCACATGGACTTGCACACATTTATTATTAATCTTGAGAGAGGTTAAGCATGAAAGATTTCAGCTCCAAAAATAGATCTTGCATGGAGCCTACTGTCATGATGAGCACATAGGAACTGCATGTACTCTGCACATTTTTTGAAAGTGAAAACAGTCAACATGGGATTAACACGAACAACCTGCACGAACTGAGGGTGAAAGCAGACACCTACTTCCTGCCCAGGTGGCTGAAGGGGTTTTTGCAGTCCCATCACCTCAGCTCGGCGTACCCGCGCTGCAACCCTTGCCTGGGCTGGTACGGTGATTTGGTAATTCCATAAACTGGATCAGTGAACTCATCTGGATTAAAAATAAGCTTGCGCAAAAGGAGCCGATGGATGGGGGAGGGAAAACTAACATTCGGACATGAGGATTATTTTACTTATCCAGTTTATTGCACTGTCTGCAGGTGTTTATGCTAGCTCAGGTAGGGGAGCAGCACAAGGGACCGACAGCATGAACTCCTTAAGCTAACAAAGCCAAGACAGAAAGGGTACGCAGAACAACACCTGGATCTCAGGGCAATGAATTTAGGAGCTAGCGCTGAAGTTCTGCTTGCACAGCCTCATCTGCTCATCTCTGGCATTACAATCGTTGCTCTCTACGACAACAAAGACTGCAGGGAATCAAAGAAAACTATCAAAGAGAAATGAGTTATCTGACCACACTCTCTAACCTCAGCTTTGCTTATCACCTGTACCAGTTTTCAACGCCCTGAACGTCAGTTACCAAATGCTGCCACTTAATACCTGCCTCCTCCTGAAGCCTGTGCAGGTGGAACCGACTGAAGCAGTCGGTGCATTGTGAAGGACAATCCCATTTCCATGGTTATAAATAGCAACAACAGCTCAGACAACAATCCTAGCTTGAACATTAAAAGCAAACGTCTTCTAAAAGACTGTGCTGCACATTCACTAAACCACAGCCAGCTGAGACGAAATATTTTGTGAGATAACATACTTTTCACCTTTAGGCAGAAGTATGAGAGATTTGAGCCTCTCAGATGAGTGCTCGGCAATAAAACACACACAGGAATTAGCAAAGGAACATACATTAGGACCTGGTGTATCCTCTGACCCGATTCTGTCACTCAAAATCTACGTTAATGTATGTTTTAAAAAAGCACCCTCTGTGTTTTCAAACTGGATATAATACGCAACGCACAAAATACAGAGGTGAAAAAGTGAGAGAATCAAAACGTACAGGGAAAAAAAGGCAGTATTTCATCACAAGGAGAAGGGTAAAGCAGTGCAGCGGGCTACACTTGCTGCCAATGAGGGTGGTGTGGCAGACGAGGACGTGTTACGGGAAAAGCCGCCGAGACCTGGGTGGGGAAGCAAGGTGCTGCCCTGACAGCAGAGGCGCTTTGATGAGCACCACGCCGCACGCATGCTTTGGCTCGCACGCTTGTTTAGCCGGGGTTTCTACAAAACACAGAGCAAGGAGGCGACGGCAGGCACGCGGCGTGCTCTGGCTCCCGGGTCGGGAGGCAGGCACTGAGCAGCATGCAGGATGGAGAGGTGCGAAACGCCGACTGCTCAGTGCCCCTGGGCACCGCCGCCACCTCCATCCCTCCCATCCTGGAGTCCTGAGCTCCTGAGAGTGGAGTTCACCAAGGAACTGAGGGAAGCTTAGGGCGTTCAGAACTTACCAGGAGAAAATATACCTCCATCAACATGCACCTGTCCCTATATACTGAAAAAAAACCACAACATATATATGTAGAAAAAATATGTATGTATATATATACATATATACCTACAAATATATATGTAAATAAAGAGTACTACTACTCACTGCACCCAAAAAGATCACAAACTACGCAGAAGGCAGGTCATGCTGCAGTCAGGGAACACTTTAAAACTCCCATAGCAATTCTGAGTGGTAAACTAATTACCCAGCCTGGTTCTTCAGTGAGCTCTCCAGAACCACATGAAGCTGCCATCCTTTGGCTTCCTCCTCTCTTCTTAAATAGTTAATCAAAAAGAAAACAGCAGTCACCTTCCTGGCAGCCTCTGAGCACGGAGCTCATGCCCTGTCACTTGAGCACAAGCCCATGCTGCGTATGGCAGTACTTCACGAGGTGCTGAGACAGGCAAACATGACCCAAGTCAGCTCTAAACAAAGGGATGATAATTCTCTTTTCAAAATATTCTTTTTTTTTTTTTTCCCTGAATATCTAAGTAACAAAGCAGGAAAGCGTAGATCAGAAAGGTGTTCCTGTGCGCTTATTATAAGAAGCACAAGTTCCAAGAAGGAGATACGGAAATGAAGGGGGAAGTGTTTGGGATGAGGGGATCACATTTTGAAATCATCCCAATCCACGCTAAAGTCCTTGCTAAGGCTCCAGTTCCACCTGAAACTCCAAGCCTTATCAGAATCATGCCCTTTAGGAAACAAAACAAAACAAAACACGTTCTTAAGAATAAAAGCTTCATAAACTGTATCTGCAGGACAGTGATGGCAAAGAAAATTTTGCTGAGCTCAGATATCAAAAGTACAGGAGTCTCTGTACGTGATGGAGAAAGGCACTCCGGAGCTGTGCTGGCTATTACACACCTGGCCTGTGTAAGTGGAGGAAAGCACAGGAGTCAAGACCTATAACATTAAGGGGGACCTAAGCATCAGAAAAATAAAGACAAATGACAAATGACGAGAGAAAGTCACCAAAACGTCTTTATCTGAAGTATACCCGTGTCACGCATTCCCCATTGCTATGAAAGTTTAAAACATTTTGAACTTCATGTACAAAGAAACAATTCAGCCTGAAAATATAAAACCAGAAGAGATTATGTGAGAGCTGGTTTTCCTCAGAGTGGAGAGTGGGCTGCTGTATTTAAAATGAACTCTAAAAAAGAAAAACATGAATTTTGTGAATGTGAAATGTCAATTGCTAATCAGTAGAAAGTTTACAGCAAAATAACCAAATAAGTGAAACTCATTTTGTTTATGAACTGACTTAAAGGAGTTTATAATTCATGTATATAAGATTATTATTTTTTTTTTTAGCACCAAGTCACTAGAAAGAGCTGTTTATAACCATATTCTTGGCACTAAGAAATAGTCTTACATAAATTCACTATTTTGGTCACAACACCTATAACTTCTTTATATATCAGACTTTCTCTTCCCCCATAATCCGAAATCCTTTCAGACACTCTCTCTTTAATACTTCTTCCCCATATTCTCTTACCAAACACAGATTCACAAGTCTGTAGGCTGCATTCCCTCTGTATTTACCAACTCCTCGAATTTCTGGTGTTAGCAGCCAGCTTACAAGAGTCTGTGGTTGGAAAACTGGCAGTAGCTGAACTGTCCCAGGCTGGCACGGCAGCCACAAACTGTGGGCAGAGGTCTTTTTTCTCATTCAGTAAAGAACATGGCATAGAAAAAGAAATAACTGTACACAGGCAGCATCGTTTCCACAGCAAGGCCAGACAGAGGGGAGACTGCAGTGCTAACACAAACACAAGTTAGTGCCTTCCACACAAAGGTCACAGCATTAACTCCAGACTCGTAGGTGACCTCAGATCTACTAAAAATAGTCAAATTCACTGAACAAAGACCTACTGATGCGATTCTACCAAAGACGCTTGCCACTTTCTTTGTTTCATTGAGAAACCAGTAACCTTACTTCAGGCACTCTGAGTCACTGTCTACTGTTAGTCGGCTTTTAAGAGGCAGAATCAGATTGTTCTGGAAAGTGAAAAATGAGATAACCGAGGTCTCGCGGCAGAACTCCTCCGTTTGCAGTGAGCACCAGAGGCAGCCCAGCTGGCCAGCTCCTAGCGGAGATGCAACACTGAGATCGTGCATCCACTCCTCTTGGTGGGCAATGCATGTCCTGAGTCAGACTGCAGCGTGTTTCTATGAAGCTATGCCAGTCTGCCTTTAAGTCACACTAATTAAAAAAAAACAACAACACAGAAACACCAAAACCCAAGTCAATAAAACTTGATTGTCAGTTTGTTTATTTTTTTTTTTATTTTTTTTTTTTTATTCTATGAAACTTATTCTCAGGGAAAAAAATAACTGGAAATAGCATGAAATAACACTTCCCTTCATTTACTTTAAACCTGGTACACTAAATTTCCTTTTAATATCTCTGAATCTTGTACTGAGAGAAGCAATCACCTAAACATTATCTCCATGACACTTACTGCTTTACTCCGTTATCAATCCCTTCTGCTCTCTGATTTCTCTACCTCCAACTGAAAAGTCTAAGTCTACTCAATCTTTCTGATCACAGAAATAACTCCGCATTCTTGTTTATTCTTTATTACCACCATATATATTGAATTATTCTAGACCTGTTTCAAAATTAGTTGAAGAGAATCACATCCATTATTGAACAGAGGTGCACGGCAGGAGACACGGTGGGATAACATTCTTATTTTTTCTGCATTTCTCTTTTGATATGTTCCCTCTTTTAGCCGCCACTGGTCAATAAGTCACAGAACCATCCACAGTAATTCCAATTTCTCTTTCCCGATTTGCAAGGCATAACTGAGTACATCATTGGGTATATGCCGTCAGATCAATCTTCTCAATAAACACTGTCTGCCATCTATCAGAACCAAACCTGGCCTGCTATTCTGTCGTCCCATCGCTTTGTTGCTTTTGGTCTTGCAACCTGGAAAAATGTGTCAGCGTTTATTATTCAATCCGTTCCAGATATTTTATGAGCACTTGGAACACCACAGATCCCAGCACACGTCCTGCAGAGGACTCCATGAGTGACATTGCTGTATTGTCCAATCTTCTTTTTTTTTTTTTCCCCCCATACCATTTCCAGTCTTTGCCTAGTCACTACCTAATCACTACAGGGTTACGCCAGTTTAATCTCCTAACAGTCTTGGAAACCCCAAGAGGTGTTTTGTTTTTTAAATAAGAAATCCAGACACGCTGTGTTAGTTAAATCACCTTCACCAAATGCTCATCCAGTCACTCACACAACATGAGCACATTTACAAGCCCAGACTTCCTGCTACAGAAGACAACTTGACTCCTCTCTATTATCGCCTTTATCCTTGTTAACACCAACTCTATTCGTTTTTTTATAGTTTCTACCAAGGTGCCTAATACAGAAACCAGGCTCTCTAATAGTTTCCAGTTTCCCAAACACTCCGTGAGCCCCTCTTTAAAAGCCTGACACGTTTACTGCTTTTCATTCTTCCCCTCTAAGGCCAATTTAAGCGATGGTTATACACAACCGTGTGTAACTCAGCAACTTCATCGCCGAGTTCTTCACAAAGTAAGAACTTTTCCTAGCAATTCATTGTGCTGATTTGCTCCAAAATGTCACCCTTCTGACAGCTTCCCCCAGTTAGCTCCCCACAAAGGAGGTCTCCACATGGGAACCACTCTGCAGTGAATAGCAATGCAAATAACTTCTCTGCTACGGCTTTACCTTCCATTAGCGCACATGTAATATTATGATCATCTAGCAGCCCATCAGGATCTCTGGCAGGCTTTCTGCTTTTGACAGTTGGACAAAAAGTTTTATTATTTTTCATGCCTTTCTAAAGTTGTTCCTCAACATTTTTTTGGCCTACCTTACTACGGTGTATATTTAACTTGCCAAAGTTAATGCTCTTTCCTATTCTCCTCATTTGGATATGTCTCCTGCTGCAGAAACATGACTTATTTCTACGGAGCCTTGTTTACTTTACTGGTTAAGCCAATCCTTGTTTGTTTTTGTGGCTTTCCTTCAGCCTCTTCTTTCTCCTCCCATCTCAGACTTTCACCACTGAAACTGGACGCAGTGCTCAGGAAGATTTGGGTTGTGTGGGTCTTTTTGTTTGTTTGTTTTTGGTTAACCAGTGCGAAAGACAAGCAAAATTTCTCATCTTACGCATGTCCATGTGACCCTGAAACAGCATTTCAGCTATGATACTTTGCTGAGACTACATGAAGCTTTTTCTCTGTCTGCTTCCAAGACTGTTTTTCTATCTTAAAGGTATAATCTACATTTATTCCTCCCAGATGTCTTGTTTCATATTTGGATGTCTTAAAATATATTTCATTGGACTGTGGCCACTTAAAAAAAAAAAAATCAGGCAATCCAGATTGTTCTCTAGAAGTACCCAATCATTTATTGAGTACTCTCCAATAAACGTATCATCTGCACACTTAACCTAGGATTTTTTCCAGCTTGGATTATTGATGGCGACATTAAGCACTGCGAGAATGAGAACCGATTGACTGAGGAAATAACCTTGTGGAAATAACTCCATTCAGGCTTTCCTTACCAGTAACCACATTTTGAAATTTCTAGGGCATTGCTCTTTAATCCATCTAGTGCATACTCATGCTTGGTAAAGTCAGAAGTCACATTTTCACCATTAAAGAAGCACTTACCAAGAAGAGTTACATCCTCTGAAAAATATTTATTCTATCTCAACTATTTCCATCATATTTTGCCTATTTACATTTTAAATTGCACTGAAAAGTCAGGAACCTTTAGAATGGGAAAACATTTATTCATTTTATTCATGCTTGAAAACAGCCAAACCAACTTTATCCAAATAAAACAAAAACAACACAAAAAACCCCAACATTTTATGGCAAAGACCAAGCCTGAAAAATGTCACCCTGAGAGATCGTGTTTTTTACTAATGACATAAGCAACTGAAAACAAAAACTAAAATAAAAGAAATCATGCAGGCAAGATGATTTACATTTAAGAGTTCTAAATATATTAAATTATGATACCTGGCTTGGTAATATTAGCTTTGTATAATTGAGTATGAGAGAAGTTTCAGAAGACAATTCTTTGAAGAACTACAGGTCAGCCATCCTTACATCAATCCTACGTAAAATAATGATATTTCTGACATTGAATGCTATTAATAAAGAATTGAAGGACATGCTGGAAAAAACCTGCAGACCTCAGTAAGATTTAGGAGAAGCAACTGAACACGAAACCCCAGCAAGATGATGTCTGTAGAACTATAATTTTTTAATGCATGAACAAGAAAACAAACAGACTAGAGAAAAGGTACTTCCTCTTTACGTGACATTAGTTCAATGCAGTTAGCTGTGAGTGACCAACAGTGCTCTGTAAGTAGCTACCGAGGGGAAAAATAGCATTTTGGGTTTTAGCAGGCAAAGAAACCCTCTTCTTGAAGTCTAATTTAAAATGAAAATGAGATGAGTATTTTGCAGTAATTAGTTCATCTATAGAAATAACTCATCACATTGTTACCAGATTCTCAGACAGCTGAAACCTTTAAATGAAGATAACTAGCCTGTGAGCCATGACGAATTTACTTGGAAAAAAAAAAAAAAAAAGGTAATTACTTACTTTGGGAAGATGACAGTCATGAGTGCTGATGCATAACCAGGCTTGCACACTCCCTCAGAGAAATTTGCATACCTTGATGCCAGTTCTGGAGGCCTGTAAAAAATAAGGACAGAGTCAGGGCTCTCCTGCTATGAACTGGTTTTTGCAATCATCCAAGTCATTTTTCCTTACAATTTTTCTCAATAACAGCTATGAGGAATAATAGCCAATACAGAAGGGTATTCATTTGTTGTAATATAGCACCACGGGAGAACAAACAACAAAGGAGAGAGTTAAAGATATGTGAAATAGCAGTAAACCACTATTTTTTGAAACATTTTCATACCTAGGAAGGTAAAGCTTATGGAAGAAATGTATTAAGACACCTTTTCAGACTTCAGCTTTTCAAAAGGGAGAAAGTATAACCAGCAGTTTGCTTTGGCTATTTTTCTAGAGTATGATCAAAGTTAAAATTATAGAAAAGTATTATTTGTAAGATACCTTTCAAGCATTTGAAAGGAATTGCTGAGCAGTTCTGACAGGCTATCATCAAGGGATGCATTCAGCATTTGGGACAGACAACGTTGCTGCTGCTGTTCTGTTGAGATATGTCTAATAATTGAGTTTGGCTAGCAATTCCAGGGCCAAATTCAGATATGTATTTTTTTCTTCCACTTCACTTTAGTACAGAAACAACATCTGTTTAGCATTTAGCAACTCAAGGAAAGATACTTAAGTCAAGTACATATTTTTACCATAGACCTACTGAGTGACTGGGAAAAGTACCATTTAATTTTGTTTGTGTTTCCATTTACCACCTGTAGAATCTTTATATTCACTGTTTCACAAAAAACATAGCAAAGATTAACTCACTTGGGCTTTTGAGATAACATTATATATCTTAACGTCGGTCACAGTATGAGAATGATTAATACTCCCACCAGAAAAATGCATTTACAGTTGCATGTTCAATAATCAGTGGAGGTTGCAAGTGTTAACTACTACTGAGGGCAGATCAATAATTCTGTATATACAGCGCTATTTTGATAGCGGTAGGCGTGGAACGAAGGTTTTTTTTCCTACAGGTCAGTAACAACAGTCAAACGAAGAAAACAGTACAGATCTGCAAAATAGATCCTCAAAAATCATTTTGAAGAGCCCAATATTACCACAACAGTATTTTCTTTTCTACGCATCACCAACATCGGTTAGGTTGCAAACTGCTGCTGGAGGTAACAGCATGGAGTCAGAGCGTTTCAAGTGAGTGATACAAAGCTGAACCCCTGAACTGAAAACGGGATCCTGGAGGGATCATGAGCGGTGGTACAAACAGAACCCTAACCAGGGATGTTCTGTATTTGAATGTCAGCAGTTCTGTGCTGAACTGGCAGTAGCTTTCCTTGTACTGGTACTGGGATCACTTCCCAAGAGATCATAGCTAGCTCCAGCTGGATGATCAAGAGATGAAAAGTACATTTTACTATTGTACATATACTACAAAATTTCCTAAATCTGTGGTTCTTAAAGAATACAGTTTTATTCAGCAGAAACAGTCTAAGTCTTCAACAGCCAGAAAAGGACGTAAGCTAGACAAAATAAAAAGTTACTGTAAGTATTTCATTTGTTAAGACCTTTGTAGATAAAAACTACATGAAAAAAATTAAGGTAACATAGGCCCAACTCTAATCCTGCCACAGGTTTCCCACATAATTTTGGTCAAAACATTTGATCTTTTACTATCACAATTCCTCATCTAGGACTCGGACTGAATGATTTGTGTTCGGACTCCAGTCCAGATCTCTTTATAAATAGGCACAGGAAGGGAAGGTCTGTTGTTGACAAACCAGAATGTTTTAATGGTGCTAAAATATATTCCCTTCTAACACTGTCAAAAGGGACAGCGTGGTGTATAGGTCACTGCTTGTTGCAGCATGCCACCATTTCAGATACGAAGAAGTGGGGGAAATTTTAATCTCTATCAAGCAAATATAAGCGTTACTGGATTTTTCTGGCTTAGGGAAAAATACAGAGCTCCCTAATACCGAAATCTTCAAAAACAAGCACAAAGCAACTGGAATTTATCTGTAGCCACCACGGTAGTGAGTCATTGCTGGCAAACTTGTATAACCATTTGAATGGCAGGCTTTGCTCAAATGACCTCAGTGGTCACACAGAATATCTTGTGCCACAAGCACAGGCATTTTTCTCTTTTCTGATTTAACGGCGCTTTCATTATCAAATTAAAATGTCACTCAGATGCCCATCATGGCGTTTCTGCAAAAGAACAGTGGGCTGACAACCCCGTGCCTTTGCTTCGCACGGAAGGGCTGGTCAGCGCAGCATACTGATGCCGGAGCTGTCAGTTACAAAACCCACAAAGATACTCGGAGCTGCTGGAGCCCGAGGGGCAGAGCTGCTGACATTTCTTGGATGTGATGAAGTTCATGAGCCAGACTGCCAGAGGCAGAACAATTCTCGTAAGCCAATTGTAGCTGCCATCTCGCATCACTCAACATTTGTTCATCTCCTTTCTTCTAGCCACTTATTAAGCCAGCAGGCTACAGAAAACTAGAAGTGGGCACTCTATATTTTAAATCCGTGTAGGGACGCATTTTGTTTGATTTCTTCAGATTATATGTTGAGGCCACACTGTCATTGCCAACATGCTTGTAAGGATAACCCTATTTTAGCATACAACTCAAGGCTAAATGTTTAGAGTAAGGCTACATATAGGCTTGCTGTCTACCATTCTGCTACCTCATAAAGCCATCCAAGCTGACATCATTTTAGATGTATAAACTTGTTTTGTGGTGTGTGTTGTTTTTTCTTCCCCTGCAAGATTCATTGATCTCACAGAGATTGCTCTTCCATAAATTAGTCTGCAAAACATCTTGCATGAAGTGTCCCGTACTGCAAGGCTGATGCTGGAGGTGTGAGGTAGAGAACTACACATCAAACAAATCACAGTGTTTGTTAGTAGGTACACAGCTCTGTAACAAAACTAGTATTCAGAACTAAAATGTATGAATAAGCACCTCTTTCATATTTGATGACCATGTACCTATTACACTGTGTAACAATTACACTGCTGCATCTGTTGCTACTTTTGTGATTACATTTCTTATTTCCCAATAGAAGAAATAGTATTACTAAGAGTACATTCTGCAAAAGAAGCCTCACAAATTAGCAAAACAGGGTGCACAGCATTCAAGAGCTTAGGCTCGATTCTTGTTTTATAATCCTGATTTCTGCTTGCAACAGATGGGTCAAGAACTACGCACCAAACCAAACTGTGTTACCTTCTCAGTGCTTTACTAGTGAACAGCCTCACCTCACTAGCTCTGTTACTGTGCCTGGGATCAAAGGAGATCCTGATGACACAGGAATTATTGGGGTAAGCCAGGCAGGGCTATCATGGCAGTTACGGAACCAAGGTGGAAATCTTCTCTACATCTTCAAAGTCCAAGCACATCAGTTCAGACTCCTGATTCTCACGCTGCTAGTTACAGCAAGAACATCAGTTAGGTGAAGGTGGTTAAAGAGCTAGGGGAGGTGGAAGAAAGGATGTAGTCAGATGACACCGTGGACCCTTACATTTTCCTCAGACTTTGTGCAGGGGAAAGTAAAACAGTAAGATACTACATTGCTCAAGAATGAATGAAGGAAACAATTCATAGTCGGTAACTGTAAACATCTGCAATTTTTAAACAAGTGCCTGCATGAGGATGAAGTTAAAGGAAAGCAACTGGCTGACTTCCAGTAAAAAGAAACTGCACTCTTGCTTTTTTTTTTTCCTCCTAACTTTTCTCCTATGAGACCAGTACACATCCTGAATTCCTCCTTAAGATTTTCTGTGCTTCTCTACACTGTTACGTAGCCATCAATCTTAACAAAATTTCACAATTTGGATAAGTTAAAAATCCAGCTGCTTTCAGAGGATTAGAAAAAGAAACAAGATTTTTCCTTTTGCATGAATTTGGCAGATGCGTGTCATCTTTTAATCTCAAACATGAAAGTGTCACCACGGTTAATTCCTTCATCATGCCTTGACCAGGGACAGCATGTCATCCTCATTGGACTGGAATGTAAGTTCATTTTAAATAGGAAGTATTAAAAACTCTGTGTTTGGACCACTAAAAAAGAAGTGCACAACTAAGCTCACATAATTGAATATTCAGAATCTAGTTTAGGAGACACATTTTGCCTCTTGGCCTTCTGCATGGATTTTAAATTGTGAACTGTAAAAACTGACAAAGTTCATTTATTTGGAGATCATCTTCTCTGAGGACTGGTTACA
Organism: Anser cygnoides; assembly: GCF_040182565.1. NCBI lineage: Eukaryota > Metazoa > Chordata > Aves > Anseriformes > Anatidae > Anser > Anser cygnoides. The sequence goes on along the minus strand of NC_089880.1, from coordinate 22,742,437 downwards.
CTTGCACACAAAACATATGTACTGGTACACTTCTGAAACAAGGAAAAGGAGTTCCTCAGAAATGTGCTAGCCCTTCACCTTGAGGTTTCTGTCTTTGGTCTGATATAACTTGAGTCTTATACCTTTACAACAGCTCTACAAAGTGTACAGCATGATACCTGAAGAATGAATAGGAGACATCACGAGAACATAAGATGAAAGGTACATAGTAGTTCACATAGTGATTCACATAGTGGTTATTAAGAAGTGGCATAAAAAGGGCAGATCACTAGATCAAAGCAGTTAATGCTGAGACTCTCGTATCTACACTACACAAGATTCAGGGCATTTTACTTCAGATTGGATTTCCAGACAGGTTCCCTGGGTCAGATACAACCATCCATCATGTACATGGCTCACTGTTAGCCAAAAGCATACTTGTGGACCCTTAAGTGGACCCTCCACACTAAGTATTTGATAGGTATTTGGTAGACTCCTAGCATAAAGCTTTCAGTTTACTTTCCCCCAAAATCTGTTCAGAGCTACATTTCAGAACCAGCCTGCGAACACAATCAGCATGCACAGTAAGAGGCAAATACGGGATTTGCTTCAAAATTACGGGACTGCTCCAAACCAAGACACTAATGGATACATGGCCTGAGTGGCTGGGGCATGCGATTGTTTAGATTTTAATTAATATCAGTTACATATCTTTGAATGTTATTTATTTTATACATTGTTTACAGTCTCAGAAGTAGATCGCTTCCAAGTCTCAATATGCTTTTTCTGAGGCTTCTGAAGCAACAAATCCCATTCGAGGTGGAAAACCCCCAACACAAAACCATAAACCAATCTTCGCTCTGCAACTGGCGAGGATTTTTATTAGACAGATGAGAAAGTAAGTGTCCCATCAATTCTCCCCTTCATTTTAGATTGCCAGCAAGTACTACCAGTTCACTTAAAGGTCAGGGAGGACACCTTTAGCAGGTATGGTGATGCAGCTCTTGCATCCTCCTTCCACTCGCCACTGAGTCAGCGGGGAAGAAAGGTCATGAACGATAAGAAGCAGGCTTAATACATCGATTCCCATGCACCAGTAACAGCAAGGGACAGAAAAAGTGTTTGCACATCTGCATTTTGTAAGTAGAGCCATGATCACCATGTTATCTTGACAGGTGGCATCTCCTTGAGAGCAAGACATTACAGAAGGAAGGTGAGCTGGAGAGCCTTCCTCCTGCCACATCCAGCAGGAGTGCAGCTTGGTTTGGGAAACAGAGACAAATTTAAGGAGCTCTGACTGTAGCTGCCTTAGAAGTTTCCAAACTTTGGTTCAAAGGATTACATGGACGGATCATGTGACACTTGCTGTTTTTCTAGTCCAGCTGAGGAAAAACTAAACAAACAAAAAAAAAAAGGAATGAGGAGATAGAAGAGGAAAAGCAGAATGCTTACACTGAAAGAGACAGGAAATGCATCTATCACACTATAGCCAGCTAAACAGATATAAATATTTTCAAATGTTACTTCAGTATGTAAGCAAGTTCTTCAAGAAGATTGTGTGACTGAATAGAAAGGGAGATGGCTCAAATCCCTCTTTCTAAAAAAGATATGATGCACGCTAAAAAAAATGTCCTGTTCTGTTTCTGTACCAAGAATTGTGGTTTCTCATGAAATTAATTTCTTAACAACAAAGATAATCAACACGTACACTTATTTATTTATTTGGACTATTCAAGAACACCAGCTGAAGAAGATTAGGTTACATTAAACTGGCTCAGGAAAACAAAGTTTTAAAGGCATTCCACCAAAACCCACGGCCCGCCTCCATAACCCTAAATGACGGCAAGACACAATGTCAATGTTATCTTTGGGAAATACCCACTAGACAAAGGGACCCTGAAAGCTAAAGACCACAAACAGAACTGGCAATGTCATTCACCCTTTGTGACATGCCACCTTTGCAAAAAAAAAAAAAAAACACTGACGAGGTTTTCATCTCCTAAAAGGCACGAGGATCCTACTTCCTTGCTGAATTCCACTCCAGGTCTTTGACATACTAGGAAAAAAAAGACATTCCCATCCTGGAATTAGATCACTAGGCAAAAGAAGCAATCTCAGATTAGTCTCAACAGCGCTAAATACATAAACATCTTAAGAAATACAGCCGTGATTTCTGTTTCAGAAAGGTCTGTATCATTGTACCATCTCTTATAGTTCAGAGCATCCAGCAACTCAGCCTGGACCTCCACAATTAATAACCTTTTATCAACTCCTAAAAAAACACTATGATCCTTGCAGACAAAGAATCAGAAATGGTCAAGCTAGAAAGGATTTATTTCAACCACTAAATAAAGAAACTAAATGGTGAGTTTATAAAACTGGAGTCTAAGGATGCAGGTAAAAATCCAAGAAAAGTCCATGGCACATTTTGTATGTGACCTCACGCTGCATACTCCTCAAAGAATTGAGTAATAATCTCTGATATTTCCTGATCTCCTGCTTCTTTTTTTTTTTTTTTACAGGCTGTAAAAGAGAAGAAAACAACTATATTCAAATAGACACATAATGAGTACAGAAAAAAGTTAGAGGTTTTGTGTTTTTAAGGAAACATGGAAAGGAGAAAAATAGCTGAAATATTGTTAGATTACATTAAAAAGCATGAAATATAGAAATTTGATTTGCAGAGAAGACAGCTGTTTACAAACAATATAGAAAATGAAATTAAAAACGAAAAAGGAGTTCTGTTTTTTCAATTATTTATTAATCTTTGAACAAAAACTCATGAATTAAGGATGAAGTAACTTACTGATAATTGACATAATTCCTGGATGTATATTATTGGACTGCTTTCCATATCCAAAATTACGGTTTTCCATCCTCAGAAGACGGATGAGTAAGTATCATCGTTCTGTTCTTACAGATAAGAGTCAAAGAAGATACACCAGAGCTTAGTCTCTTATCTGGAGACGGAGTGTGTTAGGACTCCCTTAGTCATGAAAACTCTCACAGCAAGCAAAGGGATTCCTACATTAATTTATTTCTGAAATAACTGTTTGAAGAGTAAAGCCTCCATCTCCCCAAAGTCAGAAGTGATAATGCTTCCTAATATTAAAACACGCAATTTGCAAAACTTTAGAAAGTTAACATACAATCCTCCATTTAAATAACTCTCAAAAGTCATGGCTTGCACAATGGCCATAAAAAGTGAGCCAATTAAAAAGTCTGATGGAAAATAAAACGCTCAAATATCACATCCACTTTTGCCCAAATGAAGGAATGTAAGAAGATGGATTGAAATGTCATAATTTTATTGCTGTAACCCTCGGTCTTCATCACCGCCCCTCATCTGTTACATCTACAAGCAGACAATGCTTTCTTTGGACCAGGAACAGTGTTTTTCTATTTGCAGTGTAATGAATCCAGCAGTGTAGGTCCAGGAAAGACCAACGAGTGCTAAAGGGATGGGAATTAATAACTCAACCCAATTAGAATCCAGGAATCCCCTGCCCAGAGTAGGAGTCAATACCTCTGAAAACAAAGATATTCCCCCAAAGAGTAGAGTTGAAAAAATGATTAACTAAAAATTCCTGAAGTATCACAGCTGAAATCACAGCTTTAAGTCTGTGGATGCTACAGTTTAGTAGATTTGAATGTCAAATTTCAGTAGTTAGCAGCTTTAACTGCCAAGTGAGAAAATCAGTTAAACTAAGGTTTTAATCACCAAATTTTACTTCTGAAAAATGTAGTTCATTTCATCCAAGAACACAAGCAGTCTACAGAATACTTGATTTTAGAGAAACTTACAGAGCTCAGCTAGGTTCGAATGCACATTGGCACAGCAGAATGGTCTGGAAAATGCCAACAGTGATTATTTACTGCTTCCCATATTGTCAGAATTAGGGACATCAACCAAAGTTAACCTGAAGATAGCAAAACACAGACAAAAGGAAGCCCTACTGTCACATAATGTGCATCTGATCAGTAGATTTTGTTATGCCAGTACGTTAGTGCAGCCAAAACAGAGCTGGGATCCAAAGCCACCAGCAGGTCTGCCAACACCTCCACCTCTGGGGCAGCAACGCCGAAGAGCAACACGGGAGCAAGGATCGCTTCACACTCGTGTTTTACCACCTCCCCGAACACTTCTGCCGAGCACTTTCTGCAACAAGACATGGGGCAGGTGAACCTTTGGTCTGCCCACTTGTATTTTCCCCACAAAGGAAGTTCAGGATATTAGTCCTTTATGTTGCAGCAACACATCTATTTCATAGGCAATTAGCAGAGGTCAAGCCTCAGGAGAATAAATCCCACTTGGAAGAATCTCTCTCAGCTTCTTGATAGTAAATCTTTAGTGAGAACAGTTCACAATATTCTCCCTCTTCATTTTCTCAGGTGACTCTGCAGGTTAAGGGTGACAAAGGTTGCCCTCAAAACTTTTCTTTGAATGATCTGGACAGCCTGAGATGGAATAACGCATCAATTCCTCTTAACCAAAGAAAAAGAAAGAACTTTCTTTTTCCCCTCTCCCAGGCTGGACTGAAATGGAGAGGGAAAAAGTTGGTCAGTGAATAAATTACTTTAGATGGCACGAACAGACGACCTCACAATTGGGGAATGTGGTTTAGCGGTAGTGTTACAAAATGCTGCACACAGTCATGAGGCCCTGAATTTTTTTTGCACTCCTCTTTCTGTAGTAAGAATTCAAAAAACGCTGTCTTCACTGACCTATATTAAAGACAGATGCCACGGATTTGAACTCACACCAAGTAATCTAATAGGTACCATGCTGAAGTCTTCAGAAGAGGAAAGCTACAAATTGCTGGGAAAACGTTTCCTCCAGAAACCTTGCTGGAAATACAGAAGGTAACACTGGCCTGGAGAAGCTGATACTGGCAGTCAGCGTGCCCTCATGTAACAAAATCCAACCTGCTTTAGGGTAAATAATTAAGAATAGCCAGTACTGTTAACAACAAGAAGCTGCAGAGCCACCCAGATGGAAACCTCTCCTCTGTACTCCATACACTACTCTAATGAATGCTCTTCTGGTCAGACTATTTTTATTTTTTTTTAAACTTCAAAGAGCAGCTGCTTGTCTGAAAAGGCAATCCAGCCAGCATCCCAACTGCCACATGTAACTGCAATGAGTCAGGGAACAGGATGAAGTCTGTCTCAGAAGGAACCGCGCGCAGCCTGGTTAATCTGACCTCCCCTCTTCTTGTATCACCCTTGCCTTCACTGAGCATCAGTCCTAGAGGAAGCGGCTGGTCAGGGCTCTCCAAAAAAGTATATGCCCAAGTGCTTTTCCAAGACGTTTGGTGTACAGGTTAAGGCAAGCTCCAAGGCTGAGCACTGAAATAGGTTTCACTTTCCAGTGGAACAGGTCCTCTCCTCTCTTTGTTAACTCAAACAGGCAACACTTCACCAATTCACAAAAGCCTGAGTTCCGTGATAATAAAACACAGCTTTGAATCCTGTATGGATCGGAGTATTCAAATGCATTCAATATGCATATCATAAACATTTTGTTTCTTGGCTTTTCAGTTTGTCCTCCGTCAACCAGCTGGAACAGATCGCATGGCAGACAAGAAAGAAAGAAAGAGCCCCTACACATTCTGGCAGTTTTCTGCCTCTCCCTTTGTGGTCCTGATTCTCCCTGCTGAGAACAGACCTGGGGCTGTCAGCAGCAGTGCTTGTGCCTGAGCTCATTTCTGCCGTGAGCTGAGGAAGAATCCCACGTGCTTCTGTGTAACGTGAGAGGACAAAGCATGCCATAGAAGTTAATGTTTGGGTTTCCCAAAAGCAACTAGAGAAAATCTCATCTGAGCTTCACAATCCAACTCAAATATCCGTAACATTAAAAGGATCCTACAGCAACAGCAGCTCACGACTCCCGCCCTGACGTGGCGCATCAAACACGGTTGTGAGTAACCTTCCTGCTGCAAGGTAGCCTTCAACATGTCTGGTTCAGTGCCTTGAGCACCACACAACATCAGCTCTCCCACCAGCCCTTGTCAGGGTGAGGGTCCTTCAGGGTACTTCTCCAGCACTGATCCGTCACGGATGCTAGCAGCAACGTCATGCTTCCCAAAGAAAGAGCATATTCTAAGTTGATCAACATGATCCGAACTTACTCTGGTCCTATGTCCTTCAAACCTTGAAGGACTTTAAACAGCAAAATAAAGAGATTTTTTACTAAGCAAGACAGTGTCATGTTTCTGTAAGACTGGAAACAGAACAAATAATGCATCTTTGGCTTATATTTAATGGTGTTTCATCAGCCTCTCTCACCTGGAGTTCTTTGAGCCTATCCTCCTTGTTTCACAGCATGGCACTCAATACCTGCCTCTCTTCTCCTGCTATGCAGTTCTTCTCTAGCACAGCAGCAGAGCTTCCCGAGTTCTTTCGGCATACATGAAATATTATTTTACCTAACATATTATAATCATGGCTGTTAAAAGTATGTCTTAGCTTTGCTGTCCTCCACCAGCATGCAAGAAATCTGTATGAGTTCATTCCACCAAACTCTTCCTCGCGTTGATATATATATTCTTATACACACACACATATATACACATGCACTATATATATTCTTAACATTTATTTCTGGCATTTTTAGCACATAAACACAGCACGGCCTTGACATATCTGGTCACATTACAGCAATGCAGAAGACAAATATAGAGGCAGATTGAGTAAAGTAAGCTGTCTCATCCCATACACCCCATTCATAAAACCTCCTCGCTGCCACTTACACAAAAAGATAAATAAAGAGCTGACAACTAAACTGTGTCTAGATACCACAGCACGAGTGCTTTTCTGAGTAAGAGACATGCTTCAGAGGCAGGCTCGATAAACACTAATGTTCCCTTGATGGAATACATTCAGTTCTTCAGGGAGGGCATACGAGGATTCCTTAAAGTATTTCCATGGGCAAACAAAAGGGAAGTAGAGCTCTTCGGGGGTGGAACAGTGCTGGCCTGCAAGAAGGGATTGTGTTAAGCCCCGCATACGCAGGAGAGATGATGCTTGGTGATCACGTACATGCCTGAGGGGTTTCCAACAGAGGCAACTCCTGCATCAGTTTAATGATAAGCCCACAACTGCTGTGATTCAGGACAGGCAGCAACAAAACACCTGTTTTTCACATTGTTCCTTAAGACCAATATCAAGAATACAGCGATGAACGCCAATGTTTTAGCAGAGATCCATATCAAACCCCACGATACCACAGAACATCTAGTCCTTGCAATAAACTGCACAACCAATTAGAATTTGAATGAGACGTTCCCTTAATGGCCTCAACACAGCATTTCTAACCTCTTAAACTGAAGTTCTGGGAATGATCTATGCTTAGATAGCCCAATCCATCACAGTGACATGCATTTATTCAATTTCCATAACATATTCAGGGATCAGGAAAGTCTTAGGAGGAGAATATTCAGTAACCATAAATTTAAAAATAGTTCACCAGGGCAGAAGCTGGCCAAAAGTAATTTCTTTAGTTGGCCTAATCTCTGACTTTCAGAAGAGTTTTCTGAAGGGAGAATATGAAGTGTGGCTTTTTGCATGCTCTTATCCCAAGATGATAAAGGAACACGAAGGCTCCCAGTAATTTATGTGCTTATAGGAAGTTCCTGAATTGGGTTTCGCTACTAAAGTAAGTTTACCCTTCTGGGAAGGCAACAACTCAAAAAATGCTTGCTCAAACAACAGTAAACAGAAATTTTTAAAGTTACTAGCTGTAATCACATTCACCCTGAAAAACAAATTACATTCAGTTAGGCTAATGCTACTGCATTGCCAAGTACAAAAGTGTTCCGCCTTATAGATATGGAAGGAAAAAGAGAACTGAGCCTTTTCTTCGTAGGCGTCCAGTTTTTATAACAACCAGTCTGTCTTATAAAAGAACAAGATGTGCAAACCCAGTCCCAAGATGAATGTGTCAAGAAAGAAACCAAACTCATGCATGCTGACACCTTCATAGATGCTCACCTGAAGAACAAACCCATCTAACTCAAAAATGCACGCTAGTTTGAGCTACAAGCATTTCAATTTATTTACTGGTGGAAATCCATACTGGCTATTGTTATTGTGCTCAGAATCAAAAAACGGGCTGAAAAGCTTACAGAGTCATCCCTTTTTGCATTTAAAATATATCAACTTTCAACCAGTAGCATGGAGTTCCCCCCTAGCATTTGAGGATTTATTAGTCACCCCTAGCTTTCCAGAAAGTCCTCAGCTACTATTTAAAAATTAGAAGAATGCTGCCCAGACATAACAATTCCAAAGCACACACACTTAGGTATCTGTTGCTTGAATTGTTGTTGCTGATTTTTTTTAAATATTTTAAAATATTTTTTTTAGCCAGACAGAACAAGACCCCCTGTATTCACTGTTCTACCTTTCCTATAAACACACTAACATTGTTTTCACTTATCCTGTAGGTAAAACTGGTTTTCCAGGAACATTTTTCTTTGTCTTATGAAACTGAACGTAATGGGGCAAACAGCATAAAAATACTCTAAACAATGCCCAGACATTCATATTTTTTGCTTTACATTCTTTTCCCACATAGTTTGATTCATAATTACTTCCAGCTTCAGGAAACTGACCCTTTTAAAAGCACCAAACATAATTTTTTTTATCTTTGTTTGCATTCAACAAATCAAGGAATGATTCAGTTATATCTAATTATCCAGAAATTCTGACTTCCTCAAGCTTTATTTTCTTCATCTCCTGATGTTGTGTCTAACACGAGAATCCCAAAGTTAGATAAAAGACTCGCATTAGGAACCTTTATGAGAATTCCAAAATATCAAAATTGGGAAAAAATATGAAAAGAGCTAGGAAGAACAAAACAAAGAACTGGGATAGCAACTGCATCCCAACCACATGTGGGAGGTTTAATGAGATGAACAACAAACAGCCCAATACCTGAAGCACTGTGAATAGCTAGGATTCATTTTTAAATACCTGAAGTGCTCAAACGATTAGTGCAGATTGGAAGAGATTAAGTAGAAGAACGTGAATTAAAAGTCAAAGGAAAAATCCAAAATGAAGAAGAAACAAATAACTGAGTGTCAGGAACATACCAATGATATCAAGTATGCCAAGCCTTGAAATAACCTTTCAGAAAAAGCGACATCGAGACGCGCACTCTCACTCCTGCCTAGGCAGGACGGGACATCCCTGTGACTTCTCACTTTACTCTTCCCCCCACCCAGGGCTGTAGTGGGAAGGGGAACAGGGCACAAAGAAATCCCCCAGCAGCAGGCACGAGGAAAGCCCAGCATTCCAACACGTTGATTGCTTATTTTTACAGTGCTTAATGGCAAAGTACCACACATAGACACACACGTAGCTTCAAAGCAACCTCCTACTCCAGAAACAAAACGAGGGGAAGGGGCTCCATTTCAGTTCTTCATTATTAAAGCTCTGAAGGAAAGAAATTTCAACAAACAGAAGTAATCCAATCTGTGTTTCCCTAGCCCAAAACTCCCTCCATTTTTACAGTCTTTTCAAAGACTAGATCAAGTTTCGTTTGAGCTTGCAGGGTGAAGGTTATTATTTTTGGCTTTCCATTTATTTATTTATTTACAAAGACTCACTTTTTGTCCTTTATTTTTAAAGACAACCTTGAAATTATAACAAGTATTCAAAAATCTTTGTTGCATCTCCTGCATTTATAATATTGGAAAAACATGTAAATAGATGTAATAACATGTAACAAGATACCTAGCAAAGCACAGAGCACACTGGAAAAATATTCCTTATTTTAATTATCTAGAAGAATTATATAAAACGTATACCATATCTTGTATAAACACAGTAAATTATGTTCGTGTTATGTTGTTGTGGTCAACCATAATGATGTCTCAGTCATTTTTTCTGATTGAAAGAAGTAGTAATTTTCTTGCCTGCGATTCTACCTATTAAAAAAGTGAACTTTCTCTCTCAAATTAACACATTATAATACCATTGTCTTATTAAGTGAGGAATTTTACTTCCAGCAGTTCCAAATGCTGGCAGGAAGCTCAAGCACATCTGCTAACAGTTGCAAGACTTTATCAGGGAGTTGCTCTTCCCCAGCCAAAGTCAAACCCTGGGACACCTCCTCCATCATTCACCAGCTGCGAATCTACCATGAAGGTTTAGAGCTGACTGTGGCAGCAGGTGAAGAGAACAGCCATCACCCAAGGCAGGCTTTTATCTGGCTGTTGTTTAGAAGCATAATGTCATCAATCCAGCAGCTAAAGTACCTTCCAAAATAGCTTTTGAAGGATGAGTTTGAATTGAGGACAGAAGTAGCAGTTTGACCAGACATCAGCTTCCATCTCACATGTCGTAAAATGGCAGGCAGGCAAGGTAAGGAAAGCAAGTATAGAAGCGTAACGGAGACAATGCAAGGGACCAGCCCCAAGTCACACTGGCTGTTACTAAAAAGGAGCTTTCCACGTGTACAATGCAAGCAAATCTACACTTCTAACGTGTAACTCCAAGTAAACATTATGGTAACTAAACCGAGCACAAAGTAGTAAGTGACAAACTAAAAAGGACCACACAACATTAAGCCGGGCCTCGCTAAATATGCATTAAGACACACTCTATAATTAACTACATGACCATATGCTGATCCTCGTGCAGAACTCTCCTTTCACTCCATGCAAATAGAGATTCTGCTCCGAGAATGACTCAGAATCTGTAGTGAATGAGACTCATTTCTAGGACCTGGCCAGCCTCAAAGAATTACTACAATATAAATATTTAATAGTAATAAAAGCACGCAACCCTTTTGCCAAGCACAGATGTTAGAAAGCAACTGCAAATCTTGGTGGCACCTAGTAATCCGCTGGCTGAGTCACTAACATGACTGATGGCCTTAAGTTGTTCAGGAACTATTCACCCCTAAAAGGATTAAGACCTATGAATTGTATCGTATTTTTTGTATAAATACACTTTTCTACATAACCAGTGAATGTTGGATTTTATTCTTAAAGCTTTAAAAGTTGTACATATCTCTGCTGCTTGGGAAACCACTTTACCTGGGAGAAACTGATGCAGCCAGCCTGTTTACAGACTTTGGGCACATTTTGTTTTGGTATTCTAACTTTGGTAATGATATTATGGTTGGTACAAACACAACTAAAAGATAAATTCCTTTTGCAACAGATCTTTTTCAATAAGCTAGTCCTGAGGAGATTCAGGTCTTGTTTTGACTATGAAAAACAGCTAATTCAGTAACTTTACTGCCTTCAGATGTCCTCAGCTTTCTATTCATCCTGTAGCTCGTTAACAGTCCCTATATCTGGGTACCATCTTCATTTTTAGAAAATAAAAGACCTTCCAGAGAAGAGCTAGCCTAAGCATAGGCAGCAGAAAGCAAGTGTTTTCCATCTTGACTTTCTGACAAGCTCAGAGCAACAACACCTGTGCAGTACCTTAAAAACTTTCCATCCCCTTCCAGGTGAGAATTCTGGCCATTGCAGTCTCCTTAATGCCATAGCAAGGAATGCATCAGCCATAAAATTCCCACAGAGAACACCCGTGTATTTCTGACATTTTCTTTCCAAAGAGAACATGCAGCTTCCTTACCACTTCCATGAACTCAAAGAGAGCCAGTGAACAGAATCATTACATTGCTGTAACCACAACAAAATAAGTAACATGCCTTGGGTACCTACAAGGTGGAGGATGATAAAGTAGTAAACAAAAAAAAACGAAAGATGGAAAGGCAAACAGATACATTTCTATTTATTCCTGCCAAACACTCTGTACAATGTAATTTAAAATTCATGTCAGAGCACTTAAGTTTTATTGCAACTATGCCTTTGTAGAAAGTGTTACTCCTCCATGCCATTAGTTTAAATGATATTAAGTAACACAGCCAGGAACAGATTTTCAACAAATGAAAGATGAAAGATTAAAAAAAAAAAAAGAGAGAAAACTAATTGTTGCCCCAAGTGCTTCAAGTCACACAACGTTCTCGCACGCTGTCAATTAAGTGCACTCTATAAAGTTATGATCTATGGCAAAATTCCACCAGGACGATTATATCACAACAGACATAATTAAATTATTTCTGCCAAAAAAGTCATCAGCACAGAACTTGTTATCCCTCTTAACTCTCTGAGCAAGTATTTTTTAAACCAGAAAGTCCTTCTGCAATACTAACATCTTGATTAAGAGTTGCAGAAAGCACTACACATTTTTAACCATTAAATTCCACTGAATTCACAGAAAGTACTTAGAAAACACATTTGGTATCCTGACCACATGGTGAACTTGTGGAACAGCAGCAAATTCCTTCAGGCTTCATCTTCCAACACCCATTTTTCTTTCAACATTTATTTCGTATGTTTTATGGTATTTTCAGCTTTTCTCTAGCTCTCTTGCTATTGAAAAAAAAACGAACAGAATAATTCAGGCTGGAAGGCAACTCTGCAAGTCGGCAGGTCCACCTCAAAGCAGGGCTACCTTTACTTTCGAAGAGGAAAAATAAACAAACAAGGGAAAAAAAATAGAACCAAGGAAGGACTATTGCAGTTAAGAAACAAACAAAAAAACACAAAAGCCAGCCATGTGATTTCACCTACCGATATACTTGCTTTCTTTGCACCTTAACCTAACCTCATTGTACTTATTTTATACAAGCTCATTTTATTTTTCATGCTTTTCCAGAAGCTAAACTTATGGCTGGTCTGCTTTTAAAGCAAACACGCATTTTTATAGTGCTATATAAATATCTTATGACTAAAAAACAATTTTTTAAAATTAAAGATAATGGAGAATTTTTATCAAGAGGAAAAGAAATAGAAAGAAACATAGAAGTGTTTAGAGCTTTGGAAGCCCTCCAGCAGGTAAAAACCTCACAGGCTGTGTCTCAAAGAGGTGTAACCCAACAGGTAAGTCAGCAAATAAGAGAAAAAAAGAATGCAACACAGGTATGAAATGAAGGAAGGTTCAATGGAGACTTCCTAAAAGCAACAAACAAAAGGACAAAGAGCACAGAAGGAAGGATAGGAAGAACAAGACTGAAGCAGTGGTTGAGACAGGCTGGCACCCGAAGCTGCTACACCAAAAGTGCACAGCCAGTGAGCTGCATTTTCAATACATCAGTCATGACAAAAATTAAATAAATTAAAAAAACTAAATCAGACTACTAAAAAACATGAAATTTTTTTTCTCTTCACTAGCACCAAGATGTTCATTCAGAAGTTACCTACCTGCTTCACAATTTTGGACTAAGTTCTCTGCTTTAGCATCTACGTGTATAAACTGAAGATAATATATCATCTCATCCACAGTGCTGTAAGGCTCTCTAAATCACAAGGATGTCCCAGTACTGAAAATTTAATATAGAAATGGGAACTGCAGAGCCACCATGGGTATGCAACAAATAAAGCACAGAACGTTACATTACCAAAAAGAAACCCTGTCCTTGATTCATGGAATAAATTGTCATACTTCTTGCACACTGAATGAGATACAGACCCTTTACAAAATCAGTATTCCTTTTTTTTCCCCCATATATGTTTTTCTACAGCACCATCCCGCCTGATACACTCACCTACAGTAATTTATATACTCACCTGCTTCTGTAAAAGCAGCTCCTACCTAGAGATCTTCTCACTTACTGCGAACAACAGTCCCCAGCACAGTTGTATGGCTTTTATTTCATTATGGATGTTCACAAGCTGTTCAGCAAGACTAAACTCAAAACCTTAACGTTACACCCAATGAGTACATTGAAGCTTCTTAAAACACTGATTTATTTTTTTTAATTAATGTGATGCATTGAATGGGGGATGCATCCTCAAGTCACTCAAAGCTACTGGATTGCTTCAATGTCTTTTTAAGTAGTAGAAGCAGAAGGGTTTTAGTAGTCTTTTTGCTCCTAATGCCAAAGTTTCCCCTGGGCTGTTGACCTCAGAAACAGAGTCACTAGTGACCCCTAGTGTTACGAAGTTCAGTCTCAATTTGACCAATTATGGCAAAAAGTATGATGAATATCCATTCTCCATTGGAACTTCGTTGTTCTTCTGACATAGAAAATGGTCACAGCTCCCATCTCGTACTGAGGTTCTTTCTACTCCAGTTTACAAAGACAGTAGTATCCATTTTTAAAGAGAAAAGCGAAAGTAAAACTTCTAAACCTCCCAGTAAATTACAGATTGACATTCCTTCTGCTTTCAAATTTTTAATGCAGTTCTCCTCATTTGGAAGATGGATAACTAGGATGCGACATCTAGAGCAGACTGACAAGCATGGCTTCAGGCGGACATTTATAGCTTCTTGATCAGTCATTAAGGAATTAAAGACAGTGAATCACAATCCAAGCCAGTCAGTAAAGCCTAGTGTAAAGCAACTGCTAGGTTACTGCAGGACTGGACTGTCCCAGGTAGGAGTATACAGTTAGTGAGCCAACTGCCCAAGTGACATAAAAATCGCTTGCAATACAAATTTGTAACTACAGGAACAAAGAAGAGTCCTACAGTTTACTTACAATTTCGAGTCCAGGTTCAGGAGAAAGCCCAGTTTGTCGTATTCTGGAAAACAAAAGAAATGGACACAATATCATAAAAACTGCAAGCATCTCCTCTGCAAAAGGCACCGAAACCATAACGTCGCAGAATGGCAATAATTATTTCTATCTGAAAATAGCATAAAAAAGTATTTCTAACTGAAAATTATAATTTCCAGTTGCTAGCAGCTGTTATCACAGATTATTGTTACTTAAAGGTATTCCCAAACTATCATTTCTGAATGTCCAGTAAATACTAAAGCATGTGGGCCGTGATTAACTTAGAAGCAGAATTAACTGAGATACTTTTGTAATCAAAAAAGCAAAGCAATGCCCATAATTTGTAAAACAAACAATCCTCCTAGGTCCTGATGTGGTAGAGCTTTCAAGTTTTTCTCAATTCTTTGTCTATTCCAACCCACAGCTTCATAATCTAGCAGCCCTCAGAGTCACTCAGGGGCAAAATGCTTCAAGTTCAGGTGATGCTATTCAACAGGAAACTGCAAAGCCACAGTGTCAGAGACTCAAACAGAAAATTTAGAGATAAGAGTGAAAACTTAGTTCCTGTAAGTACCATACGAAGGAAGCTTCGCATTCAGCATCTTTGAATACATTGCCGTCTTGTAAATCTAACACTTGAAACAAAAAAAAAAAAGGAAAATTCTTAGAATTCACATAAGACACAAGAAAAACTAACAGGTGTAGTGTCCTGCTTGCATTGGGTTATGCTCAGGGGCCTAACTCACACTGAGAAACCCACTGGGTCTCTCTACGATAGGAGAAAGAACAATGCAAACACAACAGTAAAGGATAATCCATCAAGAGCTCTACTACCAGCATGTATTAAAAAAAAAAAAAACAATCAATAAGCAAAAGATTTCTCATAGTCTTTTAGAAAGAGCACAGTGGAAATGAAGTTTGCCTTCCTCACAAAACGCCACTAGAGTTTCTGCTGCAGAATTTTACACAAGATCACAAACAAGCTCCTCACACCATCACTTACCGACGGAACAGGAAAGCCTAAACATGTACCTGAGATAAAACGTCTGCACCAGGTAGGTCAGTACAAACTGTGCCATTGGTTTTATATCCATTAAGATTTCAGTCCTGAGTCAAGGGAAGAATCACTTTTCACATAACTGATCTAACAGAAGCTGAAGGAGGCGTGCACGAGATCTTGGCACGCGCTGTCAGTTCTCTGCCAGCACCCAGCGTGCCACCCCCCGTCCCGTCCCTCCCCACTGCACGCGGTGTTAGAAGCGCACCCGTACATCGTCCCTCCTCCACCCCCTGCCTACTGAAAGCTGCGCTGCCCCTGTGTGCCCCTGCTCTCCTCCTGACTTCCACAAGAAATTATCTCCCGTCCATCCTTATTCCCTCTACATGTAGGACCATGCAGAGAAAGGTCTGGGAAAAAAATCATGCTTTCAATTTTTATTAACCCTTCCTCCTTCCGAAAACATCCATGCTGAGCAAATGGCAACAGATTTATTTATTTTACAGCACCTACAGCCAGTGACCAGCCTGCTGTCAGCCTTACCCCGCTCCAGCTAACATTCCATCCTTCCCAACAGGAAATACAAGAGGAAACGCAGTAAGAGATGCATCACCTCATAACCAGCACAACATCCTGGGTTTCTACTAACTCAGCTTTTTATGAGCTTTGCAATCAAAGCACCAGAAAACACAGGTGTACTGAATACTACGGGCCACAGATGACAAACCTCCATTACAATGTTTCATAAGATTTACCTTCTGTTTGTCACAGGCTCTTCACTTTTCCTAGGTTTGAAGTTTTTACTTGTGATGTTCAGTAATGATTACTAGCAGAGATAGAAAGCGATCTTGTAAAATGTATCTCATCTCTCCTGGAAAAGTCACTTTCCAAAATAAAGTAGGATGTAAATTGTCCTTTCAGGCTGTAACATCGAAGCCAGAAGCATCTATGTCCCCTCCTCTCACTGCCTGGTGAATTGTGCAAATTAGGGCAGGCAGAGAAACGCTGCCGTCACCACAGCCACCTCACTCTCATGGGGATTTCTGGAAGTCACGGCATCCCTACTGGCTGCAAAATGAGCCTCCATCACATGCTGCTCCTCCCAGAAAGACACTAGGAGCTTCAAGATTATGGATTCAAAATTGGCTTCCTTTTTAGCATAAATCAGTCATTACAGACTTCCACTGTCATTTAGCTCTCTCACTAGGAGCACCAGGGACAAAAGTCACTGCAGCGCACGGTGGTGCAGCCCACGTGCTGGCTGGAAGCGGTCCGGAATCGCAAAAGACAGATAAAAACCTAAATAACTGGAGAAAGCCAAAACGCTCATAGCACAGCTGCAGGAAAAGGCAATTCTTGTCTGGGGCTACCCATTCAATTTAAAACACAGACCTACGAAACCGAAGTACAACTGGGTCTAACACACAGCGCGGTCAGGGTGTGATGAGCACAGGGGATGCAGAGCTGATCACACAGCTCGCTGTTAGGGGAAGGGGCAGCCCCACTCCTACCCTTCCCTCCCGTGAAAACACAGGCTACAGGAGCCTGCTGCAGCCCTCGTTGAGCCTCCCCATGCCCTGACCTACCGCTTGTGCCACCTCCTGCCACCTTCATTTAAAGCCTTGCTCGCTATGTTAACCAGCTGACACTCACCAATATTCCTCCTCTTTTTCATGCAGTGGGATAAAGAATCAAAGAGGAAAAAAAAAGCTGCTGTAATATCTCCTGACCCACACTAGTTTTGGGCAAGCCACAGATGTTCTTGGCTATAATGAACCCAAAAGCTGCCTGTGTTTGTGGCATGGTCATTTCGCTTTTGACTTCACCATGCTTGGCAGGGTTTCATATCGCTCCGAGAAATGGCATTTCCCACCAGTCTCCAGACAAGGCATTTATGCAGCTGTGCTGGCTGGAATTAAAAAATAAAATGAATAAATGGAATAAGGAACTCACTCTGCCTCCACTAGAAGAACACCATGGAACAATCTGAACAAGACTTCACCTTCTCAGCCCACGAGGCTGATCTGATAAGGGATAAACGCAACAGTAACAAGGAGGAGATCTAAGGACCACTTTGTCATTTGTGCTAGGAAGCTACAGATCTCAGCTGGCAAAGTGGTACGGCGCTATACAGAGGCACAGAAATGAATGAGCACTGGAAATAAGTTCCACCATATGCCCATAAAATCAAGAGGTCTCCTAAGGTCAGAAAGGCATGTCTCCATTTCCAGGAAGATCAGCATTGAATAACAATTTAATAACCGACAACAGTTTCATAACAAAGCATGTAATGATGGTTATGTGAACAGAAGTACAGCCAAGCATAGCAATTTCTATAAATGATGCAAACCCTGTGCCAAATTCAATGCTGGCATTAACATGGAAATTTCTCCCAAGCATCCAAGAGAAATCCGTCTAAGAGGCAGCAAGTGAGAAATGCATTGTCAAATGTCTAGAAACTCCATACAGACCACCCAAAAAGCCATAAGGCACAGTGCACTATATCAATCAAGTTTTCAATTTGCATTTTGCATCTGCAACCATGTAGCTATATGCAAGCAAAATGTGCAAAATTTTTCCCTTATGCTTCAAATCTGAAATCAATAACGCAAGAATTGACTTGGCACGCTGGTTTTATCCTTCCAGACCACTGTAAATGACTGCACCGTGACTTAAGTACTATTCCTTTAGCATCTACCTATTTAGATTTGCCAACAAAACTGGAATATTAATTTAAACTTCTGTAAAAGATGGGGCCACACGCAGCCCTTGTTCTCTCTGCATTTAACCCGTAATGCAAATACAGGAGGGAAGGCAGAAAGTTCAGTTGCAGCTGTTTTATGCAAAACGTTTGTGTTTGTCAAAGAAAAGTGGTGCGATACTCGGGAGACAGAAGTCTTATCAAGAACGGCTCAGACCACCCCGATACATTTCATCCTGTCCGGTGCAGTTGGGTCTCAGCGGAACTGGGGCCTCAAACCAAACTAAGCCTTGGTCACTGTCCACATTTGGGTTCTTCATCTGTAGCAAAGGCCAGGTAAAACGACTTACCCTGCAATGAAAAAGGGTCAAACGCCCCGCATTTACCTTGGACGAAGTAAAGACATATGGACAGCTACAAAAGTTCAGCTGATGTAAAGCGATTCTGCTGGAACTCACAAAACAAGAAAGAATTGATGAAAAAAGTCATATGCAATGGATCAACTGAAACGGAAGGAGGAAAGGTTTTCTTCCAGGGTTAAAAAAATACTGCTCAGGATTACTGAGCGAGGATGCGAGTACTGGACAAACAAGCACATAATGTTGCATCCTTTCCTTAGGATTTTCCGCTTTAACCTCTTCAATGATGGAATTTACTGATGAAAGCATTAATTTTTAGACTATTTAAATAGCTAGGAAAAAAAAAAAAGATTGTAAGGCCAAGTTCAGCAGGGGCAGAACTGAGGCCCCCTGGGCTCCTCAGCCCTGTCCCTGCATAGACTGTATGCCCATCCCCTAAAGGCCTGTGTCCATTTTTCCTCACTCCCATTTACTCTTCTGCACACAAGTTTAACAGCCTTTTTCTGCAGGTTGCCCAAGTGACACCAGGAAGAACCTTTAGTCTAAGACAAACCCCATCCCTGGTGCTTTTCCCTGCACTGTAAAAATGCACAGAACCAATATCAGTGAAGAAAACTTCTTAACCCTTGCAGCCCAGTGCTAGAAGCATGCATCACCAATCATACGCATAAAAAATGATTTTTCAGTGACTAATAATGTAGCCTCAGTTAAGCTTTCCTTTCCTGTGGTGAGCAAAGGAACTTCCCTGACAATACTACTCCTATGTGGAAGCACAAGGTCTAGAGAACCAGAACCAAAACAAGAAATACAGAGAATATTTTGTTAACAACTAATACAATACTTTTAAGATGCTGTGATTTTTTTGTTGATATTGAAAAGAATAATAGCTTATTTCTTTTTTGGAAAATATAAATTTGAAACATGATCCCACCTTTCAGCATAGATTTCAGCCCAAATGGTTAAAATCAGACGACATTCTAAGCATCAAAAAAAAAAGGAACTGCAGAGCAGTTCCCAACAACAGCAGGAAAACTTGGTATTGGATAACCATTAAAACTGTTCATAGGCTGTGCAAACTGATCTAAGGATACCAAATCTGCTGTATATTTATTTTGTGAGTACTGCACCTGATAAAAAATGGCCATATTTTGGCAGAAATAGGTACTCCAAGCACCATCAGCACAGGTGAAATGCAAACCTGAGAGTTCAAAGCAGGGAAAGAGGGAAATCTGTCTCCAGTCACAAACCCCCACGTACCCTGGTGACACCTAACCTCATGATGATACTTCTTATTTTCTCACATTTAATAGCAAAAGGAAGTAGTTTCCAGCTCTATGTCTTCATCTTTTTTTCCACCCTGTAATTCCTGATTGGGGCCCCAAAGACATCTGGAGCAGCTTTACAGCCTGAGGAAAGCAATACACCAGAGGGGTCTCCTTCACTAGGCACTGCAACTACATTATTCATCCCCCAGGCACAAGAACAACAAATAAGCAATCGCTTGCTGATAGTGCTGTATGGATCATCCATCAGAAGGGTCTTTTTCCTGCTTACTTTACCTCCAAAACAGGTATAATAAAGGAAAAAAAAAAAAGGTAATTCCAGCATAGTACATTTTGAAAGGCTCTGCTACCTTAACATTGAATTTATTTCTAAAAAAATTGTCATGAATTATACAACTCTAGCAACCTCCAAGGACAGAAAACCAATGGACTGCTTTAAGCCGATTCCATGAAAGACTCCAATTGGAAGATGAAAAATTTCCTCCTATGAACTATGTATGCCCTTTTTCTCTTCCTAGGGAGTCATCTGTTTTAAAGCCAGACTGCAACCTTTACTAAATAAACAGTTGTTTCATTTACTGCCATGTATTCACGTGGCTAATGGAGTTAATGCTGCCCTACTGAATCATCTGAGATATTCCTCATTTTAGATACTGCGTCGTATTTTCTAATAAAAGTCAAGAACAATACTAACAAAACAGTAATCTATGTTGGCTTTTACTGACCTACAGGATGTACTGACTTGACGCAGAGACGCCACATGATAGAGAGAAATCCCATTAAAATACTTGCATTTCAAGGTATTCTTTAGATTAGTGCTTGGCATGCGCACCTCAACTCATTCGCAGCTGTATTTGCAATTGGAGGAATAGAGCATAAACGAGAAGACAACAGATGACGACACTTAACATGCTGGCAGAGTCATGTACGGACTATTCAACTAATACGTGACAGTCCTTGGCAAAGATGTAAGCAGCTCCCACAGTCTACAACTCAAAGTAGTAAAGAATGAAGTAGATCTTCATTAATCAGAAATGAAATGGGAAAAACTTTTTGCCAGGTAAAGCCACTAAAAACAGCAGAAAAAAATCTTTCCTATTTATTCTCTACTTCACATGAATACAGAAAAATACAGCATAATAAAGCCCACCTCCCCTTTCCCATCACCACCATGTAGCATTAAGAGTGATAGTCTGAAATGCTATGTGGAAAAAAAACAGACAAAGCAACACATGCTAGAACCATATCAACTCCAAAGGTAAATTAAAATTGTTTTCCTTCAATCTAAGACCATCCACCAGAGCCTCATAAATTCTATTATTTAACATATTTATCTAAGTTAATTGCCATTAAACTTAGAAACCAAAGCAAGCAGATTGAAGGTTATTTCTGGAACAGTTCAACAGGGTTTGCAATTGCAGCCACCTGTGCTACCAGATTCTCATGGGGAAAGCCAAAGAACAGCAAGTTATCTGCAACTCACCAATGTTTTTCTCTCATGCTAGAAATCTGTCACTGTTCTGCCAACTTAATACCTGACAATTTCAGTTGTGTTCCTATTCTGGCCTCCATCCACGCCACTCTCTATCCAAAATGCAGGAGATCCAAAATAGTCACCAAATTCACACTGGTGTTGTACTTAGGACAGAATCAGGGTTCTTCTCCTTCCCAACATGGTTATCTGAGCATCTTCAACAGCTGAAGGAAACAGTTTCTTTTGTAGTTCCATCAGCTTCTCCCATCAAAAAGGTTAAGGACTTTAGCAGAAAGAATTACCAGCAGCAAACACCTAAATAAGCATAGATTTAAACTCACAGCTGATTACTGTACTGTTATTCCAAATTCAACACCTGGAGGCATGGTCTCGCATGGGGGCTTTCATAAGCACATGCGCTGCAGTAGATCGGCTATTCTAAATTAAATTTTAAAAGCCCCATCTTCCTTACTTAAGTCAAGCCAAACTTTTGATAAGGGCCAAGAATGAAATTTAGAAGAAGAACAGCAACAAGAACAACAAGCAAGTTAAAATACTCTAAACAGTTTGAGCAAGACCTTGCTAACATTTGGTTGCTTGAAAAGAGGCATTGCAATTACAGGCTGAAGACTCAGTAGCTCTCAAGACTGCTATACAATAGGTATTTGCCAGTACTGCAACCAAACACATCTAATAACAGTGCAAACCTACAGTCAATAAGTTTTTCTAGCAAGTGCATGAGCAGATGGGAAAGTTACACCTTCAATGCACTTTTCTCCTAATGAGGCTTAGCGAAGACAAATTTTACTTGTTTGCTCTCAGACACAGGAGGTAGAAAAAGTCTTAAAACAGTGAGGGCATAAATCTGACTTCCAAGGTCCGATGTCTGATTTGCTAGCAACAAAGTAGAACAAAGCAACTGGGGCCTGGGGAAAGAGCATTTGTACTTTACTGCAAGCAGATGAAATCTAGGTCTACTCAAACAGCCTCTGTCCTGCTGAATGCTTCCAAGTTCAGGGCAGGAAACCATCCTTCCTGAAACAGTTTTGGCTGAAACACTGGCCTAGACATCGTATCAAGCACTCATCTCTGCTGCTCAAACTTGATCTTTCACGGGAAGGGGCAATCTAGCAGATAATCATAAAAACATCCGGGCTCAGGAGGGCCAGACCACAGCATCAGCCTCAGACGGTTCAGTCTCACTCCGAGCATATTTGACTGTTGCGTCCCCTGGGCTAATAATCTTCTGTGAAAGGGTACTTTAAGGCTTAATAGTCAGATGATCTTTGGAGTTCAGAAAGTCTTATGCAGAGCAACCTAAAGAGCATGATTATCCTGAGAGGCCTATGGCCAGATTTCCAGCCTCACTGAAAACCAAGATCTGCACGTGGGACAAAGAGTTAAGGGGAACACCAAGATGAGGACCAACAGCCAACTCAAAGAAAATACAGAAGCTGCAACAAGGTAGGCGTAACAGTTACAAAAGAGCAATTCTAAAAGCTGATTAGCATGCAGATAGAAGTCAATGTGTACTGGTTTTAAACAGCATGAAAACTTAACAGTGAGAGTACTATTCACAACTGTCTCAATTCTGACTGATAAAAAAGGTATAGGTATTGTTATGTTTCACATGTGCACCTTTTGCCCCTCCTTACCCCAACCTGAAACATCACCTACTAGGAATGGCTGGGTCTGGAGCTGCCATTGGTTCTTTCTGGGCTCTGTCTTTTCCTGGGTCTGCAGCAAGGTGAGATGGGATGGACCGCGGAAGCACAATAGCCACAGTTTTTCTCTCTCTCCTTCCTGTTCAACAAGGAAAGCTACCCCTCAGTTGGATAGACACCACACATCTTGACATCTTATTACACATATCAGAGCGTACACAGTTCAGAGCAAGCTGGTTTCCAGCACAATGAATGCAAAGTACTAAACATGAAGGCAATAAACATACAGCTTTCTGGGACATTTTTGAGCCTCCCTTCTCAAATAAGAGAGTTGTTGTTGTATTTCTTCAGTGAAGAAATTCAATCTAGTTGCAGTGCAAGGGTTTGCAAAAGATCAAATTTTACTGCCTTATCCCTAACCAATCCAAGCTTGTTGCGATGCACAAGCAGAACAAAGACCGGTGTTTTTAAAGCAGATCCAGACAGTCCTTTGGCTCATATTAGCCTCATCTCCCACACTCCTTCGTGTTAGTACTCCACAAAACAGGGAGCAGTTGAACTTACTTTTCATAAATAAATTTACCACCCTATTGGTAGCATCATAACGATGTTTATGATTAACTCTATAGATACCCTGCACTGGATGGAAGCTCTCCACAGGGTTAACTGTTTTCACATGAGTTAGAAGCCAAAAAAGTATTACGGAAGAAATGTAGTGGGTAATATTTCAAAGTTTTACTCCAGGACGAATTCTGGTCTTAGCTGTACCAATATCAATCCAACATAACTCCAGTGAAGGTACGCTGATTCAGACTTGCTCAGCTCTAATCAAAATTAAATACTGTGCTGAATTTTATTCAGAAATTTCGTATTCCAAACCTATGCAACTTCCCCCCCTACTTTTGCAGGCTAAAGAAACCATCACCCAATGCACAAGGAAGCAGGCAACGACACACTTCATTTATGACTGATATTAATTAGTAGAAGGGAGTTAAGAGAGGTCCTATTCTCCCCATTAGCACACCATACCCGTTCAATGCTCAGCACCCTAGGTTTCTCCCAGATCAGACCATGCACCCACACCAGATCAATTTCCAGGTATAGATTTTAAAGCAAGTTGCAGGGATAGCAGAAAGCATTTGGGGCATCGTAAACAAAGCAAGTAACTACCACTAGCTCTGGGGTTAGTAAACCAGAATTGGGTGTTCAAGCTTTGCCATTAGTGTCAGGCAGCAGGCTCTTTCAAAGTGTGCAGGCAGAAGACAGGTGCTATGTTGGAAGGCAGCATGTTGCTCCTATGAACCTAAGAGGAAAGGCTAGTAATCGAGATAAAATGTGAAACTTTTCCTAGGATTATATTTTCTTTTCTGCAAGAGAGTAAATACCCACATCCTTCAAGTGTTAAGGGGTTTAAAGTTATAAAAAGTAATTCTTAGCTTTCCCTTGCAGTTCACATATCATTATACATACACTGTAAATTGAATTTTATTGAGTATGGTGCCCACTATGGTGTGCCTTGGCTACAGCTTATGTTTTACTGATAGCCAAATGGATCGTTACTGGCTTTCTGAAGTGCCTCCAACACAAAAGAATTTTTATTTCTGGTTCAGTTTAATTGAAGGTCGTGCTCAGGTTCCGAAGGAAATAAGGTCAGGCAGCATTTGCCCTGGGGTTTGATAATGCTGGTCAACCTCCACCAAATAAAAAAATTTCCAGCCCTATTTGTTGAACTGTGACCCTTTTGCCTTCTCCTTCCTGGAACCATTCCTGCTGTCTTTCTCCAAATAACTCAACTGTTTATTTAGCTGAGAAACTCTCCCAGTAGCATGGAGCAGTTTCTCCTCAGCTGGTGGGTGACATCATCCTAATGCCTTTCACACGAGAACAGGCCGCACCGCGACCGCACGTAACGTGGCCAGGTCATCTTCCTAGCCGGGCAGTGGAAGCGGTCCCACGTGTTAATCCCCGTGTCACGCTAAGACCCTTAATGCTTCCACTAGACTTAGCAAAGGAGCTATTCATCCAGCGTGGCTGGGCAGCTGGTCCCCCCCAGAGGCTGACTCGGTTACCTGCCTCCCAACATGGCTACCGTGCCCCGTCAGATAGCGGCCTTGTCACGAGGTGGGAGAGAGAGAAGAAGGCAAGGTTGTACCTGAGCCTATCGTATGTCCAACGGAGTCAAAGGAAAGAACGACTGAATCTGTAACACAAGAGTACAAGTTCATTTTCCCCTTTTTCTTAGCACCATCGCTATAACATTTTCTTATTTTACTTTAATAACTCCTTATGCTCCATTCCACCAGGAAACACAAGAACTTCTTCACCAGCCAGCCAAACAACAGGCACCCAGTAATGGCGGAGCACTGGAAAACGCAACAAATCATGATGTCATTACCCAACAAAGTAGCTAAAATTTATTAAAAATAATGTCATTTCATGCCTAAGTAAATGAGTTTGGTTGACCTTGCCAAAACTGAACCATAACAAGCTTTTCACTGCTAGACTGCTGGGTTCTTTCTTACCAAATTTATTATCAACTTTTTGTCCCCATTTAGGCACTTCCTTATCAAGATCAGCTCTTCCCCTGACACTCTGCTTGCTAAGCCAAGTACTTTGTGCTTCTTGCCATTCTCCCCAGAAGGCATGTTTTCCACATCTTCAGTCACACCAGTGGCTCTCATACAGACACAATTCAAACCACCAACACCCGTCACCTCTGTACTATATGCAGCAGGTGTGTGAAACATCAAGAAAATATAACCTCTACTTGAGGCCCTTTTATTTTGCCATCTGGGGAGGACATCAGCCCTGTTAGCCACGGTCACAATAACAACTGTTGCTTATCAGTTAATGACCAAGACTTTTAGTCACTGTTACATTTTATGGGACATACTTTGCTGCAATTGTGCTTTCTCGTTCCTAGTTTTTAGATAAACAACTTCAAATTTGGCCACGTAGAAACAAATACTCTTTGCTTGCATCTAGCTCACCACATGATCCAGCCTCTGTTATTAGGCATTTATTTTCCTCATATACAACTCCACAGCCTAGAACCCATTTTCAAGATCCATCAGTAATGGTTTGATATTCTGCTCCAAGTGGAGCTGCCATACGGTACAATGCTCAGTGCTGGTTTTCTTCCAGCTTTATTCTTGCTAGAGATAAAACGACAGTTATTTTGGTAGTAAGCCACCCAGTTGGTCATCCATTCTGATCTCAATCCCAAACCAAAGCAGAAAGTCCATGGAATTCTACTCCACCACCAACGGGGCAGAATCGGGCCCAGAACTTAAAGACAGCTTGCCAGCACGCAAACACAGAGAAGAACAGACTGCCATGATAGCACTAATAACCATGCAACGAGAGGCTTTAAACTGGCACAGCAACTAATTGCAGAACTGCCTCTCACCTTCAGCTAAATGAAGGGACTGAATTCCTCAGTTTCTCTTTGCAGCTTAGGCCTTAAGTGTAATCCCTTACTCACATCACTTGCAACATCACAGCAGCTGCCCTGGTGAAAGCCCTTAGCACAAGGCAAAATACACGATCACGATCAGATTTAGCATGCTGGAAGGAGGTTAAGCTCCAACAGCATTGCCTTGCATTTGGGCAGGTGACAACCACAGACACTGACAGTTATCCCAATTCAGCTAACAGTAATTTGACATAGGACCGACCCCTGGAGTTTTCTATACTGTATATCATCCTTGTGCTCATTTTCCAAACCTTACAAATTCAATAAGAAGGTGTTGGTTTCCAAAGTCAACACAGTAAAACCATTCATCTAAATGGATTTAAAACAATTTAAATAAATAATATTAAATTTTAAAAAAGAGGTCTGTTCTGTCTCAGATCCAACACTGTGGTAGTAACATTAAAAAATAGGAAAAAAAGATTACTAGTCTCAAAACTTATTCCAATAAAAATAAAAATCCATCTGGACTTAACAACTGTATTTCCTCTTTTGGGAGTGAAATTCAGACATCTTTATATTATTCTAAATAGCAAGGGGGTTAATTCTTTTTAACTGTGTTAAATTCATCTGCCATCAATTAATTCTGAAGTATCTCTGTGGGGCTCTACTTGTAAAAAACTGTTGAGATTTTTATCAACATAAAATATTGCTTTGTAGTTAATGCCAGTCTGAAGTGTCACTCATTTTCCCCAATGTATTCTGCATTCAACCACCGGGCGTGAAATGTTAGGACCTATCTAAGAATGGCTGAAAAGCATTGCAAGCCCCATATTTACCATTTTTGCAGGCTGCAATAATTGTATTTAATGTTTCAGTTCCTTAACTGAAAACATTAGCATCCTCCAACAAACACAACAAGCGGAGTAAGGATGCGAGCTCCCTTTTCCAATTCAGCCCTCCATGTGACTATTAGTTTCGCAGTTTCAACACCAGATTCACTGAGAATAGCCTGTATTACAGTTAGCCTCCCCAAACCACAGATCTTTATTAAAGCACAGTGTTTATTTCTGGCATTAATGCTTCAGAAAGGAAGAAATAAACGTGGAAAGGGCTGAGAGGATAATCATCATACCACCTTTCTCCACCCAGATAGCTGTTCACATGCAATGAAATTAAGTGCTACAGGTGATTTTTGTAATAAACTGATGGATATTTCAGAAGCAGTTGAGTCAAGCCTGATTTATTTGCAAAGACACCGAGTCCTGCTTCCGCAAACACAACAAGAACAGGCTTTTTGCTTCCAGCTTCAAATCTCTTCCAGACATCACTCAGTTCAAAGTCCTCTGGGCTTTCTAGACTTTTTTCGGAGGCAACGTGGTTGCTCGGCCCACACAGTACCTTCCCCCAAGCCCCTGAGCCCATTCTGTCTTTCAAAGGCAAATAAAATTTAATAAGACACGATGTAAAACATACCCACTTACATACGCCCTTGGTCTAGGTGCCAAGAAGCGCTCATGTCTGAAAGAGCAGCCTCTGATGTTTCAGCTACCTACTTCCATAAGGCAGCTTAGATGTTTTTTCTTCTACCTTCCCAACTGAAGAGCAGCCTTCATGCTCAGATCGTGAAACCTGACACCCAATAACTTGCCAACATGCACAGCTTCAGGCTGCACACGCCACAATGCCAGCCTTTTACATCTGTTTTCACGTTAGCTTCAATCATTTTTTCAGTAGCTAGAGCAGGAAAAAAAAAAAAAACGAAAGAAAAAAACACAAGAAGATACAGCATAAACCAGATGTAATCCTGGATCTGACCCAAACCATCAGAAGAGACAAAGACAGAAGAAATACTTATTTAGAAGGCACTCGGTGCCAGGAATAACAACATCTGAGACCTCGCCAGCCAGACAGCAGAGCTGCTTTGGGTCACCTTGGGTCCAAGCCGCTGTGGGACCTACACGTTAGGTCACTTCCCACCCACCAGCCAGCTACAGCATCTGAAATCAGCACAAGGTGTGAATGTGCTCCACCACCCCAAGAAAACCAGGGCTGGCAGAGCTACCTGGATTTGCTCCACCACAGCTGTTTCGGGCTGTGGAGTGCCACGCGATAGCTCATGGTGACAGATCCAATACAGGATCCGCCTGGTTTGGGAACCAGAAGTTCCCAGACAAACTGCAGACAGACCCAGTGCTGCTCTGGGAATGGATTCAAACTCCAATCTGGGCGTACAGCTGAGCTTGCCTTTGAAGGAACACAACTGGATTTGCACAGTTCTGCCCTGAAGTCAAAAAAAAAATCCTGCAAAACGGAGATGCCTCCCCTTGTCACTGTACTTACCCAGACCTCGTAGTACCTGTGCCATAAGTCACCCAGGTACGAGGGCTGACTGTATTTCCAGGCTAGGGTCCCACTTCAGAAGTCCCTGACCCCTTATCTCACCTCCTCACACGCACATACCCCTTTCCACCCTCGTGTCCCCTATCTTCGGTGTCCTGCAAATCCTTCCCCCTATTTAGTTTGTTAACCCTGAGCTTTCTGACAGCCTGGATAACGCTAGGCCACAGTCCTTGTTCTCAACAGAGGGGAAAGATATTACTCATCTTGCTGCATACAGTGCCTAGGTCAAGGCATTTCTGGACACCATACAACTATCTGACCACTGTCCCTTACAGGCTGCTGCATCTTCCACCACTGTAGCCTCCCAACACCTACGTCTGCAATGGAAGAAAAATAAATGAAGATCTGAGTCTGCGTAAAGGAGTGATGATCCTGACCAACGAACCGTAGAGTTTGTAGGAGACACAGAAACAAGATCATGCTGGAAAATTGGTAAGTTTATACTCCAAGGAAGAGCCACAGACACCACAGGATAAACATCCAATATCCTGCCTGGGTACTGCACTCTGCAGAGACGTGTGGAATCAGCTCTTAGAGCCCGATCTTTTGGGCTTGCTGAACCCACGGAAGAGCAAATACACAGACCAACTTCCAGTGCAAACACTTGTCCTTGCTTTGATTTCATCATTGATGAAAACGCAGCACAGAAAATGAAAATCCACAGTGGCAACGCAGACTGGTGATGGCAAATATAATCCATGTTTAATAAGGAAACAATCTGTAAGTTTACTTAAGTGGTGTTTCAGAATTTCAGCAAAACTCTTTACAGCTTCCCTCTGAGAAGCCACTTCTTTCCCCCCCCCCCCCCAAATTCTCCCTACAAGGATTTGTGGATACTTGTCTCATCCTATTGAGAACCAATGAAGTAGAACCAATAAATTCTCTTATTCTTTTTTTTTCTTCATATAAAAAACAAAACAAAACCAGACTTCAGCAATAAACAGACTTCCCTGGCAAAAAAAAAAAAAAAAAAGAAAGATTGCGTGCTGCTTTGGAAGTGGTCCTGAGAAACCACAAACCATTAGTCCCAGAGGAGTTATAAGAGTTTAATAATAAAGGCTTAACACAGCCTCGATATCACATACCATTACAGTAATACGCTCCACAGAGCTAGCCAAACAGGGAATACAATAATACAAAGCAACATAAGGCTGCAATTTGGCACATCCTCTTACAGAGCTCAGGCTCTGAGGTCTGCACTGATTTCTTGTATGCATGATCACTTAAATTTCTCGTTCCATATCCCTGCACTCCAGATATGCTGATTGACTCCTACAGAACTGCAACCTATATTTAATAACGTGTAATGTGATTTCTACCTCCAGAGCTTGACCTGAGACCAGATATCCTGCAGAGCTCCACCACCTGCACTGGGGATGGCAATTGCAGTAATAATATTAAAGAATAAAATTTTGATTGAGAGTCAGAGCAAAAAGAAAGATGTTAGGTGTTGCTTTTGTAGCATGGAATGAGAAGACTATCCATTACAAAAAAAAAAAAGTCTGTCATTCAGCTGCCTCCCTTTTTCAAAAGAGATAGGATCAAATACCCCATTAGCCATCAAAATGTATTTTCTATTTAAGAACAACTTTCTATGACACAAACTTCCTATACTTAAGGTGTGAAATTCTTCATAACTTAGAGAAAGAAGAGGCCAGTAATTATAAAAAATATCATTATATTTCACCTAGTCAGAAAATGAAGCTCACAAATGCAGTGCCACTCTCAGGAAAGATACTACTGTGGAGATTCTTTTGGCCGGATGACCCATCTCAGAGCATCTCCTGCTCAAAAGGAAAAAGTATTTGGAAGAAAAACAGTCTTATCATGACTACCCAAATTCTAGGCAATTCTTACGTCCAAAGATATGAAGGGAACTAAATCATTTCAGTTCTATTTCCCAGAGATATTGCATAGATAAACACTCTTCCTCAGATTTTGTAAAACACAACTTCGTCTTGAGAACAATGAAGATACTGTTTTCAAATTCAGATTAAGTACCAATAAAAAAAGAAATCCTGTCCAGTGTGAGACTATTAAACAAAAGTATTAACACCTCAAAACACCAAATTAAGAACTTATAAATGTAGAGGCAAAAATATAAGCAAATATTGATGTAAAAATGAGAAACTTGTACAATGTTTTTCTTTTTTAAACAGATGACAAATACATTCTTCTAATTTCCCAAATATAAGAGAAAGCATGTTTCATAAGCGATTTCCTGATTGTTACAACACTGCCTGCATTTACAGGTTACCCTTCACTTCCTAACTCTTTGTTTTACTCACTGAATACAGATTTAGGAAGGGCCGAGTCATTTATCCAGCCTAGTAATAAATTAGTAGGACAGAATTTATCCAGTATCCTATTTTGGCATAAATGTTGTGTCTCCCACCTCATTTATTCTGTTTTACTAAGTTTTCTTCTACAGCACAACCAATTTGGATACTTCTGCACCTTTCTACAGAGACGGCGAGGTGGCTTTGTCTTAGGACCACTAGTCGCTAAAACATCTCCAGTGCCACAGCCTCACGGCTGCTCTGAGCTGCTCACCTTCTTTATTCAAAACCCAAGGCACTAATTACGACACCCCTTGTGCACCACTCGTCACAGCATCAGTGGAGATCAGAGGACATATACAGGACTGCCCTCACCAGTAATCTCAGCTCCTACGTAGGTACTCGGTGAAAAACAGTAGGTAGCATTCCCATGCTGACACACCACAAGAAATTACAATTGCAAGCATATTGTTTGAGCAGGTATCCTAACACCCACAATGTGTGAGATGAGGAATATATCAAGATGAGAAAGTGGTGCCTGTGCTGTGTGTCTCATCACAGCTGTGCACGCTAACAGCAGTAACCAGAGGGGCTGCAATTTTTGGCAGGCAAACCACACAAGCAGTTTCTGCTCAGCGCTGTCTCCAACTGATAGCAGCCCCGAGTTCGAAGTTCAAACCTATTCCCTTTATAGGAGGGGAAAAGTCACTCAGCAACAGGATGAATCTTCAGCAACAGGAAACATCTGATTGTAAAGAACATTTCCAATGAATTCTGGATTTTGTACTTTAATAAACTGCTGCAGTGCAGCCTTGTTTCTATTACACTAAGTTTGGATGCTGGCCCTCTGTGCCACTAGTACAGAGACGGGGGAATGTGTTTGTGCTAAATTCACGTGGGGGAAGATTCACCCTAATTTGAGAATAAAGCAATAAAACAATTTAATTAAAATGGAGAAAAATAATTCTGATGTAAAGATTAACTCACTTATGCGGTGCACAAAGTTGAAAGGCTTCCCCCTTTTTGCTCTAGCCAGCATCTCTGTAAATACCATCCTCATTTGTATAATAGCAACTTTTTTAGGCATACAGCACCCAGGTGCTACGGCAGGCCATGCAGGTTCTCTCTCCATTTCTGTGGAAGACTCAAGGACACCCCCTTCTCATAGACCGATGACTCCATGGCCAAGCCTACAGCTGAACCCTCACTCCTTGCTCACTGAATTTGCTCTTTTTGGCTCCCGTCTGGCATGGCCAGGTTCCTCGTGTCAGCTGGACATGGGGGTCCAGAATCAGGTGTGGGCTCTGCCCTGGGCGCCCCTTCTCAGACCTCCCCTTTGGCAAACTCACGGCCAACCAAGAGCACAACTGCACTGGGTCCTCTTGCTGTAACTCGACAGCCCTGAGCGAGTTGTTGGATGAAAGAGTTTCTCATCTGTTGAAATAAACAGCCTGCTCTTTCTCCAAAGAGCCTCGGAAAAAAGGCTTAAGAGCTAAGAATGGATATAGCTAAGTATCGTCACTTGTCTCAGTAATCTTACGTGGCACCAAGATCTACATGGTTACACTGTGAACTGCAGAGCAATCCTCTACCAGCTCTCAGCATCCCATCACTTAATTGAAAATAGTGTGCAACTATGGGATAGCTCTTAGGGATATGCTGCCTGAAGGACCTCATACGCTCTCCCTCGTGAGTTTCATGGAGCCTCGCTGACTGACACGCTTGCTGTGGCGCGCATCGTCCCTTTTCCATCAGGACATTTGTAATGAAGTGGCAAATTAAGTAAACAAGAAACAACGCTCATGTTCCAAACAGATGTATTTTTCAAACGTTCTGAGCACGTCGATTTTCTTTATTCTGCAGTGAATGAACTGAATGAAAAGACGTGGCGTCCTGCGCCAGCTGGCAAATGCTTCAAAAGGATATTACATTGCTATTGTCTTCAGCGGTGCCCCAACAACCATTTAATAGCAGAAGTGCTGATATGTTTTGCTCACAAGAGCGGGGTTTATTTGGATCCATGACACAACTTTGCAACGCCGCGACCAACACAACCAACCCTGGGCACAAGGACGACGCGGTGCTTTGCTCCGAGCGCGTGGGATTCGCACCTCCTGGGTACCTGCTGCGTCTGCCTCTCCCAGCCTCACGGGCTGCTCTTTCCAGATGGGATGGACAGAGATCCCCCAGATGCAAAGGGGAAGGGGAGACCAACGTGGTGCAGAAGTTCAAAGAGAACACACTCGGCTCTGAGGAACACGACACTAGATGCGGTACAGATCTACTGTAGAAGGTCAGGAAAAGAAGCAAGCCAAGCTGCACCAATAAAGCTGCTATCCGAGAGGTTCTTCTCTTGACAGGGAGAAACCCTTTAATCAATCCCAAGCAGTTTTGCAGCATTTTAAGGAACTCAATTATTTTTATTGCATCATCCAAAGCCAAGTCTTATATTTTGGTTTCAATTATTACTGTAGCACCAAGAAGTCACTCATAGACCCAAATTCCAAAGTGGGACATGCAATAAATTACAGAACAGTAAGACTTCTCTCTTCTAAGCTTAAGCAGCATGTGCAAGGCAGAAAATGGATACTGGCAGCTGGGAAGTACACAGGAACAAATGTGAAAGTGTGGTTCAAGAATACAGCACCAGCTCGGTACAATAACATTTTCTTGAGCATCAGTGGTTGTATCAGACTTTAATCACAGCAATATGAAGCGAAGCTGTATTTTGTTTCTGCGTAAAAATATCACATGGGCTTTTAACCTTAAATCATAGTCCATTAATTGTACTAATGACAGTGTCTTAAACTTACAGATACTCTCACAGCTTTCAAAGAGCTCTGGGAGGCAGCTGCACATTAACTTCAATTTACATACAGAAGAATACCTACATGCAATTAATAGCAACTAGGACAACAATTATTTTAATGCTCTGGTCTTCTCATGCCTACTGGAGCCGTTCAACCATTTTTTCCTCTCTATCCTCGGTACAGAAAGAAAACTTTCTTTGCATGTTGGCCTTTCTGAGCTAGCTCTCAGAAACTTCCCCTTCCTCAAAAGCAATAACCAGTACTCCAGAAATATAAATACTTCCATCAGGAAACTCACATTCTTGGGTTTGTTTGAAAATGATCTACTACTTCGGATAGCGAGCCAGTGGTCGAAAGCCTCCCAAAACCTTAAAGCATACATCTGGCCCGGCTGCCAAAATAACTGCCAGCAAGTCCATATGGACAGCTTTACAGTGACACTTCTCATCTCTCGTGTCTGCTCACAACCCAAACAAACGGCAGGAGGGAGTGAGGTACGAGAGAAGTACATGGGCGCAAAACAACTCCTGAATACAAGTGCTATATGGGCATATTCTCTCCAAAATGGCAACGTTCTACTTCTGCATTACAAGAACAGACCAGACTACTTATTCACATGAAAGGTGATAACGAAGAGAAAGAAATG
This sequence comes from Anser cygnoides, assembly GCF_040182565.1. NCBI lineage: Eukaryota > Metazoa > Chordata > Aves > Anseriformes > Anatidae > Anser > Anser cygnoides. The sequence goes on along the minus strand of NC_089880.1, from coordinate 22,707,909 downwards.
TTGGATTGATTTTTCACTGTTGCTTTTTTGGCCCCACAGTTTGGGGACAAAAATCTTGTTTTGTTTTTTTAAACAGGACCACCACAACTGATTCCAAAATCTGAAGAGGCTTCTGGCCCATCAAACCCTAGAACTCATTAAGTTTCCAAAACATGCTCTAAAATTTGGATTTGAGAGGTCCTACATGGTACATGATTTTAGAGATAACTGACGTATAGAGAGAGATACCAAGCATGTTTTCTTTCAAAGTCCATGCTTCGAAGAGCAGCTTGTGTGACTGCAGCTTCTCTTTACCTTGCAGCCACAGCAGCTGATCTACACAGGGCATTACCTCCACCAAAAGCTGCACGATGTCCTCAACCAAACACCGACACATGCATCTGAAATCAAGATGTTCCAGAAGTCATCTATGCATCCTAGAAGGATGCCAAAAAAAATGCTATGCTGTTCCTTCAGTATCTGCTTGACTATGAAAACTCCCATATGCAGATGGGAATAAAACCCCACACACAAACTGTAACTTTGAACAGTGCATATACAGATTTTCACTTCCTATTATCTTCTTTTGCAGAAGTGTTTGATTTGAGGAAATTACTTGCTTCACCAAAATGTCAGAAAAATAACCCTGAGATGGACTAGATACTGCCAGCAGGTTGTTTCCATGTGCAGAAACTGCAGGACAATGAAGAAGTTATTCAGACAGCAGCAGCACCAGAGGAAGTTCATCACCACACTACCTAGTCCCTGGACAAATACAGCTGGAGATTATCTAAAGAAAAAGCGTTCCTCCCATCACATCATGTATAATAATACAATGAATCTCTTTAAATTAAGACTTGGCAGAGAAACAATCCAGTGAGAGAACAGATTCAAGGGCACACAGAAGGTCAGATACTAAGAAACATTGGTTCCAGTCTAAGATCAATGGAAATAAACTTCTAAGCACCTAACTAAATTTCGCAAACTTGTGAAACCAAACACCTACTCATACATTTTTGTTCCCATCTCTCTAAAATGAACACCAGAAGTTTCAAGGTCCAAATCATCAGATGTGCAACACAATTCAGTGTTGAGTCACGCCTCAAACACCCGTGCTAACTTCGCTCTTTAGAGCAGCCACCTAGACTTTCAGAGGACTTTCGGCACCCCTGGAAGAGCAAACAAACACGAAAAGCAGCAACAAAAACCCGCACCCCGGATCAATGGACGACTTTAATCTACCCATCAATACAAAGGAGCAGCTTGCTTAAGAACAGTAACCAAGCATCCATCAGTACCAGTATCACTGCAACATCAAGTGGTTTTGACAAAGTTAATGTGAAACTGCCAACTCCACTTCACCAAAAGCTGCAACTTCAGAAACTGAGAGCTGCCAGCACCCATTCTTATAGGAATCCAATTTCCACAAAGAAAACCCATCGGGATCTCAGGAAGACAAGCCCTCCACAGCATTCCACAACAGACCCCATTCCCCATTAGCATTTCCAGCCACCTGCTGAAGTGTGCTCCCAGCCAGGATTTCATAGACTCTCTGGGATTCACAAATTTTAGAGTTTCACCATTCTTGGATTACTCCACTAGCAGAACTCCTCATAAATGGCAACAGTCATTTTATTAACCTTATCCTAAAACAGCTGCCTCCTCTGCCACAACTGTACTTGACTGGCAAAATAACAGCTCGACACTGGCAGGTCTGGGATCAAATCAGAAACAGAAAACAGCCTCTTGGTTTGTGATAAGCCAGCTATATTGGCAACTTTTTGGCCCTAAGTTTGATTGAAATCGCCTGCACAAAAGAACAGCCGAGAGGAAAAGGAGAGAGAGCAGTGAGTAGGGCATCCTACGAACAAGGACTACTGCAGAATCCTGGGGCAAAACACAAGGGTCTGATCATTAAGAGAAAACAAATGATATGCTTCTACGTGGCTTAAGCTGGTGTTTTTTAAAGCCTGGGGCTGAAGTGTGGGGGAGAGGGTTCATTTGGTTTTGCGAGGTTTTTAAACTTTAATAAAAGAGCATCCTTCTCAGCCTGAATAACCTTGACATTCTTTCTCAACCATACTAAAACAAACATGCCCATGAGATCTCCTAAACCAAATCAAGTAATGGCAACACTAGCCATAATAGATGTTATTCAGTGTGATATACAAACCCTAGCATTTTGAGGCCAAGGTCTCCATATGGAGAAATGTGAGCCAAAAGCTGGATTTAGGGCCAACTTCAAAATTGCACATATGGAAGGGAACTACAACCACCTTAAGATCCTCACTGCATCCAAGCAGGCAGTTATCACCAGCTCCAGGCCCACAGACATGTGAAAGAAGGAAATGAGATTTATCAGTTACAGCAGACCACTTTCCCACAGCTGGTTTTAATTAAGCTAATTTGGTGGTAGTGACTTAGAGCTAGCAGAGCCTTCTCAAATCACTTTGCAAGTCTTTTTGCCAGCACTTCACCAGCTGTGCTGACCAGGAACACTAACTAGGAAGTTATTCTGCAATTGTCTGAACTATGGCATTTAAGAGTGGTACATGCACCCCCCTTAAATACCACCTGATAGTGCCACTGTTTACAGTAATAGGGTATGGGGAGAAGATGCAGAACATGAAGAAAGGTACTAGATAAACCCCACTGAGAAAACCACTTCTGAAAAGGCAGCTGGATCCCTTTCCAGAATCCCATTATGCCTTGGACATACCCATGCTACGTGAAACTTATTAACGAACATGTGGATATAGAACAGATTTTGGAACTGTAAGAACACAACAGCCTATATAATTCCTAGGCTAGTTGTGCAGTCGTCTCCTCTAGGCCAGTTTTTATTTTCTGGATACATACAGGATAGCTTTACCATGAAGAAATGCTTTGGGTTACACCGTGATCTCAGTACAAGCAAGGGCACAGCTAGATGGTGCAAATTTAAGCTTCATTTCCAGGCATGCATAAAGGGATGGCAATGGATTTAGCAAGGAAATCATTTAAACGACGTTTAACTAGATGAAAGTTTTTCTAGGAAAACTGCATGCAGCAATCAGAATCAGAGAGACTAATGGCATCACTACCAGCACAGGTACATAAGACCAAAAAGACATTTAGAACAGATCTATCAGTAAATACAACTTAAGAACACACCAAAAGAAAATACAGTCTTTTGAAAAAACATTTAGCATTTACTCAGAGCTGTACACTCTACTTCACACAAGGTATGAATTTCAGATACAAGAAAATCTTTCATTCAGATTAAAACATGCAACCTAGCCAGCTCACCACAAATGCAGCCTGAGGCATTAACGCTACTGATGCTCAAGCCGGGGAAGTCACAGAACCAAGCACTATGTGCACAAGCAAGGCAAAGAAAACAAGGCATATAACAGGATCATAACCTTGAGCTTCAGGAAAGCAGAATTCAGCCTGCTCAGGGACCTGCTTCAAAGAAAGCCATAGGATATGGGCCTGGAAAGAAGAGAAGTGGTGCAGGAAAGCTGGCTGATTTTGAAGGAGCAACTCCTTCAAGCTCAAGAATGGTCCAGCCCAGCATGCAGGGAATTGAGCAAAGGCAGCAGGAGTCCTGCATGGACAAACAAGGAGCTCCTGTCAAAATTCAAACGTAAAAAAAAAGCACACATGAGGTAGGGGCAGAGCCAGGCAAGCTGGGAAGAAAACATACACCGTGCTAGCGTGCAGGGACAGGCTTAGGGAAAGCCAAAGCCTGCCAGGAGTTGAACCTGGGGCTTTCTATAGGTAAATTAGGAGTAAAAGGAAGACTAGAGAAAATATGGGCCTGCTGCTGAATTGGGCAGCAAACCTGCTGCCAAAAAAATAAAAGTGCTGGAGAAATGGGCAGACAGAAGTCTCATGAAATTCAGCAAAGGGAAACGTGAAGTCCTGCTCCTGGGGAGGAATAACCCCGTGCACCCACACAGGTCGAGTACCAACCTGCTGGAAACCAGCTTTGCAGAGAAGGACCCGGGAGTCCTGGTGGACAAGCAGAGGAAGGAAGGCGAGGCAGCATCACACCCTCGTGGAAAGGCAAAGGGGGGATCCTGCTGGGGATCCCCCGCTACAAGAGGCACGGGGACACACTGGAGCGAGTCCAGCGCACTAAGGTGATTAAGGGATTGGAGCATCTGCCATGGGACAGGCTGAGAGCACTGGGGTTGTTCGGCCTTGAGCAGAGGAGGATCAGGAGAATCTTAGTAATGTGTATAAATACCCGATGGGAGGGAGTAAAGGCGGCAGAGACAGGCTCTTCTCAGAGGTGCCCAGTGAAAGGACAAGAGACAATGGGAACAAATTAAAACCAGGAAATTCTATTTAAACGTAATTAAAAAAGTAATTTCGCCGTGAGGATGAAGATGACTTCCAGAGGTGACTTCTAGCCTCAACTATTTTATGATTCGATGAAACACCGTTGTTCTAAATCAGCATTATCTCGTGGTTTTAGTGCAAGCACTTCCAGCCATGTTAGACTGATTCAGATCAAAGTAAATGCAGAGGAGTCCAGCTAACTGCAAGAAAGACAGACCTTCCAGTCTGACAGTGGCACGATGCCGGGCAAAAAGTCTTAAATCAGCCTCAAAGCGAGAGCTGAGGCCTACAAGGAGCACGGGATAAATCCAGTAACTGTAAGGTTGGAGTTCACCTACAAAGAATTTCCCTTCCAACATAATGAAATGCATTGTTACAGCTGCTATTTGAGCCCAGGAGTGAAAATCCAAGAATGATCCTGTTGAGGTCACAACTATTACCCATAATAAACCGTTCTTTACCACAGGCTCTCCAGAGGAACGGCCAGCTTAGCAGCATGCAGGCCGCAAACAACCAGAGTTACTTCACAGGACCCAGGCAGTTTCTCTGCACTTGTTCACTATATTCCATGTCAGTGACATCTCCTACAGCGACCGCCTCCTCCATGGAATTTGGAATTTCAGAATTGTAGAAAACTTGACGTGCAAAGCAGCATTTCTTGACAGCATAACAACAAATACAGCCATACTGGGATTTCTGACAGCGTAAATATGTTACGATACAGCTGGAATAGGGCAGCGACCAACCTGAAGATGTTTCGCTCTCACCAGTATTACCAATTCCAACCCAAAATTAACACTAACCTCAAGGTGTACTTACAGAGTGCTTTGTCAATAAAGCAATAAAAAGGCAATTTTCACACCGTGTGGCCCAGCACACCACAGCAGCTCCCCACCGCCACATCTGTGCCAAGACAACTGCTCACAGGGTACAGGTTGTAAATTGGATCAGTGAAAAAGCATGAGTCAAAAACCACCAAGAATATCCCAGAAAAAGGCAAGTACACAGTTACTTACAGCAGGTTAGCCACCAAAATCAACATACCATGTAACTAAAACCCCAGAAACTTAGTTTTGGAAAGCTCAGGGCCTTTCCACAGAACTCAAATAATCCTTGGCAAAGCAGTAACATTCCTTAAAAGTGGGTCTTAAATAACTGCACACCTGTCGACATTCAAATAAAACAACTCCATGGTGAACAGAGGCCAGAGACTATGTAAGAACGTGGTAAATAAAACAGAAGAGGAATGATTGTTAAGGCTATTCAATGAGAGATGGAATAATTGCAGCTTTGTTCCCAAACCATCACTGTTCTTTTTTAAATTTCATCTCCAGAAGAACAACTCTCCACAAACCTGTCCAGCATAATGAGTGCCTCAATCTAGAATAAAGAACAAACAATCTTTCCATGGTACTTAAGGAAAAGAAAGCTGTATAAGACAATGTGTCTTTGAAACACTTTGTGGCAGCAAAAATAACGAGAAAACATTCATGCTGACCTAACAAAATTAATAGATTGTCACAAAACTTCTTACTAAATTCATTAATAGATGGGATGAAGACGGTCTTGAGTGACCCAAAGATGACTAATAACATGCCAAGTGTTCCAATGACCAATATACCAGAAGCAAAAATATCCAAGCTCCATGCCCACATATCAACATTTGAAAAAACTCGTTTTGTATCTTACAACAACAGTACCCTCTACTGTTACAGAGCAGAATAGCACAAGATGAATCCCAGTCCTGACCATCACAGACACCCAGCGCAGGAACAGCTACCAAAAACATCTACATAGCTTTATCAACCATCTAGTTTCCTGTCAAGATCTTCCAGGTATGTTGGTTTCTTCACACTAGAGTCAGGTTTGGTGTTGGTTATGGTGTACAGCTATTTTTTTCCCCAAGACCTTTGTCTGTGATTGGAAAAAAAAAAGTGTATATATGCATATACATGTATACACATATTCCTTTTACATATATAAAAACACCTATCCTCTAAGGAAGACCAGAGACTGTCAACACCACAGCAACATCTTCTGGATCATTTCTGTAAAGCCAAAGGTAGCTTTCCAAGGGGCTTTTAGGTTTTATAATTAGTGCATCATCCAACAGCCACACATCATAGAGAAGTCCAAACACTCCGGTTCTTCAAAAAGCCAGTTGATGGCTACATCCCATCTGCAAATGGCCCTAGGGGTAACAACACAGGCAGACTCCTCTACTCCTGATATCTTATGACCACCTCCTAGCCCCATGCTGGAAGAGGGATGCAGCATTACATTGCAGATTCAGCACAGCAAGAGGAGAAATGGGGAGATAGGCAGACAGTCCCTGAGCTTCAGCTTGGGATGAAGTTTCCAAACCCATTCACTGAAGACTATTTTGAGTGGGGATTCAACACAAGCCGTGGACTTCAGGAGACACAGCCCTCACAGCGCTGAGTTGATGATCTTTAGCAGTGGAGAAATTCAGAAACTGGAAGCACATACAGCCCTTCTCAGGTCATGTGGAAAGCAAGGAGAAGTAGAAAAAGCACTGACTGTATGAGCATTAGAGGGCAAAAAAGCTCCCAAGGTTGATTTGAAGCACAGGCATTCCATGCAACACCTGTACGAACAGGCAGCAAGAAAAAAAAAAACATAAGAGCATGGAACATTTAAACTAGCTTATGAGGTTACAGTCAATGTCCTAAAATGAACTGTGGATAAGTACATTTCAGTGTGATCCAGAACTACACACCACCTGCCTTCAGAAATAATAAAATCCTTCTGTACAGAGATGAAGCTTTCTCCCTATTGAGGTCAGATTTGATTCACGCAGAATCACCAAATATTTCACCTGCAGTTAGCTTTTGGAGTTTTGCTTATGATCAACTTATAGATTTTTAGTTTAAAATTTTCCCCTTGAACTTTTTAATCTTGAACTTCCATTATTCACAAAGAACTCTCAAAGTGAGCAACATCAGAACCGAATCCCTTACCTTGTGAGTGATTAATCAATATCATGAAAAATCAACACTTTGAAGCATCTACCATCGACCAGATCTAGGCACCTGAAAAGGACTCTGCCGTTCCTCAGAGGCAATCGATCAGTACTCTTAATCCTACCCTAGACAGTTAAAATTATATATCAAAACTCTACTCTAAGAATTAGTTCAGGCTAAAAAGCACATATTTGTCTCCTGTTTAGAATGTCTGATATCTAGCAACTGTAACCCACGGGCTAGTAGGTTAGCTTTCCCATCAGGATACATACAGGATGGTTTCTTGTCTTTCCACTGGAGCAGACCCAGAACCACAGCTTTATATATTCCAGGGCAACAGCAACAAGGCATCCACGTATACGGCAAGTATACAAAGACCTGAATCTTGGCAAGGGGTCATGGCACCCTTCCTGCAGGCTACAGTGGTGTTGCGAGTTACAGTGAATGGCAAGCTGATCTGAATCAGCACCGCAATACTGAAACCCCAATGTCTTTGCACTGAAAAGCATGAACAAGAATATAACCACAACCTACATTTCCTACTCCATTCATTCAGACAAAGCCTCAAAAAATAAAAAAATATAGCAGTCTGGAGTACCACACTCCAAGAAACACATGGACAAACTGCAGGGTCTAAAAAAGAGCAGTAAGAACGATCCGTGTCTAGAAAATTTAAGAAAACAAGACTGAAAAGAAGGTTATCAACTAGCCTAAAACACATAAACACATATTGAGAAAGGGAGGAGGGTATTCACAAAAGCTCACCATTGACTTGATTGCAATCAAAATGATTTAGGGCAGACATGAGGAAGAATCTGTCTACAGGGAAGAATAATTAAGCACTGGGATAGATTGTCCAAGTTTCCATCATTAGGTTTTATAGAGTACTTCTGACATATGCTGGCATAAAATTATGCTAAAAATATTGTTTCTAAAGTCCTGGAGTAAGACCTCCTGCAGTTCTTTCCAAGGCTGTTTTCTACAATTTCCTATAAAGGAAAATATTTTGAGTGGCCATTGTTAAAAAAAAACAACACACGCAGCTTCTAAAATGAGTAGCAATATTTAAGATAAGATAAACAAGAAAATAAATATTACTAAAAGCAAAGTATATTAATCTACAGTTAAAAAAACATAGTACAATCAGTTTACAAATTAAATATTTACTCAAGTATCTTAGCAAGTAACCAAACTGTAATACAACAGGAAAGGAAACTACTTCGCAGTTCCAGCTCTCACTCTTGGTTGTTTCTTAATGCCAGCGAAGGAGCTGGGCTAAAAGACAGAGCCCAGAAAACAAAAACGCAAGCTACTGGCACTGAAATACACAACATAAATATTAAAATAACCGAAGTTTTATCGGTTAAAAATGAATTCTATTTTTTAATTAAATGCATTACCTACAGATTTGCTGTTCAAGACCACTATTCTCATTTTTAATATCAGGGCAGTGATAAGAGATACCTTATAGCAAAAGCCATATATATATATTTTTTTAATTCAGCCCAAGTCTCAAGGTGGTTATAATCACAGCAACTTAACCTCATTCTCATTAGTACGATTGCCCACCATTCATCTAGAAATGCGAGGCCCTTTCAAGCCTGCCCTTTAAGAGAATCCAAAATTGTTTGCCTTGCTGCAGAAACATGAGGGAAGAGAGAAATTAAAAACTATGAACTTGCTCCTGTCTTCAAGATGAAATTTCTGATTTATGTGAGCCTGCACGAGATCATAATCCTGGCTTGGAGTACAGCATCCTACATGCAACTGCACAGGATTTATATGCCATGTGATAGCACATAACCACATTTTCCCCTAACATTTTATGAGACCCAACAGCCATTCCAGAGACCAGGCTTCACACTGTACAGGATGTAAGAAGGGAACCACCCAGCAATCAGTGCAACATGCAGCCTTCTGGAAACATTCATTCCAATAGCTCCCACTGGACAAGGACAAAGGAAATACTACAAATATATATTTTTTTTTAATTAAAAATTTTTATAAGGTGTACACTGGCATATGCTAGGAGGAATAGATAAAAGTTATTTTAAGAGAAAGAGGCTTCAGAAATATACTCAGTTATCTCTTCTTCCAGTAAGAGTTGAGATTACGTTGTTTGTCACTGATCATTAACTTCAGTGCCTTGGAAATCTCACCTTTAAAGGACAACAAATAGCTTCTGTGAAAAAAAGAGACAACAGCTATTGCTGGTGTGGTCACTGCAAGACAAGGCAGTTACGAGCAACTGGATGAAAGTACTCAAAAGGTAGATGAAGTGGCAACATGCCAGACTATGGACAACACATGTCCTGTTGCACAGCTGAGGGAATGCTTGTAAGTAGACCGCAGGGGTTTAAAAATCAATGAAGAAATTCATGGGAGAGATTTAAAGAGCTTAGTGTGGATCCCTGACTAAAAAAATAATAATAAATAAACTACCTCAAAAATAGCTTGGAAAGTAACATCTGCACTGTATGGGAAACTGCAGAACTAGATGGTCTTGAAGAAAAGTCCAGAAAGTTGAAAGATGACAGAATAATCAATATAAATGCTCAAAGGGATTAGAAAGAACAAACACAAGTACACAAGGGAAGCACTAAGGGCGCTACTCCTTTTGGATGCAACACCCTGCCGTCACCCATCTCCCCCAAAACAGGTAGCGAACCCAAGTTTGCAGTCACTTCAGTGAAGATCAAACTTGTGTTCAGCACTCCAAATATCTCCGCATTTTTTGTCATAACCCAGACATGCCCCTCACTAACAGCTGGCAGCAGTGAAGTAGTTCAGATGCAGCGGTGCCCACCCAGTCCAGCTGTTAGCAGCAGCACTGTCTTCTCCAGGGGGAGGCAGTGGTCACATGCACAGCCTGCCTTGCAACCATCATCTTCACACCAGTCCTTGACATCTGATTACACAGCAGTCTGTGATACCCATCCTCTTCCAGATAGTTCTTTGTTATTCTGGGCTTACTAAATAGCTGCTTGTCAAGTACTCAGAGGCTAAATTACTAGTGGTGCACAAAGAGCCTCAGCCTTTCCTCCCTGACTTTTTCATCTGCCCAGCTCAGGAGCTTCAAAACAAAGCCCTGATGATCTCGGAACACCCCACTTCTCACGCTGCCTTTGGGACTTCACTGCCTACATACATAACATCTGCAGGGAGACAGGCAGACACACGGAGAACATTCTCAATGCCCACACCACCTTCTGAGTCCTTCAGGGGAAGGAAGTGACGGTGGCCACAAGTCACAGCTCAGGAGGTCCAGACTGGACTTCGGGAAGAAGTTTTTCACCAGGAAGGTAGCAGGACACGGAACAGGTTGCCCAGGGAGGGTGCCTGCTGTCTGATGTCTGGTTTTCAGCTCATCCCTCTGTTGCTACTCCCTGAACAGTGACCGCTTTTGGACTAAGGCTCTTCAGGAGCAAAAAGCCTTTTTGGTAGCAACACCATTTCCCGTGTTGCTACTGCACATTCGCACCATCCATTCAATGTTAAGTGCCCCTTTATTCATCTGGCATACCTTCAGCAAGCTCCAATATAGGCGCCACGCACCTCCTGTACAACAAATGCACAATTAAGTGGCATTTGAAGCGGAAGATGAAATACAAGAAAGTACACAGAATGATTTAACAGACATGAAGCAGAAAAAATAGGGAAAAACAAAGCAAAACACAAAATCATCTAAAAAACAATGAGCCCTCTGTCTTAATGCATCACGCCTGGTCTCTGGGGCGGGCTACAGACAAACAAGGGATTGTGCAGATGATCAAATACCAGGATGCTAACACATGACCTGTGAGGACAGACTGAGCGAAGGAGGCTTGTTTAGCCTGGAGAAAACAAAGCTTTGGGGAGACAAAATAACAGCCCTCCAGCACCTGCAAGAAGGCTATAAGGAAAACAGAGCCTGGTTCCCAAAGTGTTGCGTGGCGTGACACAGAGGCAATACGCGTAAGTTGAAGCGAGAGAAGCTCAGACTGGATATATGGAAAAATCTGTTCACAATCGAGACAGCGAGGCATTGGAAAAGGTTGTACTGGAAGGCTGTGAGGTCTCCGTCCTTTGACGTTTTCAAGACCTGAGTGGATAAAGACCTGAGTAACGTGGTACCAACCAGTAACCACCCCCACACTGAGCAGGAGGTCGGACTAGAGATCTCACAATGTTCCCTCCAACCATTATCATCATATAGTTTACAAAGTCTTACTCTGTTCTTGAAAGCACTGAAAATTTTTCACAGGAGGAAAAAAAACCAACAAAACAAATAGGAGAGTATATTGCAGTTCTATTTAGTAAAAGAGCTCTTTTTACCACTAAAACTGCAGTGACAGTGGCTAAACAGACCCAAAAAAATATATGGATATAAACTTGGGAGAGAGACGGTAAAAAGATTCAGTTTTAAACAACAGAATTAACAGAGACAGAGGTTCTGCTCCAGAAATACACTGCCCTTAGTTCAGTGGAAACAAATCAAGAAAGCACTGATTGATTGGCCACCCCAAATTACCTTTACTTTACTTCTCATAATCAACCCAAGTCAAAAACCAGAGTATTATTAAGCTTTTTTTGCATTTCAATACAAGAATATAAGAAAGTAACAGAAAATAAATATCCAGAGTTAGTGTGATTTGGATATTTCCCACTTGTAACTTATTTCCCAAGCATAATTCCAAATTTAAACCTGCTTTGCTAGAATAAACCTACTTTCATCTTCAAGCTGATCTCACATCCATAGTTACCACATATGACTCTACTGTATTTTCTAGCAGGATTTAAACATTCACCACACTATGTCTTCAAAATCACTTTTTTAATTAACACTTTCTGCTATCCATTTAGGTCAATTTTACCAAAAGCTAATAGGAAAATTAAATTATTTCACCATCTTCTTTACTCACTTATGCTTTTAACTGGACTTAAGGAGTGCTTTTTCACACACAATTAGTTTGTGAAGCTCAATACCACAGGAGGACGGTGCCAGAAGCTTATAACCAGGTTTGAAAAGGTATTTCTCCTCAACTAGCAGAAGTCCTTTAAATTAAACCAGTTATTCTGAAAATAGCTGAAGTAACAAAGCATGGTTTCCTAAGAACTTCAGATTTGTCTGGATTTCCCTCCCTCTGCAACAACACAAGCATGGTACCCCAGAACCTTGCATCCCTGCATAACGTCCCCCTACTCTCCCCAGGTTCTTTGGGGAAATGCATGTTTAAAAAAAAAAAAAACAAACACAATTGGAATTAATAAAAATCCAATTATTAGCACAAAGCTGAAAAATGCCTTCTGAATAGGAGCGGCAGGAGGCAAAGACAAAAACCTGTTATGGGATGGGACTTGATCAGATTATGAAAACGGATACCGGTAACTGGATACAACACATAGCAAAATTCCTTCCAAATTAAGTTACTCTAAAAGCAAGTGACTCTGGAGAAGGGTTTTTTGACTTACAATTTACAGAAGCTCACCCAGAGAACGGCAGGTGCCACTTGGCAACTGCACAGGAAAGAGGAATGCTGTGATTTTTTTTTTTTTTTTTTGAAATAATATTAACCCAACAGTCGAGCTTTTGGCAGCGCGCAGTGCTGGTGAGGGGTCAGGCAGCAGACATCTGCTGCCCTCCGGTGGTACCTGCACAAACCGCACGGCTCGGCCGGCCGCAGCCTGCTCACCTGGCTGCCTGCGAGACAGAGCCGAGGTACGGGCTTAAGCGCTTCAGCCTGCCTGGTATGGCTCAAAACCAACGCTTCCAAAGAACTGGAGCGGGAGGGAAAGGAAGGCTTCTGTATTTTCACACTGCATCAGTTTCCTGTTCGGATCCGTTATACGACCAAGTTTTCCAGCGTATCTGAACGCTTGCCAGCGGAGAGGGAGCTGCTCAGCCGTGGGCTCAGCAGAAACTTTTCCATTACAGCACATCCCAAAGTCAATTCACGCTACCTCTGCTATCATGTTATTTAGTCTTTGCAAAGATTAAAGCATCTAACAAAAAATTAATCAGAGGACAAAGCGAAAAACTTAATTCTTCAGGAAAAAAAAAAGAATAAATCACAGTACCACGTGCTACTTCCACTGAGGTGTGAGACACAATGTGCCTTTTTACAAATCCCTGCTTATGGGAACAGACCAGTATAAATCATGGGAAAAAGAACTGTTCACGCAGGAAAAGGTGATAGAGATACTGCAGTTCCTGGTGCATCATCTGGAGCTCTCAGGGAGAGATCTGACAGCAGATCCCACAAGGCTCCCATACCCCACAAGCCTCCTAAAGACTTTCCCACGAGCACGAACGGCTCTTCGATCCCCCCAGCCTCCTGTTCCAGGGCACAAGCAGCAATGCCGACTGTGTGCTAAGTGCTCTGACAGCTTCTGTCCGGCTCTTCCAGCCAAGCAACTGCAACACGTGAAGCAGTCTATCATACAGATACTCCAAACTTCCCTTAAGCAGGTCCTCAAGAAGAGCCCATTATGAGATTAGTTAACATCACGAACCGGGACGAGGATAAAGAAAGCTACTTATGGGGTAATTCCACTGCTGCAAAGGCACAAACAAACGCACGACTGCTGAGCAAGGCGTGTTTATACTAAAACAGCATTATGTCAAACACAGCGATTAATACACAACACCTGAGAGGGGCTTTTTAACCTTTTGGCTACACTACTAAGTCTTAAATAAAATCAGCCAAAGTAGCCCAGACTTCAGCAGTTATATTCAAGTGTGCAGGAAAAAAATTCTTACCTTAGTTCTTTTTTATGCTATAACTGTAAAGGTTGCTGGAAGCGAGTGAAATACCCAGCACCGATATTTTTACCCGGCACTATGCAACAGCAGGTTTCTCTAGTCCTTCATCCATCCTTTGAGGCAGAAAACGCAACTTGTATAGAAGAACATATAAAGAATATGCAGCCCTGGTTTATGAGCTATTTTAAATTCTTGATTAAAAAAAAAAAGAAAGTTTTAATAACTATATCAAGAAACTTAAAGCATTCAGAGGTCAGGATGCAGAAGCCTGAAGGCAGTCTCTCTACATAGTGGCATGTTCTCTGTTCACAGGAGCACAAACTATTTCTCAGATCCAAGACATCATAATTATAGCACTAACTTAGTGAGAAACAGCACATGCAGCAAGCAGAAGTAATAAAACATCATATTGTGCAGAAGCTTTCATATTTTCCTAATGCCTATATGGCCTTTTTTTCAATATGCAAACCTCTCAGAAGTTTAGAAATATTCAAACTATATCCTTAAATATGAAATAAATTTAGAAAATTCAATCAGAATTAACACTTTTTTTTTTTTTTTTTTAAGAACTAGAATTCATTTTGCAGTCTTTACACTGCATTAGCTCTGCCTTCTGCTTCTTATAAAGTACTGGACCCAAACACAAAAGGACCAATATAGAGAGAAATTAATGTTGTAATGACTCATTTTTAATAATAATAAAAGCCTTCCCAATGCTCAAATAGGGCACTTCTAAGCAGAGATTACAGCAACAGTGCTAACAAAAATGCAGAATTACTAATTTCCGAGCAGCATAATGGAGAACCGCCTATGCTCTATTTAGAACGTGACAGAATTGTGTGGGGCAAGTCTCAAAAGGCAAAAAAGTCTCAGCAACTAAATTCACAGTAATTAGATTTCTAATTTTACCCAGAGCATTAGTGACTGCTATGGTTAAAACGGCCTCAACTGTTCCATTATTCCCCACTTTTCGAAAGCTCGCATTTTCATCCTTTGAGCACAAATTCTAGAAGTTTAGTCTGTGCCTGAACATTTTTTTTTTTTTTTTAAGTTTAAATAGAAGAAAATAGAGTTCTGTGCCTGAGTATGGAGCGCAAAATTCAACTTTTCCACTAGAAAAAAAAACAAAACAAACAACCTACCTTCAAAAAGAAAAACGCAGTTGTGGTATTTATGCAGCTAGAAAGCATGAAGTGCTGTGCCTTTGATGTGGTGACTCTGAAGGCTGCAAACCCCAAACCAGCATTCACAACTGTTCAGGCACTCGCACAGAAGCATCTTAGGCAAGTTCCACGAGCACCTAACAGCAGCCTCATCACCCCCTAATTACAGCACCTACATCAAGCCACCAGCACTGCCCATGCAAGCCATCACCTCGCCAGCTTTGTTACTGACACTACACTTCTAAACAGTGCTGTGTTTGTACAAATAGGAGCAGATAATCTCTGCCCCAAGCAAGCAACTTCAGCATATTGCTGTTCTCTCAATCTAGCAGATGCAGAATGCATTAATACAGGAAAAGAAGCCTCCTTTGGCCAACTGGACGCTGGACTGAGAGCCTGGAGACTTTTATTCTATTCATAGCTCTGCCCTTGAGCTGCTGTGTGACACGGAATAATTTCACTTTCCTGTGCCTCCGCTTCCTCTGCCTTCCTGAGTCCAGTCTGTTTAAGCTACCACCCTTCATCCTAAGAAATGTCTCAGTACATTTTTTTTGATTAGGATCTCTAGACACAATCGCAACTGAATAGCGATGCTTACGTAGCATTACCGCTATTAGGAGTTTGATTCATTTCTGACGAAGATAAAAAGATTTAATTGTACATATAAATTATTAACCTTGTCAACATTTATTTAGAGTAAGCCTTAGTGTGTGGGAAGCCCTCAGCTACTTACCCATTTGAAAAACTCAACATTTATTGATTTCTGTGCCTTCACATTCTTTCTACTTCCTTTAAAGCATTCTATAGCTACGCTGCGTTACCTCTGCTTGTTCCAAGAGGTAAGGGGCATACTTACCCAGCTCAGATGAGTAAGCACGCTCAGATGAGATTTAACCAGTGTTCCTAGCACTGAAATCCACTGGTAAATAGCTAAGAAAAAAATGACACCTTGTAACAGGGACTGAGTTAAAGTAGGATGGATCCTAGCATCATTTGAAAAAAGTTTAAGACAAGCAACTTATGTGTTTATAAGTTTCTAAAATTGCAAATAACTATTTTTTAACACATTCTGATTTTTTTTTTTTTTTTTTTTGCTCTCGAACAGAGCAAGAAGAGCTAAATTTTGACCCCCAAAGACACGTACCTTTGATTGCACAAGCATATGGTTATTTCACAATACTAAGAACCGGTTATGAAATACTTTGTAGTTTCTGTACCCGACTAGAATTTCGTGCTAGCCTCACGAGCTATTATTCCTCAAGAAGGCAGTGCATACAAGAGCGACGCACTCCTGTGGTATAAGTCAGCCATCTCGGGTTCCAAAAGCTACTCAGGATTTGCACGCAGAGCACGAATTACGTTCTGCTTGGTGCGTGGGTACACAGCTGCACTCCT
This sequence comes from Anser cygnoides, assembly GCF_040182565.1. NCBI lineage: Eukaryota > Metazoa > Chordata > Aves > Anseriformes > Anatidae > Anser > Anser cygnoides. The sequence goes on along the minus strand of NC_089880.1, from coordinate 22,691,317 downwards.
TGGGAAGCGCAGAGGTATGCGATTCACAGAGCTGCACCTCGCGACCCAGCCATACCATCCTTGCAAGTCATCGCCAGGCTTGGCTGGTGCCTTCCCTCAGCCTGGCACCGGGATGTAACTTCCGTTTCCAGCAGAAAAATGAGCTCTGATAGCAACAAAAGCACTAAGTAGCTTGGCAGAAGACGACAATCTATGGAAAAACCTCTTCTCCAAAACATGCCTAAGACGTGGTCAGAATCAATACTAAGGCCATGGCCAGACCGCAGCTGTCCAGCTCGAGACAAAGCACAACCAGCCTCCTTTTGCCAGGCGTTATTGCCCCAACCACGCCAGCAGAACTGACACGAGCACGAAAGATGCCCAAGGCCAGCCTACCTATGTTAAGGCCAGCAGGGAAAGTCTGTGATCTGTTCATCAATACGAGTGATCTATTCATCAGTATTCACCAAAATCAAACCAGTGCTGGGGTGGAGCGTCCATCAAGCCCGGTAACACCTGAAGGCACAACAGCCACTGCTGCATCAGCTACAGGGCAGAGGCGCAGGCTTCGTGTGCCAAGGGGATGTACGGTGACAGGATGGAGGCAAGGCAGGGAACTGCTCACCAAACCCAAACAGTGAGGTATGGGGAAGAACCGCACAGTGGCTGAGCAGGGGAAGCTCAGGGAGAGGGGGGACACAAAGGCACAAATGAGGGACTCACGGAGTGACAAGCCTGCCACCGTGAAGAGAAGCCAGAGCACCTGACTGCTTTAGGATGTAAAACTATCCTAGTGTAGGAGGACGGAGAAGTACTTACTCCTGCACCTCGCTTTCATACTTTGCTGGAAAGTCAATACTGGCTCATAACTAAAGCAGTAACTCGGGGCTGAAAAAGCTGGAAAGGAGACAGAGCAAGTGCAAGCACCGCATTACAGCTACTCCACGGACCAGAGGCGCTCAGGGTGCTCTGCTCTTACTGCTGCCAGCAACCTGCCCCTGGAGCTCCCTAAGCCTCGGGAGCCTGCAGGGAGCTCTTCTCCTGCAGAGAAATGCTCACTCCTGCCCTCGAGGGCTCCATCAGGCACATTTCCCATTGCCCCGGCAGAGTTTTGCCCCGTGCTGTTGTTACCGCAGCACCAGAAATTCCCAGAGGGACAGACAGCAGAGTCCCCGGAGCAGCGTGGTTGTAAAGGATCAGAGAAAGATGAAGCACATATCCACCCACATCCTTCGACCTACCTTGTGAAGCGCCGCTTGAAATTTTTGCATTTCTTTTCTAACTCTTTCACAGATCTCCAGAGGCACAGCCGGTGAGCAGACGGCTCCACGTGTGCCAGCAGCAGAGGGGCAGCAGCCACGGGTGTGCAGGGCATCGAGCACAGGGGGCACCAGGAGCACCCGCATCCGCCTCCAGCCACGACCACCCCTGGGGAGGACACTGCCACGACCGAGTTTCCTGAGCTCCAGGAATTTGGGCTTAGCCACACTCCTTATTCTGGCAGGCTACCAGGGAGCACAAAGTAAATTGAACAGCGATAACAATTTCTGGGCACCAAATCTATTTTTCAGCGTTCTGCACAGATAAGAGATCTGGCCACCACAGCTGGCGCTCTGAAGTTTCTACTTTCAAGCTCAATACAAGCAAAACATTTCAGCCCAACAGGAGAATTCTTAGAAAAGTTAGTGTATTTTACTAGGCAACTGACATTTTAACCCCCCCCCCTTTTTTTTTTTACATCTTTATGTCTAATATTCACTGCTCTCTTGAGAAGTTACTTCCTATTTTGAACCCTTATTTCAAAAAGGCATCACTGTGATACTCATATCTCTAAAGCACCTGAAAAGCAGCGAAAAGATCCCTTAAATTTGCTGCTGAATCCATTTTATTTGTTGCTGGATCCGCTTTACAAGACCTTTCTAACCATTCATTATCAGTTTTGGTACAATAAGTACAGCATTAACATGAACTACAGAAGAGCTGAGTAAAGAAACCGACTGTGAAGATCCTAATAACTGTGAACTCCTAGTAACTCTGTTTCTAATCTCTGCCCCTGCAAAGAAAAATAAAAAAAAAGAAGCAACTGCTTCAGGAAGCCCATGCTGCTGCAAAATACTGCCCAAAACAACTCTCAAAAGCAACTAATGCCCACAAGGTTAGCATCTATCAGGCTTTTCAGCCCGAGAAGGAGGAGCAGCAGCAGCAAAGTCCACCGTAAAAAAAAAACACACACCCCTGAGGCTGTGGCCATAGACAGATACAGAACAACTGAAATAAACGGTCAGCATCACCATTTGTTTGTCATCCCCACCAACAGGGACACAAGTGCCTCATAATCCCACAGCAGAAAATGATGTGCTTCCTCATCCACCTAACCCTAAATTCAGCCAGCTGAGCTCCGGCCACTTTCATCAGAGATTTACACTCGCAATGCCAAGTTGAGCTGGCCCTGAAATGTTATTTTTATAGGAGCACTCCTGCGCTTCTTTCTCCTGGCAAAGGCAAATAGGACAGTGACTCCCAGATGCAGAGGTCTGAACACGAAGGTAGTGCACATTTTTCCCCCAAAAGGGGATGAGTTTGCCTCCATAGCCTGGCTGCTCACTGGTGCTGAATGTTTTTTAGTTGGTTGTCATTAAAGAACGGAATGGAAATAAGTCAGGCATCATGGTAAGCAAGATCCCCTCCCTTACTGTAGGACAAGTGACAGCCCCAGTAACTCAAGCTACAACTGCTATAACCCTGCCACATACCATCACATGTATGGCGAGGCTTTAACCACACAAGGAAGGGCATGCACGTTCCAAACCCTTGTAAAAAGATCAGTTTCTTCAACACATTTTCAGTCCTTAATGTGAGAATTGACAAAAATACCATTTCATTTTGAAGGAGAGAAACCATATGCGAAAGGTACAAGTTTGATTGCTTTTTATTAATTTAGCCTTATTTGCTGTGAGACTGGTCTCCATGGAAATGCAAGCAGACGAAAAACCTGCAACCAGAAGTGAGTCAGTTTTGCCTGTTTATGTCTCCTCAGTTCCCATAGAAACAGATATTAAAAAAAAAAAAAGAAGAAAAAGGATAAGGGTCCTGAAATACCTTCAGAAAATCTCTTCCCAGAGCTTTATCTCTTTGGCTGCCTTTCCAGAATTTGAGTTGAAAATAGCACTAAGCAACAGATGACAGAGTAGTGACTTGGTATTGTTATGGAGACATCAACAGAAAATACCTGGGGATGTTTCAAAAGCCACATTCAAACTGAGAGCTCAAAATCTATAGTTACAAATTGTATTAACTTGGGTTCTGGCAAAAGTACCTGAAGGTGAGTGTATGTTTTCCAATTAATTCAATGCTAATGTAGATACAAATACAATAGAGAACAGGAAAATATGGTCACACTGTCCTCGTCCCAAACGTATTTCAATATTTGGAGAGGCCAAAAAAAAACTGCTGCCTTGGGGGGATGAGTCCAATATTTCCATAGCCAGGACATTTTAAATGGAATCATTCCTTCCTTACAACATACTCGTTTTTGCGAAATCAGCTATACACGTACCAGGTTAAGTAACAAACATCAGTATTTAATTTTAACGTGACCATATTCTGCCCTTCACAGCTCTGGGTAAAAAAGTATTCCTCCGAGCAGATAAAGGAAATCCTGAGGCACTGTCAGCAAGGCTCCATCTCCATCCTACTTTCCAGAGATACCAGGGCACTTTCTCATGTGCTGCCTCCTTCACAGTAGCACAGATACCATCTCCTTCCTCCTCGGAGCCAAATGTACCGAGGCACTGGACAGGAGAGAGAGCTGTTAGGAAAAAGGCTGTGGTGCATGTCTCAGCCCTTCAAAGCCTGCTGCTATCACTACCATTATTAGTTAAGAAATCCCTGGCAACTCACTGCCCGGAAACAAGAGTAAACAGAGCTATAATCACCTGCTGCTGTGAGGTCCTTCATGTACGTACAGGAGACCTAACCCTGACACCAACCTTCTCATTTCCTTCTTTGTCTCCCACCTCACATTATCAATTCTACGCGCTTAGCACGCCACAGTGCAACCCAGCACTTTGAATCTGAGGGACTGCTGGTCCAGGAAGAACTTGCAGGAAGGGGTTTCTCTTACTGCTACTGCCAGAGACCAAAGCTGCATTATGGAAATCAGGAAAAGAGAAAAGAAAAATAAAATGGAAAAAAGGAAAGCTCACCTCTATCCTAAATACTGCTCGCACAGTCCCAGCGATGCCCAGCATTCGCAGTGTTACACGCCTCTTTCTGCACCGACCTGCTGCTCTGAGAGCTAGCAGCATCACCACACACATGGAAAAGACAAGGCTGGGGGAAGAACAGCCCATCCCCATGCTCACAACAAGGATAAGAGAGGGGTCACAGCCGCTGGCAGTTTGTCTTGAATGGAAGAAGCAGCTGAGCCTAATTCAATCTTAACAAGCTCACATTAGTTGAATTTAGTCTATTCCTGTCACAGGAAAGATAAGCCTTAGAGAATTAATTCATTTCAACTCCCCGTTGTGTTTTGGCAAGGTGTAGAGTCACGCAGTAAGGAGAAAGATCTCTCAGAACTCATGAAGGCATCGAAGAGGACAGATCTAAAGTTAGGCAGAGATGGTAAGAGAACCACCGACGTGCATTTTTCGGGCTGTTCAGAAGTTTAGCTCCCTTCTTGGAGGTGTCAGAAGTGGCAACAAATGACATACTTCAACTCTTCGCTTACTGTAGCAGCTGAACATACAAGCATCCACGTCTCGGTGTGACCAGACTTCTTACACTCAAATAAATCCCTAACAGCCACACACAGGCGTTTTCTAACACATGAAGCGAGCAAATCACACGAGCACCAAGTAAGCAGGTGAAGTACTTTTCACCATACTCTATGACAAATTTGATTTCTGTCTGGTATTAAACACAGGTGTCAAGTTCTCTAAAAGCAGTCTCTGAAGAGATTACGAGGGTGTCAGATACCAGGACCAGCTTAGCTTCATGCCTCCGCTGGCACAAAGAACGGATTAGAGAGAAAACGTACGTGACCATGGAAGCTAGGGAGTCACCGACACCAAACACAGTCACTGGTCACGTATAAAAGGAAATAATTGAATGAATAAGTGACATATGCAGAAAATCAATACTCCCAGATTATTAAACACCCGGGAATTAACAAAGCTAACCTCCTTTTGCCCTTGAACCTTGTATCAGTCGTGAAGAAATATACAAGGTCACAGATTGAATACCTACAAAACAAAAGCCCAGGAAGCTATCAAACACCATCTGCCTTCTGAACTGATTAGGCAAGGCTCCCTTTAGATAAAAGGAAATATAATTGCAACTGTATACGTCATATCATGTTACACGTGCTCAAGGAGGCCTAATCACGGTTAAATGAGCAACCTCAATTCTGTTATTTGTTAACTTCCAAATGCTTATTTATAGAAGCTTAACGTCAACTCCTTCTATCGAGTTTCCCAATATAGGATTTTCAATTTGTATTTCAAGGCTGCACAGGTTCCTCGTGTATAAAATTACATGATAAATAAAACCTTTTTAGTACAGACTGAACTCTAACGATCAACTGACAACCGCTACCACCTTCACTGCTTTCAAAAGCAACCGTATAAAAATCGTCCCTCTTACATTTGACTGCTGCTTGCACTAAACTTGCAGGGAGCTTGCTGTGATATTTAAGACAATCCATAAAAGTCTCTAGAAGAAAAAGAATGATGGTACAGCGTATACCAGTTGTGACAACTGACAAAGATCGATAAGCTAAATCTTAAAGCTGGCATTGCTGCTTTTTACCTGTTGAAGGAGCTTAATGCAAGCACCGTAATTTCCAAGATTAAATGAAGAACACATTTAAAACACAAGATTAGAATAAAAAGTAGATGTACACCTAAGAAAAAGACGGTGACATCACCTCCTGTCAGAACACCCTGGGTACCTGGAAGCTGCCAGGACGCCCAACACAAATTATTCTAACTTAAGTCATCTTTTCCGGCAGAAGCATTCAATTTCTGGAAATCCACCTCTGCCTACACCTTCGCTGTATGACCACAAAATGACCACAAAACCCCCAAGAAACTGATGTGCCTTAAAACAAGAAGTTGCACACAAAAACCAGAGCCACAAAATCCAGAGGCAGAACCTGAAGAAATTTAGAAGCTGCTCCAGCGCCCTGGTACATGGCACAAAGACAAGGTTCCTCCTCCGCATTTAACAAAGTTCACACACAGGTTACAGCCTGAAGGGTTTTGCTGTGCACACGGGTTTTTGTTTGGTTTGGTTGGGGTTTTGTTTGGTTTTCGCTTTTTTGGTTTGTTTGTTATACAGGCTGGGGGAAGTCTCAACACAATTTCTGATGCTATGAAAGAAGCAAAGGATGGCACGTATTGCAATTTGGCAATATAACAGGACAAAGCTGTTCTTTTAACTTCATTCTGCACTTATTTCCATTCGGGAAGGACTTTGTACATATCATTGACAAAAGTGCTGGTTTTCAGAAGGTCACAACCAAGATTTTGACTCCCTCCCTGAAGCACAAACCTGAACAAAATACTCTCTGTCCAGAAAGACGCTACGTGTCTCCTTGTAGAAATTGAGTCTTGTGATACCTGTTCTAGCACAAGTCACCTTAGCAGTCCTCCTGTCAAATTCACTGCATCAGTGCAAACAGCATCTCCAAGCCATCAGCTGTCAACACACACAACTTCTCAGAGCATGTAACAACAGACATGGAGTGTGCAGAGGAAGAAAAATATCATCAAGCTTATCGGGCATTGCAGCAGGAACCTCCAGCAGCATGCCCAGCAACGCGATACAGGGAAGGAGAATTGGACTGGTGGCTGCTGTTGGACATGAAACCAATCCTCCCGGATCAGAGTTTATCAACTGCTGATCCAGAGCATCAGCCGGCTGCGAGACATCTGAAACAAGCCGCGGAGCAGGAAGGGGAGAAAAGGAATCGTTTTCTTTATTTTTATTCTCAAAAAATGATTCTCACGTGCAAGCAATCGGCACAAGCAGAACTAAAAGCAATAACCGAGCAATCAAAGCTCAGCCTAATTTCTGTCTCATTGCAACTAAACCCTCCTGCGGCATTACTGCGCGGTACAATCCTCGGATTGTATCCGGTGAGGTCGAATGTCTCTTTGGGCTTCAGAGGGTCGGGAGACATCGCTTTGGATGACAGACAGCTGGCAGGTAACAGCGCAGAGGATAGGTGGAAGCTGAGGATTTCTGAAGGGCACAGTAAGACGGTGAGAGAGCCAACATATGTGATCAGGGGAAGAAATCAAAACCCACCAGAGGAGAAAATCTTTGTCTTTTTGTTTTAGGGGATGGCAAAGGGGGAGAGAAGGATTCAGGGAATGAAAGCCTTGGCACGTAACCTCTTTGCTTTGAGGATGAGGAACCGTGAACTTAAAGAGAATATTCCAGGGACTGAGGTCCCCGGTGGAGGTTTACAGAGCGTGAACCCCATTTCGCACCCGGCACTGAAAGCCGAGCCCTGCAGAGCTCTGGGTGACCCCGGAGCGGGAGGCACAGCCGGGGGGCAGCACCCACGGGGCTCAGCCTCGCCCTGCGGCACCGCCGGGCCGGGCCGGGCCGGGCCCCCCCCCCCCCGCGCTCGGCGGGCCCCGTGCAGCCGCCGCCGCCGGCACTTACTGGAGTCTTCCCAGCGCAGGAGGTGCAGCTTCCAGGCGGAGTAGTAGAGGAAGCCGAGCACGAGGAAGAGGCAGAGCGCCAGCAGCACGTTCCGCACCAGCACCAGCAGTCCCATCCTGGCGTCACGGCCGCCCTCCTACGCCACCTGAGGGACCGAACGGCAGCGTCAGCGGGGCCCGACCCGGCCCCGGCCCCGGCCCCGGCCCCGGCCCCGGCCCCGGCCCCCCCCGGCCCCTCTCGGCCCCCGGCCCCGCCCGTCCCCGGTCACCCTGCCACCCCGCCACCGCCGGCCCCGGGCTCTCGGCCGCCGGGCGCGGGCCGCCGCCATGCCGGGCGCTGCGGGACCGGCCCGGCCCCGGCCCCGGCCCCGGCCCCGGCCCCGGCCCCGGCCCCGGCCCCGGCCCCAGCCGCCGCCGCCGCGCGCAGGGGGCCCCGCGGCCCAGCCAATGGCGGGGCGGGGCGGGGCGAGGCGCGGCCAACCCGCCCGCATAGCGGCCGGCGGCAGCCAATGGCGGAGAGCGGGGGGCTGCGGCCGCCGCCAATCGCGGGAGGGGCTTCGGAGGTGGGAGGGGGGCGCGCCGGCACCGCCGCCGGAGGGGCGCTGCGGTGGGGAGGCGGTGCGCATGCGCGGGGGCGGCTGGGTGCTCTCCCCTTCCTCCCCCCCCCCAATCCGCGCTTTAAATCACGGCGCGGCACTCGGCCAATCAGAGCGCGGCGCGCAAAGGCCCCCGCGGGAAATCACGGCGCGGCACTGCGCCTGGGGGGGGGGGGGGGGCGCCGCGGCCCCGCCCCTCCCCGGTGCCCCCCGGGCCCCCAGGCCTGTCCCCCCCCCCCAGCACAGCGCCCTTCGTGCCACGCAGCCGGAGCTGCTCCCAGGCCTTCCTGGTGCGCGCCTCGCTCACCCCGGTGCTCCTTCGGCAGGGAGCGAGTGAAAAATGTCAAAGAGAAGGGAGAAGGGAGTGCGGGGAGGTATGATAAAGAGGTAGAAATGGGGGGGGGGGAGGGATCTAAAATAAGACGTACCGTAATGAATAGCCCCGCATTTATCAGGGCAGCAATGAAAAGCAGCGATTTCCTGTTTCCACTCTCCGTGATTCACTGCTAGCACAAGGAAAACAGAAAGCCACGTGAAATTAAGGGACCGTGGGTAAGGCTGGTGTCAGCACGGTGGCATTCCCTGCTGTGGGCAAGCCTGGGTGCCAACGCCTGCAGGCAGACACCATTGTGATGGCACAGGCTGAGTCCTGCTCAGCCCACTCCCCTGGGGAGGGGCAGAGCCCACACAGGGCCCATGGAGAGCTGGGGAGGCCCTGCTGCTCTGAGGCACCACAGAGATCCCAGCTTTACGTTCAGCACAAATGCAGCCTTGCCAGCTTGCTGAATGCGCTGCATCCTTGCAGCTGGGCTCACAGATCCATCACGCTTCTCCACTGGGACACACAGGATGCGTGTGGCATGCTGACAGCCCGCTGGGCCCTTTGGATGCAATTTCCACAACACAAAATCTGAACAGATTCATGCCAACACCCAGCTATCACTGGCACCAGCAATCCCAGGGGGTGGAGAGGGGCCAAAACCACAGCAGCCCAACCCAGCCTGAGGATCTGCCCCCTGCTGAGCACACTGTCCCTCACCTCCCCAGGGCTGAGACCTTCAGACACCAGTCGTGCTCACCCAGCCGAGGCGGCTGCCTCCCCTCCAGCTGCGCAGAAGCTCCTGCAGGCTCATGTCCTCAAGCAGCCCCACCGCCTCCTGCTCTGCAGCTTGGTGTCACAAGTACTCAGTTCTTGCTTGCTCCCCTCTGCACCTCTCCATCCTTCCGGCCAGGCAGCGCAAGCTCCCTATCTCTGCACCATATCTGCTCTGGACGTGTTCTGACCTCACCTAAAACACCGCAAGTTGACTGCTCGTGCACTCAGAGCTCAAACTGCCTGCTCGGCGGGCACAGCAGGTGACCTGATTTTGATGAGGAGCCAGATAAGCAGGGACCTGTTGCGTGGAGGCAGATAGCAACAAGGCTGGGGCTTGCCAAGGAGCCTGGGTTTGTCGTTCGGAAACTCTACCCCATGCTATCAGGTGTCAGCGTGCTGGAAGGAGCCCAGCGTGAAGTCAGGCAGCCTACCTGCCTGGAAAAAGCCAGGGAGGCGAGTGCCATGAGTTTATGGAAATCAGGTACCACCACCTGGCAGCTAACAGCCACGAGATGCATTACAGCAACGATTAGTGGAGCGATCTGGTTCGAGTGGCAGGGCTTCAGTCTGAACATGTTCCTACTTAGCTTACACATTTCATTTGCAGGCAGATGTCAAGCTGGATGTTGCTAGGAGAATGACAGCAGGGGAATAATTAAGTCTGATTAAATCCTATCATATTGCCGCGCTGCTTTCTGGAACGCTCTGGAGCTTTCCCAGCGAAACTGACCAAACGCAAGGGCAAGAACTGTGGCACATCCTGGTCCACACAAACCCACTTGCAATCGACTCGCTAAGCCCTGGGACGGAGCCTGTGTTTGCAGAGCGTGTCCCAGAGCATCGCTGGCCTGCGGGCTGGAGGAAGGGCTCAGGGAGAGGACACACCGCAGCTATGTCAGCAGGACCAGGAGCAGGTGGTACCTGTGGGTGTCCCACACCCAGCTGCCCTGCATCAGCCCCGCCAGCTGCCCCGGGCACTCACATCGGTCTGGGTACAAGCCAGTGCCCACATAACATGCACAGGCCAAAGCTCTCCTCTGGTTCAGCCTCTTACATCCTGATAGGGCTGGGCCACATCCTGGAGACCTCCCGCAGAACTTCCCCCTTCCCTTCCTCTGCAAGCAGGCTGGCACATCAAAACTGCTCCGCAAACGCAGCTTGCGCTTGGTGTCGTCAACCACAGGCACTCCCTCTGCAGCAGCACCTGTTTGCCTTTTTGTTTGGTAAGGTCAAACATCACAAGGTGTGACACATCAAGGTGAATAACAGCGACGTGCTCTTTTCTCAACAGCAAATAAAGTTGTGCTGTAACTATCCGCACCGGTTGCCACACACACACATCTGTCTCCGGGCTCCCTCCGCAGCGAGCCTGCTAACCTCATTTGACTCTCTGCCCTATAGAAATTCTCACTGTAATACTCACTCTGTAATCCTTCCCCCCAAATTACGTCATCGCATCAGCCTTGATACTAATTAATGTAATACATTATTATTAATTAAATGCCACTAAATACCAGAGCAAAGATCTCTTTCCAGTAATAGCTAGACAGGGATTACCTCCGCTGATGCACAGGCTCGGGGAATGAAACGTGGGCTGTAACACACTCCTGTTTTGTCTCGATCACTCCAGCCAAACTTGTTTTTATCTCACACACTTGTCATGCATTATTCCTAAACGCGTGCTCTGCGCTCTGGGGAACACCGCGCTCAGTCTGTGGGCAGCACTCCGCATTTCTGCTGCTCTGGCCGCCCTCCGAGCAGCCCCATTAAACAGCGCCGGCAGCAGTCCCTCGCGAAACGAGTTAAAACAAGCCAACCTGCGCTGAAAAACCCTGCCCCCCCCCCCCCCCCCCCCCCCCCCCCCCCACCTCCAGATGTTTTGAGCAGAGCAGAGTCACACTCACCGCGGCGCAGGCGGCTGGGCAGCGGCAGCCTGCACGCGCGCATCGCGGCCACCCCATGCTCCCCGTGGTCTTCCTCGGGAGAAGGGACGAAGCGGTGCTGCCCGGCATCCCGCTGCACCAGGCTGCGCCACGCGGCGGTTCCTCGCCTTGCCTTAATCCCAACGTGCTACGTCTGGCTCGGGCGTATTTTCCGAGAAAGGAGCGAGGCCGGCTGTGACGAGGGGAGCTGGATCTGCTCCTGGCGCTGCGTCAGGCGTCCCTCGTCCTCGGACGAGCAGCCCGCACCCCCTGCCTGGCTTCAGCTCGCGGATGTGCCGTCCTCTCCTGCCTTCTGCCGGACTGAAGAGCCTGTCAGAGCCTGGCATTTGCTCTTGGTGAAACTGTGCATACGCTGTGAGCAACCCCCCTGCCCATCCATCTTCCTGATGAGCAAAATATACGGAGTTGCTTAATTCTCGAACCGCCAGGCTTTTCCTCCCACCCTCAAGCCAGTTTTTGCATTTCTGATCTACGCAGCCTCTCCAATTTTCCTGAATCCTTTTCAAGACACAAAAAATCCCACGAAGAGCCTCCCTAATGCTCTAGCGTGGGGATTAAAGCTGCCTTTTCCTACTCCCTGTCTTAAAGGAGTGCTTCGGTCCTTGCTGCCATAGCACCAGACTGAGCCTTCACTCGGGGGGGGGGGGGGTCATCCCAAATCTTCTCCAGCCCCACTACTTGGTGGGTCAGAGCCACCTGGGCTGCTGGGGACACCTCTCTCCATGCACATCCCTCACCTGCTCCCTGCCCCAGCAACGTGAATGCCGGGGGGGGTGACACTTTCTGGGAACCTGGTGCAGCCTGGCAGCTGCAGCAAGGTTGGAGCTCTCTGGGAGCGGACGTCCCGGCTCTCATCAGCCGGCTGTGCGAGGCAATAAGGGACAGCAAAAAGCACAGCCGTGCCTGCCAGCTCTCAGGCTGGTTTGGGTGTGAAGTCAGCGAAATAGTACGCAGTGCTCCTCACGCCGCGCCCAGCCCACGCGCAGCGCCAGCAGCCGCTCAGGAACGCGGCGCGCTGCTCACTTACTGCGCTCCGCACCGTGAGGCAGCCTGGCAAAGTAACGAGCCGGGTGGAGTTTCCGCCTTTAATTCTGCCCCTTCAAGAAGCCAGCTGAGGCTTTCTTTGAACATTCAGCGCTCAGAGGGGTTTCTTTCTCCCCTGCAGCCCCGCAGGGAAACAGACGTGAAGTGAGACTTTTTCCCAGCCCACGTGGGCTATCACCGTCGCTTCTCTCGTGCACTGGTGACAATGGAGCCCGGCTCCCTCCGTGCCCATCCTGTCCCCCCCGAGCCCATGGCACAAACCCAGGCTGCTCTCCTTGGGGCAATGCACTGTGACTGCCCCAAGCACCCGGCACGGACAAGGTGCCTGCTTGACAGGTAACAGCACGAGGAGCGAGAAGCAAGGTGGACCTGAATTACTGAGATGATTGCTGAATAAATCCGAATTTCACAAGCCACTGGAACCGCAACGGCAAGAACCTGGGTGGGACACAGGGGTGGCGGGGGACCCGCTCCCACAGCCCCAGATATCTCGCAAACAACATTTTGGTGATGTAATTGCAGCTCCTGTTGAAACGCACGCGTTAATTTTTAACAAATCCTCAGCTGGTGGGAGGCCAGGTATTTTGAAGAGCTAAAGCAATGAGCAGAGAAACAGCAGATTGCTTTGCGCCCAGGCTGTCAATGGGAAGGCAAAAACGCAGCGAACGGCACCCCACTGCTGTCGGCACAACACAGACCGTGTCAGAGAAACTTCTGCTTGGGCACAAGGAAAGGTCTGGCCGGTGAGAGCAGAAGCATCCAAGCAGCATGCTTTGGCTTTTCCATAGGAGTCGATGATGATGTAGGATTTTAATTACAAAATGTACGATAAAGAATTAATAAGGCTCACGTTAGATTAACTGCGTGCATTAACAACTAAGCTCTGAGGTCTGTCCACGAGCCAAGATTTAATGGGGAGACATCAGCAACCAGGAACATGTCTAGACCCCCAGCGACTGCTTCTTGGTCGGGTGCCATTTAATATTTTTTAAAATCAATTATCTAGATGACAAGAGGCAGGCTTACATTTGCGGCTGATCCAAACACCGAACGGGCTGCTTGCTGCCACGGTGTGAGACGAACCGCCCGACGGAACAACCCCAACCCACGGCGCAGTCACAGCCCTGGCTGCAGAGGAAGGTGCTCGGGAACAGCCAGGACGGACTGTACTGTGGGATGGAGCATCTCCCGGAAAGCAGAGGAGGGAGGGGAAAAAAAAATGTTTAAGGAAAAAAGCCAGAGAGTGAGCCATCCCCACGCACAGCTGCTGCTTGCGCTTGCATCGCAGCGCCTCGGCTAGGCGAGAGGTGAGCCAGAGACGTGGGGAAGGGATTTCCGAGCAGAAGCAGCTCTGGCAAAGCCAATTTTATGCCAGATTCAGGTCTCAGAACCGCAAAACAGACACAGAAAGCTTAAGAAGCAACACTGCCACCATGATAAAGTATCTAAGGCCAGAAATGGGGCAAAAATAAGGCTGAGAGACAGGAGAATGGGCAACTCAGTTGCATCGCGAGCCCATCCCCTGCCATGCAGGCGGGAACAGAGTGATGCTAAGGGCGCGCTTCAGCCCAGCGGGGAGGAGAGCAAGGTCCAAAGGTGAGAACTTGAAGGCAGAAAAATACAAACTTCAAATTAAGCACGTTTCTTAGCCACGCGGTCACCGAAGGCTCCATCTGTCGCTCAGCAGCTTTAAAGGAGCTCAGACGGCCTTCCAACGTCATTTCAACCGTACGACATCGGTGGCTGGGGCACGAAGGGCTGCCACGCAGTCATGCTTGCCGTTTCGCCCTGGCTCTGTCCCTTTGAGCAGATTGTCGGGCTGCCACCGTTTTGAAAAATTGCTCGTCCTGGTGGATCCGGGTTGTTTTGGGTCAGGCAGCAGCAGAGATGAGCGCTGCCTTCCTCGGGAACGCGGGGCAGATGCCGGCAGGGTCTCGTGCCCCGGTTTGGCACCCAACCCTGCGCCCCAGCCCACTCCCGCTGCCCGCTTACCTCTGAGAGCCAGCACCTCCTGGCCCAGAGCTATTCCTTCTGCCTTCACCTCACCTTTGCCGTGCGGGGAAAACCTGCACAGGGCTCATCGCTGAGGGCAAAGACCATGAGGTCTGGGTACTGTGCGGGGAAGCTCCTCCTCTCCCATCCACGCAGCCTCAGCAGCCTGCAGGAGAGACTCAGCCAGAGGATGGACCTGTGAATCCCTCGCACACAGCTTTTTCTAAAACCAGACAAGGCACAGCCTGGGCTGGCCCCGGGGTGTTACACAGGCAGGCAGCCTGCAGCCTTGCTTGTTTCCAGGCCTTTGCCCAGGGACACCACATTTCCCACCCTGGAGCTCTGCTACTTTTTAAATTAACTGCACTGGAGCAAGAAAGCCTTTGTGCAGCCTCAGCAGGCTCATGAGGTGATGGAGCCACACGGCAGCAGTCCTCTCTCCCCACTCTGCTACCTGAAGCCCGTCTTATCTCCATCTGCTCCCTGGATGCCCAATGAACTGAAGCCTATTAACCCGAGTCCGCCTGCTGTGGCCATAACACACCACCCATCTTCCTGCACCACGCTGAGCACCTTTGGTGCTCCTCCTAGTCTCTCCCATGCGCACACAAATGGTCTGGTGCCAAAAAAACACAGCATTAAGCCCAGAGGTTCACAGAACCCACTTTGGATTCACAAACCTCTCCAGTTTGCGTAGTGCTGATCTCTTCCCTGCGCCTTGAGGACACGGCTGCGAGCCAGCATCAGTCCCGGAGCGCTGCGTCCTGCAGCAGCAGGGCTGTGCCCGTTGGGAGCTTCGCAGCGATGTCATTTGCCATGATTTCAGACAGACACGATGCCCGCGTGACATCTTGCTCATGCTGGGCACAACAGATAGCGTGGGGACAGGCACACTTCACACATTGCACATCATCGTTGACGGCCGCCTTCCTTGCATCATTTGGTCCCAGCGCTCCCATGCCCCGCAGCGCTGCACAACAGCCGGGGCCGCATCCTGCAGCACAGGGGCAGGGCAGGCACAGGGGTGCTGGTCCGCAGCACGCTGCAGGATGCAGCCCAAGCTTTCGTACTCTGCTGCAGGGCATGAGAAGCTCTCTGGGAGATTCAGCGTTTGGGCAGCCCGCACGTTCCTGCAGCCACTTTGCATGACGAGGAGTGAGCCCAGGTGGCCCACAGCTCTGGGTGCCACGTGTGCTGGCGGGACACAGGCTGGTGGCAGGTGTGCAGAGCTGGCAGCCACAGGGGACTGGTGAAATCTGGGGGCTTCACAAACCTGATTTCACAAGAACAGCAAAACTGTGCAAGTCCGGAGGGAGAAGGAACACCTCAGCACGTATTCAATACCATCTTCACAGTCCACTTCCTCACATATTGCTTGCCTAAGGCCAGCCCTGCCTTATAAACTGCACTCCAACCAGAAGTGCCATGCACGGATCGATGCGCATATAGATGATGATCCATATACGTATTTCTATGCATGCTAGATCGTCCTCCTGGCTCCCAGCTACACGTGCACGTGGTGGGGGCACAACCAGCCCCAGCACAGCGGCTGCTGCCAGCAGCCCCGTGGCCAGGGCAGGCTGTGCTGCCTCTCGCAGCCGGGGGCCGTGGCCGCAGCCCCTGAGCATCCCCGCCGGCCGCCCGCGCTCCCCCGGCAGCTGCGCGCTGAGGCAGGGCTGGGAAGGGCAGCTCGCCGCCCGGGTGCGGAGCCAGCCTGTCATCTCTTGCTCATCAGCACGGGCAGCCCTAAAAATATCCCGGGAGTGAGTGGGCTGACGGCAGCTGTGCCACAGGCTCCGTTAGGCTGACGGGAATGGCTGTTCCCAGCAGAGCAGCTCCCCGCCTGGGGCAGCGCCAGCTCCCCACCGCACGCCTGGGCACAGGCGATGGGGACCCCATGTCGCTGCCATCTCAGCTATCCCCGCGGCTGAGGAGGGGCGTGAAGCATCCTGGCTGGGAGCAGCATTGCTGCCTGCACCCCAGGCCGGGATCATCCTTGCTGGGTGGCCGGGACGAGGCAGGAGGAGCCAGCAGGGACGCGCTGGCTCTCACAGGACCAGCTCTCACCCCCCAAGCAAGAGCAGCAGCCCCGTCCCCAACAGACCCACGGTGGCAGCGGGCCCTCTGCAGCCCCCTGACAGGCCATACCGAGCGGGTAGCAGCCTGCTGTCCCCAGGATGTCACAAGTAGCTCCTCCACACCCCACACCCCGTGCCGTGCTCCTGCCGCAGCCCAGGCCATCACACCCCGGCACGGCCAAACCCCTCCGGCCGCCCGCGGGCTGGTGACCCTGGGGACAAAGCCCTGGTGGCTGGGCTGCATCTCCCCGAGGGACGTGCTCCAGGCATGGGGCAGTCACGGCCCGCACGGAGCCATCCCCAGGGAGCTGACGGGGTGCCAGGCCTGAGGGACCTCACCTGCTTCTCCTAGGGCTCCGGGGCAGGTTGTGCTCGGAGAGGGGCGAGCTTGAAACACCGCTGAGGCGCCGCGCAGGGCCCAGCTGCAGCCAGACATGTTTGCTAGGAAGGGCAAGGTCTCCCCCCAGGTACCAGGCGCCTCCCCAGAACACCGCACAAGGGCTCCTCTGTCCAGGAAGAAGGAAGGAGCCGGGCGTCTCAGCCCGCCTGGAGAGGGGAGGGGATCTGCTGGGGGAGGCGAGGACAGCCCGGCCCTGAGGGGATGCCCCCCCCACGGCCCTGCTCCTCTTGCTGGGAACCGTCTGTGCAGCCCCAGCACTGCCGGCGCAGGGCTGGAGGCCGATGTTTGTGGGGTTTGTGTGGCTGTGCCAGGACCGAGCCAGGTCCCCCCCGGGCTGCCCCACAAAATGGCAGAGGCTGGGGGGGGCGGCCCCAGGCCTGGTGTGGGGGCAGCACAGGAGCCGGGCTCCTGGGGAAGGCTCCCGCATAGCAAGAGGCCAGGCCAGAAAAGGCAGGCAGTGGGCTAGGAGAGACCCCACTGCTCTGGGTACAGCTTATCTGGAAAAGCCCCGGGCTGAGCCGGAGCAGGCGAGGGGAGCAGCGCTGCCTGGGGCTGGCCCATCAGGTGCTGACGTGCCTGGCCCGCAGCCCGGCAGCTCGGAGCCACGCAGCTCCCATGAACGTCGCCTTTCTTCTCCCTGCCGCACAGCCCTTGGCAGCCCCTCAGCCTCTCCGGCTGGGGAGGGAGAAGAGCCAAGGTCTGTTTTTCTGTCCCTTTCCCCTTGCCAGGCCCTTCACAGTGCTGAGGGCCCAAGCTGGGGTCTCCCCTGCTGCCAGGATGAGCAGAGCAGCCCCCTGCTCCACCAGGGATCCAAGCAGGACGCCCTGTGTTACTGCCCTGTGTGCAAGGCAGAATTAAGAGCATCGAGTCCCCTGCCAGTCCTCACAGGCACCAGCTGTTAAATGGTGTTTGGAAATATCCACCCAGCTGGAAATGAGAAAGCCGGCAAGGACTCACCCCAGCCCCTTCTCTGGCTGCTGACACAGCTGCTTCCTTTGTCCTTTCTTCATCCCCAGGCTCTGCTGGGCTGGACAAGCAAACCTCATGTCCCTGCTGCGGGGCCGAGAAGCCACACTGCTAAGCCATGGGGTGTAGGTGCCCCTCGTCTCCCCCGTCTCCCCAGCAGCAGCGGCCAGGCAGTGCCATGGCTCACTCCCCCTTTTCCACAGAGCTGGCTGCAAATTAACGGCCCCTCTGCATGCAACCTGCAGCCAGCACCCGAGCCAGAGGCACCAGATGCTTTGTTCCTTATCCTCACTCCCCAGTTTTTATTTTTTCTGTGTGTGCGTAACTGCTTGTGGGTATCAGTAATGAAGTCTGAGCTAAACGGAGCTGTGAGGTTAAGTGCTAAAATGAATGCAAAAGGGGCAGGGATATTGTATTCAAGAGCAGCAGCATTTTTTGTACTGGCTGAAAATGACAGCCCTGGCAGATGAACCAGCTTCAGCACACACTCCTACCCACCTGATCCCCACGTCTCAGGCTTTGCTAGAGGTCCATGCGTACCTAACTCAGAAAGATCATGGACTTGATTCACTATCCTTCTGGAAGGAGCTTGCTTTGTCTAACGTGTACTTGTGCAGAACACATCACGGTGCAGCCAGGGGTGCTGTTTGGACATGAGACTGCCTGGCAGAAATTCTCTAGCTGCAAAGACAGCTTTCTCCTACTGTACACTGAGGACTTCAGCAGGGGTATGAAGATGCCCAAGGACACAAACCATCTGCCTTGCCTAGTCAGCAAGGAGGCAGCTCCTCCCTCAGCCAGCTGCAAGTTATCTTTATCCACAGCTGAATTACTGGGACACTGGGTCCTCCTGCAGCGTGAGGGGTACGCAGGACAGCAACTCTGCCAGCAGCTCAGGGGGAAGAGTGCAGACAGCAGGCCTACTTCATTTCTCACTTGCATTGTGTACTCAAGGTGTTCGCAGAGCTATGCAGAAGTGAGAATTTTTCTTAAAAACAGAAGTGCAGATTAAGGAGACCTCTTTTCAGGCTCTCCTACCTCCTCATCTTTGTCTACACACATTCTGTACCATTTTAATGCTTTTCCAGTACCCTCCCACGCATTTCCTTCCTTCTCTAGGTGCTGTCAGAACAGTTTTGACTTCAGCACGGTCACATTACTCATGCTGCAGCAAGGAGGCTGTGGCAATATTTGTGCACGGATCTGCCTCAAAGATAGCAATCGCGTGGATGTTTCCCATTCCTCTGCAGACCAGGCCGGTGTGGTCAAAGGAAACCTACTGATACACCTACCTCAGCTATGCTCATTACTGGAACCAAACAACACCACATTTGTCCCCCCTCAAGCATAGCACTCTGCTGAGCAGCTCTAACAGCAATGCAAAGAAATGAAGAATGATCGTAGGAAAGAGAAAAAAGGCTTATTTTCACTTTTAGCAATACCTCATGTTGTTCATGTCAAACCTAAAATACTGAGGTTAGTGTAAAGTGTGGAGTAAGGCAGACTTAAAGGTTCCACGCAATGTCTACAAATTGTCAGGGAAAAGATGTTAACATTTTCCCCAACTAGAAAAGCTGCCTCCAGGAATATCTGCCATTTTAGACTTCAAAGATAGGGGCTGAGGTAATAATACAATGAATAAGCAATTTATTCAAGGTCGCTCAGTGTGTCAGTAACAAAAATCCCTGACCTAAAGTAGAAGAATCCCCTTTCCCTGACTGACAGTTTAGCAAGTGAAATTCAAGAGTCAACACTAAGCAAAGAATAGAGCTACCTGACTCTGCATCCAGGTAAGGTTTTCTGATGACCGCTATTCTGGCACTGCCACTCTCTTGGCTACAGAGCGAACCTAAGGCAACTCAGCTCTTAACGCAGCTGTCTCAGGTCTGTACTTCAGTCAGGAAGGATCCGTGGTTCTATCCCTGCTCTGGTTTAAGGGCCGTGCTCCACTCAGTCCTTAAGTAAAAGAACTCTGCTCATCTCTGAAAGGCACCTGAGAAATTACTGGACAAGCACTAAGGAGATAAGTACTGGAAAAGAGTAACGCTAACAGAACAATTAGAAACACGATGAGAATTTCCAAGTTACATTGCTTTAAGATTTTAAATTAGTCTAGAGATCATCCATTTTGAGATTAGATTTATTACTCGTTCAAATTGAAAACAAAATACAGGCTACCAGAGTCTTGTTTTCATCCCATGTTTGCATTTAAAAAAAAAAAAACAAACAAGCACAACTGCAGACATGTCAGACAACAGGAGCCCAGTTAGAGAACGGAAGAACAGAGATGCGTGGAAGCCTTCCGATACATGATCAGTCAGAGGGCTACACTCCTCAAACAGTGCAGAATCGGTCCAACCCCAGCTCAAAACATTGGGAAGAGAGCAGGAGCAAGCAGACCAGATTCTGCTTCTGACAGTACTGTCTCTGGTCACCTGAGAGGTCTTCTGATGGAGAAAGGCCTCCTGGAAGGCCAGCCACAGGCAAAAGAAACATTACTTCGATCGGGTGCTTTGGAAAGAATACAGTCACCTTTTTAAACCTTATAAAAAAATTAGACTCCTAGAATTCACCCTGAACAAGGGCAAACCATGATTTGTTTATACTAAAAATGCTTTTTATGGGTCCAACCTGAACCAGTCACAGATGGAAGCTTCATGAAAAGTGAAGTGAGGAGATCTACTGCCTGCAGCATCACGTGTAATGGACCCAACGAAGGGCCGTGAGAGCTCCCAGGGGGCATACCGAGCAGGACTTCCTACTGAACACTTTGAAGAAGCCCCTGACTAGCTGATACTCTGGCAGCACCTTGCCCTTACTGGAATGATGCTGTAACATGGAAAAACACACGCCTAAAAAAGCCACTGAAAAAATTGTCGTCAAGATCAAACTCCAGGTAACTAAAAGCAAATGTACCTTTGAGACAGCTGCTCTATAAAGAGCTTTTATTGCTACCTGTTATACTTCAAGCCATAAACCCAATTTTTTTTTTTTGACAAGTCAAATAATACAGATCCCCACCCCCGAACATCAGGATCACCAATTTGAAGTTCACAGACAGGAGCCAAAACGCAGTTCAACCACTGCACTAGGATGAAGTATGTTCACATTTGAACGATGCAGCACGAGAACTGACAGGAAACTCGGAAAGGCCCTTTGTCTCGGAGTGCAGGATGGCAGCAGTCTCCAGCACAGTGCAGCCAGCTGACAAGAGCAAAGTCTGGAGCCCGCAGAAAATGCAGCAGAACAAAGCTCCTGCTCCAGAAAAAGTACCAGGCATAGAAGCTCTTGGCTCAATACTCCTAGAGGTGGGTAGCAAAACCTGCTGCAGTTTAACAGCAACACTCCAAACAACTCCAGCTGTTTTGTACTAGGTATTCAGTTTAGGATGAAGCTGTTTAGAGCCAGGTGTTTGTAGCACAGGTAGCACGTGGCACCTAAAAGGTGCGGCTGAGTTATATGGCGGTTTGAGGAGAAAGCCTGAACACAGGCAGCTTTTTCCCCTGGAGGGAGAATGGCAGATGGTAAAAGGAATACATTTCTCAGTAATATGCAGGTAGTGTTCAGCCTATGTGAAGTTAATACCATATCTTAAGATATGCTGAAAGAACAGGCAAGTTTGTTAAGAACCTGCCAGCTCTTCTCCACATTTGCTAATAGCACATCGCTTCAGAGAGGCTTAGGTATAGGCTACGATGCTGAAGTGCAATTCTGCTTCCATTGCATAGACCAGAGTACCCACAGCTACTTCACTCTGGCCTTCATAGATCCTAGTTTTATCAACTATCCCCCATTCATCAGAAAATGATTTAATACCCTGAGACCAGGAGTTTTGGACATTAACAAAAAAAAACACACAAAGGAAAGCCACTGTCTCCTTTCAGAATCTGTTTAAGCCTTCCAATACTGATGAACAAGATATTCCACCACAAAAATGAGACAGAGGAACTCCATGAAAAATTGTGGTTGTGCAAATCTTTGCTACTCATATCAGCCTCCTGACCCTATAAAAATGTAGGGATGAGGAAGATTTTCTTTATAAAAGTTGTAGTTTATTTCTTTTCTGGTCAAGAGGTTGTATCACTACACAATACTACATGTTATTGCTAATCACAACTTGATGCACCGGGGTTTCAGAATAGTTTGGTTTGTAGCGTTCCTATGTAACAAAAGGAAAAAAGTTACAAATCCAGACTTCGCAGACACATTGCTATGTCCCTATAGAAGCAGGGATGCATTAGGTCTGTTTCACTAGAAAATTCTCCTCTCAAACTGTTTCCGGAGAACATTACCTTAGTTTTCTCCAGCAGGAAAGTCACCCCATCATCCCATGCAAAAGGAAGGTGGCCAATCTGCTCCACAGCCTAAAATCCCTTTCCTACAGAACGGGAAAGGAACGTGTATTTACATGGCTCCTGCTGTGGTGTGTTAATGCTTAAGTTACTAGGAGCAAGTTGGCACGTCTTTGAGGTACACCTACTACCCAGCTTAACTCAACTTCCTATTGCTGAGGTAGCAAGTCCTCTCCAACGCAACCGGGACGTGCCCTACTTACGCTCTATAAAAATGCTGTGGTAACCTTTGCTAGACAGCAACGTGGCAGCACTCCTACCTCAGAAGAGCACTGCGCAGCTCTTCAGTAATACATCCAGTTCAGTGCATGCTTGATCTGCCGCAGACCCAAATTTAGCTGTTGTAAGCAAAAGCCCGTGGCCACACGAAGGGCAGTGCTGCCACAGAAGAGGTACTGCACTGCTTCAGGTACCGCTGCCCTGCCATACCCAATACTGTGATGCTTGGATTTCAAGAAGGGAGAGTTAGAACTCCGTCCTGTTGGTCATTATTGCCTTAGTGGGAGTGGGAAGAAACTCAGAAGAAACTCTTTGGGAACTGAATGTCTATTAGGAGCTGAATGCTTATTCTTGTTAGAAGGCTGCACTGTGCAGGGCTCCAGACAGGTTTTTTTTTTTTTTTTTTTTTTTGATACTGAGGCACATACAGTTAAACTCATGAGTAAGTAATTCAAAACAAGCATCAGAACAAAAATATTAAGTGGAGGGTTACATAATTTGTCCAACAGGGTTCAATTTCACATTTCGCCTGTTCACACAAGCACCTCCTGTCTGCTTGGATCTGAACAGCCTACAGCTCAACCCTCAGAAAGGAGGCGCTGAGAAACAAGAGCCTGAAGCTGCTTGCAGCAAAAAAAAGATGGATATAAATATAAAGAGGTTCAATGTCAAGCACCAGTAATACTGCCTGCTCAAGCCCAGGTGTGGCCACCAGGGAGACTCCCAAGATCAGGAACATTATTCAGATAAAACAATAGACTTCGTAATATTCTGCAGCTGCCAAGATTCCTGGCTAGAACTCCCAGAAGAATTTGCCACCTGTCATATTGTCCCTAATAGAAAAAGCAAGACTGCTCGACGAGATGAAAGCAGCACCCCCTTCAAGCTGGCTTATTCAGTAAGGACCCAACTTCAGACCAGGAGTCTGCAGGCATCAGCTTCAGCAAACGGGATCTGTTTCACTACTGAACAGCTGCCTTTCAGCTACTGCAGAGCATCAGCTTTTTAGCTTCCTTAGAAAAAAAACAAAACAAAACAAAAAACCCTGGATTTGAAGCATCCAAATATGGCCTGTTGTACTGGAGCGTTTAAATCCTTGGGGAAAGTGGGCATCTTCTTCCTCTGCCACAGGCAGCGCTTACTCCATGATGGCCCGGTACAATGCGGGTTCAATGTAATCTTCCCGGTAGCGTGAATTGATCACTCTTTGTCTCTTCCTCTCTTGTCTGACCTCCTTCTCTGCAAAGATCTCTGTGAAGCGCATATCGGAAGCTATTGACTAAATAAAAGAAAGGCAGAATTAGCCACCAGAACACAGATCAAATCCCTGCCTACACGTCCTCTTTTTGCATGTAAGGACCAAGATGGGACACCTGGGAACATTCAGACTTCTTCGAAAACTGACCTTTTGGGTTTCAGTACAAGAAAAATATTTAGGAAATTGGATTTAAAAGTCTGGGGGTAAGTTAAAGTGAGCTGTAACACAGCTTTCAAATTTAACTGAGTAGCTAATCTAAATTCAGTCACTTTCTTACTAATAAACACTCATCTGTTTCAACTTGGAAGCAATCTAGTACACTTTGTGCCTTATGTAGCAGGCAGGTTTAAACAGCTGGTGACAGGAGTCAGCTATTACATGCTC
Organism: Anser cygnoides; assembly: GCF_040182565.1. NCBI lineage: Eukaryota > Metazoa > Chordata > Aves > Anseriformes > Anatidae > Anser > Anser cygnoides. The sequence continues at coordinate 22,667,337 of NC_089880.1, read as the reverse complement.
TTTGTTAAACCTCCAAAATCCTGTGTGCCTGCATTAGGTGTGCAGGACCATGCTGTAAAGCAAGATACCTATCACACCGTCCTGAGTTGCAATTTTCATAGCTGGAAGTACAAAGCAACGAAACAGGGACCCAGAGAGGTGTGGAATCTCCATCCTTGGAGATAATCAAAGCTTGCCTGGAGGGAGCCCTGAGTAAGTCTGCCCCACTTCAAAATTCAACCTGTTTTGAACAGGTGATTGGAGCAAAGACCTGCAGGGGTCCTTTTCCACCAGAATTATTTTGCAATTAAAAATAAATAAATAAATATGGCCAGCTCTCTTAATGCCACCCTACAAAGAGGTTTCCAGGACAAAGGAGAGGAGGAACTTTGCTGCTCTTTGCAACAGAATTGCCTGATGAAGCTTACAAATACATGCACTGAGGGGGCAGTAACATGTGCTGTCTCAAACAGTGACTCTGTGCTACAAATTCCCATTATTTGCAGGAGAAGAATGAGACTCTCTCCCTCCCTCCCTCCTTTTATAGCCTGATCAAACCACCAAGCTTCCTAACAATCGAGGAGAATATCAAATTGTAAACCTTTGCTGCTGTGCACTCAGCTTGCTGTTCAAGGACAAATCAAGTAAGATTAACTTATTTAGTAGATGTTTACACAACCGTTTACCTACCAGCCTTGACTTGACTCTCTTAGGAAGCTCCTCATCCAGAGTGTACACATCATCCCTTTTCACCATCAGCTGTGATCCATCTTCAAATTCCACCTAAAAGAAAAAGAGAAGTTGTTCTGTCTGCAGTCTCAGAAATTAGAAGACTTCCACAGCTACCCTTGCTTTCTCTTCCCTGCAGAAACCTTCTCATGAAATAACCTTCTACTAATTGGATTTTACATGATACATATGCAGGTATGCACACGAGAACAGACTTGAACCTCACCCAATCCCATGACAGCAAAAGTAGCCAAGTACATTTTGGGATATTGTTGTAACACCTGACAAGACGGTCTGGCCAGTCGCTTTAATATATTGCCTTAATATTCACTCCTTTGGAAATGTGAAGGCAAGATGCACTAAGCAGCAAGAACAAAACTAAACTTCTTTTAGAAATAGATTAAGTTTCAGGAACTGAGTCAGCTGAAGGAAAGACCAGTGCTTTTCAGAAGCTGAGACTTTCAGGTAGGTAGCCAGATATAAGCAGAGCTGCAGGCAATCACTGTTTTGCTGTTAACTCCAGCAACTGTCACTGTTGAAAATACCAAGCAACTTCCCCTCAAGCATTTAAGCACGACCGTACTATAACTCTGCCAGCTTTGCCAGCCCTATTTGAATCATCACGTTGTTGTGAACAGTGAATTTTCAGACAATTCTATACCTGGTACATCTGGATGGCATGTGATGCGACAAACTTGGCTCCATAAACCTGTCCATCTGTCCATCTGACCTGCACAACTTCACCTTCAGCAGGAGGACCTAACTGAAGGCAGTCTCGACTCTGCAGCATAAAGGAGGAAATAAGGAATGAAGCATAAGGGTAAGCAGCTTCCTTATGTGAAGACTCAAACAACAGGGCAATCCATCCCACTCACATTAGGGACATTGCACAGCACTCCATTATTAACTCCATTTTAGGGATTAAGAAACATCTATGTCACCTGTATTTGAATCCTGACCGTGTGCCCAATTTTGAAGTACTTCATGCAGGAATAGCATGAAAGTACGAGCAAGTTTTCGTTCAGACTTACCACTGTTAAGCAGCTAAAGATTAGCTGCACTCCATTACACCTGTTCTTCAGCTAGCCTCAGTTAACCTAAGTCAGCCTCATGTAACACCCTTAACACTGTCCTGCAGCACATCTCAGCCATAACATGCCCGAGGTATGGGACACCTAATAAATTCCATCATGAACCTGCTCTGCAGCAGCAGGAATTGACTCTCATCATGTGCCCTCTATTGGAGCCAGACTCCTACTGCATAACATACCACAATGTCTTCTGGATACAGGTTGTCGCTGAAGGAGCCATCATCAAAATTGACCTCATAGAAAGTCTCCTTCGCAAGGCTGACAACTTCACATTGATAGAAGCGACCATTCTTGTGCTTGCTGATGACTATCTGTCCAGGTGACAGATCTTGGAGTGCAGCCTTAGCTCGCTGAGAAGAAAAAAGCACGTTTTAAACGCAATGACACAAAGAATGCGTTGAGGCACACAGCTCTCGTGCTGGCAAACAAGGAAGCAAAATATTTTAGCTCAGGTGAGTAACTATACTCAAGACACCACCAGCAGCATTTTTGGGAAAGTTCTACCTCTAGTATTTCAAATGCTTAAAACCTAATCTGTTAGCTACAGCTGTCCAATCCGAATGCAAGCTCCTTAGTAAATTAAAGTCTCATTTTTCAGAGCAATGCAAGGCCTTTACAGTAAATATTCTCTAATACACTGCAGTGGTTTTGATGGCTAAAAGGGCTACATAGGAACTTTGTAAACTAATCAATCACTTAAGCATGAAATTTTATGACAACTCACGCAGCCTTCTGGAGACCCAGAACTAATGCCTGCATATTAAATATCATGGCACGAAAACACTATTATTCCTCATTACAACAGCCACAGGAGGAATGTAGTACTCTCTGCCCTTCTGGGCTGCAAACCAAAATACAATAAAGGACCTAAGATCACTCAGAACAGCAGCAAGACTGAGATCAGAATCCAAGACCAGTATCATTAGAATGTTTTAAAAGAGTCAAGCCTTCAGTGAAGTTTTAACAGAATTATACAATCTAAAACTTCTCATTCCCTCCGAGACACTGCTGTTCAAATCCTGGGAGTCCCACACCTACTCACCTCTGCCTGAGATGGGATCTTATGCCTGAAGCAGGTAATGAAGACAACAAACGGCCAGTCATCAGGCTGCATCATGACTCCTGCTGCTTGGGCACAGCTGACATGAAAGGACGTGGGACACCGACCGTGGGAGCACTGTACACAGCAACCTGCAATTCTCTTTCTTCGTTTTTTGCAGAAGATGCATTTCTGTGGATAGGAAACTAAAGGTCACTGGTTGGCAATAGTTTGCACTCACACAAAAAGACGTCTGGTCTAAGTATCTGATGCTGTGCCATTTACTCTGAGAGAGCATTGCTAATCTTTGATGAAAAGAAACGGAAGGCTAACAGTTCTAGTTCATGACAAGGCAAGAATTCATACATTTAGGTAATCCCAAAGGTAAAAATATACATTAAATATCTACTATCACACCATGCACAAGACATGTGACTCAAAGAGTCAAGCACCAGGAGATGATGGATTTATCATTTTTATATATATATATATTTTTTTTTTATAATACTCCTAAGTCAACAGGGTCTTTCAGCACCTGGATATTAAGTTTACATAAAAACAAGCACAAGAAATTAGCAGCTAGAATACACAGCACTGAATGAATCTTGGGGAAAACACTGTAAGAATGTCGTCTTTTAGCTACTAAGGCTGCACTTGAACTGGTTAACAGAAGGTAAGCTGAACAAGTAGTTAATTACAGTAGAGGAGCAGCTTCACCAAATTCAGAATCATGACTGAGTTCCGGTACATTTTTTGGAAAATACTTTTGGACATTACATGCTTAGGACACAGAAGAGTTACTGCTGTAGACTTTTCTAGCGGATAGCCCCATTGCAATAAGACATGATACTGACTTCAGGAGTTGTTTAAACCTGCAACAAGTATACTACTCATGTTAAATGCTAAAAAGTAAAGCGAGCCTTCGGGGAGCATCATTAACCACCAGATCAAGCAAATATCTTTCTAATAAGAGCCTGTATTTCCTCTGATCTCTGTTGTACACAAACAGCTGTATATTCTCTCCTTCCAGACCAATACTTTCAGAATTAGCAAGATGAACAACAACAAAGGAAACCCCAGTGGTGAAGCACGGGTGCTCCTTACCAGTCTGAAACGTTGCAGGGGGATTTTGCCAACATCTACAGGACTGCGCTCTGCGATGTTCACAAATTTTGCCTCCAGTACAGCTACAGCACACATTACGTGAACCCACCTGTCGGGACAGAAGAGGGGTGAAAAAAGGTGAACACACACTAGGCCAACATATGATGCTTTGGAGTTTAAGTAAATATAGTTCTGATTAGGCTAGCCACATAAACCTAGTTTCTGCTTGCTCACAAAGGCTGAGAACTAGCAGTGTCTTCTGCCTTCCTACTACTAGCAAAAGGGCACGTATGGGGCAAAATACAAGACTTCTTCATACTTTCAATCAGATTTAACAGAAGAGCAATTTAGTGTGATTTATGCTCCATCACCACAACACATTTCATGGAGAAATCGAAATCTTCTTTGAGAAGGTACTGAGAGATGTTATCTCATCAGGAACCTTATTTTATGTGGTGTGTTACACCTCTGCACCTTGTGCTTATAAAACACAAAGCAATTAACAGCTGCTGTCAACAGAATGAGAGTAGCGTATTACCTGAAGAGGTGACGATTGCCTGCAGGCAATGTGGAAACAATAAACACACTTCAACATAAGTTCCCTCCTGCCCCAGTAACACGAAGTGTGAAAAGTGTTGCTGGTCACTCCATTATACCAAATGCCAAGATTTGCTTTACTAGACTAGCCTCATCTACTTGGGAATTGAGCTGCTCCCTGAAGACAATTAAAAAAAAGGCTGGAACACTCACTTGTCATCATTGGCTCTCTGCAGTGCTCCTCCTCGTAATGAACACAAACAGCAGTCCTGTCACAAGGAAGAAACCGTTAGCTGAAAGAGTGAAGTCCAGAGCAATGCACTTGATGACAACTTCCTCCTCAAAATGCGCATCCAGAGGAAAAAAAAAGTTTCACTGTCAGAAGAGAACTAAATGCCTTGAACAGCTCAGCCCTTTAGCTCTCAAAAGCTGCTGCCCTGAGGACAACAGATACAGACTCCAAACCTGTCAAAGGCAAGCACAACTACCACTGAAGACTTGTTCGACTTGTTTGCTATAGTTGCCTTCTGCAAATGCAATACCCCATATTTTTTGAGGATGTTTAAAAAGATCAGGAACAAATTGAGCAAATAAAATTCAAAAGGTTGAGCACTCTGCTCATCCAGAGCCTATGCAGCTTTTCAAAGAAAAGCTTTTCTTCTTGCCTTCTGCACACGTGTGTGCCTTCCTAGCTGTTGACAGAAGTTTTTCTGCTTTAAAAGTAACAGTCTAAAAAAAAAAAAAAGCCAAAATATGACAGGGTGGCTCCTAAACATTCTCTACAATTGCCTTTACACAAGAGAGAATGAAAAAACATTTAACACTATGGAAATGAACTTTCTAGCAAGTTTCCAGATATACCACACTAGATCCCTGGGAATCTTATGAGGAACTTTACCTCTTCTAAGGCATTTTCTGTGCACCTGGAGCACATCCAGTCTTCAGTGGCCTTGTCGGGGGGTACACCATAACAACCTAGAACAGACACATTTCAGTTAACAGCTTACCTACAATCAGACTCATTCCCCTAGGGTCCTGAAGTAAAGCAGCAGTTAAAAATCAATAAGCCTAGAGATAATGGTTTATACTGCAAGTTGTTCATGCAGTCAGCTCCGTATTTCAACAGCCACTGCAAATATGCACCATTCAGCTAATGGCTGAACTTGGTCTGTTTGTAGATGAACAGAGGCTTACGAGGATGTACAGACTTCGCACAGAACACTACATTTAGGGTTACGCTGGGATGCACTCACTTGCATGAACACAGACTTGGCAGTTCCTGCAGGTGATGAGTACGCTGGTTCCATCTTCCTCTAAGTAGGGGGTTGAAAGATTGAGATCAGTGCTGCAGCCAGTTGTAGTGAAGCACATTTCAGGAATCAGGGGTTTGGTTCGGATCTTCCCATCCACAGCACCTGGAGTTACTCCAGAGCTTTGACTGTTGCCTCCACACTCTGCCTGTAACACAGATATTTTTCTTCTTCACAAAAGAAGGAGGAGTATTTGTCTGGCATTTTGCTCCAATTTTTCATGTGAATGGGTAAGGGAAACGAGTTCCCAGACTTGCTACAAAATAAATTTGAACGAAAACCATAACCACAGCTCAATTCTTGGAGCAGTCCCTCCCTTGCTGCCTGATGTAGACAGACACCTGAAAACTGCAGCTGGAGTTTTCTGCTTAATAGCGTTTAGAACTCAAAGAAGCAGCTAACAGAACTTAAGTTATCTCAAATTGTTAAACTTATACATTGCCAGCACTAGTGTGTATTATACAGCTTCCGTGTAGAATTTCCAGTCCTAACAAGAACCTCCTATCAGGCAGAAATAGCAAGGTCAAACAGAAAGTATGGTCTTGGGTTTTCATGGAAATTAGGAACTACATGCAATATAGATCCTGGAAAAAATTTGAGGTCTTTATTTCCAAAATTATAGTAAAAATGTTTCTAGAGCCACTGTAATTGTACAGTGATCTCAAATAAATAATCTTAGCTCACAAAATGGGAAGGGATGAGCTATCACTAAGTTGCAGGTGGAACATGCTAGCAGACAACTACTTTGCTACTACTATGCTCAGACATAAGAAGCTCAGCGTGGGATTTCCACCTAAGCATTTTGCCAACGTGCTAATGCGGTTTGCAACCTCTTCTCAATCTGTGCATTGCTACAGCTGCACTTTGCTAAAGCACATTTACATATCATAGCTACTGTTGATGTGGATATACTAAAAAAAAAAAAAAAAGTATTTTCTATCTGTACCATCCACAAACACAATCTTAGCTCATTTTACTTTAAAAGAAAAGTTCTCCTTGCTAGCTCCCCAAAGACCGTGTGCTATATAGAAGTGGACTTAAAATGTTTTTTTTTTAAAAAGCACAGAAGTGAAAGTGTCGCTCTGGAAAAAAAAATAAATGGATTTTGTAATCGATTCCAACAACATTCAAGCTCCATTCTGTGGTTCTAGCAAAAACCACAGAACATAAAAGCTTCTGTTGAACAGAAGAGTCAGTCTCTGGGAACCCGCTGACAGTCCATCAGAGGTGTGGTGAGGTTCACCAGATTGTGCTCTCCTGGAACAATTCCCTGGGAAGACTGCAACACTGATATAGCCTTTATTAAGTAGCAATGCCCAAACTGAGTAATGGCGACAACTTATTCAGGCACCTCTACTGTGTAACACTAACAGAGCTGGACTACATACCTGATACGTCTGGAAGAGCATACAAACAGCACAGTAAGGAGACTGCTGGGCCATGGTCCGGTTGTATTCCTTTTCAGCCTCAAAATTTGGTGGCCGATTCTGCCACAGCTGGCTAAGTGGCTTGGCCCAAGCTTCTGTCTCTTCAGCTTCTTCTTCAGGAGTCAGTTGCTCCGATGCCTCTGCAACAAGAGATCATTGCTCAGTGACTATGTACCCTTTCATAGATTCCTTCTTGCAAATAAAACTACATAAGGCAAGATGTTATGAATGGAGATGACAAAGACTGCCACAAATTAAGTTTACAGAAGGGTGATGGGAGTCAGTAACCTAGCCTCATTTTTAAGCAGCTTCTACTGACCAAGCAACCATGCATCAGATACAAGACAGGCTCATTGGGCAAGAACAGCATCAGCTCCAAAGCGCATCAAGACTAAGGCTGTCAGCCAAAGAGTATGTATTTAAGGAAAAAAATATAAATATTTACAACAGTTACTGAAATGCTCTAAGGCTGACTCTGTTATGCAACAGACTCTGGTACTACTTTAATTGTCCTTCCAGAGTTGTGAATTTCCAGAGAATGGAACAGGAAGGAAGGAAGACACCATTCGAGAGGAAGTTTTAACGATGCAAACACAAGAAGGCGACAAGCACCTTGTCTGGGATGCAAAGGTGCAGCTTTCTGACTGCGGTGAAGAATACCGTACACCGCCCACACAAGCTGTGGCCCATTCTAAAGTTTCCCAAAGAGCACAAGGCTTACCGTCATCACTAATGCAGTCTTTAACCAAGAGCGGGTGATGGCGGGGCAGCTTGCTCAATGGCTGGCGACGACCCTTGGACTTCTTACTCTCCTTCATTGATCTTATGTACTCCTTTGCTGCCTGGACAAGGAGAAGCAATTCAGCAGTCAAGTTAGCACGTGTACTTTTGACCTTTTAAAAAAAATATTTTGAATGTAAATGATTTTATTTCTAACAAAGAAACTTGAGATGTAAACTGAGCCAACCTTTTAAAAAAGGAACTTCTTGCAGCACTTCTGCTAAGAAAAACTACATAGCAAAACTCAGTTCATGTTGATTGTTCTATTCTGTAAGAGCTCTGTTGAGCCATTTAGAGACTTAGCACAGGTCCCAGCGTAGCTTTTTATGCAAGTCTACTTATATAAGAATGGCATAAAAGATAGAAACAAAGAAAAAAGACAAACTGAATGGTTCAACTTAGAGGGGCCACAATAAGTCTCAAGAATCCTGGAAAAATAATGAGTTGGTATATCAACTTTGACATTCCAAGTTTAAAAAAAAAGTTAGAGCTCACTGGCATCTCAAACTAACAGGCTTATTTTAAATGGAAGGAAACTTTCACCTCATCTTCTTCTTACTTGCATTGGTGTCTTCCCAGACAGACTGGAAGGAGTAAACTACAACAATTGTTACTTCCTCTACCTTTAGCCTAATGTAAAAACAAGTGACACGCACTGACAAAGTTACTACTAACCTGACAAGCAAAGCAATAAAGGCAATGATTTAAGCAGCCCAGTAAATCTCTCAGTAGGATAAAAAACACCTTTTCTTTGAATCTCTCATTCCTTTAACAGCAGAAGTAAACCTTAGATTAAATGTGTCTTTCTAAATTTTTTTTATATATATATATACACAAGACAGAAGAGAGCACATCATCTCTGATCCCCTACATAGAATTGGCCACTAAAATTCTCAGAAACAAATACGCTTTTGTTCAAATGGAAGTTAGCATTCCCAGTTACCACTGAATGGAAAATTTGTTTTGAAATACACCATACCAGGGAAGGCCATCAACACCCATTTAAAATTTCTTCTTTTCCCTGTAACGAGTATGCAATGGAGACATCACATCAGCAGCACAGTATCTTCAGTTTAAATATACATGAGAACTCTAGCTCATTTTCAGCTTTATCAACAGATTTGTCCAGCTGCTGCTCCATTTCTGCAATTCTTCAGTTTTGAAGATCCAACCATTATCAGCCTCCCACTACTTCAGCACAGGCTTACAGAGGGAGACAAAGTTATTTGAGAAAACAACAACAGGTGAGACGTTAATTACAACCTCCTTTTGGTTTGTCTAACCAAGGATTCATTAAACATTCAAATTTATGTTTTCCCCAACCAGTAATTTTTTGTTCCATTATTTCTTTCTAAAAAAAGGACAGAGATGTACACACGTATGTTATTTTATAAAAACATCAAACAAATTAATGTGCTCATAATAAAGGGCTGGATTGAACTAGATTTACTTTAGGTACAAACAGGCATCTGTAGCCACAAAAGGACCTGGATGAGCCTGTAACACTACCATCTCAAAACCACCAAGCTACACTTTCGCTTAAAGCACCTGAATAATTTAGAGAAGTTCTCAAAACAAGAAATCTCCTTGTTTTCTAGAAGAGGAAAGAGAGTAAGACGTTCGTCTTAATTTTCTGTTGTTGTTCAGCAAATCCTATAGAAGTTAAAAACAGATTATTGACTAAGCAACGTGCTACCAAAACAGCAATGAAATGAAAATGTAATCTGCACAGAGAGAAGTTGTGTCACAGTAAATCCCTGACCACGTAACACAGCCCTTAAGCTTGCCGTACTCATGCCATTCGTACCTCTGCCAGTTCTTGTTCATTCATGCTGGCAGTAGCACTGGTTTTCTTTCCTGAAGTCTGTTCACTGTCAGATCCACTTGCATCCCCTTTAGCGTAGCTATGGACTGTAAGCACCCCAGCTGGCCCAGGTACAGTTCTTTTTGGCAACAGATCAGTCGATTCAGAGTCTGAAGAACCAGAATACGCTGGCGAGCCGGACTGAACGCTGCACGTTGCACTCTGCTTCGAAGTCGGCAAAACTGAAGTAGAATTTGAAGCATGCGAAATGGAGAGGTCCAACGCAGCTGCTTCTTGCTCTTCCTCTTCTTCCTCCTCAAGCTTCACAGCTTTCAGTTCTTCAAATTTGGCCAAGCCCCCGCAATCTAGAAGAAAGGATATACTGATTCCTTCTAAAGTCTGGGCAGCAGAGAGAACAGCCTGTAACCACTTGCACAAAGTCAAACAGGAAAGCAGACTACTAGACAAGATAGAAATGTGACACTAAGTCATGTAAACAGGAGATCATTAATTCAAACACCTATAAAATCATGGTTGCCTTGGAGAGAGAGAATAGAAGCATCTGCTCATTGCATCTTACATTACATGAACCAAGGTACATCAAACAAAACTACCAGAAGGTGGGTTCAAAATAAACAGGAGATGGTCCCTTACACAGTGTAGCTAGACAGTGCACCTCCTGGCCACATGAGGCTGTGGGTAAGAGCTTACAAGGGTTCAATGAAGACTTAACAGAAGGAGGAAAAAAACCACAAACCAATAGAGGATTATTAATTACAAGTTGCAAATGTCTGGAAAACAGAATACAAAAGAGAGGCATCACGTACATATTTGCCCTCTTCTTATATTGTTCCAATATGTACCTCAATCCTCCCTTAAAAGCAAGGATAATTGCCCCCGTACAAGCCACGTTAACTTCCTCTTGCATACTGATTACAAAATTACTAAGAAAACATCCATACAGCACAGCAGAGCCACACTACCAGGCAGCGTGCATGTTTTATAGAAATTGTACAATTGCTTAGTAAACAGGTCACCCTGTACAACAGTGCTATACAGAGGACCTTACGCTGCTAAGGTATCGAATAAACTTCAGTATGCCAGCAGACAAAACAAAATCAGAAGTCAAAAGCCAGAAACACCCATTTCTTAAGCAAGTCTCTTGTAATACTTCCTTTTAGTTCAGCTGAAAACCAACATCCGCATGAACTACCTGCATTCAAGCAGATACAGGATGGCTGCCTACACGTGCTCTTCCCCTACATATAAATATTTTTAACATGTAATTCTCACTGGACTGTTATCCATATACAGGCTACAAAAGCTTGCAACTCAAACTGTGTTTATCTCATTTTCTCAAAGCGGTGACTACTCAAAAGCGTCAGCCAAATTTAACTAAAGGGCACAATGTAAAACTGTTCTAGCTCTACTCTCTGGTCCCAAAAATTAGATGCCAATATCTCAAGTCTCATGACAGTAAGTTTCTGACATGCTTTCCATGGCTCTGACAAATTAGTGTCTGCCTTTTTTTTTTTTTTTGACATGACAACATTCTACCATCTATGGGACATCTATTCTCACCATCTATGAGACAGCACTGCAGACTCAGGTCTAACAGCTTTTTCTCTGAAGATTAATACCCTGTCCTCCAGTACCAAGATAAAGCTTGACACAGTTACCTGAAAGCTTGCACCCTTGTTCACCCTGCTGCCCATGTTCACTTGTGGGTATCTCACAAGGCTGTGCCGTGTCTGCTTCATCCTGCGCAGAGCTCAGCTCCTCCTTGGGGAAGGCCTCACTCTCACTCACTTCCTGAGGTACTTCCAGGCAGACTCGGTGCCTTTTGGTTCCTATGCGATGCTTGGGCACACTGCAGAAGAGAAATTCACACCAGGTTACCAAACACATCATGAGTTTGCTGAACTTATGTCTGGACACACAAAATACAGCCTGGTCTGGGTCACGTTGTTTTATGATACAGCATCTGGCAAGCTAAACAGTTTCCAAGTTATTCTGAAGTGTTTCCTTTTCCTTTATAGGAGCAGAACCAGTATTCCTCAGCACCTGTTAACCGTGTAGTAGGTACCTGGTAACTGCGTAGTATGTTCTAGCCAGACATTTTTTTACCTTAAAAACAAAATAAACGAACAAAGATTTAGGAGTACTTGCTGACGCTGGTTGAAAAACCTAAGGCGATTAGCCTGTCACACACCAGTGTTGCAACTTGGAGTACTGATACTACTGGACTTCGCTAGCAAGTACCATCTCATGATCCCAATACGCTGCCTTTTTCTTCTGACCTCCAAATATATGGTAAACACTTCCAATACAGGCTTTGGACACCTGTCCAAAGATGAAGAACTATCTTCAAAGCTAGTGCATTTCTCATCTACAACAGGATATCATAACTTGGATTAAAAGAGATAAAAGAACAAAAATAAAGAATAAACCCTTTTCCCAAGGAAAAAAAGTCTATTGCTAACTCCAACTGCTATTGTTTTATGGGAACAGCAAACTATTAAATCACAGCAGGATCCAATTGCTAATAACCATAACAGAAAAGCAGAGAACTATGTACAGCACTACCTTTTTGCCTCATCCCCATCCACCTCCTCTTTACACGTCTCTCCTGTTTCCATTTCCTCAGCATACTGCTTCCCACTCTTGACTTTTTGCATAAGATCCCCTTTAAGGAACTCTGCTGCTTCCGGTGTTGGAAGAGTATGGTCAATGACAGTCACGTCCTTCCCGGCCTTCCAGAGCTTGTAACGGTCCGGCTGGTACTTCCTCACAAACACATCCATGGAGATCTTCACCATGTCCTTCCGGCACGAGCACTGGAGTCACAGAAAAAATTCAAGTAAGGCTACATACTCAACAGCTTTACTCTGCACTCCCACACCACTTTGCTTTCAGGAGCTTAAATGAAGAAAAAAAATTTTCCCAGTTTTATCTATTTAAGCCTCAGAACACACTCTTTCTCACAAAATTAAAACAGCATGTATTAAGCTACTCACTAAAAACTGGACAGAAAAGTCAGCAACAACAAAACAGGAAAGATGCTACCACAATAACTAAGAAAGCAAGCTCACCAACTTATTTACATAGTTGCTGGTAGAAGCTGACAGCCTTAAAAATCCATGGGCTCATGCAAGAACAGCCAGCAAAACCAGAGACTGTAACAAGGAAGCTGGAGCCATACATACTCCGGGCCTACCCAGAGCAGCGGAGGCTCCCCTTACCTGGTTATAGGTAAAACCAGTGTTTGAAAGCATTCACTTCAACGTAACTTCTGAAAACGTAATCTATGTTTGTAAGGCACCTCCTACAGGGATATAACATTATCCAGTCTAAAGGTTCATTGATAAATGACTTAAATTACTGAAGCCATACGCGAAGCTAAACAGTCGATAAACAATGGGTAAAATGTCAGACAAAATACTGACGAGTCCTGACCACTAAGCACACCCTTTGATCTTTGGAAAGATGCTAGTCAGCCTCCTGCTCTTCTCTGAAGCCCCACTTGATCTACACAAGGTGAGAAAACATGCTTTCTGCTAAAGAAAGATATGAGGCTGACTGGGCAACGTTACCGTCTCAGGAAGTGAACATCACATCTTAAATTGGACAAAGCGCTGAATTCACTTCCTTAGAACAAACATCAGGGGCATAAAGAGGAGCAGAGCATCAGGCACTGCACTCAGCTTATCTGTATGCAACAGACCGCTTACCAGTACAGACTGCTTCCCATACTCAATCCACCGAAGAGTAGCAAAGTTGGTAGATTCAGCACAGTTAAATCCATGATTAAAGCCAGCATGATAACTATAAGGAAAGGTTATCATGAACTCTCCAGCTTCCTGCGTCACCTAGAAGGCAATTGAGACACCACACTGTGATTCACAGCTTAAGAGTCAACTCTGTGGGTCTGAATAAAAGCAGCTTCTGTAATCCACATGTGCAACATATCTGAAACCCCTACCCACGCTCAGTAATTGGAGTTACTTGCTGCAATGGCTAAAATTCATACATGTCTTCACTACTCTCTTACTTAAATATTTGTTTACTAGAAGGCAACACTCAACAGTTTTTACTAAAACACGACAGAACTGATCAAAATAGCATGGAAGTAGCTATACATGTGAAATACTCTGCAATAAGGCACCTGGAATTCGTAAAGACCCTCATGTGTATTTGCTGCTATTTGGCTGAAGAGTATCCAACGCCAACTAAAATTTCTATCCGCACACACCTTGGAAACTTATTGCTGTTCTCACTCAAGTACAACTCTCGGTCAGCTCCTCTTCAACACATCCCCACTGCCTGGCAAAGGTTCATGCAATCCTTCAGCTGCCCCTGCAGATGTAACAGTACTTCTGAATAAGGACTCAAAGACTAGACTACATTTATACTGCTGTATAAATGGAGGTACAGTGGGAAAGGATTGCTATATGTCCTCCCTGTTCCTATTTCCTCTCTAAGCACCTGCTATCGGCTCCTGTTTGAGATGAGACTGGGCTGCATGAACCTTTTGACTGTGTGACTGTGACTACTTTTCTACACCTTATCAAAAGGGATGCCGTATTTCTTCAGTATTGATGGAGAGATCAGGGTCATCTTGTGACGGAGAAACGCTTCACAGCTCTGGGCACTTCCCGGAAAGAATCCTGTTTAAAATAAAAGCAAGCAATGATATTATTGCTCTGCTGTGAATTGAATTATTTTTTCAGTAACTTTTACTAAAAGTTATTGTCCGAACAGTATTTTTGCCTAGGCCTAGAAGTTGTGGCCATCTTGTTAGAAGTGCACTAGCTTGCATTCTGAAGAAAAAGAACAACTCCTGGAGATGTCCTTAAGAGATGCCCATTTTAAAGAGAGTAAGACCACACACAGATGGATCTTCCCTCGGCTATAATCTTCCAGATCTAACAACCAGTAGTAAGAATTGCACGATTACCTTTAGCAAGTCTCTCCAGCCGCTTCCCATGCTCTGGAGGGATAGAGTACCTGCAAGTCATAAGAACAACTCTGTTAAGTTCAAGTGACATGACAGAATCTCAGAGTTTGACTGGAAACCATAACAGGGCATCAAGGCATGAATTACTGTTGTTTTTTTTTTTCTTTTAAAAATTCCTCCACCTCTACACTATCTCTTTCAGAGTTTGATGATACAAAGCTAAAAATCTTTATCAAGGACTTTCACCCCCTATCCTTAAGAAAATCAAAAGCCAAAAGCTGACCATCTCCTCTAGGGCCTTTTACTTAAGCAGCCAAGGAAATAAGAAGTCTAATGCACGTAGTTAGCAGATCTGTGCATCAAAGCGTAAGTTGCAAGAAGAAAGGGAGGAGCACTTCCTAACCTGAGTTCGCAGGCCCGCAATATACCCCGTACAAGAAGAAACACAGAGCAAGACAGAAAATGGAATCGTATCTTTCAGCAGCTCAGTCCAAGGATGGACTAGATCAGGTGTGATGCCGCATCCTCAACGGGCACAACTTGCAACATGCTTGTTAGCACTATGTCTCTCTCTGTACAACCTTTGTACGAGTGCCACAAAACTCGTGGTTGGTTTCAGTTACTCTAGCCAAACCAACTACTTAGGATTTCTTTTGATCTGGGACAGTCTGCTACAACCTTGATGGAGTTCCTTGCTGAGTAAAGCAGACTAAAGCATCAGCAAAGTTAACTTTTTTCCACTTACTACTGTAAAAGAAGCAACAGCCAAAAGGTTTAAAACTGACTCAATTATTCTGTTTATTCCCATGCTATTGCCACTGCATGGGGTTGTTCGCTGGTCACATGGTGCTAGCTATTATTTCTGACTTCAAAGTTGCATTAAAAGGCAGCCAAAAATACTAGATTCCAACAAAATTGCCATGGAAACAATTGTTGAAGTTGCTTGAGAAATTCATTTGTGAACAGAAGGGAATGATTCACTCTTAAAATGCAACCCATACTACAGAAAAATTCAGAAATCTCCCATAAAAAAAAAATCACAAAAGCCTTGACACTGGGCAAACGATTCAGCAAAATCCACTAGCCTGCTTTTATATCTATGATAAACAGCTACATTCCAAAGCCCGTCAAAAATTGTGACTGCACGATGACAGGCTTAATACCCCTGTATGGCCATTTTAGAGCTCAGGAAATCTTAAGTAAGTTTTCCAGGTTCTGGCCCTATCACACCAGATACTGTCCACCTGACATTATAATTCTGGAAAACTCTTTGCATCACAACAGCAAAGAGATTTTCTAAAGGTAACCAAACAAATTCTACTGAGGCCACGTACTGGTTTCAAATTCCTTACAGCTTTCTAATGCTCTTTTCATCAGATCCAACTGCACTGCAAGATAGGAGGGATAGTAATTCCCTTACTCAACTCTGGTAACTTCACCCACTTTGACTCCAATATTTTATGGTATTCTTTTCCTACATCTAGAAGCTTCCCTTGAAAACCTTACCATGACTTGGGTTCCCCAAAATGCAAGTAATTAATACTGTAGAGATCCATGTCTTCAGTATGCCACGCAAATGAAGTTTTCCACATGCCAAAATAGAGGTAAGGAGTATTCACTCCTTCGATGGTTATGCCACTTTCGTTCTCCACGATATCCAGGATTGTGTTCAATCTGCCAATATTCCACGCATCTACGTGCTGCAAAACAGAAATCTCATCTTAAATGGGCATTACAAAGAACAGGGCCACACAACTAAGACAACAGTCGCAAAAAGTTATCAGGTGCTTGTGATCAAACAGCACCTCAGGACAAGCCATTTACTGGCATAGTTCAAATCATCAGCTAGCTCACCTAAAACAAGCTTCCCGTGGTGTTACCTTACATACTGATTGCTTACCAGACGCTTTTATGGAGAAAAAGAACTTACCAGCTGACACAGTACGGATTAGGAAAGAGAAACAGTCATGAAGCTACAGACTTCACACAGCAGAGAACAACAGTGCAAGCTCGAGCTGATGTTCTAAGAGATGGCAGACTGAACCTTCTTGAACAGAAACAATTTTCATCCCAAACTTTGTTTTTTAAAGTGAATTAGAATTTAGGAGACTAGCCACCAGAATACATGCCCTTTTCATATGTTTATCATCCTAAGATGCAGTGGCTACAGAGCCGTGACACGAAAGTAAATGCACTAACGGATACCAAAGCAGTGCATGTTCACTGATTAACACTATTCAGGACAAAGCACCGTAAATCAAAGACTTACGTGACAGTGGTTCTTTCATTTTAGAAGTCAACTGTACTACACTTAGTAGGTGTACTTAGTAAGTGTTAACACTAACATTTACTAAGCAAGTGTTACTCTTAGTAAGTGTTAGTAGTTGAATACTCACAGAGGTTCCCTAGAGCACTACCTCTAGTAGCCTTTTTAAACTATCCGGTTTAAACGGGAAGTGTATCACAGAAATACAGCTTATTGTGCTCCTTCTTACTCAAGAAGCTGGAACTCTGCAAAGGCTATTGTTAATTCTTTCTGAAAGTTAGAGTCAAATGCTGCAAGAGCATTTATGGAATGCAAGACAACACATACAGAGATAACTGTTACCGGAAAACCAAAACCGTCTTACCTTCTCATAAAGCGTGCCATTAACATCAGCACCGTAGATTGGGGCATTGAATGTAAGGTTCTTCCAGTATTTTCGCTCAAGGTCTTCGAAGTCCGTGTAGCGGGGTGTGCAGTACCTAAAATACCAAACAAACAACAAAAAAAAGACTTTGCAGTTTGATACTTGAGGAGTTTAAAACAACATTCTCCACCACTGAAGGAATCAAAAGCTACAGCAAAGATACCTAATGCATGTTATCAGCCAGACCGCTGCCCCTCCCAGAACAGCAACCACAGCTGAGACTTGGAAACCAAGGAACACAAAGAAAATAACCTTCTCTGTTTCCTAGTTTACTTTCATTTTTGCCTACTGCACTTTTCTCAGCTCAGGATAATTCCACTTTCTACTTGTTGCTACTTAGCGAAGAAGGATGCATTTGAAACCGGAAATGACACAGAGGCTAACTCGACAAAAACAGCAATGAAGCGTGAAAGTGAAACCCCTAATTCCCAGACTCACCTGCTCGTAGACTGGTCAAGCACGCTCAGTTTACCAACAAAATATTTGTTTGCTATGTCCACTCCTCCTTACTATGTACCGGCCTTGTTTGCTATGTCCATTCCTGCTTACTGCGTACCGGCCTCTTTGTGCACAACCAAACGTACGCTCTGACACATAGGAAACGCATACGTACCTTCCAGACGATTACATATGTAGCATTAAGCTAACTTTCCGAGAATTGCTCTATTAGAGAAGCAGAACCTTAAAGCCATCGATGCGGTGCGCCTTTGCAAGACGAAATAAGCTCCAGCAGGCAGGCTGCAGCTAGCCGTGTCAACGCCGCTTCTCAGTAGTTATTTCAAAGGCTGTTTTTTTCTTAAGAGCGCTTTCCCCTCCCTCCTCACGGCCGCCACACGCCTCCCCGCGCTGCTGGGTGCCAACACCGGCTCCCTCACAGCCCGGGGCAGGCGGGGGGGGCTCGGTGGCAGGCAGGGAGCGCCCCCCCGCCCCCCCCCCCCCGCCTCGGGGCCGCGTTCCGGGTCGGGCCGGTGGCGGCGGGCGCCGGGACCTACTTGTCGCTGTTGGCGATCCTGCGGAACTCGCGCACCGTCATGGCCTTCTTCTGGATGTTGTACTGCGTGAAGAGGCCGGACTGCCCCGTCACCACCTGCTGGATGGGCGCCGGGATCACCAGCTCGTCGATGTCGTCGTAGCACCGCCGCGGCCTCCACTCCTTGGGGGGCACGATCTGAGGGGGGAGAGGGCACCGGGAGGGGCACCGTGAGGCGCACAAAGGGGCCGGGGGGGGGTGGAGGGGGAGGGGGGGGGGGAGGCAGGGCCCGCAGGCCCCGGGGGGAGGCTGAGGGGGACGGGAGCGGCCCCACCTTGGCCAGCCCGGCGCGGTGCGCTCCCTGCGCCTCCACGTAGGCGATGTAGCGGCTGAAGTCGCGGAACTGCTCCATGCTGGGCCGGAAGGTCATGATCCGCGCGCCGGGGTTGGGGCCCTCCAGCTCCGAGGCCATGGTGCCGGGCGGCCGCTGCACGGAGGGGAGCGGGGAGGGGGGGGGGGGAGGGAGGGGGGCGGGCAGGGGGCGGGTCAGCCCCGCGGCTCCTCCCCCCTCCCGGCCCCGCCACCCAGCCAATCGCCGCGGGGTCCGCGCCGGCCCCGCCCGCCCATTGGAGGAGGACGACTGCCCGTCAAGCGCGCGGCCCCCCCCCCTCTCCCCCTCCCCTCCCGGCCCGGCGCGGAGGGATCCCGCCCCCCCTCGCGGAGGTCCTCTCGCGGCTCGCCCACCCCCTCCGCCCCGCTGTATCCCTCCGCACCACGCGCCCAATGAGGCCCCGCAGCACGACGCCGCCGACGCCACCGTCGGCCGCTCCCCGCCGCCCCGCCCCGCCCTCGCCGCCGCAGCCAATCGCCGCCCCGCTCTCCTTCCGCGGCCAATAGGAATTCGACGTCCCGTCGGAGCCGGCCAGCGAATCAGGAGGCCGGGAGCGGGGCGGTTGCTAGGCGGGCGGGGCAGGCCCGGAGGCCGTCGCTAGGGGGCGGTTGCTAGGGGAGCCCGCGGCCTACTCGGGGCCCGGCCGGGCCCTGCCCGGGCACCGCGGGGCCGAGCGGGGCCGAGCGGGGCCGAACGGGGCCGGGCCGGGGCCGAACGGGGCCGGGCCGGGCCGAGCCCCTCGCCCCGGGGCTGTTTGCCCCTTGCAGTGCTCACCTGGGTGCCCGTGGGTGTGTCAGCGGGCACCGGGCGTTAACACACACGCCCCAGGCGGGCTGCCCCTCACACGGGAGCCTTGCCAGGCGGGCAGGGACGGGCAGAAGTGCCCCCATGGCCAGCACGCGTCCGCAGCCCTCCATAACCCATCGCTGCCCTGCCCTGGGGAGGGCCGGGGGCTGGCCGTGCGGCCCCAGCAGCAAAGGTGTTTAGGTGTAGACAAGGCCCGAACGCTTGGCAGCCGGTCAGGGGCTGCTGGCTCCCGTGGCTGGAAGCGGCTGTGATTTTCACAGGTCACGCTGTGCTAAATGCCTCTTAAATGTCTCGTGCTAAATGCCTCTTAAATGTCTCCAATAGGCAGCCTCGAAAGTAAGCATAACCCACACAAAAGGACTCCTAACTGTCACGCACTCATCCCTTCACGCCTGTCATGCCTAAGCAAAGCCTTAATTTCCCTGTGTGTTTCTCCTCAGACACATTTCCTTTGGTGTCACGCTACAGAACGCCGAAAGCTCTGTGTGCTGCTGCTTCTCCTGTGTGCTGCTGCTCCTCTGGCCATCTCAGGCACCGAATTACTACGGACCAGAACCTCGAGGTGATTAAAACCACAGCAGGCACGGCGCTTGGCGGCCTACGGGTGCAACTGTAAGGTAACATTCTGAGAAGCACGCTGTGTGGTCCTGGCCCTTCTGTTGGCCTCACAGCCACGCTTGCTGACCATTATTCAAAAAAACCCCAACTTATTAGTATCAGCAGACATGAGACATTCTTTTCATGCTGACAAGTGGCAAAACGTTGCCACGAGCGCGTAGGCAGGAAAGCTTGGTGACATCTAATTGTTGCTGTGGACTGAGGTTGTTTATTAGAACTGGCAAAAGGGCAACAATCAGCTTTAATTGGTGTGATCAGAATTTTCCCTGATCTCAGACACAAACCAGGTCGGAACAGGAGGGAAAAAAAAAAAAAGTAAAATAAATTATTTTTTTTAAAAAGGTCACTCGCTGGGAAACTTTACAAATCAAAATGGCAGTGTTGCTGAGAACAATAAAAGCCAGGACCGTGGGGGAAGAAGTTTCCAAGCTACTGTGCAAAATAAGCCCAGATTTGTTCGGTGGTGCTGCTGTTTCTTTCCTTTATTTAATAACTGTTTTGCCTTTGAAAACAAAAAAAAGATAAAATTGGAGTCCCAAAAGGCGAAGTCTGGGGCAGTGTGTTATTTAGCATCGCTAGGGAGCAAGTCAAGCCTAGACGGGGCTTACACAGCTCTCTTGCTATAGGTACCAACGGAATGCATAAAAAAATAATAAGAGCACAAGGGCACCTCAATGCCCATTAATTTACCTTTGACTAGCTGCCATTTACCTGCCGTCCCACCTGCCAAACTGCTCACTTTCTGCAGACCTTGCCCTTTACAGAGCTGCTGACCTGACTGTGCATTGGGGCTACCTCAGAAAATGAAGGCATGGAAGATACTTGCTGGGAAAAAGCACAACACAACGCTACAGCACTAACTACCCAGCTGCACTGCTCAGTGTGAATGTGATCAGTCTGAAAGAGAGGTTCCAAAAGAAAGAGGCCAAATTCCTCCTTTGTGCATCACCTTGGGACCACTCACTCAAGGTTTGGCGCACAGTAGCGCTGTGAATTCAGGCTGCTGGCAGAGGGAGGGAGTGACCTCAAACTGGTACCAAAGAAAATGGGGCAAAGAACACCAGCCAGAATAAATTCTTTTTGGCCAGGGAAAGCTGAGAAATGCAGACCAGGCACAGCAGTGCCAGGCACTGGGCACAGGCAGCGTGGCTCATCTGCCTGGAGCACAGCACAAGTCTACGTGTTTGGGCTTTTTTCCCCCTCTTTTGTGAGATCTGCAGAGGTAAATGGAAATAAACATTGAAGGAACAAGTAAATGGAAATAAACGTTAAAGGAACAAGTGCTTTCAAGCTGGTATGACTCCAACCCCCTTGGGCTTTAGGAGAGCAGTGCGGACTTTGTGAGAGGAGGCTGGTGCAGTGGGACTTCCCCCACAGACAGCAGCTGCGTCGCGGCTCTCTGACCTCACTGTCCTCTTGGGGACCATCCCCTTGCCAAGAAGGCCCACCCTCGCTCTTTGGGAGCCTCCTGGGCCTCTCTGCGCGCGGAGCCTTTATTGGCTTTGTGAGGCTGGCACGAGGCTTTTGGTTCTCCCCCTCTGCCTCTCCTCTTTCTACCCAGCCTGTAGGTACTGCCTGTAGGAAAGGTGCCTCACGTGTGGCAAGCAGAGAAGTGGAGCCTGCAGAGGAGGTGAATTGGGAGCGTTCTGTCCCCGTGTTTTCCCTGGGTTGACTGTAGAAGGTTTGGGCTAAGAACAAGTTACCACAAGGGGAGGGAAGCCCGAAGTGTTCTTGCAGGATGTGGGTGCAGATGTGGACGTGTCCTGACAACTGGTGTTTCCAGTGAGAGCAAGGCACCGCACTGGAAGCCGCCCAGGGATGAACGGCTCGTGCCGTGCGCTTGGCACTGCCTGGTCAGTGCTCAGCGAGCAGCACAACTGCGTGGTGAAAGCATCGGCAGCAGCTGCAGCTTAGTGGCACAGCCAAAGCATTCTTGCTGCAGCACAGGCAGGTGCTTGCTACCTGCTTCCCAGCTGGCTGGCTTCCTACAGCACAACGGTTGTAGCACAGCCTCTTTCCTCCCCAAACGCGCCCACGTACGAGCAGCTGCGTGCTCGGCCACGTAGCCTTGCCATCGTGGGCCCTGGCAGCGCTGCAGAGCCGAGCTTCCCAGTGCCAGCGGTGCTGTCATGTGCCTGTGCACACACACACGCCTGCGCACGTGCTCTGCCTCACAGGGGCAGGAGCTTGCTGTGCCCTAGGACCTGCAGCCTCGTGTGGAGCTGCCCCACCGCAGAGCGAGAGAAAGGCTCGGCCAGCCTCGGGTCACCCCAGGTGGAAGTGCTGGGTTTGAACCAGCTGGGCGAGGGGGAAATGCTGCTTTGCATCTGGCGCCTGCTCAGAAGTCAGTCTGACCTGGCAGGAAGCGTGACATGTAACAGCTCTAGCAAAGGCAGCGAGCAGCACGTAAGATGCCCGTGATCGCATCAGGAAAAGGCTCGTGAAGGACGGACAGGTGGTGGGGCCCCGTCCCGCGTGGCTCTGCCATTTGCAGTGGCCTTTCCTTTGCATGCTTGTGCTGTTTGCAAGCGCTGCTCCCTAGCAGCTGGCGCTGCCCTGTGGGACTGCTGGACATACGCAGGCAGGGCCAGGGCACATATGCAGAGCAGGCGCAGCCATGCAGGGTGTGCCTGAAGTGGGTTTCACACCTGCACATCCTCCAGTGCTGCTCTGCACCTAGGGGCAGGGCAATGGTTTCGCTGCTCAGCAGTAACTCTGCACATGCACCTGCACTCGCTGCCACAGAACGGCATTACTGCAGCACCCCAGGAGGCCGGTAACATCTCAGCCTGCTCCAGGACTCGTATTACCACCACAACCCACCCCACCAACCCCTCTCTTTTCTACAAACCCACCAGCAGCCCGTCGCTGCCCCAGCGCAGCCCTGCAGCCAGCCTGCTGACAGGGGAGGGGATGCAGGTAAACGCTCTTCCAGCAAAGCTCACCGTCACCCCGGGAGATTTGCAGGACCGCATCCTGCCACGTCCTGGATTTCTCTGAGGTTTAATAAGAGGGAGGAGAGCAGCTGGGCAGGGCAGGTCTCACGCCATGGGGACCCCGTGGGAGGTGTAGGGCACCTGTGGCTGGGGTGCGCCCGCAGGAAAGGACCTCTGCCGGCAGGCTGGGGAGCATGCCCATCACCGACGGACTCTAGAGCCTCCGCTTATTTCTGAACAAACAGACAGCAAAGCCAGCTTGTATGAAACCCGATTATTCAAATTTATTAACATCAAGAATTATGCAATGATGCTGTAGATTTTTTTTTATTAACAAATAGAAAACAGACTGTATACAACAGTGACCCCTACAGCACTATGCATCCACAAGGTAAAAATGAATGTGTCCTCCAACATTACCAACCCTGGATTGCTGATTTCAACATAGCTTGGATTCTTAACATTCGGAATACATGTGATAATACAATTAGATACCCTTCCACCACCTTTATTCATAACTCAATGCACTTGAAAGAGGGCTGCTCACTCTGTCTTTAGTGCAAGCATGATATAATAAGGAGTATTAATATATAGTACCATTAAATTAAGTCCAGTAGTCTTGCCACATTGGTTCATTAGAACGTCCTGAAGTAGCAGAAAGTACAATATTCTAATGACTTTTAACATTTGCAGGATAGCAGAAATTATAGATACACCCAACCTCTGAAGCCATGTGTACTCCCCCTCCCCTTCCCTGCAGTACCCTGCTTCCCACAGGGAGCAGCCGGGGCTGTGCTCCTTGCCTTTGTCAAATGCTCCAATGCACCTCGTCGCTGAGAGGTGACAGGGTGGCGCTTGCACGGACAGAGCCGTGGGGCTAACAAAAGGGGCCGTGTCTCGCTTCTTCTATCCCAGCCCTGGGGAAGTGTGGGGCCCGCTCGCTCCTCCTGCCCCCTTCCCAGCGAGACACACAAAAAGGGGCTCCGAAGCCAGGAGCCCGGGGTTTCGGGTCTCTCATGAACAAGGCGACGACAACTCACGTCGTATCGGGATCTGCCAATACACACGGTCACTGGGTCGGTTTAACACGCGTCGTAATAGGACTGAACAGTTTCCAGCTGACAAACGGGACCGCCTCTCCAGTGACCCCGCATGCCCTCCCAAACCTACTCAGGAAAAAATGGGGGAAGCGAAAGGCTAAAAAAATAATTGGTAGCTTAGGTCCAGTTCCATGAAATTTCATATTCTACAGAGGATTTAAAAAGCAGCCTACAGGGAATGGAGCCGGGCAGGAACCACAAGCCAGCTGCTGCAAATTACCAAGGAAGCTGCACTAAAATGGGCAGAACCAGCAGTGACTGGGCTGAAATAAACACAGGGCGGTAAAAAATGTAAAAGCAAAAGGAAATTAAAAAAAACCAAAAAACCCAACTCCCAAAGGTTTGGCGGGTCCAGTTCTGCCTCGGCAAAACATTAAGACTTGCAAAAAATAAAAAATAAAGAGAGAAGAGATTATAAAAACCACTAGTAACTATTTTACATGTTTAAAAAAAAGATCCCATTCCACCCACCTAAAGCCTCGCTGTGAAATGCAGTCGCGTGAGAGAGGGCGAGAGATGCACATGAGCAGAAATGCAGCCAGAGACTGGAAATGCTTTTGGAGTCAGATTCCCTCGTTTGGCGCTGGGGCGAAGTTCCTAAATGCCGTGGTCAGAACTGGTTGGCGTGGAGGTCAGCTGCCTGGGCAGCGCCTCGGGCTGTACAGAAGGACTGAGGAATGGGCGGCTCTGGCTCAGAGGGACCCGTCTCCACTCCTAGACATCCCCACCGCGACTGGAGGAAAGCACTAGTTACGTTGCATAGTGGTCAAAGCTGCCGAGATACTCCAGCGCCGCTCTGTAGCACAGCTGGTACTGGTCCTGCAAGGCACCGAGGGGGGGAACGTGAGCAATGGGGACGCGAGGACATCGGGCAGCAGCGCCGCATGTCCGGAGATGCCGGCTCCCCTCCCTTCTCCCAGCGCTGCGGGGAGGAAGGGGCACTCACCTCTGTCTGCACCATGGCCGGCCGCTGCGTCCGCAAGGTCTTCACCGTCTGGAACATGTCCACCACCCCCTCGTAGCGCATCCTCTCCAGCACGATGCTGAGCGTGATGAACACGCCTGTGCGCCCGACCCCAGCGCTGCGCAGGGGGAGCAAGAGGGGCAGTTAGAGACCCGCCGGCCTCAGCGAGAGCCGCCCTCCCTGCCCCGCTCCTTGGAGCAGTGCCCATGTCCCCAGCTCGTGGACCACGGGAAGCTGCTCGGCGGGGTCAGGAGAGGCTGAAGGGACACCGCCACACAGAGGCGCCCTCTCAGCCCCGTGGCACCCACTGATTCTGCCCGAGTCCAGCTGCTGCGGCACCACGTCCTGCCCAAAGATTCTTCCATGGAGCTACACAACTCCTACAGGAGTAGGCGCTGGGTTCCTCTCATCACCCGGCAGAAACGCTGCCAATGATAAATATCCACCCACGGATACTGCCCTCTCCTCGTCCGCTGCTTGCCTCTTGCAGGGGGGATGTGAAGTGTAGGAGAGGTGCTGGGCTTAGTAGGGGGCATCTCCACGGGCTCTCTGCCGAAGGCAGAGGTGGGTGCTGACCCGTCCCCACTCACCTGCAGTGCACCGTGATGGGCCCATCCTGCCCGAACTGCTCCTTGGTCTTGTGCACCTGCCCGATGAAGTCGATGAAGCCCTCTCCCGTCTTTGGCACGCCCT
The DNA here is from genome assembly GCF_040182565.1 of Anser cygnoides. NCBI lineage: Eukaryota > Metazoa > Chordata > Aves > Anseriformes > Anatidae > Anser > Anser cygnoides. The sequence continues at coordinate 22,641,411 of NC_089880.1, read as the reverse complement.
GCTCAGGCCAGTCTGTGAACTGGAACTGGCGGATGGTCCGTGACTGGCCGTCCTGCGGGGACAGGGGTGTTACACGGGAACCGTGGGTGAGGGGTCAGCGAGAGGGACCCATCTCACACCCCTTGGTGCTGCTGACCCGCTCCTGGCCCCTGGGGGCCCGGTGGGTCAGTGTCCCGCTCTGGTGTGGGGCCCAGCTCCAGCTCAGGTCCCTGCCTGCTGCCACACGGAGGTCCTGTGCCTGCCCGCATGCTGCACACAGACTCTCGCTGCAGGGGAGCCCGTGTTATTAAACCTGCCCCACGTGCACAGCGCAGGCAAGGCACGGCCCGGTGCTGATAGCGATCAGTGAGCTGCTCACTGGGCCGACACAGCTGCCAAGGAAGGAACTTGCGGTGAGAGGAGCAGCAGGCGTGGGGCAGCGGCCCCTCCTGCCTGCAGCGTTAGGCAGCTCCTCGCTTTTTGGTCCCTCCAGGAGCTGCTCTGTGCTCCCCTTGCTGCCCAGGGCTGGGCAGAGGCACTGGAGCCGGGAAGCCAGAGGTAGCACTCACCCTGGCATCTGTGACCTTGAACTCCCGGAGGATGTACTGCGGCATGTTGTACTCCGCCATGGGGTCCACCACGAAGTACTGGTAGCGGGCAGAGCGCTCCGCAGGCCAGTACTGATGGCACTTCTCCTGTGGATGAGAAGCACGGTGAGAAGTTAGCACCGACACGCTGCCGCTCCTCCCTCCCGCTCCCTGGGCTGTGGGACCGCAGGGCCAGCCATGGGACACCCCAAGGCTGGGGTGGGCTGGGCTGGGAGGTGATACCCGCAGGGAGCAGCCCCGCAGCGCCCTCCTCCCCCGTGCAGGACTCGTACCCGGCCCATCTCGCGCAGCTTTGTCAGCATCACCACGATGGTGGAGTTGTGCTCCCAGAGCATCCGCCAGAAATCCTCCGTGGTCTCGGCCAGCGGTCCCTGCGTGGCGATGTAGGCCTTCTGCTGCCTGCGGCAAACAAGTCAGAGATCAGACAGCTCCCACAAGCTGGGGGGCTGCGAGAGCTGGAGGCAGCACCCCGTGCTGCAGCAGACAGGTCTCCAGGGCTAGCCCCAGACACTGCGGGAGGGATGAGGCTGCCCAGCACGTGTCTTCTGAGAGCTCCCCACGCACGTGGTGGGCACAGGATCCAGAAAGGCTGCTAGTCCTTCCTGCGTGAGCGTCCCCATTCCAGCCCCTCCCTGCTACTTGTCCCCGGAGCTGCTGCACCGAGCTCTCTCAGCACCCAGGCCTGCCCCAGGAGGCTGAAAGCTCAGCCCGTGCTCGGGGACAGTCCCAGCTGCACCTCCTGCACATTTACCCCCTGCGGCACCCACCTCCCCTCCCACTGCGCGGGGAGGCACAGAGCAACTCCATCAGGTCACCTCGATCCCGCGTACCACCTCATAACTAGGGCGGTGAGGAAACCACCAATACCGTAGTGCAAACATTTCTGAGCCTTCCAAATTTGTTCTGTTCCACCAGAGCATGTCGCAGAGTGTCCGGTGTGAGAGCAGTTCCCGTGTCCTGCGTCGCCCTGCCCCATCCCTGCTGACAGCACCCTCGGGCTGAGCACGCTCTGCCCCGCTCTCCCAAGCCTCCTGACTCACTCTGTAGCTGTCTGTCAGTGTCACACACTCTGCGTTGAGGAACGAAGCACCACTGGTCGCTTTCCATCCCGCCCTAAGGACGGGGCAGCAGCACCTACCACAGCCAGATCTGGGCGCTTCCCAGCTCCGTGCCCCTGCTGCGCCCCGCGCAGGGCATGGCACGGCCACGGCAGCCCCAGGGGATGCCAGAGCATCGCCCTCGTTCGCCTGTTGGGGAACAAAGTGAGTGGGGCACGACTGGAGCAGTTAAAGGCTCTGCTGACTCCGGGAAGGGCCAGCTCCTGCGTTCTCGTTCTCGGTTTGGGAGCACCCAGCCTGGCACGATCCGGGTGCGGATCCTGGGGCTCGCTCCACCACTGCGGGGCGCCGGAGCCCGCAGGACGAGGGGCTGCATCCTCCCTCCCACCACACTTCGGCTCTCCGCCGGTGCTAAAAATTAATGAACGTGCTGCAGGACAGCTGTAATGTGCAGGATGAAGACAGGGGCTGCTTCAAGGTGGATTTATAAGACGTCGTAAAAAGCAGGGAGTGGGTGTGCACAACGGAACAAAAGAGCTAATAAAGATGCAGCATCCGTGATGCCTGCAGGACCTCGGGCCAACTGATCTCTGCAGATAACACCAGAGGAAGATCGCTCCGTTCAAAGGGAAGGACAGGAAGAGATAACTGCTCCTTGGGGATGGGGTAGGCAGCAAATGAAATGGTACCACCTGCTGCGCTGGCACCCTTCTCTCTGTAGCATCAGCGAGTGGCAAAACCAGCACCAGTCAGCTCCAGAGCTGCGACACGGCAGCCAGACATCGGGCTGCACAGCTCGCAGCCACGCGGGCAGGAGGGAGACGAGGCTGCTGTGACAGATGTGCTCCAGCCCCTTCCTCCCACCCCATTACTCTGTCTCACCCTGAGGGAGCCCGGCTTGCTGCGGTCTGGCTGTGCTGAGACGCTCCCCGAGTTGCTCCCTGCCCTCTCCCTGCCTCCTCTCGTCCCTGCGCAGGACTCCCCTGGGAGCCCTTCCTGGGCTCAGCTGCTGGAGCAGGGAAGGAGGCAAAGAGCCGCTGGGCAGGCAGCGCTGACACCTGCTCCCTCTGGCACTGCTCATTGCTCCTGGGAGGCCACCAGCATTTGGGCAAGAGGCCAGCAGCCCGTCAGCAGCACCTGGGCAGTGACACACCGGAGGGGGACCCCGCTGCAGCCATCGCTGCATCCCCTGCTCCTGCGCTGGGTGACCCGACTGCACTGGTGCACAGAGAGACGCAGGCTGAGTCCTGTACGTGTGTCACTGGGATTTGGTCTGGATTACTGGCCAGGGACTGGCTGGGAAGGAGACGTGGCCACCGGGCTGTTTTCCCGCGTTCTTCTCTCCTGGCACTTAGCGTTAGGGAATACGCTGCCAGCAGTTGGATACGGAAACCCTAAGTATTATTGCCCTTCTAGATCTCAATTTGTGCTTTCTAAAAGGTATCCTGGGGAGCAGAACTCCGTGATGGGCTCTCCAGTATCCAGCACCAGCCCCGTCTGAGGATCCAGAGACTCCCCAAAATCAAGATATGGGTGGATGAACCTTGGGCAGGTCCTGCCTGGATCAACCACGCAGTGCGAGCATGCCGCTACCTCCGGTTGCTGCAGCTAGCGAAGGGGATGGGTTTGCATTAGATGTAAAATAGATGCCAAGGGATGCCTACCAGAAGGTCCTATAAAACACCGCAGGAGCCAGCCAGCACAGCATCCTGCCCCAGCCACGTGGGCATCTGTCTACAGCAACACAAGCAAGCCTGGCAGCTCTCACTCACTAGCAGTCTTCACACATCACAGCTGAAGCTTCTGAGAGGACGGAGATGGACAAAATGCATCACGATGATCCCCAGCCTGCTTCCAGGCAGCCAGGACCAATCCTTGGCAAAAGGGAGAAAGCAGCCGTGCCCTGGTTCCCTGCGTCGGCCCTTACCTGTACCCGTCTATGAAGCTGGCGTTGATGTAATCGGAGCCCTCGACACCCCGGATGGGCTGCAGACAGACTCTTGTCAGCTCGTATGGCATGATGTTCACGAGGCGGTTCTTGAATTTGTTGCATGGGAGGTTGGCACTGATGAAACGTGAGGTATGTGCTTTAGAGTTGGCCAGCAGCTGCAAGAGGAAGAGAGACGTCAGACCCCGCTGGGGACACCATAGTTTGGGGTGAAACTGGGACCCCGGTAGCAGGGCTGACAGGGGCCCCCTGGCATGAATCCACGTTCCCTCCTCTCACCGAGGGACATCCCCTGGGGACCAGATCCTTCTGGGCCAGGCGGGGGGCTCTGCCTCTGTGAGCAGGCGGGCTGCACCTGGCTGCTCTGTTTCACACTAGGTCAGTCTGCTTGTCAGTGCCGTGTCTGCTTCCTGCACACCTAGCTATGGCACAGCCTTCTGCTGGCTTTCGGTGCACGGCTGCAGGTGACAGCAGTTCCCCTCCAGGAAGCAGCACGGGGAAACCACCGACGCAGCCCCGAAGCCGCACGTAGGGGAGCAGCGACCCACACGCGCTCTCTGACCCACAAAGGCCAGCACATGACGCCGTGCCCCTCGCTGAACCAGAGACACATGCCTGGTGGCACCAGGGAAGGGAGGCTTTCCATCTTCCAGCAGTGTCTTGCTATTTACTTCTCACCCCAGGAGAACCCAAGAAAAATGTGAGAACTGTGACATATTTAGGCAAAGATCTATTCTGGGTTACTGCGAGACATTTTATGATTTTATGGTTCCCTTTGAGCCCTGTAAATTGGAGTCATGGTAAATGTGTTACTTAGATCTGCTGGCAGAGACATTCAAACAGAAGTATCCTTTTTTTTTTTTCTTTTTTTCTTTTTTTCTCTCCAAGACCCTCCCAGCATCCCCTGAGCCACCTTTCCTGCTGTGTGTGGCAGCTGGTCCTTGGCTACAGGAGGACAGGGGCCTCTTTGGGAAGTGATGCAGCCACACGAGACCCTCCCATATCCTGCTCCCTAACATTTTCCAAGCAGTCGATGCTGCCAGGGCACAGAGTGGGGGCAAATGTTATTGCTTTTTTAGAACAGTTACCAGAGCTGAGCCTAATTCTGTGGCAGCCTTGGGGGGACTTTCAGGGCAGGTGCCACCACGAGGAGGTGACACCTTCCTTGCTGTGCAGAGGCACCTCTCCTGTCTCACGTCCAGGGCACCGGCAGCTCTGCTGACCACAGGCCAGAGCTGCTCAGCTTTTCCTGGTTTATGCAGAAAGTCAATATTTTGCCTCACCTGCTCCTTTGCCATTTGGTGGGAATTCCCGGGGTGAAGCTGTATTGCTGCAGTTCATTTCACAGCCTGCATGGTCTGCTAGCTCCCTGCATGAGCTATATTCCCCTGCATGAGTTCACTGGACTAATGCACCTCACCTGAGAACATGGGCGGTTACCAGAGCTCGTTTCCATCTCCAAGGCTGTAATAAATATTTGCAGCAGGCAGTCTCAGCTACGGATAGCAAAATGAGGGCACGGCTTCTTAAAAACAGTATATCTTACAACACTGCTTTCACCAATTCTAGCCACTGAGGCTTGGTGTCTAGGTGGTTAAAAGATAACAGAGCTCAGCATTGAAGAAATGAGACTATAAACGTCTCACATATTTAAATTGGAGCCGTTTCCAGACAAGTTGTTCACAGTAACATCAATTATCACTAACACGATCTGCATCTGATTTCGGATGCAGCTCCTGCTGCACAGTGAACCTAGAGCAGAACGTGCTGCTGAGAACTGCGCATCCATCTGCCTTTTATATTCTCCCCAGAAGCTGCCAATCCAGGGGGGGACCACGGCTGACACAAGCTTTACAATTCAAATGTACTTTAAATCACTGCCTACCTGGTTTAGAAACACGCAAAAGAGTAACTGCCTGTAATGAGCCGTCTCTCTCCTCTCCCAGCCCCTGGACGAGCGTGTCAGTGGGGCTGTGCGGGCAGAGACAGGGCCCCAGGGAGGGGGGCTGCTGGGGCTCGGTCACCAACCTTGAATTCCAGCTCCATCGCAGTAACGCTCTCGCCTGGTGGCACCTGGGTCAGCTTCTGGATGTGAGCAAAGAGGTTGCGTGCAGGCACCTCGGTATTGCCGCATGTTGCTGCTTCCAGCAAGGCCTCGTGGATGAAGATGTACTGGTCCTCTGTCTGCACCATGTAGTTGCGCTGCGAGCGCATGCACGTCACGTGGCCGTAGATGTCCACGGTCTTCTCGTGCTTCATCCGCTCCAGCATGGCGTCGATGACAATGAAGCAACCAGTTCGGCCCACGCCGGCGCTGCGGGAACAAAGCACGAGGCCTGAGAGGATGCCATCCCTCACGGGCACCAGGCAAGCTCTGCTCTCGCGTAAAAGAGCACCCGGATCTAGAGCAGAGAGGAGGCTGCTCCCCATGCTGCAGGGTAACGAGCTGAGCCCCAAACGGGAGGTGACAGGAGGAGCGAGGGAGAGTAGCAAGGGAGGGCATGGGAGGCTACTCAGCCCTTCTGCTGTCCCCCTCTCCCTGAAGGAGCAGAAAGGACACGGTGTCACTCTGCTGGTGCAGTGACAGGGAAGGAGAAATGAGTTTAACAGCCAGGAGAGTGACAGCATACATGTGGAGCTGGAAGACGTGAAGTCCAGGCTGGGCTCCAGCACCAATGAAACCCATAAATTTCATGTCTGGTTGTCCCCTAACCTGGGTCACTGTTCCCTAACCCATAAAACCAGGCCAGCCAGCCCCAGAGGGGAAAGCAGAAAGGTGAGGTCATGCATTTCTATGGCGAGCCCTTCACTGAAGTACTGGAAGCCTCTCTGCATCTGCTGGAAGGGCAGCAGCAATCCCCAAACTTTTCACCAGGAGAACGCCCCGAAAACAGCAGACACGCTGTCATGACATGTAAACACAGGCAGAGATACGGAGCTAGACATTTCCTCATTTATGGTGCAAGTCAGATCCTTAACAGGGCCTTAATATAGCTTGTTTGTGTGTTAATTATATCCCACTCCCATCTGAAACAGAGCATGAAAGAAGAGCATTAAGCACTGCTGGTAAGGCGTATGCCGGAACAGCAATGATGGAGTGGTTTGTTCAGTAATAGTCCCCACTCGGCTGGTGGAGATAAATCTTGCCTGGATAAGATGCTGAGCCTTAGCAGACTAATATTTTTGCTTAAAGAGCTCCCTTTCTACCCCGCTAAAGAGTTCTACTGTAAATACTGTGTATAAATGTTGGTGCAGGTCACTGCACGCGTGTCTGTCAACGATGTGCCTCTGAAAGGTACCACCTACTTATACCGGGCTCAGATCACTTCATCTTCAAACTACGCTTGCATTTTTGCAAGAAAACCTGTGTTCTGAGACTCTCTGTACAGCAGTGCTGTTTAACCTGACATAGCAGAAGCAACACAACGTTGACTGCTGGATTGCCATCGCTAATTGCCAATCTGTTCCCAGCCCAAGCACGTGGTGCTGGTTACACTGCCGTGAAACCTTCCCGCAGGACCAGGAGGTGCCGCTTTCAGGGGGACAGGGCAGAGCTCCCGCAGCCAGGAGGCAGGAGCCCAGGTGCAGCTTTGTGAACACGCCGTCCTACCTGCAGTGCACGACCATGGGCCCGGCATCGGGTGGGTTACAGGCCTTGACCCGCCGCAGGAAAGCTAGGATCGGGGTAGGGTATTCTGGCACCCCGTGATCGGGCCACGCCATGAACTGGAACTGTCGCAGCTCTCGCTTCTCGCTGGAGCCATTCTGTAGAGGACAAAGAAAAGTTTCTGTGTGAGGACAGTCTCATCCTAGGAGGGGAACCCACTGCTGGGGTAACGAGGTATCCAGCTGGCTGGGTAACAGCAGGCATTTAAGGCTGTGTGTGATCATGCATTTATTGGGGTTTTGCCACTGAAAATTAGGAGGCAAAATATAGGTTCCCTGCAAGGCCTCTGCATGGATGCTCTGGGGAAAGCAGCAGAGAGGCTCTGAGGGAGCGGAGCAGACAGTCAGGAAGGTGCGTGACTTCTGCACAGCACGGGGCCACTACACTCACTGCACGTTCACAATAAAATGGGCGCTGGGCACGGATGAGCTGCAGCAAGCTGTCTCACTGCCCCTCTGCACCACGGCTCCCCGGGATGGCTGATCAGCACCGTGCCTCCGGAGGCTGCCCGGCTCCTGCCTCACGGGGTGAGGGATCTGTGCAGCCATGTGGGAGGACTGGCTGGGCGAGCGCTGGGGACAAGATGCCTTCCCGGGGTGTGAGCAGGTCCCCAGCACGGCAGGGCTGCGCTCTGAGCCCGCGCACAGCCTGCTTGCATTGCTGTGCCACGCTGCTGCTAGCGCTGCCTCCGGGGATTGCCCAACACTAATGAGGTACGCAGCAGGCAGGAGAGAAGGGCACACACCAACGTCAGCACGGCTCCTCCATTTGCATTATTAGTGACAGCAGCGCTAAAAATTCCCTGCTCCCCGTGTTGTCCATCTAATGGGAGGACAGCTGTTACATGCACTTGCCAGAGGCAAGCGTGGCCTCTGCTCTGGGGCCCTTCACAGGGTCTGAGTGCCTACAGAGCATCAGGTGTCCTGGCCAAAATCTGATGGCAGCCAGATGCACAGCCCGCAGCCCAGCTCTGACAGACAGCCCCCGCGCGGGCTGCCCCACGCCTGGCCACATGAGGAACAAGCAGCTGCCTCTGCCTGGGGCCACGCTGCAGCCCCAGGAGCAGCCCAGCCCGTGCCATACCTTGTACAGGGCAAAGGTCCTGACGGTGTAGGTCGCCAGCTCGACTGTGTCCAGCAGCGTGACCTGGATCATCCCGTAGGTTTCCGTACCCCGGCTCGGCCAGTACTGGTCACACTTCACCTGCAGGGAGGAGAGGAGAAAGGGTCAGTGCTTGGCTGGGGCCTTTGGGGTGAAAAAAGGATGGATGTGGAAAAGTCACCGTGCAACGGGTCCCAAACACCCCTTCCCTCCCCCTCCCGACCTTCACAGCTCCTGCTGCAAGCCCGCTTGGCAGAGAGCCCTAATACAACCCCAGGGCCCCAGCCCTCCTGCTCCTTCCTCTCCCTATGACTCCCTCCCTGCTCACCCGCTGATGCCCTCCTCCTCCTCCACTATTCACAGCTCAGCATTTGCAACCGACTCCTCCGGCTTTGTCGTCTCCAGCCCTGAGCTCCCTTATTTAATTTGGCACCCTGAGCTCCCGACTTCATCTGGCACCTGGCTCCCACCCCGCGGAGCCGCAGCGCCCGGCTGACAGCAGGAGGGCTTCATTCCCACCCCTGTGCACTGCACCGAAAATGGTTTCCCGCCCTAGGAGAGAGGAGTGAATGGAAGATCATCTGTGCTTGTCAAGGAATAGTAAACTTAATTATTAGCTGAGCGTGTTTACAGGGGAACGTGTGGGAAGGGAAACAACAGGCTTAATTAGAAATCAATGAACTTCTGCCTTTTAATTGAAGGCACTTTAAGCGCTGTGGGGCTTGCGAGAGCGAAGCAGCCACATCCTGCACTCTGCCTGGCTGCCGGAGCACCGTAGCCTGGGGTCGGACGGATGCATCTGCCCCTGCTTTTTGGGGTCTGCTCTCGGGAAGCCCTGCCCCGGCACAAGTGCCCGGAGCGGGGCTGCCCGCTGGGTGCCAGGCGCGTCCTGCCCTCCATCTGCTCTGCTGCCTCGGGTCTGTGCTCACGGCGTGGCCGGCCCCGCGCGCATCTCTGGAGGGCTCTCCTCCTCGCCTGGTGCAGAGCAGCACATTATTTTACGCTGACTAGCTGCAGAGCCAACAACTCGAGGTCACAGACCTTATTTCACAGCTAAACTCATCCTGTCCTCGTGAGCGGGTGGCAGCTGCAGCCGCATCCCCGGCCACCTGAGCTTGCCTCTCCCGGTTTGGGGATGACGTGACCCCTCTCTAGGGGCGGCGGGGGGACGGAGGGGCAGCCACTTGCCTCGTCCCCCCCGTGCTGGCCTGCCCCTTGCTGCAGCTTGCAGGGAACGTCGCTGACAAGCAGCACAGCACGTCCCCGAGGCTGACCCACGCCACGGGGACAGCAGTCCCCTCCTGCCACCCACGCGCCACAGCGCCGTGTGTGCTCGAGCACAAAACAAACTTCAGAGGAGTTCCCTGTGAGGGATAATAGCAGCGCCTGGGCTGGTAATTGAAAATTATTTATTCATGACCAGATAAGAGTCAGTCACATTTTCTGCCAAATTTACCCATAATGTTTATGCCCCATTTTCAAGCTCTGTAAATTTTATGCTGAAGCCGATGCACTGTGGCACTAAAGCAGATAAGAGATGTTTTCTTCTGGCGGTGCTTGCTTCTCATTAACTTAAGGAGCACAGTAATGTCCTCAACAGCCACTTATGGCAGCTCTGCCGAGTGCTTCCTGTTCCCTCCCCTTTGGTGCCCCGTGCCCAAGAGCAGCCGGGCACCCCTCCTCGGCTCGAGAGCTGTGCTCTGCTCCCGGCCTAACTCGCCAGCTCCAGCTGGCATCGAGGGCTGGAGCAGGACCCGGCTGCCAGTGCCCTCTTGCCCCAGATCCCCTGGCTGAGCACCCCTCTGCACCCCTGTCTGGAGACACGGAGCTCCACGAGACGTTACAAGCCAGGGATGGCTGCTCGGGGCTGGGACAGAAGGAGCCCGGCACTGCTCGGGGAGACCTCCCTTCTCCACCCTGCTCCGCCGGGCTCTTGAGGATAGCCCAGGGAGGGAGAAATCCTGCTTTAATGCCTCTGTCGTGCAATGCGCCCCAGCTGGGACACGCCACGCTCGCAGCTCCGGGAAAGCTAATCTACAATGTGTGTTTCTGAACTGCCACCGAATGATTCTGAAACTGATTGTAAAGCTTTGAAGGCAGCTAAATTGCACAATCCAGCCATTTCTATCCTTTATGTGCCTCTCGCTTTGTGAAAACATGAAAAAGGGAGGATGATTTGGACCATCAAGCCAGCTGAAATTGCAGACCATAAAAGCTGATGCTCTTTAAAGATTTTTTCCCCCTGCAGCTCAGGAGCCCTTTAAAGCAGTGTCACCCCCACAGGGCTGCAAAGCTTCTGCTGGTCCTGGTCGGCTTATCTGCAGGCAGCACTGCTGAGAGGGACCGGAGAGCTCACCTGGGAAGGAGGCAGAGCCTGCCCTGTGCTGGGCACCTCACCACGCGGCCCCGCTGCCCGCCTGCAGCTGCAGACACAACCCCGTGCCTGCTCTGAAGCCCCCGGACAAGGGGACTTTCCAAGGTCACCCACGGTAAAGCCTGCAGCTTTCCTCAGGGCTCTGGTCACCCCCTGCCTGTGACAGGGACTCCCAGCCTGTCCTGTCACCAGCAGACTGGACCCAGCCCCGCCACACGCGCCGTGTTTGGGACAGAAACCAATACTGCAGAGGTAATTAGGGGATGACACGACGGGAGTGTGCTGGGGGGAGATAATGCACGGCTCAGCAGCACAGACATGTCAGGCAAAGACAAGTGCCTGGGGGGTCGAAGGGAGCTTGTTATCTTGGAGAAACACGCACCTTGGAGTGCCTTCCCATAGCCGAGCAGCCCAGAAGTTGAGTGAGTCAGGACTCCGGGCATGGATTCGCTTGGCAACCTAAAAGGGCTTTTCCTTGCACTTCAAACACATGCTCCACGACTGAGATGTGGAGTCACGGAGAAAGCCCCTGAATGATTCCTCACTCAAGAGAGCGGCCGATCAGCACCTTCTGGTCTTGCTCAGCCCATGTGCTGGGCAGGCTGTGCCGGGCATTTTTACATCCCTCTTTGGGTTGGGGTGGGTGACAGCTATTGGGCACAGGAGGTTGGGAAGCACAGCACAAAGCTGGGCTGCATCTCTAGAGGCAGCTCCTCTCCGAGGAGCACTGGTTTCCCTGCAGGGCATTTGCAGAGCCGGGGAAGCCCGTGAACAAAGCCTTTTTTCATGCAGGCAGGAAAAGCGGATCTTTTTTGCCATGGTGATCTGTTGCTCCAGTTGCTTCCTTGCAGCCAGCGTGGGCTGGGACACCCCTACGAGCATTTTGGTGCCGAAGCTTTGAAACGGGGGGAAAGCGTGCGGGCAAAAGTTTCAGCTGAACCCAAACTTGACAGTTTCTGCTTCTAAAGAACGATCTTATTGGGCTAAAAATAACCAGTGCTTCACAGCTTGAGCGCACAGCCCCTTCTCCTGCTGTTGGCATGGCAACGCTAAAATATTCTGCAAGCACAAATGCTCACCACTAAAATTTTACTTTTAGGAACGCGAGAGGCAGACGCCGCCTCCTGCTTGGGCAGCCTTTGCCCAAAGGGTGCATCTGGGCACGGGAGCACGCTGGTCACAGCACAGGAACTCCTGCCTCAGGGGCTGAGCAAGGCCCTCTGTCACGAGCCACCGCCCGCGACGAGGGCTCCTGCTCTGCTCCTTCCTCTCCACCTCGCGCCCTTCCCACGGCTTGCAGGCAGCTTTGTGTTTATTACATCAGAATATCTAATCTTGGCAGCACGAGCCCATCGTTTATACATGTTGTCATTGGACAAGGCACAAATTAGCCTTCTCAGTGCAGTGAGACCCCGTCAGCCGTTCCCTGCATCGCCAGAGCGCTGTCAGGCTGCGGGATGCTGCCGGTACCACCCACCCGCCGCAGCTCTCAGGGATGCAGCCCCCAGGCTTTCAGAGGCTGTCAGCACTCCCCTCGCACAGCTCTCCTCCTTTGGCACGAGTGATGTGGGCAGGGAAAGGGTGGATGGGTGTGCACAGACATTTGGGCAAGGCAGAGGCTGTCGGGTAGCACAGTGACAGGAGGCTTTGCCACCCTTTTGCCCCACAGGGAGATGCTCCCAAGGCACTTGTTGCTGGGGTGCCCGCAGCAGCGGGCTGTGCCACCGGACCTGCCTCTCCCTGGGCTCCTTCAGGCCATACACTGCTCCCACCCCTCTCTCCTGCTCACGCTGCCAGCTCCAGAACAGAGAGGAAGCACACACTGTACCCTGGACTTCTCCTCCAGCCTGGTCATCATGACTATCGTTGCTGTCCTCTGCTCCCACACCATCCTCCAGAAGTCGCTGAGGGTTTCTGGCAGGGGTCCCTGCGTTGCGATGTAGGCGTTCTGCTTCCGATAGCCGTCGATGTAATTGGCATTGATGTAATCACTGCCTGGGACCCCTGAGGAGAAAGAGGACAAAGCGTTACTCTGGGGACACCCCACGACCCTGCGCCTATCGCTCTGCTGGGTCCTGCAGGCAGGGGCGGAGGCTGGTGTGTTCACAGGGCTCTTAACGTGTCTCCTTTACAGGGTGCGGCCAGCATCTCTCGCAGGGTCCCTGCAGAGGACAGGGATGGTGCCTGAACAAAGAAGAACCCTTTGTAGCTACCACATTAATGCAACAATCAGGCAGAACCAAAGCGGAGAGACAGCTGCCACCCGCACACAAAGGGAAGTTCACAGGCAGGAATATTAAGGAACTCGTTTGGCCCCAAGCAACTGATTGAAATAATTGTCTTAAATTCACCAGCTATTTGTTATGGTCCTAGAGCACCTTTCAGAACGAGGCTGCTTCATTTGTTTGTCTCTGTTAGCAGGGGATGTCAGGCAAGGGATGTCCTCCTCCCGCCCCTCCTGCAGGGACCAGCACCCTGGAAGAGCCAGGGACCTTCCTCCCACCACCCCCCAGACCCTCCTCGGGGCAAAACCCTCACTGCTGCCTGCTGCCAGAGGCTGCTCCAGCTCTTGCCCTGCCTCCAGCACCTTGAGGAAAGGATTTTCTTGTAAAGGCCTTTAAAATGCAAACACACAGTTACTAAAATGAATGCGGCAAAGCGCGGGCCTGGGGCTGTGTTTCCAAACCCCAATTCAGCACGGGCTGCCTGGCTGCCAGGAGGGAAAGCAGCAGGAATCTCCTTGTCCCCCAGGGAGAGAGCATCTGCATTTCATTAGAGGAAGGAAACAAAGCTGGGGGGCTCCCCCTCGCCCTTTTGTCCTGGGCATTAATTTTTTTTTCCTGCAGGTCTCAGCAGCCTCCAGCAGCAACAAAGCACAGCTCTGGGGGAGCAGCAGCAGCCAGGCCTGGCAGGGCACTTGCGGAACGGCTCCCAGAAAGACACAGATGCCACTAACAGCAACCAAATCATGCTGGAAAAGAGGGACTCTCCCCCTTGTGCTCACCCCACAGCTGCCTAACTAAGGGGGCTCGCCTGTCATCCTGCACCCCAAGGCTTTGCATCACTGCTGCTGCGAACAGGTCCTGCTGTGAGGGACCACCTAGACCTCCCCCTCCTCCCCTAAAGGATCAGCGGTGCATTAGCATTAGAAAAGACACTTCCATCCCAAGAAAAAGGATGCCAGTGGCTGCAGGACCACCTGTATGCAAAGCCAGTCTCTTCCCCAGGCAGGGGGTGCACTGAATCAGCTGCATCTTCCTCAGCACCCCGGAGCAGATTCAGGTGTGACGCGCAGGGCTGGGTGCTGACTTACAATGAGGATGGGTGAGCCTGGGTTTCGGTATCTGCACTCCAGCTCCTCTGTGTGCACAGGGAATGAAAGCAGGCACTGAAAGCAGGCGTTAGCCCCGGCCCCACAGATGTGCAGTGTCCTTAGCTGAAGTGTGGTGCTGGTTCTCAGAGCCATCGGTGCTAGGAACACCAGGGCCCGAAGCATCTCCCACCAAGCAGAGGGACGTGTGAGCCTGATGTCCCAGGGGAAGGGGCACCCTCAGCTCTGGGTGTTACTTGGGCACAAACACCGGCAGGTCCTAGGGGAAGATGCTGGCCCTGCAGCCATGCTGGGGTGGGGGCAGTGGGGCTAGCAGGCCCTTGACCTGCTTTCAAGCACCTCTTGGTGCTCTGTGTTTCTCAGTGTTTGCCCCTGCTTGACTGAAAACAGAAAAAAGAACAGGAAACTGTCCCCTGCCACAGCTGTGTCCAGCCATTTGATGGGGTGCCCACCCCGGCGTCACTTACCATCGATGGAGGTCAGGATGACACGCGAGTGGTCATACGCGATCACGTTTGCATAGCGGTTTTTGGGTTTGTTCACTTCCAGGTTGGAGTTCTCCCAGGTGAACTGCTGCCCAGGATCGATGGACTGCGGAGAGAGGAGGGAGGCAGGAGCGGTTAGAGCCGAGCAGGATGCCGCAGCGCACACGCATTTCAGCCAGGGCATCTGCATTTCCCTGCGCGCCTTTCCCCAGGCCAGACACACCTGCCTCGGCTGTCCCGGGCCACGCTGTCAAGCCAGACCACACCAAAACCCCGTCCCCGGTGGAACCTGCCTCCAGCGACCTGCATGCAAAGCAGCCCCTCGCTGGGGCAGCCCTCTGCACTTTCTGTGTGCTCATCCTTTCCTCAGGAGCTACCCATCAGCCGAAGCTTGGTCTTATGCCAGGGCTCCACAGAGACCTGACGGCGCAGTTCTTGACCTACAGGTTTTATTAGATGTTGAACTGCAGTCTCCTGAAATATAGCAAGCCCTGGGTATCTCGTGCCCCAGGAGCTTTGGGTATTAGTGTCCTGCAACACAGCCGAGGAGCTTCTGCCAGGGAATAGTCATGAAAATTGATAGGTTACTATCCACTGCTCCAGCTACTTATGCAATGTAAACATCTCTCGTTTGAGTTAATAGAGTGACAAGGAGCTATAAACCTGGAGAAGAGACGTGGTTATAAATCTTGGCCTAAGGCCTGCACGCTGTGCATCTGCCTGAAAAGCGCAGATCCTGATTCCACGCCCTGGCCTCGCACACCCAGCGCTTCCGCCTCAGGCCACGGGCTGGTGCCTACACCTGGGCGTCTGCCCTGGCTCCTGCACGGCCAGGCGGCCTCGTCCCAAAGCTTCTTGGCGTCATGGCTGGTGCACAAAGGCAGGGGGAAACGGCCTGTCCCAGAAGCACCTCCGAGACGGGACGGCCTCTTTGGTGAGAGGCAGGTGAGGCACCCCGCTGAGGCAGCTGCCTCGTGCAGGGACTTGCTCTGCTCACGCAGCCCTGGGCAGGCCCGGGGCAGGCACCTACAGCAGGAACCAGCCATCCCATTAATCCCCCCCCCAGTGTTACCAGCACAGGCAAAGCCTCTTTAAAACCCACACTCCAGCTCGGGGCCCCTGAAGCTCTGGCAGCCCACAGGCATTGAGCAAGCAGGCTGGGGAAGCACCGCGCGCAGAAATCTCTCTGCAGAAATCCACGTCCATCGCCTGGCAGAGAGCCACGGCCGGAGGGTTCTCGAGCAATAAAACACCCGCGAGTCAGCCAGCTCCGGCTCGGCCGGGAGCACAAGGCCGAGCTGGGAAGCGCAGCTCCCTGACAGGGCTGACCTGGATGGCCCCCTCTGCCCCTCTGCCCAGCACCGTCAGCCACCGCCCATGCACGGGGTGACACCATCGCCGTCCCCTGCTCTCCTGTGCCACCGGGCAGGCACTTCCCACACTGGCTGCAGGCGCCCCGCTCGGGTACAGAGCTCGGGCACCGCTCTGATGGCTGTGCCAGCCCCGCGGGCACTGCTGCATGTGCAGGGCATGGTCCAGCACCGTGCCAGGTGGCAGCCGCCTGTCCCCAGGCCACCGTCCTGTCCTGCAGCAGCACGTCGTCCGCAGGCGGAGGGGCCAGCGCTGACGGAAACGCACGGGAGGATGTGACATCACAGCGATGCTAATAGGTAGTTTGGGAAATGTAGGATGTAAATAGACATTTCCCACAGAAAACCTGTAATTTTCTATTATTAGGGTAATAAGCAGGCAGCAGCAGCGCTCGGAGGCGCTGCGGCAGGGACGGGAGGAGCGAGACTGCAAGTGCTGCTCCTGGCTGGGAGCCCACGGCCCGGCTGCCACGGCCCCACACGCTCCTCTGCACAGGCACAGGAGCCCCGGTGCCTCTTTGGGGCACTTGGGTCCAAACCTCCTGGGTTGATGCTTCGGCTGCTGAGGAGCAACAGAAGAAAGCAGCAGCCTTACCTGCACCCTGGGAGCACTCGCTCAGCGCTGGGCACAGGTGGGTGCTGGCGGAGCTCAGCGCACTTGTTGGTGCTCAACCTGAGCTGCAAATCTCTGCCAAAAGGCTGCAGGGCTGCCCACGCTGCGGGGTGCAGCAAGCTTTCGCCCGGCAAGCCTGAGTCCTGCCACGGCGGTGGAAAGGTTTTTTTCCTCGGGGAGACGAGGCTGCCAAGAGCCCCCAGAACCGAGCAGCGGCATCAAGGTGCTGCCATTAGGGTTAATTGCTTTGATGTGCAACGAGGATGTGCAGAAATGGCCTAATCATCATCAGCCTCTTAAGAGGGCAAACAGGTGAGAAAGTCAGAAGTAATACAGCACCTGAGTGCAAAGAGGGTCTAATTAAATACTCCTGCAAATTAGTGACTCATTTAGAAGTAAAATGATTTAATTTAAACTCTGGTGATGAATTAATGTACACCTGTTCCCCCCTTTAAGGCAAACAAATGAGTAAATAAACGGGAGGCTGATGGGCTGCTTGGAGAGCAGTTGAAGCCCATTACGTGAAGCAGCAGTTGGCAACTCTTGTGCCATCTCCACTTGATGCTCTGCAACCCCTGTCTATGGCAGCACTGCCTCATTTCCTGACTTTGTTCCACAATTGCCTGGCACTGGGAGGCTTCTCTAGCTCCTCTCTGGGGCTCGCAGGAATCACCGCTTCGTCCCCAAACACAATGAGAGTACCACTTTCAACTCAGCCTTCCTAGAAAGCAGAAGGGCTGGGAAACTGGAAGGAAATGAGCCGGGAGCAAACTTAAAAGCACCGTGACTTTTAGTTTTGCTTTGCTGTAAAGTGACAGGGGAGATGTTGTAAGACAGCAAGTGCAAATTAAGAAAAAAGCCCAATTAGTAAAACTCCTCCTTCCCAGCATGGAAGTGCAAGGAGCAATCTCTCTGAAGCGGCTCAGAGATCCCTGCTGCTACTGCCATCAACATAAAGACGGAGCCAGGCCATTGAGATGGGATTGGAAAAAGGCTCTTTCCTCGACAGACTCGAGAGCACTTTCCAAATGCCTTGAAAACATCCCTGGGTGCCAGTTTGCCTCTCGGATGCCATCCGCCTTGGGCTTGCTGCCCCCTCTTCCTCAGCGCAGCTCCAAGACCTGTCTGCAGGCGGTGTCCCTGCTCTGTGGTGGGGCAGGGACAGCTCAGCCACCATGGGCTGCGTGGCCACAGCCCCGTGCTGCTCTGCGGCCCCGGCTGCTGCACAAGGGCACGGCGAGGGGAAGGCGCTCGGGCTGTTAGCGCTTCCCAGCCTCCTGTGAAATCAAGCACATTAGCACAGGCATTGACCGCTGTCAATCTGCGCCACGTCTCAAATGAGGACATAATGCGCTCCCGAATCAATCGCTGGCACTGCTTCAGCCTTATTATTCCTGTTACCGGAACGTGAGCGCTGTGTGCCTGCCAGGCCACTTCCCGATTAGCCCATTAAACCCGCAACGTGCAGCTCCCCGGGGGCTCCCCGGGCCCCTGGAGCAGCACCCTGGGGCTCGGCGGCCCCGGGGACCCCAGCGCTGCTCCTGCTGCCTGAGCGGGGGCCTACTGCTCCTTGCCAGGGCTGCAGGCACTGGTAACACGATGTCCTTGGGGGCTCTGGGGGAAATGCAAGTGAACAGGGGGTTTGGGCAGGCTGGCAGGTTGCCCTGGAGGGGCATACCAAAGGGACCAGGCACAAGGGGCATCCTCCCCACGTCGCAGTTTGGACACAAGGAAAAAGTTCTCTCCTGGGCAGGTGGTGCAGGTCAATGGCAGCACCCCCAAGGGAGCAGGAAGCAGCCCCATCTGTCTGTATTTGGTAATGGTAACGAAGGGGACGGCAGCGCTTGGCTGGCTGGATCCCGCGGTCAAGATGCCATTCGTGTGTGCACACTCGTTTGCACACTCATTTGCACCACTGCAGGCATCCCTCAGCTCAGGGCCAAGATCCTCAGGGCGAGATCCTGCCGTATCCACGGGCTGCAGCGTGGGAAGGCGGCCCACAGGAGGAGCTCCAACACAGCCACAGCACCCGCCACAGCCTGCCGATAAATAATTAAGGGCCTTGGCCTCCCTTCTACTTACTTAATTCCATTAATCCCACACTGTAAATTCACTGTAGCTCTCGCTGTATGCTAAAAATGAAATACCCTCCTGGCACAGCTGGGCCAGGACGCATGCCAGGCCCTTGCCCTGTGCTCCCACCAGCCCTACTGCAGCTCCCAGCCTGCAGCTGAGCCTCTCCAGCAGCACCAGTGCGAGCGGAGGGTCCGGATGGGATCCTTGGGGTGGGGGCAGACCCTCGGCACGGGAGCCTGCTCTTGCGGCAGCCGGCACACAGCTCGCTCTGCGCTGGCTTTGTCGCCCCGGCTGCTCGGCCACGCGGGCTGCCAAGCAGGTGTGAGCAATGTTATTTGTTCCCTGACCTGTGGGAATGGAGGCCAGGGCGTGCTGAGAGATCTCTGCCGCCCTCCCTGCTCCCTTCGCAGGCGTGCGAGGAGGTGCCGACAGGTCTTGTTTTGTGTCACCCGCGTCTGGGTTACCCCGCTACCGCCGGCACGAGCGAGGCAAGCGCCAGACTGATGGCTCTAGGCAGCTGGCCTCGGTGGTTGAAGTGCTGTTAAATATTTGCTCTCTGCCTGGGGTGCCGCTGCTGCTGGAACGGGAGCCGTCTATTAACAGCCCTGCACCCCGCCGAGGCGTCAGGCTGCTCTGCAGAGCCACTCGACACGCAACCCTTCCACGCCACAGCCCCACGGCGAGCGGGCTGTAGGGGTTCGGAGGGGAAACCTGCCTCCCTCGGCTCTCCCTGCTCAGCTCTGCTATGCCCAGTGCGGCAGCACGACCGTGCCGTGGGGACACGAGGACTTTTCAAGTGCTGGGTCACTGCTCGCAGCCGGGGCTCCCGCTGGGGCCGCACAGCCCGCTCCCTCCCACCCCTGCCATTTCCACAGCCTCTCTGCAGATTCCCTTACTCAGCAGTGCCCGGCAGGCGTGCCCTGCCCCGTCCTGCCCTCCGGCCCTCTCAGCACAGCCCCGAAGGGAGCTGTCACCGTGCCAAACCCAGGGAGCAGGATGAGAGCAGACCCATCGCACCAGCACTCCTGTGCAGGCAGCTGCCGTTCTCTGCAAACTCAGTCCAGTTGTTTTTTTTTTTTTTTTTCCCCAGTATCTCAACTGGGAAATGGCTGTAATGATCCCCACGAGCCAGGAAAGGGCAACCATTTCTGCTCTGGGGCCCGTCCTAGTGTCAAACACCTTATGAACCTGTCATGTTTGGTAATTTCTATCTGATGAGGAGTCCAATGCAGCAGACTCCAGGGGTAAAAGATTACATGCAACAATCAGCTACTTAACAGCTGCTTCAACTCAGCACAACTGATTGGTGCTCTCAGCCAGCCGTGATACTCCAAAGAAAGAGAAATGAGAAGAGAGCGGCTCATGAAAACAGCTAAGAGAATTTACTTAGTGCTCGTTTTTTTCCGAAGCAGCTCCCACAGCTCGGCATCACGCTGCAGGCCCCGAGCGGTGCAGACCTTGCGTGAGGACGGCAGCGCCCAGGCACCGGATCCTGCCGCAGCCCCGCGGCGCAGCCAGGCGCAGCCTGCACGCAGCTCAGCGGCCATCCTCGCTTAACATTTCAGCTGGACTCATCACAAAAGGCCCAAGGCAGAAGATATGACTGCGCACCTCGACACTGCACTCACAGGACTGACACAAAAGCACAAGCAACTGCAAGAGAAGCACATTACTCCTCCAAACGTTTCCCAAGCCGCAACGTAGGGCTGTAGCCAGTGAACTCAGCTCCTCTCTAGCCTGGCCGGCGGTGTGCAGAGGGACAGCAAAGCCTCCACTTAGCATCTTGAAGCAAACAGGAGCTCCGTGCCTCCCTCAGCTACACGCAGCTCACCCTTTGAACTAGCTGGAATTCGTCCCTTACCTTCTCAGCGCAGAGATCTGCTTTCCCTTTCCTGGCGTATGTAATTTTACCTCGTGGGGAAATGTTCTAATCTCATCTCATGAATCAGTACCAGTATGCTGCAGGAAGGGGAGGCCACAGGCACCAACAGATAACAATTCAAACAGAAGCGATAACACATGCAAAGGACACATCCCAAATTTATTCCCTCTTTAATACGAGTGGGGGGTTATTTCTAAGTCCCCTACGGCTCGAGAGGGTCCTGCATGCAAGCACAGGAAAACAGAGCCTGCCAGTGCTGCTCTTGCGGCTGGCAGAGGAATTTTCCCTAAATTTTCAAGTTTCCAACCTTATCATCCAGCCTGCAGAGCGGTGAGAAAAGCAAGGCAGCCCTTGTGCTGCTCGGCCCCGTCCCCTGCACACGTTCACCCCCTTGGCAAGTGACCCTCAGGGGAGGACGGGAACCGAGGGGCTCGGGCTGGAGGTGCAGTGCAGGGTGGAGGGGGTGTCACCAAATGTGCACTGCGTGCCCGTGTGTGAGCACCAAGGCAGCGTCGGTGCGGGTGGGGACAGAACCCAGCCCCGGAGGCATGTCCCTGGGGGAGTTTGCAGCTCAGGACTGCAGGGCGCAGGCAGAGCTCTGCGAGAGGGGGCTGAGCCTGCTCGGGGGCAGCGGGACATCAGCAGAGCTGAGCTGCAGGGGCTAATGCCAGCAGGGTCCAGCGGCATGCAGGGGGGAACAGGTGTGGAAAGCAGGGCAGGGAACCCGAATGCCTGCTTGTTTTCGAGGGGCGGGCTGCCCAGGAGAGCGGAGAAGCAAAGCCCAGGCGGGTGGACACAAGCTCCCATTCACTCCCACGGCTGTAACCATGGTGGGAGCACGGCGCGCTGCTACGCATTCGGCCTTTTCCCTGCACGAGCCATGCTCCGACCGCTCACGGCGCGTTCCCACCGCTCGGGGCTGGCAGGGAGAGCTGGCAGGCTCCCAGCCTGGCTCGGGGCCCACGCAGGCGATGCTGCTGCGGGGGAGGCATCGCTCGCAGCTCCCCAGCCCTCTCTGCTGGGGGTCCGACCAAAGCCCCGGCTGGCACCGCTCTGCCCCAGTGCCCGGCACGCTCCCACGCTCACCTCGTACTCCTGGGAGAACTTCAGCCCGTCGTTGGCCTTCAGCCTGTCGATGTTGTCGGCGAGGTCCGTCACGGGGATGGGGGGGTGGTCGCGCATGCCTGCGGGTGCGACAAGGAGGGAGGGAGGAGAGGGAACGGGTCACAGCTCTGTGCGCCCGGGGGAGGCTCGACAGCAGCATGTGCACAGCAAAACCAAGAGGTGGGCGCGAGGCGGACACGTGGGACGGACGATGTGAAGCGCCGGGCGGGATGGATAGGAAGTCGGCGAGACCACGCGGCATGCGGCACGCGCTCTCAGAGCACACAGTTCAGTGGAACAAAAAGAAAAGTGATGTGCAGAATGGGCATGACCGGGTGAGCATGCTCAGACAGTACAGCCACCGGGCACCCAGAGCAGGCCACGCAGCGGGCAGGGGCTCGGGCAAGCCCCCGAGGGGAACGGGCCGAGGGGGTGCTGTCGGGGTGATTCCCAGGCTCCCACACGGGCTGGGGTTGAACACAGGGGTTCTCTGGCACTCTCACCACCACCAAGGGTTGAGGCTGATCCTCCTGCTTAGCCCTAACTACGGCGTTAGCCAAAAAGAAACTTGCCCGGACCTGTGGCAGGGGAAGCCCCTGCCAGTGTATGAGCACAGCGTTACGGGTGGGCGGGCATCGCCCTGTCCTCTGGGGAGCTGGGGAAAGGTGGGAATGACCCGATGGAGGAACTGCTGCTCCCCTGGTCGGGGATGGCATGAGTCTGAGAGCTGAGGAGAGGCTCTGCGCGCTGCCGGGCAGCTCAGGGCCTTCCAGTGGCCGGGGCAGAGCCAGCTCCAGGGCCCAAAGCCCAGCTCTGCCGGGCTGGGACGTGCAAACCACCGAGCACTGGGATTCAGGGCTCAGCCATCGCGACCTCCTTCCCTGAAGCTGAGACGGCGAATTGGCAGGAACGCGGCTGTGAAACACCTCATCCAAAGCCTGGCTCATCCAAATCCCAAGGCTCGTGACTCCATCGGCTGCTCTGTGGGTTTCCCAGAGCCCCCACGTGGGAAATAATGATTATTAATAGGCTGAAGCTGTTGATTCACACCCAGGGAGACGGGCTGGAGCATGGCCAGGAGCTTCTCGATGGCTCTGGAGCTTGAACGCTGCCGCAGATGGCAGCGGTGGGCCGCCGAGGTGATGGAGCAGTCCCCAGGCTGGGTACGTGCATTTTACACAGCGGTGACAAGTCATTAGGTGATAACAGGGAAGTGTCACTGCACGCTACACTGCAGCTGCTGCCCGGCAGGGCTCCTAACACCTCTGCCCAAAGCACCTGCCACTGCTGCACAAAGGCGAGCCCTGATCCACCACGCGCTCAGCCTTCCAGCACTTGACAGTGCAGGGCTATCCACGGGTGGCCGGACAGCACACGGACAGGTGGGGAAGGAGGGATCCCTCTTCTGCCTTGTGCTGAGGTCCTCCTGCAGGTGGTTCCCTGTTTGCCACCAGGATGCCCGCGGTGGCTGAGCAGGGCCCACAAAGACGATGCTCCGGTTTCTGCAAACTCCGCTCACTGGTGCCAGCGCTCCAGAGGCTGCAGCTCAGGAGCAGCCTTTGTAGCGCCGAGCTGTTATGGATGAGCAAGTAAATGAGGAGAACAGCATGGGACCAAGGCAGAAGTGTGGGGCTGGAGGAAGAGAGGCTGAAACATAACCACAGCATGTGGTTATCCCAGTGTGGTCGTGTATGAAGCACAGCAGAGCCACGGACCACAGCAGAGCTGCAGACATTCATCTCTGCTGAGAATTCAAGGGTATCTCTCCAAAATTCAGCTTTGCTAGTCAAAGGAGTGTTGTAGCACCAAAGGAGCTGCAGGAGCAGAAGGGGATGAAGAGGCAGTCGGCATCCTCTTATGGTGAACGTGGAACAACAGCCACATGTGGTGCAGGGTAAGGCAGAGGGAATTTGCATGGGATTTGTGCACACTACCAGACTTCTACATGATCTTCTAAGGATTTTGGCAAGAGAAGGTCGAGCTCTCTGCCAGGCTAGGAGGGCTGCGAGGTCTCACAGTGCCTGCAGGACTGCAGCCTGCAAAGCCCTTGGCTTTGCCTCTGGGGGCAGCACCTGTGCTACCTCTCCCATTCCTGAGTGTGGATGCCCAGACTCAGCAGGGAGGAGACACTTTTATGCCTGTTTGAGAGTGAACTGGAAGCTCACGAGGCAAAGAAGAGACAAAGGGGCAGTTACACCCACAGTCCTGATATTACTGCATCCCTTGGCAGGCGAAGGGCTGCCGCAGGAGCCTCCTGGCAGCCCGGCACCCAGCACCTCCCCTTCTGCCACACCGTGCTGTGCTGTGGGAGCCGCTGCGCTGCCGTGCACGCAGTACCCGCGGGGCCCGCGCGTCGTGGCCCAAAGTGGGATCACTGCTGATCTACAGTCTGCTGTGAGTGAGGGTGACCTTCATGACATTGAAACAGAAATTACAGAGACAAGAGAGAAAGGGAAAGAAAAAGCAAAAGGTGTCAAAAGATAAATACAGGAGTTAAAACTAACTTGAGATATTCGGGCAACTGGGGACACTGGCACCTGCAAAGAAAAGAAACGGGGCAAGAACAGAAATCCCATTAGCCTTTAGTCATCATTGCAGAGGTTCAGAAATGGAAAGACAGAGAGGTGAAGACGCAAAGGAAAGCACCACCTGCACAGCACCAGAAGCCTCCCAACTGCGCAGGGCTTTTAACTCTGATGCTGCCAGCCAAGTGGCAGGGTGGGTATGAGCAGGGAGCGGGAGCAGAGGCCTCCAGCCGATGCTGAGAGCCCCAATTCTCACTGCGCACCGCTGGCCGGGGCCTCGTGCCCGAGGGGAGGCAGTAAGGGTGGGTATATGTTGGGTACAGGGAGGTTTGTGCTACTTGGTGGCCAGGACTGCCCGCAGCCCCAGCAACCTCTGCTTGGTGCCCCAGAGCCTCCAGCTCGCTTGGAGCTCCTCAGCAGCACAATTCTGCCTCCCTTCATGGCACACTGGGACACTGCCTGGTCCCGTATCCTGCCAGCCACTTAGCAAAGCAGTGCATTAGTGCAGAGAGGGGAAATAACCTCTGTCTGAAGTAAGAACCACAAAAATGAGAAAGCTTAATATTTAATAACAGTAGCCCAATTAATTATGCATTAAACAAGGTTTTCCCTGCTCAGCAAACTCCGGCAGGGAGGCCGGCTACCGAGGCGTGCAGGGCCAGTGGCCAGCACCTCTTGTCAGCGCACCCCCGCAGCACCGCCCCAGCTGCCGGCGGGTGACAGGGGCAGCAGCAGGGGCCTGCTGGGCTCACTGGCTTTTGAGCCTCCTCGTTAACGAGTACAAGCCTGTCAGGAGCTGGAACAGTCATTTCTAGCCACAGGACACCTGCTTCCGCCCCACGGAGCCTCATTAGTGACGGGGGGGACGTGGTGCTGTCACTGGGTGGGGAGCACTGGTTGGCAGCATCGCAGGGCACTGCTGCCTCCAGTGAACCGGGCTCCTGGGGTTGTTTTTATCTCTCCAGAGAGATCTGCAAAATTAACAAATGAGCCGGTATCTCTGGCTTATTCTTAGGTACAGGTGGGAAAGGAAAATCTTCTGGACCTCTCCTCTCTCTGATGGCAGCTCTTGACCCTTCCTACAGCTCTAGCAAGGGATGCCCTTGCTGCAAACACCCGATCTCTTTGTTGGAGAGGGAGCAGGTGCCCGACCTCTTATGCTCCTCCACGCAACATGAACCACAAGCATACAGCAACATGTCCCCTGTGTCCCTGGGCTGTGGGACATGTCACAGAGACCCGTCCCCACGCCCAGGCACTGTGGCCATTGACCAGGTGCCCTGTTCAACACCTCGCTCCTCCCACGGAGCTGCGAGCTGTTGCTGACTGTGTGCGATCCCCACATCTCTTGCTGCTTGCCGTCATCTGCCTGTTGAGATCTCTCTCCACTGCAGGTGCCTCCCTTGCTTCCTACAGTGTTTTCCTCCTGTGTTGGTCTGTTGTGGCCAATTAATGTGCCAGGTTGGCTGACAACTGCCAGGCTGTTGCTTCATCCTACCCACAAAAGCTGCCATCGGTCCTGCCTGGGAGACGTAATTCCTCTGGCAGCTGCTCTGGCACAGAGGGAGATGCGCTGGTGAAACCCACGCCACCGCAGTCGGGTCTGAGCCAGGCCGCTGTGAGTGGCAAGAGGAAAGGCTCCGCTTGCCCTCCCTCCCAGAGGCAGCATGTTTACATCAAGAAATGACCCCTTCAAAACTCTCCTGTTAGACGAAAGCTCTTAGATGAATGAGCAGCGGGAGGAAAAGGAAAGTAGGTTACAGACCAGGAGGAGCTGCAAGTTAGAAGAGCGCTGTGCCTCATTTATTGCTGAACTGCTCCCTCCATCACAAAACCCAAGCCCTCCTCCACTTCGTCTAGGACTCAGGCTCTCTGAAAGGCTCTGAATGAGCTGGGGCGAGCCCGCCTCTGATCGCTACAATGACAGGCACTGTGCTTTCAGTGCCATCAGAGACAGACAGACACAAAGCAGCAGCATGAGACCTTTCTGCAGTGGGAAGTACAGCTGCCTCTGCAGGCTGGCAAACAGCTACAGCCTGAGGCACCAGAGGCCAGCGCAGGCATGACTGGAGATGCTCTGCAGTGAACAGTCAGATTCAGAAAGCAACAGCTGTTACTGAGCCATCGTCTGGACTGAGGCCACTGAAACCAGCAGTGCCCTTCACTGGGCAGCAGCACTGCCCGGGGAGCAGCGTGGGCTGCAAGGAGCTCTTCACCCTTAGCTGAGCAGAGCAGGAGAGTTAGCACACCGAACATCCCAGGATGAAGCTGCTGGGACACCCTTGCAGCATAAGAGCTCACCACCTCCCCAACCCTCCTGGATGCGGCCCCTGTGGCCAGCACCACACCAGCAGTGCTCAGCGCTGAGCCCCAGCCTGGACCAAGCCAGCACAGCACCTGGGATCAACGTGGGTGTGGGTGCTTGCGAGCTCTCCCAGCACTGCACGGGGACTCCTCCTGGCTCACAACGATCACAGTGGCTCTGGCTGTGTGTGAGCCTCACGTAGGACCTGACACACAACAGACACGGGCTGCCCCCATCTGGGTTCCCAGCCCTGTGTGCCTGCAGGGCTGGGGAGGAGGATTTGCAGGCAGGGTGGCTACCTGGATAACCCTGGTCTAAGCCCCATCTGTGCTCCTGTGACCACGAAGGTGCAGAGCTGCTGCGGGAAGGACTGTGACTCCCCCTCTGTCATGGTGACCTGGTGAAGGGGAACTGGGGCAGGTGGGACACGAGGGGGTTTGCTGCTCCTACCTGGAGTCTGGTAGTTGAGTCGCCTCATCTCAACCGGGTCAGAGGAATGGGCCAAGAGTGAGTCCTTCAGGCCGATGGAGTGCTCATCCTTGGAAGAGGGGGAGTGTGCCCTTTTCCTGTAGATGGAGACAAGCAGGTGAGCTCTGGCACAGACTGGCACAAACCACCCTGGAAAGGAGTCTGGGTGCCCATGTCCCAGATACCCAGCTCCATCCCAGGCTCCCTGGGGCTCTGGGCAAGTCACATCCTCTTCTGTGCCTCCCGTTTCCCACCTATGGAACAGGAATCACTGTATTTCAGAGATGGCAGAGGTTTGATTAGTGAGACACTTTGAAATGTGATATTCTGCATAACGTTTACTAGAGAAAAAGCAGACAGATGCAAGATCTCGTTCCCTTGTACTCCCTCTAGGAACTATTTCCTGTAGTGGAAGGATATAAGCCAATTTTTTTTTTCTCACGTATTAGACGTATTTAAATTTAGAACACTGTAATATAATAGTGTAAAGGCTCTTCAGGGTGTGTTTTATTGGGCCATTAATATACGTCTTGAATGGCTGAAGGCACCCAAGGCGTGTATTAATGGAACAATAAAATACACTGTTGTCTCTTCATGCTGTATTTATGCCTAAAGCAATGCCACCACCTCAGGCTCTTGCTGGAATTCACAGGCAAGGCAGGGACAGATCCAATCAAGAAGCGGACAAGTGAATACTAAGGAAAATCTAATACTGCAAACAGGCTTTCTAGCAATTCTCTCAGTCCCACTTCTCGCTGTATGTTACAAGTGCACTGGATATTCCCGTGCAGTACAGAAGGGTGCTGGGCAGGAGCAGGACAGGGACGCTCTTCTGAGCCTGTGCTGATCCTGGTGCTTTGCCAAGGTGCTGAGCGTGCAGCAGTAATACGCAGAGATTTTGTCTCCTGGCTACAGCCTGAAACTGGATTTTGCCTGATGGTGAACCCCTCTGCTGACCTGATGCTTTCTGCGAAAGAGGGAGCTGCACCGCTGCTAGCCTGCACAAACGCTAGCACGTTTACCATCCTGTAAATCGCAACAGTCAGTGTCTGCTTTCTCCTTCTTTGTGAGGCATTTCAAAGCACCCTGAGGGTTGCCATGCTCTGCACACAGGCAGCTGCAGCTCTGGACGGTGGTGACCCTGAACCACCCATGATCAGAAATGCTCTGAGCAGGCACAGGACACTATCACTTCCCCTGCCCGTTCTGGGCTGGCACTAGTGGTAATAAATTAAGTAAAATTTCGTGCATAAATCACGAGTGAAAACTGCTTTTCCTCTGAAGCACAGCCTGTGAGCAAGCTCCATCTGTAGCCCGTGGCTGCATCAGACACTGGGGTGGTTCAGTGGGGAGGACCAGCTTGTGAGTCTTACAATACTCTCAACACCTCAGAGGTGTCTCAACACCTCAGAAGCCTTCTAGCTGCCTGGACTGAGACAAAAGAGCCGACAGACTAAGAGCATTGATAGAAGGCAAGAAAAATACATGGCAAACAAATAAAGCGCTGTTCTTCCTCTCAGGAGCATAGCAGGATGTGCCATGTGCTACTGTGTGCCAGTCCCTGAGCCCTTGAGCAAGGTGGCCTAGCTTTGCTGGGGAATGGGCACGGCATATAATTAATGTTTGCCTCTCTCATTAGCCTAGTCGGGGCCACCGCTAAACAAACCTCCAGATCCCAAGCTAGCTACTGCTACTCAGGTTCTGTTCATTCCCATTGTAGATCTGAAATTGTGAATATGCTGCACAGATACCGCTGGGAGAAAAGCGGGAGGATAACAGAGCATCCTTCCGAGCACGCAGGTGGTGCTGGACACGGAGGTGCTGCTGCGTGGGCTAGGACGCAGCAGGGACACGAATGCTGAGGGTGAGCAGAGGGCTGGGGCTGCTTCCTGGTGCTCGACCCGCACCAGTCTGGGTTAAAGCAGAGCTAAGACAAGGTGGACGCAGCATCTGTGGGGCCCAAGTACAGACTCCCTGGGCAGAGGGGGAGGGGGCCATTTTCCCACCTTAAAGATCAGCCAACACTTTTGTTTCTTACAATTGCCTGGTATTTGCTTAAAGCTTCCTCGTTACAGAATGCAAGAATACACCTGCACTCTTGCTGGAACAGCGCTCTGTCTGAAGCGACTGAGAATACAAAGAAGCACCTATAACTGCTGCTGTTGTTGCTTCTGGATTTTTAATTTAATTGCAAAAACAATCTAGGAAGTCTTTAGGCTGGAACCATCTCCCTGCATCAGCCTGTGAGGGGCTAACAATTACTAGGAGGCTGATGCCTTTGAAGAAACAAAATCTCTGTAAACCCCCAGTGTTGGCAAGCCCCGTGCTCCCAAAAACAAAGATGCTCCTTACTTGTGCCAGGCTTGATATTTAAACAGGGAAATAGATTTGAAATTTTAGCAAAACAAGAAGATAAAATGGATTCGTACCTTTCTTGTTTACTAGATCCAGGGAAGAGCAGAAACAGAAGAAAGGAGATGATCACTGACACAGAAAGGCACTGACTGCACATGCACAGCAGAGCTCCATTTAATCAGACAACAAAAGCAGCTCCCTTCCCCAAGCTACAGATACACATAAATAGTAAATAGAGAGTCCAGGAGGAGCAGAACCTTGGAGCTGAGCTGACAGACAATATGACCGAGTGTAATTGAACAGGCTACGCAGATACATGCAAATACAACCTGCGGCTCCTTGCAAGGACTAACAATTGCCTTGCGCCACAGTTACAGCTCTGGCAGGATTGTTCTGCTACGTGTGAGCAGGAGGCTGCTTCAGCAGGGACGCAGCAGCCAGGACCCAGGGGCCTCAAGAGGAGTGCTCCTACTCTGATTTCAGCCTGTCACATCCACGTCCTGTTCTCACTAAGACCATGTTCCCCTGTCAAAATTCGCAGCAGTGGGGGCACCTGCCAGACATCTAGCAGGCAACTTCAGCAGGTAAGTGGTACTACAGATGTTCCTGGTGCTGCAAATCCAAGCTGTGAGACAACAGAGTGGTCAGACTGGCTTTAGAGACAAAGCTGCTGCTCTCCCCTGTCCCACTGCTCAGAGGTCTCCAAAATCCACAAGCAGCTCTGCGTCCTGGGGCTGGTATTAATTACCTTCTGCATAGCCAGTCCTGCAATCTTTATAAAGCAGCCTTCTGCTGTGCTGGTAGAGACCTTCCTCCACCCTGCGACCACCAAGGACTGTCTACCAGGGCACCCCCCATCTGAAGGCTGGAAGGAGTCTCGAAGGTGCCACCTCCTGTCATGCTCATGCTGTAACTGCAATGCCCTGGCCTAGATCTCACCTTTTGAAGAGGAGTATAGCGATGACGATGATGATGATTAGTATCACAGCCAGGACAGGTCCCATCACCCACAGCATCTCTGGCTCGTCCTGCTGCTTTGCTGAAGTCACTTCCATCACAATCTCATCGGAGTAGGGGCTGGCTGCGTATCTCTTCTGAACAGCACCGGCAGGAGAGGGAGAGAATAGCAAGCATCCGTTAGCCTAAAGCAGCAGCCACATCCCTGAAACAGAGGTTTTCCCTTGCCTCTGGCTAGCAGGGAACGGCGATGCTTCTCAAACCCCGGCAGCACACCGTACGATCCTCCCTCCCTCAGCATCAGCAGAGGTCACACTGCAGGAACAGCCTCTTCCTGGTGTGAAACATTCCCATGCCAGCAGCCTTCTGGCTAGCAGACTTGGCCCCGAGGTGCCAAACTGGAGCAGCCCAGCTAAGAGCCACTTGCCAGCCCTGGATTCTCTTGGAGCCAAATCACAGGCTTTTGAATCCCAACCAATTGCACAGTGGGGCTGGCTGATGATTCCTAAGTGGTTCATAATACCTGCTGTGCTGATATCAACACATCTCTCCAGGACAGGGCTATATTAGGAAAACCCCTGCTGGGCTAGGCGGTTTTCTTCAAGGAACAAAATGACAGGAACATTTTCTTCCTGGTGTCTCTGCTCTGATAAACAGACCTTGGAAAGGGGCTCACGCTCACAGGCCCCTTTCCAGAGATTTCTGCATTCTGGCAGCCCGGTGATTTATAACCTGAAGGGACAGCTTTCTAGCCCCACCAGCAAGACTGGATTAGCAGAGACCCAAACCATTCCTGCAGAAAAATGACCCTGCACCTGGCTTGTTCTGCTGCTGTTGCTAAGGCTTACGTAGCCGTGTTGTCCTTTCGCAGCTCAGCCTCGCTGGGTCAGAAGGGTTAAACGCTGCAAAAAGAAATCCTTTGCCCCTATTAGAGAGGGCCAGAGCTGCATCAGTTCAGTGCCTGTGGCTTCTGAGCAGCACCTGCTGCCCTGCATTAGGGACCTAGAAAAGCTCTGCTCTTGCCATCGAAAGTTTTGGTCGCTGAAGAGGTGACCAGGGATCTATAAATCACCTGCTTTAAGGTCGAAGTTTAAACATGTGCTCCATGTCTGCGTGCATGTGAGGGGATGAAAGAGAAAAATCAAGCATGCTGGTGTCACACAAATGCACGTCTCGGTCTCTTCTCAGAGGTGCCCTTGATCCCAGCCAGGCTGGCTTCACACACGTGTGCAGCACAGAAAATGATCTTCTCTGTAACATCCTTCTGGCAGCAAGCACAGGTGCAGCATCGTAGCTACTCTCCTCAGATTTATCAGTGGTCAGAGATGCCACTGGCTTGCAGGGCCAAGGGAGAGGCTACTGCTTTGTCTGTGAGACTTCTCAGCCCTACCAGAACCTGTTTCAATGACCCTGCCACAGCTGATGGCTCCTGCTTCAGCTCTGTTCTTACAGCAAATCTGCTTGGGACCACTGCAACACATCAGCCTTCTTCTACCTGCCCGGTTCAACAGAGGCCAGCTACAGCTCTGAGCATGGCAGAGACCAGAAGATGCCCCAGCAAAGGTGAGAGGTCAGGGCAGAAGGCCTGGGGCTTCTCTTTGTAGGGGCAGGGGGCTGCTTGGAAAGGAAGGCACAATGGCTTTACCCATCACTGCCCAGAAAGGCCAAGCTGCAAAAGGCAGGGGAATAGGTTTGGGGATGCCGCTCTGTGCAGCCAGGTAACGTGCATCCATCTCAAAAGCTTTGTGCAGGAGGCCAAGATTCACATTTCTGCAGGCACACATTAAAAATGGCTCCTTCCAAGAGAAGGCACAAGCCGAAGAGATCAGAGGGACTGTTATCTTGGTGGCATTTCCAAAGGCAGACTGTGAGGCGCAGGTGCCCCTGATCTCACAGGTGGTGTTTCAACGCCTCACCCACCCCACCTCTGCTTTAAAAAAGCCTAGTGCTACACTTGCCTGCTGACACTAGAGACACAGCAAGCAATTTCAGAGGAGCTGAGCGGGGGAGACGGTGCACAGCCCTGCAGAGAGTGTCTCATGCTTCAAATGAAAACGCGTGTGATGCAGCAGGGGATGCAGAAAGGTGGTAGCTAGGAGCAGAGTGTGAAAACCCTGCTTGCTGGTGGCTCACCGGAGGGCTGTGGCAGATCTGTGCTAGGGAGGAGACGATGTTAGTCTGGGATCATCTGGTTACGGTCATCTCTTCTTGACAGGGATTGCCAGCACAGCATACCCCGAGGCCTCTGCTTTACCTTATTGTTAATCTGTGACTCTCCTCCCCTCACCAGCGTGCACATCTTGCCACAAGAACACGTGAGCTGGATGAGTAATGAAGAACTTGACCAGCCCTAATGAGCCATTACACGCAAATGAGGCTGAGGAAGGAAGCCGCAGCTTGGAAGCCGACCAAAGGACTCTGTACGTCTCTATTATTCCCATTATTTACACACTAGCCACTGCCACCGCCACTCCTGCCCTCCCTGTTTACAGCTGGACACTGATGCAAGGTCTCGGCGTGCTGCTCCCTGCTTATTGCACCAGCTGCTCCCTTCCCCATCACACGCCCAGGCCCCGCGTGCCTGGTGACATATTACTGATGAAGGCACGGCCCATTTGCCTCCAGCAAGGAGAGACACGGGAGTGAGAATCTCCACACAGCAGGCACGTGTGCAGCCCACCCTGCTGCCAGCCCTGCGACAGGAGGCAGGTTTGCTTTTCCAGCTGGGAGCGCGATTCTGGCCAGAGAAGGACCAGGGGGAACATCCTGCTCCCTCCAGAGCCTCGGCAACCACTCTGTAGGACAGGGTCTCAAGGGGCTGTTTCCCCCAGGCATTTACTTGAACCGAAGCAGAATGAGGAACTCCCCCATGCCAACCACGTGTCAGGCTCCCACCTGCACTGAGCTCCCTCAGCTCCGCTAGGAAAGGCAGAGCCTCCCTCCCCAGCAGGAAGCCCTTACCGTGTCTCCGTCCTCCAGCGAGGCCAGCACGAAGCAGCGATAGCTCAGGTCTTCAGAGAGGGGCTTGTTGTAGAAACCTTTGTAGTTCTTCTCATCCCCCAGGGTGAAGGTCTCAGGCAGCACATCCACTTGAGCAGCAATGTAAGGCTTCAGCCTGTCTGCCTGGCGGCGCTGGCGCCTGCTCTGACTCCCCTGGCTGATGGCCTCCAGCAGCTGGGGACAAACAAGGTGCATCACTACTGCTTCGCCCAGCGTGACACCGCCTGGCGCTGCTCCCTTACCAGTTGTAGGACTCAGCAGGGAGGAAGGGAAGGCAGAAAAAAACACTGGTTTTGATCTGGACATGGTACAAGAAGCCAGAGGGATGTGTGTCTGTTTAGGCGTTGCTGGGGCACCCATCTGCAGACCCTCACTGCAAGCACCTCTTGGTTCTGGGCAAGCCCTGAGCCCTGGGATGCTGACAGTGAGTGGCAGCCCGGCTGACACCCAGAGTTAGCGCATCCCAGTGGGCTGCAAGGGAACCGGGCTGTATTTTGTGGCCCAAATACTGGCATGGACAGCAACTCACATTCTCTATGGCCACTGGACGTGAATTACAGCTGATGCTGATGTAGAGGGAAGAAGTGACACTTGCTGTGTCTTTCCCTTCTGTCGGTGCTTCGATATTTCACCTGCTGCTGGGTTGCAGGCAGAGCTTTGTGTAAATCACAGAGTGATAACAGATTTCATGGGATGTTCGGAGTAAAAATGGCAAATTTCATAGTCAGCCACAAATTCATGAAAAAGGATATAAACACACAAAAATTCAATTACACTGCTAAGAAAGACTCTCAGATGTTTAAAAATGTTTTTCTAATGAATAAAAACGAATACCAGGCTTGGAACAGAAATTCTAATTTAAAATGAAGAAAGAGGCATGAAATACATTTCACACACGAATGTATCAGTGCAGCATTGTCAGGGCAGGCAGGGAATGTCAGTGCTACACTGGGGCTGGGGACAGTGACGTGCACACAAAGCTGTGCTGCTGAGCTCACTCCCTCTGACGTGAGAGCTAGGCAAGGCACCCCCTCCTCTTCCCTCTCATCAGTCCATCCTTGCCCTCTCATGAACAGTCATGTTAGAGAAAGCATGGGGGAAAAGGCAGAAAGATAGCCTTTGGATGGTGGCGTTTGCTCCCCTGTTGTGTCTTGGCTGAAATTACAGCTGAGTTTTTGGGGGCAGAAAGCACAGCAGTATGTGTATGACACCACGGGGCTCCAGCTGTGCTTGAGGCTGCTGGATGTTGCTGCCACCTCTACACGTAACACGCCAGAAGTCTGCACCAAAGGAATGCTAGGCTTGCACAGTTCAGATCCTCAAAAAGTAGAAAATGTCAGAACTAATAGCACCCAGGCAAAAATAATTCAGCTGCCTGATATATGGGCACCATGTTACGATCCTTGACTACATGGTCACATACTGTCTTCTCTGTAACTCCCCTGCTTTGCTCAATACACAGGACAGACAGTGCTTAATCAAAGAGCAGCTATTCCATATTTTGCTTTCTTCTTTGCATTATGCAGCCTGAGGCCTTGTTTATTGCTTACTATTCAAACCCAGCTCTGAAGACAAAATTAATAATTTCCTCGTGGGCTTTTCTATGGTGCTGATCACTGTAATATTACAAGTGCTTCACAAACATTAACGATCTTATCTTCCAAACACCCATATGAGGTGAGATGAAAGCGATTATCCTCATTTTACAGATGGAGAACAGAGGCACAGGGACAGTAATGAAAAAAATGTCCACTAATTTTGAATGTCAAATTGAAAAGCTTGTTTTGTTTTTAAAGAAAACTCAGCATTTTTTACTTCACTGACTGTATCCAGCAGAGCTGCTATCGACTTTCTCTGCAGCTGGGGATGCTTAGGCTTTGCAACTAAGGCTCCAGGATCTCAAACTGAGCACTCCAAAAAGAAGCAAGACAGTGGCTGCTAATACAAAAGTTGTTTTAAATCATTGCCCAGGTCTAAGTAAAACAATAAGAGATAGAAAACAGTCCTCTGGATAGCTTTATAACTATCTAACGCACAAAATCAAACCATCCTTTCTCATCCCAGTCTTCTCTTTCTTGTAACAACTTCCAGCTTCTGCAAAGAAATGATGCAGGAGGCCTATGGCTGGTGGTTCGTCATCACACAATTCTGCTTCACATGCAGAACAGATCCACCCGTACGTGGAATGAGCTGGGACCCCATGGAAAAGGCTGTGCAATCACGTAATTAAAGATTAATGATAAGCAAGGGCTGACTTGCATCTTCTAACACTTTGTAATTTCTCAGTGCTTAAAGCTTACAACTTTTTTTTTCTTTTTCTTAATGGACCTGCGTGTGAATTCTGTGAATTTGTGCGCGTGATTTCTTGGAATTTTTCCTAATTACTTTGGGTGGATGGTGTGTGTGAGGAAGA
The DNA here is from genome assembly GCF_040182565.1 of Anser cygnoides. Lineage (NCBI taxonomy): Eukaryota > Metazoa > Chordata > Aves > Anseriformes > Anatidae > Anser > Anser cygnoides. Next base: position 22,605,792 of record NC_089880.1, on the reverse strand, counting down.
AAGAGCCCACAAACCCCTTGCATGAGATTCTCCTGACACCTGCACATGTACCGTGCCATTAGTGTCGCAGGACTCCTGCACAGGGCAAGCTGCATCTTGGGGTGAGTGTGCATCTTGGGGTGCAGCTGTGCTGCTCCCAGGAGGCCTGGGCAAAGCGTGCCAGGCGCTGGGAGCCCCTTCCACTACAGCAGCTGCTACGGACTCCTACCTGGTCCAGCTCCATCTCATCAGGTGTCCGCCAGCGAGCAGTCAGGCTGCTGGTGCTCTGATCCGCGGGCACGACCACGATGTAGTACCACCTGGGAAGGAAGGACAGCATAAGCACTGGACCCTAAGACATCTCTCCAGCAGGTCACCGAGTAACACGTGCCATACCCCTCCCCGAGAAGACCTGCTGCACTCCCTGCCCTCTAAGCAGTGGAAGGGCTCAGTGAGGAAGAGGCCAGCTTTCCAGCTGCACCAGAGAAGAGAACACTCCTGTTAGCGCTCATTAGGTTAATGAAGATCTACAGACTGTGCTCCAGAGGGTGGTGTAGGAGCTGCGAGAAGGACATTTATATAATCGGATTGTAGCAAGAACCCTGGGGGAATTGTGCTTCAGCACAAGGATACCACAGTAACGAATAAGACTTCTACAAACTCGCTTTTTTAATCTCCTTGAGGCTTTAGGCATTATTTATTTAAAGGATATTATACAGTGTCAGAGAAAGTCCCTCCTGATCCTCAACTGTGTTTTTGCTGGTAGCATCTGGAGTATACCCACCAGGGCAAGGGCAAACTGTCAGAGAATTGTCTTAATTTTATTGCACATAAATATTTGCTCAGGAAGAGCCAGCAGTGTGATTCCACGTTATGGGCAGACGCCTGGCTCTGTACAGCAGCCTGCTCTGAAATTCCCTCCCAGGTTACAATCCCGACTGGTTGGCAGAGACTCGCCCTGTGCTTTTCCCTATCTCCAGCCCCCCCAGCCTGCCTTCTCCACCTGGGGACAGCACCTACCTAACGGGCACGGTCGTCTGGACTTTGGGAAGGCTGAGCGTGAATTTTCCCTCCTGGATGTACTTGTCTGTGGCGATGGGTTTGCTTTGCAGGACATCAGGCGCAGTGCGGATTGAGACGAGGTGCTGGAGCCCCCCAGCGCTGCTCCCGCGGTTCATTAGCACAAAAGAATAGTCCGTGTCTGGCTGGAGGTCACTTATGAGTTTCTTCATCGAGTGGCCGTCCACCTCCACGCTCTGGCTGTTGTACAGAATCTGAAATGGGGAAGAGGACACGCTCATGCAGCCGACAGCTGCTGATGAAAACTCACGCTCAAAATAGCAGCGGCGGAGCCGACCGTTTGGCTCCGGGCCCTCCCTCAGGTGGTTCAGCCACCCTGCGCTTCGTAAACAGCCATAAATCTTGCCTTAAAGAAGAGCAGCCCCTGGCAGGGGGCTGAGCCGCGCTCTCCGCAGGGCGGCGAGGGGGCACCTGGGCAGAGCCCGGGCGGGCAGCGGGGAGCCCAGCGGTGCCACGCGCGCTGCTTTCGGCGCCGGTTCGGGGAAGGGCTGCAGATGGCTGTGTTTTGCCCCCGCGCGGATTTGAACGGGTCTTTTGTTCCTCGTCTCACGAGGCTACAACACACAATATGCTTTCGGTGTAAAATCCCATCTGCTTTACATCGGTGCTGCTCCCGTGCCTCCCAGCTGATGGAGCGGTTAGTGCGGAGCTTAGAGCTTCCCCCTCCCAGCAAGGTGACCTGGGGGGGGGTTACGTGCCTCGTGCCTCGCCGACGAGCTGACAAATCCCGCGCTGGGCTCGCAAATTGGGACCCGAAACAAATGGCGGCTCCGCAGGTGTGACGCCCGTCACCATGACAACAGGTGCTGGTGCCACGCAGGGGACCCGCGCTGCTTTTCGCTGCCGCGCTTGCAGCAAGGGGCTGCGGGCAGGACAGAGCAGGGCCACCGGCGGCCCGGGGCAGCGGGTGGCCCCCCCCATGCATAGCCCCCCTGCAGCCCAGGCTGCCAGCCCCTCAGCTAACGACATTTTGTCCTCGTCCTGCTTCAGATACACCGACCCCTGCCCAAGGCGCGGCAGCCGTGGGCGCTGTCTGCCTTGGGAAGCTCCATCCTGCTATCGCTAGAACAACCCCCATACCCCAAAACCCCAGGTGCGGGCTCTGCAAAGCCAGAAACTCAGACAGATCCCAGAGGCAGAGATGAACGGCATGTAGAGAACTGGCGGGAGCAGAGGTTGTGCCCCAGCAGCAACGAACCAGCTTGCTGCCTTCCACCGGGCAACCTTCCAGCGTGGCAGGGGAGCGCTGGATGCCTGACAGAGGCGCAGAGCCACGATGTGCCAAAAACGGGCAAGGGCAGAGCTGGAGCATGTTAAACCACGGCAGCTATTACATGCCACAGGCAGAGACCACACAGTGAAACGTGCTCTCTCCAACGGGGGCCTTGAGAGAGAGAAGACAGCTCCGTGGAAGAAAAATTACTTGAAGTCAAACAGATCTCTTGCCAGCTGAGCCTGCTGCTCAGGCTGATGCAGGCAGCAAGGGAGGGACTGAACTTTCCTTCCAAGTCACCTTTTTAGCAGGTGGCAGCAATCTGCAGAAGGCTGCTGGCTCCCTGGGACAAGGGCAGCTGATTAGCACTGCTCTAGTATTTAGTGCTGGGGCTGGGAGGTGGGGGGAGGCCCTCGAAAGCGAGCAGAGCACAGGGAGCAGGCTAGGCCTGGGAAGTGCACCTCTGCTTCTGTATTATCCAAACAGCTAGCCATGACATGCTTCAGATCCTCTTCTGATCACTTTGCATAGAGGCTGGGATAGAAAAGGAGCCCCATTTCTTGTGCTGCTGGCTCCTGAGGGTGCCGCAATCTGAGAAGGGATTCCCAGCAGAGCAGCACTGAGGAGCCAGAAATGGAGGGGAGAGAATCCCCCTTGTTTGTTGATGTGTTTCAGTCTTCAGGGATGAACTGCAAAACTAAGTCCTAAGTACTAAAATAATGTAGAGGTTTGCAGGGACAAAGCCCCTGCTAGATGCCCCACGTGCAGTAAAGGCTGTCAAAAGTAGGATGGCTGGAGGAGTTTGCTCTGCTCTGACTCCCCTTTAGATATGTTCTCCTGGGCTTTAAATCCCTTTGTCTAGAGACATGCGTGTCAGAGGGGTGCTAAAGCCAATGCAAAAAGGTAAAATGAAGAAATGTCTCTTGTAGCACTGGGATATCAAATAATTATTCGGCAGGTTTCGCCCTGCTCTGCCACACAAGTCAGCACAACCAAGACAGGAGTAGCAGACCTCACGTTACCTTAGCAGCTTTGCTGTCTGTCCCAGCTTGACCCCTTGCAACGATAGTGCTGCAGTACAGGTCCAGATAGTCCAGACAAGAGCAGGTCCTAAGCTGTCCTGGGGAGCAGCGGGACCTCACCTCATTTGCTCCAACACAGACGAGCAAAACCAAAATTCCAACATTAATAACTACGCTGGAATGACACAAAGTCCGCGATGAGTTCCGTTGCCTCTCAGATGAGAGAATTCTCATTATGGAGCTTTCCCTAATAAAGGCATCACCAACTGCTTCTGCTTGTGCTCTAGGGAAGACACTTGCTCACCAACTGCCTGTGCATGAGGCATCTGCTGGGGACACAGCTGTTCTCCTGGGGCAAGCGGAGGCCAAAAAGATGGTCAGGCACTTCAGTTCAGTGTTTCCCTGCTCGCTCTGCCTTGGAACCAGCCAGGACACAGTCCCTGATTCAGCTCCAACACCAGATGATGATTTTCACTGCCATGCACAGAAATTTTTGTCTAAAGACAGTGAAATTAGCATTTGCAATGCTTTCCCGAACCATTCTCTGCCCTCCCCTTTCTTCACCGTTGCTGTAGCAGTTCCACATTCCTTCACCTGCCATAACACATTGTCTTCTCAAATGTTATGCACCATTAGGTAAGGTCTCTACACAAACCTTACAATAATGTAAGGGCTCAGAAACAGTCATTCGCGTGCAGCAGAAGATGCCTGGGAGCTCAAGCAGGAACACTATTTAGAGGTTGTATCATGGCCCACTGGTAACTACTTAAGTCAGCAGCAAATTTGGCCCAAGGGCTCTGAACTGCCAAACATTGCTGACTAGCCCATGGATTGCTGTAAAATGTCATTTGTGTTGCTCTTACTCACAAGAGAGAATTTGCAAAGCTAGAAGCTAGGTGGGTCCAAATGTCACTGCTGAAGGTCTGCTGCTTCATTTCAAGGTAGCAAAGAATGTATTGAACTAAAAGGTGAAAAGACATGTAGTGTGCAATACTGCAGAAAAATAACTACTGGATGGAGAAGCAGACAAAGTTGACTTTATGGGGGGGAAGGAGTACTTGCTGCATTCCACAGGGCACAATGCCAGAAAGCACTGCCCAGGATTCTTGGGGTTTATTTCTGAACCTGCACCATTACCATTTGGAAAATGTGCTACTCCCCATTTGTACAACACCTTGTGATGCTGCTTTCAACCAATATATCCTCCATCCTGCTCTTCAGCTGAAGAATGTCTCAGGGAAGTGCAGTTTCCCCAAGGAGAAGGTCACATCTGTCTTACACTTTCCATGAAAGCTCCAGAATGCCTTTCTACAAGCATGCTGAAACAAAAAAGGAATGGTGCCTCTGCTCCACCACAAAGGCTGGGCAACATTTTACAAGGAATTTATCTCCTGGACCAGAAGAAACTGAAAATTCCCTGAAGAGAACGAAAACCTTCATTATTGATTTGGTAGCAGTAACATTTCCTAAGGTCTCAGCTCACCCTCTATAAAAAAACAGCAGCAGTCCTGCTTGTGCCTCACTATTCATTGTCAGAACAATATCTACTTTAATTAAATCTGTTAAAGTAGAATATGACACCCTTTGGGACATAGATTTAGCGTGAGACTGTTTATCAAGTGTAGATAATACTAATTGTTCCCATGGAGATTTAAATGCTATGCTAGTTACAGTATTAGGCTCTGGCCTCAGCATCCCGTGTGCCTGAATTAGAGGAGAGAGGTGAACCTTGTTTATAAAAATACCAAGTCCTGAAAGTTAAGGATTTCTTTCGAGTGGCACAGTCAGTGACTTGGAGCTGACCCTCTTAGCTCCTGGCCTCCGCTCATATGCGTCTGCAAGCTGGGGAATATTAATAGAAAGAAGACACTATTAGAGAAATATCCTTGTAACACTCTTGTTTGCATGACTGCTCTTCAACCAGCAAGTGCTAATGCCATCTGCTCCCGTGTCATCCGAGGGTTAACCCACCGCAGGGGCAGACCCTGACTCACTGTCTGTGTCAGCAGCTGCAGCTATGAGGCCGAGACAAGAAATCGGTGTCGTGCCTGATCCTGGCTACCTCCAACCAACCCACCATCCTTACGCATTAGTAACGCTCCAAAGGTCACCCCGTTCCTTCCTCGCAGCGAGCTGTCAGACAGAGCTGTGGGCTTTGTACCACAAGAATAAGGGAAGGTGGAGCAGACTGGTTCTTCAGCAGAGTGCAAAGTAACAAGGATTGGTGAAGTTCCTTGCGGCCGTATATCTGAGTGCTGATCCTAATGCAGCCTACACCTGGGAAAGCTTTGAATGCCATGAGGTCTTCACAAAAGCCTTATCTGCTTCAGCTGAACTCTACATATTAACAAGTGTCTGCTATTGATCACGGTAATTTAACTTTAGGATTTAGACAAGGAGAATTAGCAATAAGGAAGGGGAGGTGCTCACACACATTGATTGATACGGATGTAGCACCAGATCTTCCTCCCCTTCCCCGGGCCATGGCTCCTCCACGGCTCATGCAGGCCTTGAATTTGCATTTTAGGCACAGCATGGCAGAGTTCATGTGCAAGGAGGAAGGGAAAGCATGCTGCTGCCAGCCCAGGCCACCTCAGCAGAGGCAGCAGACAGCTGCTGAGACTGGGTGGAAGATTAGCAATGTGACATGTTGGTCTCTTCCCCTAAGGGAGAGAAGCTGTACTGGGATCTGCAGAAATTTCCACCCTGTCTGTGTCTTTTACCCACATCAGTGATCCAAACTGCGGGACAAACGAGAGCAGGAAGACACTGGGTCACTGGTCTTGTCTGCAGCCTGGTGGATGATGCTACATCCAGACCTGTGGGGTTCCAGATTGGAACTGTGTGAACAACCAGTGCAACTGCTCACCAGCTACACATTGGTCGTGGACCAGGGGAGACCACTCCTCTTAGAAAATGCACACTGCAAGTTTCAGGGACACTATGAAGGGGAGAGTGCACACTTAACAAAAGTACCCATGGACAAGACAAGTTTCTAGCTGGATGGTGAGAAGCAAGAAATACATATTATGATTCCTGAGGCAGCCCAGTTCTCAGACTGCCCCCTGCCCAGCACAGGCCTTCCCTCCTTGACATTTTCTGTTGGTGCACTTCAGCCAACATTGTTCACTCTTCTTTACTAACATGAGCAGCAGCTGCTTCCTGGCTATTCTGTAACTGATCAAAAGAGAAAGAAATCAAGAGAATTGTAACACCTTCTAATTCCTTAAGAAGGGTGAAAGGAGGAAAAGTAAGCAGCAGTGTGCCCTGCTTTGTGCCATGGCTCCCATGCGGGTGCTCAAAAGCATGAGCAGGTACCTAATCTGGGCTTGGAGATCTGGGCTCCACAAGACCCCAGACCAGCAAGCAACGTGACCTTGCCCTGCTGGTCTCTTGCCTGATGGCCTGAAAACATCATGCAGTAGGTCTGCTTTCCACTGCGCTGCTCAGTGCCACAGGAGGAGCTCCCTGTCCTCTGCATCCCACCCTTACCTTAAAAGGCACTGCAGATTTATAGGAGTCAGGCACTTCCCAGCTCAGCAGCACAGACGTTTTCATGACGGCGTTGACGCGGAAGTTCTTAGCAAACACTGAAATGAAAAACAAGATCTTTGAGCACTGTAAGGCCAAGTCAGGAGGGAGCGAGGCAGCAGCTCAGCTCCAAGTCTCTCTTTGTCTAACTTAGCAGCAGAGGTCGGAGAGTTCAGCTACAGCAGAGAAGTGAGATATGAGGAGAAAAGAGCAGCAGCCTTTTACCAAGTCCCAGTCTCCAGTGGAGTTTCCGTTTTTGACTATACTTTCCACCATCACAGAAAGAGAGCCATCGGCTGAACTGTAGCCTTCTCTTCCCCCCTCTGCTCGCACTCTGCTGGCCCTTTGCCATGATCAAAAAGCAGTGGTGCTCAGGTACTGGATCTGCAGATGATCCTACCCAGCTGTCTGCGCCAGTTCGAGCAAGAGCCTTTCATGTACAGATAAAACAGCAAAGTGTGCCTGTGGAGCGATGAAGGCAATTAAGCTACCACCAACTCCCCCCCAAAACGACAACTTTAAGGAAACCTTCACTGAGTCTCCCCTCGCTGAACTACTTCTACGCTAGGGAGCCACACGGTACCTGATCTCATTAGGCAGAGCCAAGGGAAGCGCAGCCTCATGAATGAAAGCAAAGGTCCCTGTCCTGGAGCCAGAGTTTGCTGCTAGGGCTTGTTAGAAGGGCACTTACCTTGCTCGACAGGCATGGTCCGGGACTGGATGCTGGGGCTGAGCGGCCCAACCCCCTTATTGGTGCGGGCCCTCACTTTGATGTCGTAAGTGGTATCGGGCTTCAAGTTCGTCAAAGTGATACTTGTGTCCTTGGTGATGTTAACGACGTCCTGCTGGCTATTTATGTCTCGGTATACCACTGTGTAGTTGACAATCTTGCCGTTTCTTTCTGCCAAGACCGGGGGGTCCCATGCAACCTCTGTGGTGGAAGTAGTGAGGCCCACCACACGCAGGTTCTGTGGGAAGCCACTCGGCACGTCTTCTGCGGTAGTGATCTCCTTCTCAAACTCCTCTCCCGGACCGGCTCTGTTCTTGGCGGACAGCTTGAAGAGGTACGTGGCCCCCTTGTGCAGGTTGGTCACAGTGTAGTGATGGTCTCTCTTCCCGAAGTCTATCGTGTTCATCTTTTCCTCATCAAGACGTCTGTACTGCAGCCGGTAACCCAGCAGCTCCCCTACCATCTCCTTGGGTGGGTGCCACTGGATGAGGGCTGTGTTCATGGCTGTCGTGCTAATCATCATGGTGGGCTTCCCCGGGACTGCAACATAAACACACAATGACCATCTGTAGCCTGGGAGGAGGGGGAGGAAGGACAGCTTCCGTGCTGCTCAGTCCGTGAGGATTGAGGAAAGTGGGAAAGTTCAGACAACAGGGTGAAGAGGACGACAGACAATTCACACGGATAGAGGCAGACTGACCCTAATCCGGTGCCGAGGGAAGCTGGAGCCAGCCAGCTCTTGGCTGCCATTTTCCCAAGTGCTGCCATCTAAACAGGCAATAAATTCAGCCATGTCCAGCCCCCAAAATCATCCCCTTTTACAGGAAAGGTTTAAGGTACCTCAAAGCATCACATTTATCTCAGAGATCTGAATCGCGTGCTCCTACTCAGTGATCTTCAGACACTCCAGCTAGTGCACAGCACCAGGCCACGCTGGCCCCAGCGCAGTTCGACAACAGACACACAGAAGCCCAAGTCTGTCTGGAAGAAGACTAATTTCATCCTGAAACCTTGCAGTTTTACCATCTGCAGAGGCAGCAAGCGGAGCTGGGTGGGCCGTTTGCCATCAGAACACATTTTGGTTTAGCTGATGAACAGATTCGTGATGTCAGTGCCGATGTGAGAGGTGAGCACAAGCGTTCCATGGGATTTTTGTTTATGCTGAGCAAGTCAAGGGGTGTTGCCGTCATGGGTTAGGAACTGATGGCTTTAAATTGATGGTTTAATACCTTGATCTCCTTCAGTTAAAAAAGGATGCGTCTTCACTCCACATCAGCTCAGATTTGTAAACAAATCAACTGATCGGGAAGATACTCAGAATCAAAGGGATGGGGCCACGGATATGAAAATGAAAATGGGATTGTAGCCAAACCTGGCTAAATACCCTTGCACAGTTTTGGAACATTTAAGCCCAGAGATGAGCACAAGAGAAACACGTATTTGATGGAATTATGCCTCAATTCTGCCATCAGAGGGCGATACCAACACTCCCCTTTGAGGTCAAGCCTGCAGATGAGCCAGTACAAAGGCAGCTCTGGGGGTGGTTTTGTAGGCATTTAAGACATACAATTAAATTTCCACTGCCAGTGCCATCCTCCTTGCACTCATAATACAATGTCTAACAGCAGCTAGTGCTATGGGACACATTATTTTCAAAGTTGATTCAAAATATTAACTTTAAATGTACATCATAACATTGGAAGACTCACCGTGGTTTACAGTGCAACACTGGGATGTTTAGGAAGCTTTTCCTGTTCATAGGACAGCTGTAGCAATTTGATGAACAGAGCATACATCATGGTGAGGCACAAGGGAGACAGCATTTGAGACTGTGACAGTGGAAACTACCTCTGGAGCTCCCCGTATGCAGCACGGAGGAGATGGCAAGCTGTTCCTTGTTTAAAAGCACCAGGAACAAACGCTCTCAGTTTGCACAAGCTGCATTCCCATAATAACAAGTGGTAAATACCGTTCCTGTGGCCGGTGTGAGAAACAGCAGGATTATCATTTGTAGGACAGGTCTAGTGAGTGGGAAATCGAGGACAAGACAATGAGAACTAGCTGGTGTCACCGCCAAAGGCAAGCTTGACAGCATCCGGAGGAAAGCACCTGATGAACTCCTGGGTGCCCCTGCTCCTGGCCGAGGCTCCTGTGTTGCACTAGGCACAGGGTACAAGTTTCTACTGAGACAGCAGAACTGAACTGGCTGGGATCACCAGACCTAGAAGTTGTGTCCGCAGCACTCCTACAGCGGGGTTTGTTGCGTTCCAGATTTTACCAAGGCTCTAGGAGCAAGCTGGCTGAGCTATATACGGCAGGGAAGGCAGTGGTAGCAATGGCTGGGGGGAGCTGAGAAGTGCCTCTGAGGAGCCCTCCGTGCCAGCGGCCATCCCAGGCAGCGCTGCAGTCACCACAGGAAGCAAGAAATGGCACTCGCCTAACTCCTGCTGCAGCAGGGACAAAATGAGGACAGGCTGTGACTCCAAAGCTGAGGGAGGGCCTGGACTTTTAGATTTCCTCTTCCCAGGTCTCTGGACTATGCAGATGAGCTCAGACCCACAAGCTTCATTGCTCTCTTGCGGGCCCTGGCAGTGTCCATCTCTTTGCTGCACTTTGCTCAGGTGATCCATTGGCAAAGCCTGTAAGGAAGGGCTGGAGATCCCAGGAGTATGCACCTCTGCAGCACCTCCAGCCCTCTCGCTTCCTCCTGCACAGGTGCCGTGGCCGTACTCCCTGGGCACCTCCCGGGAGGTTTCCCCACCACCCCTGCAAGGCTGCGGTCCCTGCTCCCCACGCTCACCTGCCCCCGTGGTGGTGATGACTTTCGGCTTGCTGCGGGCGCCGTCTCCCTTGGTGGTGTAGGCAGCGACCGTGACGGAGTAGGTGGTTTCTGGCAGCAGGCCTCCAATGACCGTCTCCTGGGAGCGCGTCCACGAGGCGGCGAAGAGGCAAATGAGAAGAGCAAATACCCATTACCAGAGTGAGCAGAAGGAGGGCGCCGGGGTCAGTGTCTCCAACAGCAACACACCGGCATGCTCGCTGGCACACACTCATGCATGACACCCAAGCACACACGTCTCGCCCAGCTGGCACCCCCATGGAGCCAACAATCGGTAACTGCCACCGCCCCACCGCTCACCTGCCTCATTTCACCCTGTCTCTAACTCGGCCCTCCTGGGGACCCACGAGTAACCTGTGCACAGGAAAAGGGAATGGCCTAACCCCCGTGCCCCATCCCCACAGCCCCTGCCGAGAGGAAGACTTGCTCTGGAGAGGGCCCCCCCATGAAGGCAGACCAGCCCAGGGACGCGGCCACCCCACACAGAGAGTACGAGGACCGTGGAGCTGTGAACCAGAGCAGAAGCCAGTTCAGCCAGCTGTGGAAACCTCGTGGGGGCTCGTCTGGGGATTTTTAAGGTTGTCTCTTGCAGCTGAGCCGCGGGGAGAGCAGGGGGGCAAGGCAGGCAGCAGTGAGCCCGGGGAAGGAGCACCTGCAGCGCCGCAGCACCACGTTCGCCCTCCCCGCGGGGCATGGCAGGGACAGACGGGGTCAGCACAAGGCACTGGCAAGACCCGAGGGAAAACCCTGCGCCGTGGGAGGTCTGAGAGGAGGCGGCAGGGCGCTAGCATCCTTGCATGCTCTGGCTTCCTCTGGGCAGGAGGAGGGCACGGCTCCGCACTTCAATGCGAGATCAAAGCGCGGAGCCCCGCTCCTCCCTCCTGGCCTCCAGCGGCAACGTGACTTGTGCCAAGCTCGGCTGGCCAGGCCCGCAAAGGTGCGAGCACAGCAGCGATCCACAGCCCAGGGCAGCTACCCCTGAAGGGCCTTCAGCTGGGGGTGCTGTGAAAGGGACTGGGACCATTAAAACTAAGGACAAGGGCCCTGCGGTGGCTCCCAGAGCACGGCCAGTCTCCCAGCACTCACTCACACAGACACCCACGCCGTTAAAGCTGTTGATTTCCAGTCGGTGCTGCTGGTTCAGGTTTCCCTGCCCAGGCTTACTCATCAAAATCACCCTGTTACCATCGCGGAACCAGCCAGCCCAGAGAAAAAAAATCAACAAGCACCAACAAGAACCCCGCCAAAATCACCGTGTGAACCAGAGTCCCGTCCCAACTCCGCCCCTGCAGCAGATCGTGTGTGCGGGTGAGTGGACACCCAGCCCGATCGGTGCCAACGGGCCCGCGGGGGAAGCACTCACACAAAACCTGCAGACTCTGAACATCCCAAGAGAATTCACTCCTCCCAAATCCATGCAAAGAGGAATTCACACGCAAAAGCATGCCACCGGGAGCAAAGCAAGAGAGCTGGGAGGAGGGGAAGAGAGACGAGGGATGGATGAAAGAAGGTCTGATCGCATCGTGTAAACACAGTGCTGGCATGACAAAGCCACTCCAAGCGCGACTCTCCCCTGTAAAGCAGGAGGAGAAACGCTTCGTGCCGGGGAAGCTCACAGTAGGGCACGTAATTGAATTGCTGACTCTAAAAAGGTCATTTCCGAGTTTGTTCCTCCAATTTTATATTTCAAAATTATGTGGGAAAAATTGGATTTAACTGTTTAAATGTGATTGTTTTCTTATTACGATCTGTGTTTCAGCCAAAGGTCACGGTTGAGAGTGTAGGTTATTTTTCATGACTACAATCAATGTGCTTTAAAGATTACATATCTAATTTTACTGTGTAACTCGGTGGGCCAACTGCTGCAGAAAGTCGGATGCACCTCCTGAGTCGATCACTTGAGCCTGCCTAAAACTGCACTGCAACAAGCTGGAAATACAGATTATGGGAAATGTCAATTGCTTTTCTGCATTTAGTAGCAATCTAAATGCCAATTTTCTCTGGATTTGCTGCTTGTGGAAGGTTTCACAATGTAACTCTCCAGCCTCATTAAGGGAGTGAAAGGGATGTTTTGACAGCACTGTGTCTACAAAATTCACAAATCGATTTACCAAACCCCTCTTTTCCAACCTGGAATACACACAAGTGGTACTTACATGGTCGACGGAGTCCTCAGCTCTCCACTGATGGGGGAGAAAGGAAGGAGGAGAGAAAAATGGAGACACAGAATTTTAAGGGGCAACGTGTAGGAAGGGGATGACAACGACAACAGCAGGGGTTAGCAGGACTGGGGGGGGGGATTATAACACTTATACGCAGAGGGTCACTTGGCACAGGCTGTGCCAAAGGAAGAAATGGGACAGAGCAATTTTCTACATGCTGCTAGCCTGCGCGGCAGGTCTGAGATCATTCACACAAATGGGGGCAAGGAGCTTCCTTCCCATATTGATGGAGAGATCACCACTTCCTAACTTTGCAGTTGTTTCCCTTTCTGACCTTGTTTGCACGTTTCTGCCTCTTCCACCAACAGGAGAAAGAAAGGACAAGACTCTGGGGATCAGGGTTGCCCCACAAGTGGCAGCACTCACAGTTTTGTGGGCTGATCCCCAGTGCCTGTCCCAGTGATCCTCCAGCCACCATCTTTTGTTGAGAACTGAAGACTTCAACACACAAAACCCATCAGGGACTGTCTGCTGGGATGTACCAAGATGACCTTTACACACCTTCAAGAAAGTGCTCTGGGGACCTCAGAAAACTGAGAAGGGTCATCTTTTGGGGAAACAGAGTGAGGCTGAGGTCTTACCCAGAGCTCCACACTAAGCTGTTCCTCTCCAACAGCGCCGCATGGCTTGGAGCAAGGCTACAACTGGTGCCCGTACCAAGGGGACAGCTCCTCGCTCCCAGTTACACAGCACCACGGCAGCAAACGGCAAACGCTCATTTGGCAAGAGCAGCCCTGCAGGTAAGACTTCTACACAAAACATTTCCCAGTAAAAGATCACGTGGGATCTCAGCCATGGCAGCTCAGCTATGGCTCTGGAGAGAGACCATGCAGGTTTCTGATGGGATTGGGGGTTATAAGGCATCAAAACTGAGAGGCATGCCAGCAGCATGGTTCTTTGTGGTTGATGCACCAAAGGGAGGTTTGCAGAGATCACAGAGAGCTCTCTCAGCCAAGGTGATGCGTTACATCTCAGGTTACTCAATCTGCCTGGAGGAAGCACCGGTCGATGGGTTCAAGCACGGAGATGAAAGTGGAAGATAGGTATTATTGCCCCTGACTCACAGCGTGAGCCTTGGCAAGCCCTGCACTGAGCCTGAACCGCCGGCTGTGAAATGGCGCTCAGATCCTGACTTTCTCAGGACACTGGGAAGCCCAGCTAATGCTGGTGAAGTGCCTGGGAACCTGCTGATGCTGCGGAAGTACTAAATGGTATTAAAGCTACAAGTTGTCTTTTGTACTCAGGCTATTTGAGGTGGCTTTCACAGGCTGGAGCTTATCACAGTGGTAGAGAACTCTCCTCAGAAGTAAAATACATGGCATGCCTTCAAAATATTTGCTATTTTCTGAATTCACAAAGAAGCAGCTATGGGAGAAATGCTCCTCTAAGATTTTATTACAGTTCACTTATTTCATGCCATAAGACTGCAACAGAATTGTCCCGCTAAGCCATCTTAAAATTTAATTTCAGCAAAGAGGTCAAGCTGTCCCTAAAGACTTCCTATAAAGTCAAAAGTCAAAGCCCTGACGAACCACTGCTGTCCCCAAAGGTCCTCTTTTTAGCACCTTGGTGTTATTTCCAGTGTTGTGTGCTCAGCTGAACCCAAGCCACTGCTGATGTCCTGCCTGCACCGGCCATCCCACACCACGGCCAACAGCCACGTGCTCTGCCCTGCTGATCTAAAGCCTGACAAAAATCTTGCTACAGGAGGGACGCGAGGCCTGGCAGCTCTTTCTCCCAGAAGCACAGTGCTGCTCCAACACTGTTCCTGGTGGATGGCGGCCATGTGGGTGCTAGCACCCCGAGCTGTCCCAGTGCTGTCCACGTGCAGCTCCAGGAGCAGACGCTGAAACCCCACTTCAACGAAGAGCAAGGCCACCGCATCTTGCAGCTCTCACACCACAGCAGGGGGATTATCATCCACTAGGGTATTAGGCCAATGTTTAACGTTCAGACTCTGTTTGCTCCCACGTTTCAGTGGCCTTTAATCTTGTATCAGATCAGAGTGCAAAGAAACACCTTGAGGTCTGTGTTGGAGGAGTAACAGTGAAAAGCCAGGCCTGCATAAATAGCCCGATATAAATTCAGTTTCATTATGAAAATATCATCTGCGGATCAAAACATTTCCTTCCTAAACTTGCTCAATTGCTTCTTAAATGCTTAAGATTGGTCAGTAAGACAAATTGATCTGAAAGGCCCAGGAGCTGTCATAAAAAGAATTCAGACAGTGCTGTGCGCACGAGGCAGGATGGCTCAGGGAAGTGCTAAAGCTAACAGTCTGTATTTATGGCAGCTGCAATGCCTTAACGTTTCATTTTACACTTCAACACCGCACAGTACAGTCATGTCTCACCAGGGAACGGCTGTTTTCCCTGACCATGGCTCTTACAAAAGACAGACTCCAGCCCCAGCTAAGGGAAGCGGATACTGGGGGTTTCCTGCAGATCCTTCTCTCTGCTTCAGCGACCGTGGTGCAACAGTGCAGCTCCAGATGCATGCTCAGGGTGCTGAGCCTGTTGGATAAGAAGTCTGTGAGCTCCAGAACTTCTTTGTCCGTTACTGCAAAGCCTTCTGGATTGTGCCGTTCAGTTTTGCTCCACTCACGAAGCAGGGTATATCTCACCTCCGCACCTAGGTGCGCGCAAGCAGGAGGAGTTGTTCCAAGTAGATCCAGATAAGGATCCCTGACTAGCACCCAGCAAAAGGGGGAGGCTGTAAATTCCTCTGTGTTACGCCTGGGGTGGGCACTGCCCAGGGAGAACAGGAGTCTCTGCTTCCCATCTTCTTTGATCTCATTCCAGCAGCTTGAAGTGCTTGCCGTTACCTCTTCCTGCTCTTCTGGTGGGACGTGCATTCAGTCTCCATGCTGGATGGAGAAGTGCCACCTGCAAAGACCACACAGTCTTCCCATAAGCCTGCAGTCCTTCTTGTGGGCTGCATACATCTCCCCTGCTATGACTCTGCAGAGCGGGAGGAGGAGGTGGCAGGAGTCTCTCCACAAAACCAGACCTCCAGCTGTATCCAGCCAGCTCCCAGCAGAAGCAGCAAATGCCACAAAGTCGAGGGTAGGGGAGAAAGCACGCCCCAAAGATGTTCCGGTCTGCGATGAGGACAAGCAGGCTGGGAGCAGGACACAATGATCAAACACCTAGATTCACACCAGGTCCAGCTGCTTGTCTTGGAGGGTGCAAACAAGAGTGGCAGGGCTCAGCCAAGAGCCCCCCACTGGTGCCCCTGCTCCTTTCGGAGGCGCTCTCTGTGCCAGGCTGATCACAGCCAGGAACCTGCACGCCCAGTGGCAGACGTGAAGGAGACCCAGGGCACAGAAACGAACCTTCTGCCATTGCCTGTCGTGGGACCTGGCTGAGCCACGATGGCAGGGGCTGCAGGAGGTGGTGCGGGTGGGATACTCGCTGTCACTGGGTGCTTCTCCCCAGGAAACAGCCACTTTTGCTGGTCCATGAGTCTGTCCGTAGGAGTGGGAGCTCAGACTTGAAGGCACACAGAAGCCTGACGGAGGTCATCAGTCACAGCCATAGAGAGGAGTGAGAAGCCTCAGCTCCATCACAGGACCTTCCAGACAACTGATTATTCTTCCTAGGCAGGAGGCTGCAAAATAAATGTGATCTCTCCGGCACCAGGGCCCCCACTTCACTGCTGATGGTTGAATCCTTTCCGCTCCAATCGTTTTGAAAACTGAGAATCTGTATTATCTGCATAGCTAACATCTCCATTCCCTTTTTCTTCTTCCTTTCATCTTCGTTTACTCTCTCTCTATTTCTCATCTTCAATCGTCAAAAATCATGAGTCAGCTTTAATACCAGTGTCTTCGTACCATCTGCAGGAAGCAGATTATGTGGTATACATACCTACTCAGAATCAGCAGACAGCCTGCCTGGGCAGGAGGAGGGGTTCTGCCTACATGTCCTGAGAATTTCTGCTCTGACCCCAGATTTTCAGTTTAACTGTCAACTTGTACATCAATTTAAATGTTACGAATGTTTATGAGTACTGAACAGGACTCCATCTACATCCCATGACCTTCAGGGACAGGTGTACCAGTCAATCTTTGTTTTCTTCCATTGAAAATACCTCTGGCTGTTGGCAAAGACACGTGCTGCTGTACTAAAAGATGGCAGCTCTCAGAGGGTTCTTCAGCTTCTGGAGCAGATGCATTTCATCACAAGCACAGGTCATGCCTGGCTTCTCACTCTTTCAGGAAATAAAGAGCTCTTCTGCCAAGCCAGTGAAACCTCTTCCCCGCAGGGTCATCATTAGTTTATCCCACGAGTGACGTGACTCCTTCACAGCAGTCACTTCTGTGCAACTGTCTCATGGCCTTCACTTCCATTCAGGAATTTCAGCAGATGAACTCAGCACAATGCATGCCAGCAAATAAATATTGCAGCAATCAAGGACTTTCCCACATAAATTCACCAAATATGAAAGACTGGTAAGTGGTTTGACAGGACAGGAAACTTTAAGCAACTCGCCTCCTTGATGACAACTGCACACATTCAAAGTCATGCAAAATCCAGCAGTCCTTGGAAAGTTCCTGGCTCTGCTACATTAGTGGCTCTGCACATCAGTATGGGGTTCCTTCCTCTCTCCAAAATGTATATGAGTAAGGAATGAAAGCAGAACTGGCCGGGCAAGCATAAACTATGTGAAAACACCAACAAGAACACTGCCAGCTTTACCCACCTACGCTTGAGACCAACCCATTAACTCCAAACTCCAGCTGAACAACAAAGCACCAATTGTTCAAACAACATGGAAGATTATATCCTCCCGGAATAAGTAAAGGGCAGCAAGTAGCTTTTCTAATGATTAAAATAAAGCAACATCTGAAACAAACAGAGATGTGCCCCAGATAACACTGCGAGGACCCTTACAGCATTTTCTCTTTAAAGTTTTCCCCTTCCACATTATTACCGAGTTTTATCCTTCAGAATATGAATGGGGAGCAAAGCCGCCTCTGTGCACTGCACTCCCCACTGACAAACGTATAAATGATTCACAGCTGCGTTCAGGAGATAGATCAATTAATCGTTGCAGCTCGCCAGTATTTATATTGGGCATCATTCAAGCAAGCCAGCTCTGAATCGATTACTCGTCGCTTCCAACAGCAGCAGATCCTGTACTTCATTTATACGATTATCTTTGTTCAGAACAGCACGGGTCATCCACGACGAAGGACCCTTGCTCCGTAAAGGAGTTGTGTATCATCACAGGGCACCTAAAAACTTCCTGGGACCCTGGGAAAGAGGTTAGTACCTTTTTAGGAGGCTGAACAGAGCCCATAACCATGCCTGTAGCTCTGGGTGGGAATGGGGCCTTGGCTAACTGCCAGCGAGGTACCCAGGAGACTGCATAAATACGAGCAGAGTGTGGTATCGGGACGGCAGAAGGTAAAGTTATTTACAGGCGATGTGGGCCTGCACCTCACCACTTTTTCTTCCAGCCCTTCCCAGACTCAGGTGGCTTCTCTTCAGTTTGGTTTCAAGAAGCAATGCAAGGTCAAGTCCCTGCCTTGCACCAGCAGGAGGGACGGGAGGCTCTGCCCAGCCTGGCAACTGTCCCCACCCGAGGGTGCCCAACTACCCCACACGTCCCACGGACAGGCAGCACCCTACGGGCTCTGCCCAGAGACGGGCTTTGCTCTGCACGCAGTCAGCAGCACGAAAGCAGCAGACTCGAGGCTTATTTACAGCTCTCCAAAGGGTTATAACCTGACCAGCAAAACACAAATTGCTCCAGCTGGAGTCTGCACAGGATGAGGCAGGCGGAGAGAGGTACACGTGGGAGAAGGGGGAAGAGAGGAGCATCACCCGATACATCATCTTTCCTACAGCAGCTTTTTCCTGATAAAACTTTTTACCAGTTTGCAAGCCATGGTCTGTGGATAAACTGTTCACCCTGCTCAGGCAGGGCTGTGTCCCACGCTGCAGAGCCGCAAGGGGCAGCCGAGAAATGCTTGGACCCAGCCAGCCCAGCCCTCCTGCAGAGAGGGAAGGTGCCATGCCCACCAGCCTGCGGTCCCCGTGCCATACCTGTGCCTCCGACAGCATGACGTCCTTGATCACCGGCTGCCCTCGGGGCTCGTTGTTTTCCAGCTTCACGTACGTGACCTGGTACCCCCGGATCTGCCCGTGCTGCTTGTTGGAGATGGGCAGCTTCCAGCTCACCCGGATGGCGGTCGAATTCACAGACTCTACCTCCACCTTTCGCGGTGGGGCACTGGGCACTGTAACACACATGGGACGGACACTTAGCAGGCACCACGCAACCGCTGTCAGCCAGCTCTTACTCCTTCGCTACCTTCCCTCCGCCTCATTGCAAGGATGACCCTGCTGGCACAGGTCCCCTGCACCCGCCCGGGAGGTCGTACTGCGGTTTTCCAATGTGGCCATAACCCTGACCCTGTCCCAGTGCTTCTGCTGCTCTCAGTGGGAAACAGCAGGGCTGTGATATGCACTAGTGCCCCTGTAAGAGCAGCTGTGCCGGGTCAGATTCATTTCTTGTCCCCCAGCAGTGGCCAGAAGCAAAGAGCAATACAGGAATATAAAGAGTACCGTAACCCCTTGCAGCTCAGGGTGCCCTGCAGCGGAGGCAGGGGTTTGGAAGCCCTTTTTGCATCCTGCCTGTCACTGCACACCTCCTCCTCTCAGATCCCCTTGCGTACATCTGAACGCAGTCCAGCAGCCCCAGGTAGCACGACTGGGTGCTGAGCCTGCCAGGGGGAGCCCTGGTACCTGCCACCAGCCACAGCGCGTGCACGCTCATCCCCTGCGACAGCAAGAGGTTAATGAGGGGGAAAAGCACCATCCTAAAACAATAACCCAGAGCTCAGAGACAGCAGTCACTGAACTCAGACAGATAAAGGGGCCTGTGGGGATTGTGACAGCTCTAGGGACTGTATTTCATGCACGGCTAGCTGAATGCTTTTTGATAATAAAATGAAAAATTACACTGCCCAGAAAATATCAATTTTCTTGCAAGGTGAGGCCCGTTTAAAAATATATTTATACCGTATTTACCATTTGGAAAAATTACCTCCTTATTACTTTTTGCTCTTGCATCGACTGTGACAAAAATGTCAATGCTAAAAAATTAGCCTCTTGGCTGCTCCTGGAGAGCTCCTGCCTCCCGAAGCAGCTGGGAGCGGAGGTGTGCGCTCCCTGCAGAGGGTACGGCTGCTGGGAGAGTGCCCAGCACCCCAGCGAGGGACCTGGGCTCCATCCTCGCACCTCTGCTGCGCGTCTCCTTCCACCTCCCAGTGCCCAGGAAAATCCAGGGGTTTGGAACCCCCTACGCCCCAATTCTCAACACAGCAAGAAACGATCAGTATTAGATAATTAGGGATGGATAGCTGACAAGCAGACATAATGAATGCTGCTATTTCGACCAACTAGATGGGGAAGAAACAGCTACCCAGCAGGTACGCGCAGTTTTTAAGCCGCAGGGCAATTCATTATTTTCCCCAGATGTCCTTCTTAATTGTATGTAATTAAATAAAATAGAGAAAGGAGGAATGGAGCATTTTAGCGCTACGAGGCTAGCCCAAGATATGGGAACGGAGGGGGCTGTGCTTGAGTAGTTACCACCTCCTGGCTGGAGCAGCCTACGCTGTAATCCAGCTCACTTAGCGCAGTGACCTTGGACAAGTCGCAGGGTTTTCCTGTCCTCGCAAGGTACCTGCCCCCACACACAGCCAGGAGTCCAAGCGAAAAGCAAGATCCTCCCTGAGAACCACAGGGAAGCTGTGTGCCAAGCTCTGCTGCCAAGAGAAGGCGAGAGGCCGTGGCAGGACACAGTCCAGGGACGTCGTGGGGACATGCAAAGTTGTGCGTGTGAGCAGCCCAGCGTCTCAGGGCACACCGTCCTACTGCAGGAGGGGAAGTTACCCTGTTATGGGAGGCGTATGCTGCATCCCAGACCCAAGAGGGAAAGTTCAATTTGTTTTCAGACGGCAGTTTAGCATTTCTCATTCCTTTAGCGTGGCTATCTATTGAGCATCAGCGTGTCGGAGGGATGTGAAATCACTCCTGACAGCTGAGCTGGAACGTCCAACCCCAGTGCCCAAAAACTGAGAGAGCACGCTGCGACATTTCTGGGGTAGCAGCTTCCCCTGGGCTACAAGTCTGCAGAAGGAGAACTGAAGCAAACAATACAGGCAGCAGGAGACACACAGATGTGTTTGCCAGCCCAGGCATGCCGTCAGCGAGCATTCCCAGACACCGCTTCCAGAGCCACTGAGACGAGGGGGACAGCGGCAGTCCATTTAGGGGAACCGTAACACGTCTGGTTTCAATTTGTGACTGCCTGGGCAATGCAGAGATCATCCTTTCTTTGCCCGGATGGTGCGTCTCTTTCTCCTCCCATTAAATCTGCAGCTTCTGGGGTCAGCACGAAGCCATGGAAGTTCCTACTGTCACCGTGAGCTCTGGCACTTTCAAAGGAAATGGCTTAAGTCATGATGACATAACTGACAGCCCTGCTAATACAAAGCAATTTCTCTTTAAAGCTGTCGTTTCCAGTAAAGTGCTCTGTACATGCGATATTCTGACTCTTGAGCGGAAGAGCAGATTTATATAAGCTGTGGCTTGCCTGGAAGCCAGGGCGGGAAGCAGCTTTCCTGCGATATCTACAAGTTTCAAATGGATTTCATTTCTCCTTCTTAGTTTGCTGGATTTCAGGTCAACAAGTAAACTTCAAGTCCTGGTCTCGCAATGTGAGAAGCCTTTGGCTGGCAGAGCTCACGTTGCCTTAAGGAAAAGGGAACTCACCACCATACAACACCGGAAAGCCAAAGCACCGTGACGCCCTCACCTGCTGCCTGAAGCAGCCGACCAAAGCACCGCTCCCGACAGCAACCAGTGCTGCTCGAGGCAGCGCTCCCAGGGCCTGCATCCCCACTCCCTCTCCCCTCCTTGCAAACAACTCATCTAGGGGAGCACTGGTCACCCCGGGGTAGCTGAGGGAGCAGTTCGGTAACACCTACCATCCTCATCAGTGCGCACGTGCACGGGGATGCTCTCCGGTCCTGGCCCCACATCGGTGTGAGCCCTTACCCACACCTTGTACTCGGTCCATTTCTCCAGGTCCTTGATCTCCCAGCTGGAGTGCTCCCGTCCAATGCCATCCACCACATGCTTGGTGCTGTCATCTCCTTCCACTGCCTGGTAGGCAATGGAGTACTGGGTGATGACCCCATTGCGGCTCTGGGCAGGCGGCGGCACCCAACTTACCCGGATGGTGGTGGAGCTGGTGCTTACACACTCGACTTCTTGGGGTGGGGCGGAGGGGGCTGGGGATAAATAAATGAAGGAAGTGGGGAGATGAAGGGAAATGAGTGGAAGGACAAACCAAAATGCACAGGGAACTTTTACCCAGCCAACTGAGCACCGAACGGATGCACAAAATGCAGCCAGTAGCTTCCTGGGCGTCTGCCTGCCTTCCCTGCGGGTCACCAAAGATGGCACTGGGGCAATTTGTATCTGAAAGCCTGATGAACAGCATGGGGACAGAAGGGCTCTTCTGCAGCAGAGAACAGCTCCTCCCGGTGCAGTTCTGGACGCTGACTTTACCAAACACAGCAAATGGGAGTAACGGGAGAGAGAGAGACTGGTAAGGAGAAGGAAGATGCTCTCAGTGAGGATCAGAAGCAGATGGAAAGCAGAAGAGGCAGGAAGCTACAGAAGGCAAGAGTGGCAGAAGGAGAAGCTCACACACCAGACTGCACGAACGCTTGCAAAAGCCCGCTCCTAGACAAGTGAAGGAAACAACAGAGGGCAGGGAAGGCAGGTGACTGAGGCCGGCTGGAGTGCGTCCAGGCAGAGTTTGAAATCCCGACCGTCAGCAGTGAGCAGCATCTCACCCAGGTGGGAGCCAGGCGCCGTGCACGACCAGGAGGTAGCACGGGTGTGCTGCTCTGCACAGCTGCCTCGTACCTGGGACTGACTGCTTCATGCCTCCCAAACTGGATACCTGCCTCAGCAGCTTGCTGGAGAAGGTAGGCAGGTCTGATCCCTCCCAGGTGAAACACCACCTGCAGTCTGAGGCAGCTTCTAAGCCCCAGCAGGGCTAACTGACCACAGGGGGAGGAAGAGCGTTTGGGCAGTGGATGAGGACCAGTCCTGTCCACGCGGCATTGCTGGGAAAGAGAAGTGAAACAAATCTGGGGGACGAGAGGGACCAGGAAAGGGAGAGATGACCGAGGGTTGTGGCAATCTTGCAACAGGGCAATAGTTCTGCAAGGCTGGAAAAGGCAGCAAACTGGGCAAGTGCCCTAGAGATGCTCTGCTCCCCCCAGCGCCCCGGCAGCATGGCAGCCCTGTCACAGGAGCAGCAGCCCCCTCTCATTTGGCCTGGCATGCTACGGAGATGTCAGGGGCCTCTAGTAACAAAACAGCACAGCCCCCTGCAGAGGGGTTTGTGTTGTCCAGGCCGTGCCTTGCTGCTGCAGGCGGCACACAAGGGGAGGGGAGCTGCGCTCAGGTGTTTTTCATGAGGGCAGAAGCCCGGAGAAGGGAAGGAGCCCATGTGGTTGTGGAAGGGACAAGGGAGATGGGTGCATCCCTGGGTGCTTGCATGGAAAGCAAGAGCCCCAGGCAGAGAGGGCAGGGCACCACCACCAAAAAAGCACACACAGTAGGAAGACATCTGGTCAAGCAATAAGGGAGTATAAGGCATCTTGCTTTGCCGTGGTGGGTGAAAGGCTGCTTCCCCTCTTCACTGCACCCAAAAACCCAGAAATGCAGGAAGAGAAGCTGGTGCTTCTCCCCATGCTGCAGTCCTTGAAGCCATCAGTGCACCTGAGCTTGCCTTTTGGGGGCACAGGGACAGTCTGGCCTGCCCAGTCACAGGAGAACACAACCTGCATCACCCCAGCCGGCAGCAGGGAACTTAGCTAATTAAAACACCCAACAATTGTGCCTCAACCGTGCTGAGCATGGGATGGCAGTGGAAGAAGATCTGGGAAAGCTGGAGACAACCGGACCTCCAATGCCACCAGTGACCTCTGCTTGCTGGGAACAAGAGCTGCTCGCTTGCAGAGGCAGCTGGAGGCTGCTCATAACCCTCAGTGTCCACTTCTGTGCTTAGGGAGTGGGACCCATCCCTGCTGCCTGGGAAGAGGAAAGATGAAGTGGAGTGCCTGGGCAGAGCTGGGCTGCTGCTATGGGCTGTACTGGAGGAAAGAGAAGCCAAAGCAATGCGTGGAAGCAAGCAGTTGCCTTCCTGAGGCAGGCAGAGCAGAAACGGCCCCGCCATCTGGTGTACTAGAAGGGAGGAGGGGTAGAAAATGAATCCTCACACACCTTTGCTTAATCAAGTAGAGAAGTGGCAGGGAAGAGAGTAGGAAGATACAACACCAAAGCGACAGCAAGAGTGAATTCAGGGAAAGCGTAAGACAGAGCCTGGTGGCATCCCTCAGAGGGGACAGGTGAGATGTAAAGAGCTTGGCAAACCTTTCATTTGCCACTGTCTGCAGAGAAGCCTCTCACTGCAGAGACTTGCTCTGGCTTTGGGCCTCCACAGCACCCTTCAGGATGCGGCAGTGAGCTCCTTCTCCAAAATTTTGGCTGGCAGCACGGGCAGGACAAACGCTGGCTGTTGACTGGGTAAGAGTCACACACATGATGTACAAGGCACAAACTCAGATAAACACTTAAAGAAAGCAAAATAAAACTTGGTAACGTAAGCAGGATCAACTTAAAATGCGTAAGGAGTGAAAGTGTCCCTGCTGGGGTCAGCAGAGAGCAGGCTGGGTGGCCAGCAGGCACCCACAGGCACACGGCGCAAGCACTGCCGTCTCCGAGCTGCTCCATCCGGCCTCCCCCGCTGGCCCGCAGCTGCCCTGTGCACCCACCCAGCCCACCTACTGCTCGTGCTGGGGAACAGGCAGCCTCAAATCCACCTTCACACTTGAAGCGAGAACAGCATGTTAATGGTGAGGCCTGACGGGCACGGAGCTGCCGCTCCTCTCCTGCAGCACGCTGACTGCCCGCGGCGCTGCAGGCTCCTGGAGAACTCCCCCGTGCTCTTCAGCCCCTCGGAGCAGCCGTGCTCGTACTTTTTGCGGGGTGCCCAGCAGCTAAGCAAGCAGCTTAGCAGGAAAGACAGCCCAGGGGGCAGCTCTCTTCTCAGGTGGGAGGGTGTGAAGGGGCACTGCACCCCTGTGGCCTTCCTGCACAAACATCCCCACTGCTCCTAAGCAGGGATGCCATGAGAAGAGCCAGCAGCGGCAATGCAGACACCCCTCTCCAGCCCGTTAGTGACTCATTATCAATGATGTGCCTCCTGCCTTACCCTTGACTGGCTTGTCAGGGCCAGGAACAGAGCCTGAAGACAGGCTCTTTGGAAAACAGGAGTCTGTCTGCTCCTGCGGTTTGTGCCCCACCTGAACATGTCATCCTCTGAGATCTAACAGCCCTTCTCAGTGCAGCCAGATGGAAGAGCGCAGGAAGGAGGCCAATTTGTAGCTGGGAGCAACAGTCTTCCCAGATTAATAAGTTTTAAGGTCACAGGGGACCAATCCAACCATCTAACACGAGGTGGTGTTAAGTGCAGACCAAAGAATTTCTGCCTGGAAGTCATTTGCTGTGCACACAACTTCTGCTGAGCTACAGCAAAGCTTTCTGAAAGACCTGTTTGACTTTGAGACCCCCAGGATGTAAGAATCCACCCTGCCCTGGGACTCCTCAACCTGCGGTGTGTCAGCCTCACTGAATAGCCCAGGAGTAACTGTCAAGCGCTTTTCTTGGAGAATAAAGAGTGCCATTAGAAATCTTCTCAAGTAGGGGACCATAAGCCATGACCCAGTCGCTTTTTGGATAAACTGAAGAACTCTGAGGTACATCAACGTGAGGGAGGTTTTACTGGCCAAACCAAGTTATTCCTGTGGCTTTGAGCTGAATCTTTTCCAGCCTGTCCCCATTTCTCTTCCTGAACAGATGTCAGAAGCAGTCAGCTACTGCTCCACTGTCCAGTGAAGTGACAACCTTAAAAGCAGACCAGTATGAGATCTCCTGTGAGCAGACAGCACATGGAGCAGGTCATGGGAAGATGTCCACAAAGTAAAGGTTTCTCTTACTTGGACTGTTGTGAGACTGGAGGACTCATTTACACACAAGGCTGTCTTTGATTAACTGTGTTCAAGGATATGAGCATCCACTGGTGAAACTGAGAGGCGGAAGGGTTGCTTCAGCCTTTGCCTATCAATACAAAAGCTATCTGAAATAGGTATACAAATCCCCCTACTCAGAACTTGTTCTCAGTGTTCAAGCATTTATAACCGCTTGATCCGAACCGCTCTCCTTTTTCATACCTGCCTATCTCGCAGCACCAAGGCACCATTAGCTCACTTAACAGGGTGCAGGAATCCTTGCGACTGATATGGTAATGAAGCTGAGTTTCCCTCAAAGAGAAGGTCGTTCCAGTAGTGAGCAGAGCTGCTCTTCCCTGCCCGAGCTCCCTTCCTAATGGCTGTCTCAGGCTCGCTGCTGCTGTGCATGCCAGCGCCCTCCCTGCAGGGAAGGCTGGCTGCCTTTGCCAACTGCTCACCCCACATGGCTAGTAAATCCCAGACAGACGGTGAAAACAGAAATGTCTTTTTTCCCCTTTTTAATGCTCTTTGCATAATAGCAAGCCCAAAAATCGTTAGTGAAAACGAGCTTATCGCAGGGCCCTTTGATAGCCCTAATCTGCTTATGCGCAGCTCTTTGAGCTGCCAACCAGAGCAATGCGAACTCCAGCTCTGTGATCACATGGGGCAGAGTGAGGATGAAAGTGATATTGCCTGGGTCACTTCGTTATCTAGCCTCCCTATTAACTCTGCTGCAGCTTGTGCTGGTTTCCCCCAGCGCTGCAGCCTCAGAAGCAGCAGCCTTGCTTGCTCACACAACCCAGACAACATCCATTCTCCCAAGCTCACTCCTCCAGCTACCTGACAGCCACGGGCACATCTGGCCTCAAAAGATGCCTCACCTTGCAATCAAGTGTATGGACCAGGGAAGGACTCCTGGAGATGCAAGGCTGCTGGAATGGGGAGTAAAGGGGTGAAAATCCAATGGTTTGGAGACAGTCACATTTAGAGCCAGCCAAACACCTATATGCTGCCCGTCCGGACAGCTTGTCTGCATGGGAGTATATTCATAGAGATGCACAAACCCACTCAAATCAATCTCTCCAAAGCAATTTCCCAGTCTGTTTCACTCCTTCATCAGTTTTTATGAACCTACCCTTAGGGAAAGACAGCATGATCAAAGAGACATAAAGAAAGAACTTACCACTTGGGTGCACCCCCTCTGCCAAAGAGCCCTGATCCAAAATCTCAGCTGACTTTCCCCATTACGCCCTTTAGCAAACTACACGCCGGCATCCCTGCGGTCACCCAAGGGCAGAGGCACCGAGCTGCTCCGTGCCCAGGTGATGGGAACTGGACTGCTTTTGCTTTGTCTTCAGCAGTGCAATGTCAAACACTTACTGGATTGGGCAGTTCTGGCTTCGATGGTGGGGGTGTAGACTCCTACCCCCAGCTCAGAGCGGGCACCCAGCCGGAACTTATACAGCGTGTCTGGTTTGAGACCTTCCACAGCGTACGACGAGGTTGGGTCAAACTCCACCTTTTGCTGGCAAATGAAGGGAAACACGGGTTACTTGGCGTAGCTGGAGAAGAGAGAAAAGCTGGTGCTCAGCTCCAACATTCCTCCCAACACGTGGTGTCTGCCTGTGAAATAGTGAAGCCCTTGTCCCCAAGCAGTCAGGACCTCCAATGCACCTGAACAGTGCTGACTGAAGGCTGGTTTTGCTGACACTTCACCTGGTGGACACTTATTTTTGTTAGCTTTCATGCCACTAGAAACGCAGGGGAAGGAGAGGACCACGGCACACCGTGATGCTGCCATGGCACAATTCTTACTGTGTTGCCCTGATGCCAGTGCTAATTTTGATATACGCAGAGCTGAACTTCTTCTAGTGACGTGTCAATAAATGTGGAAGGGCTCTCTCTAGGCCATCCTCGATCTGTTCTTGAAGTGCTCCGGAGAGTCTAGGAGCTACAGACAGATTTTGAAGGTCATTTCAGACCTATGTGGATGCCCCACTGGCCCGTCCAAGCATTTAAAGACACCAGCAGTATGGATACATCAGGGATGGTGCCATTGCATTCTGAAGCCTTTCCAGTCCCAAGCTACTACTAGCTACCTTGCTGGGAATCAACACTTACTGCTGAGGTCACTTACACAGGAGCCAGACAGAGACCGCTGTACCCCATCACACGCCCATGGGACAGAAGAAACATGGTGAAGAAAGAGTCTTGTTGTCATCCCAGCTCAAGCAGAGCCCCTTCTCAAGCCGCTGAATGTCTGGCTCTGAGCGCTGCTGAAGCAGAGATACTCACCTGGACGCCATCCTCTCCTTCCCAGTAGAGCAGCTCGTATTTGGTAATGCGTTCCTGAGAGGCGGGCAGCCAGGTCAGCAGGATGCGGGTGTCAGACTCTGCCTCTGCCTGGAAGTCAGCTGGCTGGGCAGGAACTGAGGACCAAACACATGGTTAGTGCCAGGAGGCAGATGCAGGCAAAGGAGTCCCATGGCTTTGCAGAGTCCGTGCTTTACCTTGGGAGGATCCTCACTCTTTCCTTCTGGACCCTCCCTTCTTCCCTCTCACCGGTATGGGGCTCTTGGAATATCCTGGCTAGCAAGCAAGCACCTCTGGGGCCCAGGCAGGTGACTATGGGACCCATGCTTACTTCCAGCCCCCGGCTCTACATCACAGCTCCTTACTTCCATGTGTGTATTCAAACCCTGGCACGGCTGCATAGGTGCCAACATACAAATCCAGGGCCTTGTGTCACATTTTTAGCCACCACAGCCGAGACAAAACAGTGGGCTGTGTTACTTGCACAGAGATCGATCCTAGTTCCCTGGTGCAAGCTGACAGCTTAAATCTGCTGGCTGCGGGGTGGGGATGCCACTTGGACACGCAATCATTTGAGCACTGAGTGCAGCTGTGACACCTGGTACAGACCAGACACGCACCTGAGCCGCACACCCTAGGGCAGGGCACGGAGGCACCTCACTCCATACGTACCCCCTTGCTGCGTTTTGACCTGGATGATGTCCGAGGGGGGCCCGTCGCCCACCGAAGTGAAGGCCAGGACACGGATGCTGTATGTGGTCCCTGTGATGAGGCTCCCCACGGTGGTGAGATGGCTGTCGTCGGTGTTGTGCTTCTGCCACATGCTCAAAGGCAGGTGTGGGTCGGTGGTGTAGTAAACGCGGTACCCTCGGATCTGTCCGTTTGGCTCCTCCGGCTGCTCCCACTGGACCAGCATGGTGCTGGCGCTCAGCATCCGTGCCTGGACTTTGAGGGGGGGACTTGAAGGAGCTTGCTCTCCTGTCCGGGCCTCGACCAGCTCGCTGGGGGGACCCCTGCCAATGTTATTGACTGCAATGACCCGGAACTCGTACTCCGAGAAGGGGCTGAGCCCACCTATGCTATAGCGGGTCGTTGCCACACCGTCCACCTCCTGGAACTGACCCTCCAAGGACTTGGACTTGTACTGGATGACGTAATACGAAATGGGGTCGGAGTTGCCCGAATCCCAGGTGAGGGTCACGCTGGTAGCTGTCGTTTCAGTCACTAATGGCTCCGTTGGAGGTTTTGGCAGCGCTGCAATTGGAAGGCAGAGAGGTGCGATTTAAATAATTCAGTCAGCTCAAACCCTGCAATGTGCACGGGGATAAAAATGGAGCTGCCACCTCCCATTAACATTCTTCTTTAAAAGGCAGAAATCATTTCATACTCTAGAACATGCATTTTTATATTACCATATATTGCTTGAAGTGGTTCTTAATGGAAGGATAAACAGAGCAATCATGTTATTAGACGTGCTTGACGCACTTACCAGCAGCAGGCTAAATAAAGGTAATTCAACGGGGATGCAGGAATGTTTCTGTCATGGGGGTTCAGCTGGCAGTGGGAAGGTGCTTGCTGGGCTGGGCTGGCCCGGCCCCAGTAGCCAGGTTTACAGCTGATTTACAAAGGGATACAGTAAAGCAATCAGAGCACTGCAAGTCATCTGCTATGCCCCTGCTTCCAAAGAGACAGCACCCTAGGCCCCGGGGAGTTCATGGACAGTGCTGTTAGATGGGTTGATGGGGGAATGCCTTGCGAGTATTACAGTGCATGCAGGAGGGATACAGCCAGAGAAATTACCAACTTTCACATCGACTATTTCACTGGGTGGTGTGTCAAACTGCAACCAGACGACAAACTGTTACACAAGAACTCTGTGACACTGACATCTCTGAAGTGTTAATGAGAACGTAGCTACTGCAAGCAAACATTTCCAGATTTGCCATTTTACCAAAGGAACAAAGAAAGAGAGTACGCATGAGAGAGATCTGCAGAGTACACAAATACGTTAAGACAATGAGTGAATTTAAGTCTAAAGTAAGTTTAAACCTCCTACGAACCACTCTAGTTAAAGTCATTAGTGACTTGTAATGCAGCTGTGCATGAGGTGGAAATAGGAAAAATGCTCAGCCCAAATCAAGGTTCCCAAGTACTTCGTTCTTCTGAGCTATGCAGAGCGAAGGTGCAGACAAGACAGAGAAACCAGGAGGAAGGCAAGGGACTGAAGTCCTGGGGTGGCAGTGGACACGACACCAGCAGGAGGGGGAGCGAGGCAGAGCCTTCCCAGGTCCAAAGGGGTAAATACCAGGAACCATCAATGCAGTGGAGCAGCCCCCGCTTCCTCTCTCCACACCCAAACCACCTCCCCATCCTGCCCCTTTCTCCTGCACACCCTCAGGTAGGTACTACAGCCAAGGCAACGCCTCTCCTCTGTAAGAAAACAAGTACCACGTAGCAGGCACTGTGAGTGAAGGGAGCGGTGTGTGGCTGAGGTTAAAAGCAGCCTCTGACTAGCGCCAGGGAAAGGAGAATTTGCTGTTAATCACCAGGTCAGAGGGGGCTAAGTCTCAGTTCTGTGATTTGTTCAAGCAGGGACTTGGTGCTAAAGGTGGCCACAGTGCACGAGGGGACCTGCGGGACCAGGCAGACTCAAAGGATGACACATCTGTGGAAATCCGAGCTACAAATCAACTGCAAGGAGAAGAGGAGAGGGACAGCGTGAACCTGCTTGGCCCTAGATGGGAAAGGCAGGGCACGTACTTCAGCCTCCCAGCAGAGAGCTGTGTGGGCGGGCTGCCCCGTCCCCAGCGGTCAGCAATCAGCAGTAACGTTCCCTTTTGTGCAAGGCTACCTGTGAAACAGCGGCAGGAAGCATGTCTTAAGGACAGCAACAGGAGAGGAAGGGAGAGGGAGAGGCAGAGCAGTAAGGGAAGAAAGAAAATTGTCAGGAATATACAACGATTTTAAGAGTGTGTATAGCTCCTCCCTGCAGGGTGGCAGGATGCTCCCTCTGGCTAGGCCCACAGGCAGGGCACGTTGTGGGGTTAAGCTCCTCGTCCTGCCCTTACTGCAGCAGGGAAAGGAAATGCACGTGCACACAGCTCTCTGAATGCAGACGTCCACAGTCCCCTGGCCCAGGAGAGCCCCGTGGCCTGCAGCTGTGCCCAGAAACCACTGGGATGGGCACGGTCCCAGTGAGCTTCCCTCCTGCAACAGCAGGGATCCAGCTGACACAAACCACATGTAGGGGGAGGAGAAATGGCCTCCAAGGCAAACACCACACTGTGAGCAGAAAAAAAACCAACAAAGTTGTGGGTTTGGGAACTTCCCTTGCAAGGTGGAAAAGTCACAGGAGACTGCAGTCAGTTGGCTGCACCCAAAACACTCTGGGGTAGGGCTACGCCTTTGAAACCCAAGCAGGAGGACCACGAAGAATAACTCCTTACCTTTGACAGTGATCTGGGCCGTGGCTTCAATCATGCCCAGGGAGGAGATGGCCACGCAGGTGTAGTTGGCGGACTGCACGATGTTGTTGAGCTCCAGGACGTTCCTGCCGACGGGCATCTCATCTTCTTTGGTCAGCTCCTCCACGCCAGCCATCCACTTCACGTAGGGCATTGGAGCACCTACTGCCACGCACGTCAGGTTCACGCTCCCCCCTGGCATCACCTCGTGGTTGCTCGGAGGGATTGAGAATCGAGGAGCAACACGCCGCACTGAAACAAGGAGGACACAGCTAGTAGGGTGACAGAACCAGCGGCGAGCACTCAGTTGCACTGCAGGGGGACGCGAAGGGGCTTCGACAGTTTTGCCTGTCTATCCCTCGGGACAGATAAAACGAAGCGCAAAAGCCGTTCGCTGCTTTGCCAAATTGTGCACACTTTTCTCTCCTTCCTTAGCCACTGGCGTCTTATTAGAAGAACTCATTAAGCAATGGCTCAGTCCATTCCCTCCAAACATAGTCTTCTAAAATCATATTACTAACATGAAACGTTTCTCCATTTAAATTACATCCCTCTAATTAGACAGCATGCACAAATGCCAGTCACACAATCTCTCTGTGCAGGGCCTACTGAAGCTCTGCAAAACAGAATTACCTGCTCAATTTATTAGCTCTAGAGTAAAGCAACCTGTCCCCTAAACCTCACAGGGTTTGGGCAGGGGCAGCAGAAGGCTTTCTTTCTGAATTAGCACACGTGTGCTGCTAAATAAAATATAATTCCTTTCAAAATGTAACTCAGGTTCTACAGTGGCTCAGAAAAAAGTCACCAGAGCTGCATGACATTGTCAGGGCCTGAACAGATCACCTTGCTGGGCAGGAGAGAACTAATCCTGACAGATGTGAGATCATATCCATCTTGACAGAAGAGAGCGGGGCTGGCAGAACCCTCCCCACCTTCGTGGCAGCACTTTGGGAGACGTATTCCTCCTTATTTCATTGCACAGCTTCTCTTCATATCAATCCCTCGCTAGGTATTTCATTCAAGACTTATTTGTAAGCAACTCTCAGCTACAATAAAGCTCTAAAGCTGCCTGCCATATGCATTCCCGTCAGGAAAACGACACTGAGAAATGAGGCCCCTTCTTCAGGGTTAGTGTTATGGGCCTATTTAAGCAAGGGTAGAGAAACAACTGTGCTCGGTAAATCTTTGTCTCCTCTGGGCAAGCTCATTTTAGCCTGTAGTTAAAAAGGGAAACTGCCCGAACGTGTCCTGCCCAGCAGCCCTGCTCTGCTCTAGCCTCCTCCACTGGAAAGGCGGCCCAGAGCATTGATGGTTCTCACCTGGCTGGTGCCCAAGGAGCCCTTCCCTGCCCTGACACCCCTCCAACGGGGCTGGTGGAGCTCTGGGGAAGGCGGATATGGGGCAGGAGCCTGAGCGGGGCCTGCTCGCAAGGCGCCGTGGGCACCACCGGCCCGGGCTCTGCGCCGGCCCCGCCGCTTCCCCACGGACGGCGCGGGCGCTGCCAGCCCGGCGAGCCGCGGAGGTGGCGGTGCTGCTCGCCGAGCCGACTGTCCCCAGAGCAAACCTCGCTAGCGCTCCCTTTGATGATTCATCCCCAAACCAACAGGCTTGCAGAAATAGACTGGAGACGGAAGCCCCCACGCTAGCATGTACAACAGCGCTGAGGCTTCGTGATAAATTAGACAATACTGTCAACATCGCGTGTGTACTACACATCGTCTCGGTGACAAAACAGGGCTCATTAGCTCCTTACCAGTCAGGGGAAGGATACTTGCTTTTCTTTTCTTTTTTTTAATGTCTATATCCAAAGTCTTGCTGGTTGTTTCTTTTAATCAATTATTAAATCTGAAATCAATAGCTACATGAGCGATCGCCAGTGAGGCGTTACCTGACTGATGGGGCAGCGCTCCCCCAACGAGACAGAACTCAAAGTGTACTCAAGCGCTACGCGGTCATGAGAATACGGAGTTAGCCTGATGGACATGGCAATGGTTTAACATGATGGCGTGTACTTCCAACCAAAGCACCCCAGCACCGTTCATTAAACGTCAGCTTTCGTTTTCCCATGTACATGGCGTCGAATTATTTCAGCTGTTCAAATTCCGTCCCCATCCAAGGACCAAACCCACCCACCCACATCGTATTAAAATAAATAAATAAAAAAAAAGAGCAAAACTTGGAGGACGAAGCCATAGGTGTGCGCAGCGTGCTCATGCACATGCACTAGGCAATCGGGCCAGCAGGCGCAGGAGGCCCCGAGTCAGGGAGCAAACGGTGCTGGGGCTGAGCAGCAGGAGGGACGGCGCACAGTGACTCGGTGCGAGCTGAGGTCAGAGGACGGAGGCCATGCAGGAGGGTCGGAGCCCAGCATGCACCCAAACCTGTGAGACCAGAGGCAGCACACCCCACACTGGCTCTCAGGACCCTCCTGGGGACACGCTGAGCCCCGTCGGTGCCGTGTCCCCCTCAATGTGTCCTGCAGAAGCGGTGCCTGCCCAGGGAGCTGGCACCGAGCTGGGGCCAGCTCTCACCTCGGGAGGTGGGAGAGGGTCAGGGTAACGCTTTTGTTGAGCAATCTGGCCTGGACGAGCCCTGGCAGAGCGTGTGCAGAGGAAAGGACGGGCTCCACCAGCCTCCCGTCCTCATGGGGGGCTGAATGGCAGCTTCTCGTCCCAGCCAGCACGGAGGGAGAAGGGGAGATGCTGTCAGTTAGCATTAGCGAGAGCTGGCAGAGATCTCACAGCAGCTTGCAGAGCACCATCAACACATTCCTCGGGCTCAAGCCAGCGCTTTAAGTCTCTGGCTTTTCTACCATAGGAGCCTTTTAATAATTTAAATCAGTGTAACCCCTCAAACAGCAGCATTCTTCAGAATATCTGTCCAATTTACAAGTCAAATCTATGGGCTAGCACAGCCCATGATGCTACATTAACTGCTTCAGAAAATTTTGTTGTTCTTCATTTATTGCAGCAATGAAATTTCCCTTTTTATTATAATTTTCTTGTCAAGAATTCACAATTTTATTTTTTTAATCTTCTTTTTGGATAAAGATCTGAGGAGGTGGTTGGGAGGTTTTGCAAGAACAGCACAGGGAAAATTACTGTGAATATTAAAATGATTCCGATGGACAATAGCATAATTCAGAGGTTCAGTTAAACCAGCAGACTGTCAAAAATGAGATTCATTGCCGTTCACCCCAAGACCAGGCAGCGTAAGGGCTCTGTGCTGTGCACTGCTCAGAGAGCGCGCCCTGGGAAGTGAAGTGCAACCCTGGGGCGTGAGCGGCACCGCGCAGCCCGAGCCTGCGCCCCGATCCCACAGGACAGGGAGGAAGGACAGTAGGGAGATGGGGGCACGGCCTGGGGGAGGGAGGGGAGCAGGCAACAGGACAGCCACGCAGGTTGAGACTGAATAACGTTAATAATTCAGCATGCATTAACATGCACATTCCTCGCCTTGAGAGCAACGAACGAGAATCGATTGCCCGGCTCCTTCCACCAGGAGCGGCTGCTTCCTCAGGTCTCAGGTTCCCTCTGAGGGTGACGTTACCCCCGGGGAACCGGGAACCCCCTCCCTGCTGCTCTCCGCAAGGGGTGTCGGCTCTAAGCTCTGGGCATAAAAGCTTTCAAGGCTCACATGCCCGTGCTGTCAGCCCCTCTTTTGCATGCTGAGACACTGCTGGCGTACAGCGAGGCTCTGCTGGCAACACAACAGCACCAGGGGGACATGCCCGTGCTTCTGAGACGGTGCGGTGCTGCTAGGGCAGGGGGAACCCGGCTGCTTCTCCCTGCTGGCAGTGCTACCCCCCCTCCCTCCAGCTGGCAGCGATGCGGGGACCTCTTCTTTTCTCACCCGAGGCACACTTCTGCCTTGCCCCAAACTCGCTGCCCTCCTCAGCAGCGCCTCCTCCGAGCTGGGAAGGGGCGCGTTCAGGAGCTCTCCTCGAACGTGACCATCAGTCTGCACGGTTTACTCATCTGTAGACACCTTTCATCTCTCCCTAGTGCTATCATTTCAAGGAAGGACTTCAAATGGAAAGTCAGTTGCTGGTGTCTCACAATCTATTGACAGAATCAACAGCAGGAGAGGAAAAATTGGAACCAGAAAAAATGCATTTACAGTCTAATCTTGTGCTCAAACAATGCTGTACTATTTATGCTTCCAATGCATCCTTGAGTGCTGACATTTTATAGACAATTTCCAAAACAGGGCCTTGCCATTTTTGGATTATATTTCAGCTATAACTTTTAGGTCTAATTATTTGCGCTGACAACCACATATAAAAGAGGATATATCATTACAGTGGTGCAGCACTGGAGACACATCAGCATTCAGCATACTGACATACTAATAGCAAAGTAAGGGAAAGCAAGACTGTGGAGCTATGCAATTTGCATTCACTCTCTGAAATTTCTCTGATGAAAATAACACAACATTAAGGAGGAGAATAAGAGAAAAGATCCACTGTATCAAGATAAAATAACTCGTTAATAAATAACCTTGTAGCAGTCACAAAGCAATAATTAAATGCATGGGTGAGCAGTACACAGTTTTAAGTAAAGCTGGAAAAACGTAAGATGTAATTATCAGTGCCAAACAAATTATAAGCACGGCAAATCCCACTGGAATATTTAGAAACTAATTTCTGGCTTCACATTAAATATTTGTATACGTGGGTATTTTTGGTGGGGTGGGGAGGAGGGGTCGGCAGAAAGAATGAGAAATTATCTGCTCCCGCTGGCTTATATCCATTCTCGGCTGCCTCCCCTCAGCTAAGCCATGCGGCTAAAACGTTTAAGTGCCCTGTCAAAGGTTTGCTCTCCAGAGGTGCCCGAGCCATCACAGCGGTGCTCCAAATTCACTGAAATCTGGGAAGCTTTGGGCCTTGGCTTTAATTTCATCTCTTTTCTTCCCTGTTCTCATTTCCCATCATTGTCTTGGGCTCAGGTAATTTTATCCTCTATGAAATCTATTTTTAGAGGGTAAACAACAAGGGCCCCGTGTCTCAGTACAATCTAAATGAGAGCACGTTCCGGGGAGAGAAACAGGAGTGAAGTCAGTGTACTGGAACAACTGCTATGACAACTTGTTAAAACTTGTTCCAGCGATGATTGTAAGATCAACTCACGCAGCTGCCTGATGGCACGAGCAGAGGAGCCGGGGTCTCTTCCCCGTGCCACGCGGGAGCAGCCCCGGGCCCCGGAGGCGCTGCGAGCATCCCTCTCCTCCGGCACAGGCGGAGGGACGGACCCGCGCAGCGCTGCTCGGGGAGGGTCAGCTCTGGAAACCAGCTCAGGGCTTCTGCCAAAAACACCGGCCTCCAGCGAGGTCTGGAGCTAGATTTAATTTAAAAGCGGCACTCGCCTTTCGCTACTGTCCTTCAGTCACCTCTGGCTCGCTCTGAGCAGGGCAAAGGGTGACCTGGGTTTTGTGGAGCTCCTGCGCATGCCACCATGGGCCTCCCTGGGCCATCCTAGGAAAAGCGGACGCCACCACCAGTGCTCCCTGCTCTCCTGCCAGTGAAATCAAGGCCCAACACCAAGGAAGAGAGGAGAGGCAACCCTGCCTGCGCCCTGCTCATGCAAAGGGCCCTTGTCCAGCACAGAGAAGTGGCTACCACCAGCATGGGGACATCTGAGGAGCAGGAAAGGTGCCATCAGCACGGTCAGCTGCCCCAAACTTTAATCCCTCTAGAGAAAGTCAAAAGTATTAAAGCTACAGGAGGAACTGAGGTACCCGCTCTCCCTAGCAGCTCGCTGGGGGCTGGAGATCTCCGATCCCTGCTTCCCAAGACCACCCTTGAGCTCTGGCCAGCAAGCAGCAGCAGCAGTTCAGAGGTATTGGATTGGCACCTAGCACAGGTAACGGGCTGGAGGAGGACCCCACGTACAGCAGCATGCACTCCTTCCCACCCTACCGTTGAATAAAATCATCTTGGCTGGTATTTGCATGCAAAATACATTCTGAACATTTCATACCTCAAGCAACACAGACATGCAAGCAAAGTATCAATGCCATCAGCAGAGTCACAGCAAACAGTAAGCAGATTTCATCAGGCACACTTTGGCCGTGCCTGGAAGGGAGCCAGAGTCTGCAGGGCCCCCTCCCCTTTTGGGGATGGCTCTCCTCTCCCTACTGGAAAAGTCCCATCTGACGTGGCGTACTGTAGATGGATAAGAAGTGAAAAGGACCAACCTTCTCGCTGATCTGAGAGATGAAAGTTTGTTTTGTTTGATGGCAGAGTGCGATGAAGATGAGGAGGGAATAAAAAAAGACAAGGAAAAACACAGAGAGTAAAAACAGGCCAAGCTTCATCTGTCCGCACACCACTGAAACGACAAGACAAGACTACAGAGGTCAGCCAGGACTCCCCACCGTGCACGCACACCGCTCCGTGCCGTGGACAGGAGCACGCCACTCTCGCACCGCTCTGGCCCGGGGCAGGGCCGGCCCCTGCACCCCGAGGCCGGGCAGAGGGGACCCACGTGTACTCACATGGACGGAGCTTCGGGGCGGCCCCGCACCGGGCCAGATGCTGGGAGCACAGACACGTGCAAAACACACACAGCAAGGGGCTGCAGCCATCACACGGACGG
Organism: Anser cygnoides; assembly: GCF_040182565.1. NCBI lineage: Eukaryota > Metazoa > Chordata > Aves > Anseriformes > Anatidae > Anser > Anser cygnoides. Next base: position 22,567,695 of record NC_089880.1, on the reverse strand, counting down.
ACACGCTCCCACGCACCCACTCCGGCTATAAAGGTGATGGCAAAGGCACTTTAAACCCATTGACCACACACTGGGAAGAGCATATACACGTAGATCCGAATTTAAGCAAGTATGAAAGAAATGCTCCAAGTGGCGGATGGAAAGTCTTCTAGCATGAAGAGCGGCTCCCCCTCTCCAAACAAAGAGCTAAACGTAGCAGAGAGGTATTAGGCAAGTGACAGACATGCGCAGTCTCAGCTGGGCTCAGTTTCGGGAAAGCCTTATTGGTACCCTGTGCTGCGAGCGAGAGATGGACAAGAAATCAGAAGGACAAAAACACCCAGAGGGAATTGAGCAGGTCCCAGTTTTTGTTCCTGCGGGAGAGACAGTAGAAGGTTAGTTGCATTTTCCTTATAGACAAAGGAGATCTCATTTCTCTAGCGGGAGTGACCTCACTCCAGCTACAGATCTGTGGCGTATCAGCTGTAATCGAACCCTCGCCGAGAGAATACCGAAGTGGATCTGATAGTCAAAGGCTGCTTATGAGTCACATTTTTGATGGGAGAGGGAGAGGTGGGGGGAGGAATTTGCTTTCCATCAGAAACACTGTGAATTAGAGAACAGCGTGTGGCATTATACAGTGCACCGTACGGTCAGGCATTTCCAGTGATTAGAGGACAGGATTTTAACCAACACTGACATTGTACAGACCCGGCAACAAACTGCCAGTAACAGCTACAACTACGGCCTATGAAGTGTAACGGAGCTTGGAAGAGAACAGCAAAACAGTTGTTTTCATTTCTTCACTTCACCTGACGCCAGGGGACCTGCACCAGCCAACTTGGAGCTTAACCAGCGCGCGAGCGAGGGCCAACGCCACTGAGGTCCCCACTTGGGTGTCCTTGAAACACACAGTCCTAGATTAATACAGTCCTAGATTAAGGCCTGGGTTTCCTCTGGAACAGAGGAATCACCTTCTGGTCCACTAAACATCAACGTAAGGCAACTTTTAATCCTGTGACCCTGTGGTGGGAGGGAACCTCTGCACTGCTGCTCCCAAGCCACCCCTGTATCCCTTAAGCTCCCGGAGTGTATCGCATCTGCATGGCCTCAGCAGACAGCGAGGGGCTTTGGACTTCTGCTCAGCCCTTCCCAGCAGGGAGGATTTGCTCCCTACCCCTGCCTGGGAAGGGCCATGCTCCTGGAAACCAGGAGCAACCCCGAGCGGCTGCATTTCTGGGCAGCATTTGAACAGGGCACCACAAACCCCAGCTCCCGCAAACCGGGGCTGCGCGACTGAAGGGCGAGAGCCCGGCCAAGGGCTTGAGCCTGGGGAACGACGCCCAAACAGCTACAGGAGCACCCGGCCCCACTGCAGAAGCCAGGGAAGGGTTGACAGACCCCAGGCATGCCATGGGTGCCGCTGCAGCTGCGGGACGGGTGGTGGCACTGCTCTGGGGAGCCTGCTGGGGACTGCCCTGCGTCAGGAGGTGGCGTTGGCTTTCCCGGCGTGTTGACACTTCAGATTAGAGCTGGAAAGGTGAGGAGGCACATGTGAAACACGCTAATTCAAACAGATTACTTTCTGGTCTGTCAAACAGGAACAAGTTTGGGGCCTACTATTCGTCACTAATTGCTGGATTATCTCTTAATCTCTAATTATATTAGTGGTTTATGGGGAATAAAAGCCAGTAGCAGGGCATTTTGGAACAGCTTTAACGAGAGAGGGAACACCTGGGCAGAAAGTTCTTGGTCTTTTCCCTTGACTTAATGCTTAAACAGCTGCTGCTTTATCTCAGATAAACCTGATAAATGGTAAATTGAAAGTTTCATCTCCTTACAGATCCCATTCACATTCTTCCTTATCTCCAGTTCTCTATCCATGTCACCACTAAGCTGAGAGGCATGCTTTACCGTTATTTTTTTTTCATAACAAAGGACCCTGAGCAGTGACAGCGAGCGACACCTGTCCCCCCAGGCGGCTTTAAGGCTGGTGTTACCCCCGTGCCCCCTCGCGGAACACCACAGCTCACTGCACACACCGCCCTGTCTCCATGAACCTGGGCTGCCTGTCCCATAGCTTAAACACACCTACGTGCAAGACAAGGCAAAGTCACAGCCGAAATGCCAGCAGAGGACAGCCAAGCCCAGAAGGCAAAACCAGGCCTCCCTTTTGAGAGCCAGGTTGAAACAGCAAAGGAGAAAAGAGCGAGGCCGTATCAGAGACGTGTGTGCCAGGCCTGAGTGTCGGATGGCTCCAGCTCTGCAGACAGAAATTCCCATGCTGATCGAGTTTGGCTTTTACCCTGCCGCAGACATGCTCGTCTCCTGCAGCAGCAGCAATGCTCTAACCACAGCAGCTTGTTGCAGAAAGAATGAGCTTGGGCTTATGGGAGGCGCTGCTTTTGTGTACTGCTGGGCATTGGCTCCCTGAGACAAGGCAGGGGGCTGTGGCCGGGATGCGAATGCACAAGTCAGAGTTTAGATCATGAGGCCAAACAAAGGAACAGATTTCTGAAGCTTTTCAGAGTGGGAAGCTAATACTTTCCTGAAAGCAACGAGAAAGTTCATTATCCCAATTGGCTCTGCAATTCTGCTGGGAACTGTCAGCATCTGTCCGTCGCTGAAAACCCGCGGGTGTTATGCACGGCACTAATATAAAGGCAGACCCAGACATTTTGGAATCCAAAAGACACAGAGGTTAACAAAAACCCAGAGGGGGACGAACCTGTTCCTGCTTATCTCCAAAAGCACATCTTGCGTCTCAAGGACTCCACATAAATCAAATTTTATTTTTTTACCGCCTTTAGAGTTACAGGGGAACAAAAGGACAGATTGTCTTTTTTATGCCAGATTACATGAGAATAAGACAACCTCCCATTATAGGCGCTGAACAATGTGCTCATGCCACAGTGATGAGTATATTCCATCCTCGAGACAGACAGGATGCTCGGGCTGCCCAGCCATCGCTTCCCATTCAGAGCGCGCACACATGCACGCATGAATTCAATTAAGAGCAGAAAATCTCAGAGCTCCAGAGATGGATTTCCTAACCCTTTGTGCAAGGGGATAGGAAAGGGGAGGGAATGGACACTTAGTCGGCACAGATACGCAGGCCTAATTGTTCCGCAGATGTCTGTGCAGGTCGTGTGGGGAGGAGGGGGAAGTAGGTTTCCAAGTCCACTTCTTTGTTGCGTTGTCGTGCACTGAGCCACCAGCCAACCTCGTTCTGTTTTCCATAGAGGTCATTTTACAAATAATCAGGCTTGAGCCTTGCACTGTACTTTTAACTGCCAAAGGACTTTGCAGGGAATAAAACTGTTAAGCTTATTTCGTTGAGTTCTATAAAGCACACTGAAATCTTTAGATTAAAAGTGCTAGGAGAAGGGCAGAGAACTATTATTTATTAAACAGTTATCGTTATAATTATCACGGCACAGCAAAGTGCTCATAGAAAACACCGACGGTGCACACGTTTCTCCCCTGGAATAAAAACACGACAAAAATATCCACTGTAATAGGTGGGGAAAAAGAAAAGTGGCAGGGGCCTCTGCCTGGCTCTCCTGCTCTGAAGCCAGCCAGCTCCAGCCCAAGGGGGCACAGAGTCCCAGCAGCAAACGTCTGCTGGTGCTGAGCACTGAGCTGCTCTGGCTGCACACCTGGCTGCATTCCCCACGAGGCTGCTTACAGCTAGCTAATGTGCATCTGACCAAACTACAGCTGCTCTGGCTTGGGTCATAGCAATAGTTTCAGCATGGAGCAGTGCCCTGGGGCAAAAGAACTGGAGTTAAAAATACTGAAATCCCATAAAAAGGAATGTACTTGCTTCATCAAGGGGTCACTGCTCTGCGTTGCATCGCTCTATTGTAGCATTAGCTTGAGGTCAGGACTGCACCGAGTGTGTATAAGGAGATCACGGCCCCGCAGACCCATAGCCCTTCCCAGCCACACACCAGCAGCTGAGGGGTAGTTGCTCCGTGACCTCTACCACGGACTGGTTTTGCTTCTTCTGATGGTGTGGGGCAGACATCTGTCTGAAGCAGCAGCCTGGGTCATCTGCTCTGATTCAAGTGCCCGTTCGTGCTTCCTGTCATCCAGGCGTCTCCATCGCCAGCCTCCGCAGTCCCTGCTCCCCGTTGCTGGCTGCCAGCCCTCGAGCACCAGCAGTGCCCCTCTCTGGCCAAGAATTGTCACCCCTCAGCCCTGAGGAGAGGCAGGTTTGCCAGAGCACACTGCCAGAAGGGAGCAGGGTTGTTAAGAAACGTGCTCCCCATTATCTAGCTGCTTCTCAGGCACCTCCAGCTCTGGTCGCTGAGTGTCTGACCACCACTCTCAGTTTTTGTTCTTCTGGCAACACCCTCAAGCTTTGACTGCTGTTGCTATTTTAGCTGTTTAAATATTACATAAGCACAAAATGTCCTTTTTGAAGGCTTCAAGTCTTGTTGCTCCAGGCCTGTGCCAGTCATTCAGAATTATTATTTGCACAAGGTCCTCACTGCAGCAAGTGTCGTACAGCTGCGAGTGGCCATCTCGGCGAGTTCCCTCCACGTCTGAGCCCAGGCTGACACCGAGACCCCTGGTGTAAAACCCTGCGGAGGCCAGAGAATCGCTGCTGGAGACAGAGCTACAGTCCTCGTTTCATTTTGGGTGACGGCTCCTTAGTGAAACTTGGCAAATGAAACTACAGACTCCAAGCAAGTTTCCTTGCTGCCACATGAAATGCTAGCCTGGCCTTTCAAAGGGCAGACTGAGAAAGCAGATTTTTGCAGTAAAACCATTTCTATTTACTGCAGTCTGATTTACTTGTCTGTGATTTAGGCACAGAGGAGACACTTCGGTTTTAAACGGTCTTTCTTTAAAGCAGCTGTGCACATGCAGCCCAAGCAGCCTTTTGGGCCAGGGAATTTGCTGCATTTGCCCCGTGGGGCCATGCCTTGGAGGCCTGAAAAGCAGCACCTAAGAAGCGAAAACTGGGCAGCATTTAACAGAAGTATGCAGTTACTACTCCAAAAATAAGCAGGAAGCATACTCCATAATGCAGCGCTGGGGAACACAGCCAGTGAACTCCACAGTGTTTTTATAAGGATATGCTTGCACAGTCCTCCAGCTCATCTCTTTTGTTGAAAAAATAATGCCATGTGTAGAGAAAGAGAAGGGCAGGAAAAACCTTTCATACAGGGAAAGAGTCAAATAACAGTGCCTCTACTGAGGGCAGCAGCACACAGGTCACTGTCTTCACAGGTATGTCACAGGACCAGACTACGAGCTGAAAATGTTCATCTTTGTGCTGATGTCCCTGAAGCTGTAGGCAAATGAAGAGTGAAATGTATTCATAAAAAACCCAATGGCCTAGGTGAATCAGTGGCATTATACTTTACTCCCAGTGAGCACGACGAAATGAAACTACTTTTTTTTTCATGCTAGGTCCAATCTCTTTTCTACTCTTAAATCAATTTCTTGTATGTCTTGAATCAACTTCTTGGATTTTTGCTGCTAAATTAGACAGTAAGCTCTCTGGATTAGAGGAATCATATCTTCCATACGTTTCTGTTCCCTTCCCTTCTCCCTGCAGCACCATCAGGTCCCAAATCTAATCACTGTTACAAGAAAGATACCGTGGTACATGCGACCATGGACCGCAACCGGATGAGTGCTCCTTTGTAGTGGGAACGACAACAGCCGCAGCAGCACTGGCAAGCGTGCTTGTGCTGACAGGGTGGGATGGGAACACGTCACTGTGCCCTCCTGAAATCCGCTGTGCCCCAGATAGCCGCCACATCCCGGCAGGCTCTCTGCTCTTGGTTTTGCTCTGTTCTTGCTCCTCCAGTGGTACGGATGTTTCCTGCAACCCTGCGTGCACGGAGGGCTGAAGAGCGGCAGCAGCAGGCAGCCCGCTCCCCGCGCTGCTCCCCAGCCCCATCCCAGCTCTGCAGCAGCAGGCAGATAGACCTGTCAGTCCAGGAGCAGAAGGCTTACGAGGGTTGCTTTCCAGCACACTTAGGAAGATGAAAATAATAGCTTCAAGGAAAATGCATCCATTTTCCTTTACAAATCCCTGGTGTGGAAATGTTTTAACTTTTAATGAAGTCCATCTGTGCAGAAGTGCTGGCTCTGAAGGATTCGCAGAGACAAGGCATCGGCGTATCCTGCTCCTTCCTCCTCCTGTTCTTTCATTGATATAGGGAGCCCTGAGCAGTGCCTGCATGCTCCTTCTCAGCCACTGGTATCTTCCTTTGTTAGTGAGAAAAGTATGATAAAGATGCTAATGAGCCTGTACCTTCTAACACAGCACACCCACAAAGGATTACCTGGGAGGCTAGGAAAGGGGAGGACATGATCAAAACCACAAGCCCCCAGAGTCAAGAAGACAAACAAACATTTGAACTATTAAAAAAACAATAGGCTGTGAATGAGAGCAGGTACAAGCACTCCTGAGAATTACACGGGGTGGAAATCAGTACTGCTGCTCACAGAGCTACAGGAGCAGCAGCGCTCAGCCATGCTTTCCCCCAAAGCAGCTAAGTTCCTGGGTATTCCCCACACTGAGGTCAATCATTACGAAACCATTATGCAGCAGTGGTGGTGCAGCCGACACACTTAATTTCAACTGTAATTTAGCATTAATTAACGTCTTCTGTAGCAAAGATGCAGGCACTTACTAAAGGCCCAACTGGAAGTCACTGATCCTTCTAATGACAGCACCATAGAACAATCCCCAGAAAAAAAGACACCAGGGATTTTTATTCTGCATCCTAGATGTGAGAAATTAAGATATTTCCATTTTTTCTCTTACTTGTTTAAGAAATAAAATACTATTCTTGTTTGGACTAACTTTTTCAAGTCATTAGCTAATACAGCAGTAATATTTTTTTCATACAACATTAGCTATCTGAAACTGTAAGCATAAGTTATAAGCATAAATACTATCTTGGACCTAGCATCCACAGCGAATTTGATGCGATGGTAATTTATGGGGTATCCTGTCTTAAATATACAGCAGAGCTTTATCAGGATCACACAGGCTAGAGACTGACATTGTAAAGATTATGTTCAATAAAAAACCTTGTTCCAAAAATTTATGTGTAAGAAAATGATGGTTAGCAGCAAGGCATATGCCTAAGAACATGCTTTCTTCAGTGAACGTCAGGATCCTCTCGCATGTGCAAACCATCCAAGGCCCATGCCTAGCCCAACCAGGACAGATGAACCTCGCTGAGCAGCAAGTCAAGTGTAAAATGCAGTACATTCCTCAGACTCGCTAAATAAAGAGCATTCATTAGAAAGAAGCCAGAACATTGTAAGAGGAGGGTTTTTTTTTCTCATGAAGTTGCTGTGCCTATTTTCAGCCACACCTCTCTAGAAAACAGAGCATTGAGAGTCTGAGCATGTCACAGGAAGCAAGTCATCCCCAAATGCCGCAGCAAAATGGCTCGGTATCCACACAAACCTATGCAACAACAGCCAACTTGGTAGCTAGGATCCTTTCCCTCTGAGTGCAAAGGGACAATCTAGGATGAGTTTTAGTACAGCTTGCCTGAAAAATGAACTTGGAAGAATACATGGAGTTTAAAATCATCCGTAATTACATTGAGAGAGTGAAATGAGTGATTCCACTGCACAGATACAGCTTCATCTTCTGAATATGCTTAATTGGATACTTCAGTCTTCCAAAGACTCTCATAATCCAAATTAGTCTGCAAAATAAAAAAGCAGTCCCCCAGAACAAGCAAAGATGACGATGCCAGAAGCCACCTCTAGAAGCAAACACACAGCATGTGAAGAATTAATCATGATCATGTCCTCTTTCCATACTAACTAATGCATATACAGCTTTAAGATTCTATTTTCTTTCTTCAAAACAGAGGAAGGAAGAAATGAAGATGAGGTTTCATTATTAGACAGTTGATTTACTACGTGGAAATAAAATCTGGTTCTAACTTCCTAACAAACAACGATTGCACTAGCACAAGAATCTTCTTTCTCTTCTTGGGAAAACCCATAGCTACATTTCCCAGGGGTTCCTTACCAGTGGCTCTGGTTATGCAGAGTTTCATGTGAAGCAGCACAATTTTTTCTTGCTGAAATTAATAGAAAGGGTACAGTGGATTTAGCCCTTGCTTTTCTCCAGACTAACTCAAACACCTTTAATGTAGAAAAAGAAAACTGGCAAGAGACCTTCTTGATGTAAAACCCAGTTTTTCTGGTATGTTGAAAATAGTTTTAAATTGGCAACATAGCATAACCATTAGAAAATCACTTTAAATGAATTGCAGCTAATTTCCAGCATGTTCCCAGTGTGAGCCATTAATACCCAGGGGCTCAATCATTGATGCATGTAAGATGGATTAGGACAACTCCAAAAAGCTGTTCAGTTTTTAGAGACACGCATTCCAAAGCAGAGGCCTAAATACCAGCTCACCTACAGCTGGCTCATCAGAGCAAGACTAGTTTTATACAGCTCCACCAAAGGTTAGTTTATACTAAGAGGATTAAGCACCCCTCGATCCCAATTAAAATAGCTGTGACACAAAGCTAAAGAGTTCAAGGAAGAAAGGAGTTCCAATTCCGCTCGTATTTCAGCATTTTACAGAACACCGTGTAAACAGCAAAAACAGATTTCCAGCAAACATGAGTCAAACCCAGCGTGGATCAACGATATCCTTGAACTTCATTTGCCATTTTTTGAGCAAATGGCCGCATCACACAATCCACAAAGTGTGACCAGGGAACTAAGAGGGAACACACTCCTTTGCTGAAAGCCATGGAGCTCTTTGGGTGGGAGGAGGGTCGCCCCCTTGGGTGGAAGCTGCTCTTACCTCGAACATACAGGTTAGCTGGGGCAGAGTAGCGGGTTCCTGCGCTGTTGGTAGCAACACATTCATATTTGCCTTGGTCCGACTCCTCGCTGTTCTCTATTTGCAGAGCTCCTGTGCACAAACAAGATGACACAGACAATTCAGATTATGGCAAATCTGGTAATTGAACAGACAGCCTCAGAAAAGGAAGGCCATGCCCCACGCTTTTAAAGTATCTTCCTGGATAAATATATTGTGATGTTGTTCCCTGGACCCACAGGGTACCAGCATGCAGCCACAAGGTACCCGGTCTGCTGTTAGAAGCTTGTGAAATTGATTATTGTTATTTTTTTTAAGCACAGGGAACCAGTTACTGATGCATTTCCAACCGCCCCAACCACTTATATTCATTGCTTCAATAAAGGCAAAAACCATACACATACACACGTATTAATTACAGCTCGGTATAGGACTCCTGTCTAATAAAAGGACCTTTAATAAGCCTTTAATCAAAACAGCTAAACACAAAGGCCGCTAACTGTAGCTGTTTGTTTCTTATCTGATGCACACAAAGCCTAGCAAATGCTCTACAAATTGCGACCTTCCTGCAGAAACTGGCAGAGTCCCATCTCTCCCACCTCGCCACCCCTCCTCCCAGCAGACATCCCCTTTTGAGAAAAAAACAGGTTGCCTTTCATCAGCTTTCTCCATGTCAGGGATCTCCTTGTCTTTTCAGAGTGGATTACACTTGATATAAAGTAATTAGGCACTCAGTCTGAGACACCAAATAAACACACCGACGCAATACACCCATCTGGCAGCATGGTGCTCGCAGCAAAGCCACCCTCCCTGCGACCCAGCAGCGCTGCTCCTCCAGCCTTGGGGCAGGAACGTTTGCTTGGTCCAGACCACAGGACATGACCTGATCCCATCCCTGAAATGCCAGATGCACCAGGGGCACATGAAATAACTGCAATAATTGCCAAAGCACACAGAATAGCGATTTACCTGGGGAACCTGCGCAGTGCTCCAAGCGAGCACTGGTCTAAGGGGCTTGTCTCATTTGCTCAGCCTAGTCCACCGGTGCCCAGCACCACCTCTGCTTCTTGCCTAGCGCAGATGACTGCAAATCTGCTTGCAGCTGAACTCCCCTAATGGGGCCCCGTATGTAGAAGGGAAGATGGAGGTGAAGAGAGGCAGGATGCCCGTGACAGCACGCTGGCACGGCAGGAGCAGACGGCCGCCGGCCAGACACCGAAGCGGCTGCTGCTCAGCCTGCTTCCCCCCGGCAGTGTGGCAGCAATTTTTAAAGCGCCTCCAAGTGCCCAAACTGTACTGGTTAGGATTGCCTATACGAAGGGAACTCTGCTCACAAACCATATACCGAACTAAAAGAGAACATTAACCCCTTTGCTTGTAAGGATTTGAACTCATTTCTGCCTGCCACGGTTCAAAACGACCACTGAGAGCGGCACTGAGAATAGCTGGTGAAATTGCCTTCCCCCTTCTTGCTGGTTCAAGCTGCAGAGGTCAAACTGAGTTTTTCATATCATCAGAACAGAAGAAAAACTAATGTGAATCAACCACTGCCACCTACATTATTTAGAAGGATAAATTGAGACTGTCGCATAAGTCTATATGTCATGGGGAAAAATGAACTTCCCCGGGTTCTGCCATATAATAAAAAGATGTACAGAGCCCTCCCTGTTGTTGCATTAGTGCTGGGAACGAGGCTTCAGCTAGACAGAGAGAGCTTGTTTGCAGAAATCCTTCCACCTCCTAACAAAGGAAGCTGCCAGCTTTCCCCAGCCCCGGCGCTCTCTGGACACTCACAGCCCAAAGCCAACAGAGCACTGCTGCTTAATTCAGGGAGAACATCGAATTTCTACATGCTGCCTGGGAAAAACATCTTCAAGCAGGCAGCAGCATGGCAGGCAGTGGAGCAGGAGGAAGCTTCCCAGCGCTGACAAGATACAGAGAATCAGAGAATCTAGAAATGGGAAAGCCTATTAGGTTATCTCGTGCGTCCCTGGGGGCCAGGGCGGCATTGCTCCCTGTTGTAAATGTACTTGTGCTCTGTCCAATCCCATTTTAAATGTGCCGAGTGATAGGTCTTTCACCACTTCCTCAAGGAATTTATGCCACAGCCCGGTTATGCTCTCTGGCAGGATGGTTTTCCCAGAGCTCACCACGTATTACCCCCTCCCTTATTCCTGTTCATTACTCTGCGGGTACACGTGTGCTGCAGAGTTCATTTTCCGTGACTGCATCAGGCTGGCTAAAGTTGTTTGCTGCAAGACATACCCAAACTTTAAAAATAAAAGGTGGATGTCATCACCCTGACCAGAAGCCTCTCTCTCAGCTTTAGCCTGCAGCCCACGTCAGCCGCCTGGGCTGAGAGCAGGGCCAGCCCCAGGTGACAGGCAGCGGCGTCTGCCTGGAAAAGACGCAAGACCCCCGGGTGAGCGTGCCGTGCAGATACACCTTCTGATACGCTCCTTTTAGCCATTTAATAGACATCCCTGGTATTTATATCCTTTATACATATGCAATCTTGCGATCACCATACCTCTTAAATGCCAGTTAGTCATATTATTCTTTATCTCTAGGGACCTCAACATCAGCGCTGGAGGGAGAAGAGCAAAACATAAGAGGATGAAGAAAATGAAGGCAGAGAGGAGTGACGTTATCGTTGCCTATCAGTTGTGCAGCCAGAGCTGACTGCTTTCTGGAATCATACTACAAACACGTAATGTATGTCAGCAACTCTCTACAAATGCTCAGGGACAAGGGGCAGGGGATTCTGGTTTTGTTTGGGCTGGCACAAGTCTTCAAACTGTGGCATGGCAGGAGCAGGAGAGAACCCAGAAAGCAGGAAGGAAGTTAAAAGCAAACCCCTCAACTGAACTGGAAAGAAAACAGTCAATACAATAAATTACCATTAGACAAACACAAAAAGCCCATAGTGTAGCTAACAGCTAGCACAAAGGGGAAGCATCACAGCATGCTGATGGCAGTCAGTGGGACTAACGGGGTTGTTTTCTTGAAGGACAGCCTACATCCAAGTGATGGATACAGGGAAGTATGGCATGTCTCGGGGTACCGAGATTTATGAACAAAGGTAAGAAGCTCAGGCACTGCAGGCATTAACTGGAGACACTAAATGCATCTGAGCCTTGGGAATAACTCCACAAGTGTAAAATGCTCCAGGCTCTGGCTTGGTCATCCTGAAGAAAGGCAATAGCTTCACCTCCTGGAGAATTCAAGCCTAGGCTGGACAGGACAAGAGCACCCACAGACAAAAAAGAACCAAGTCCTGAGCAACTCCTATCTCTGAAATTCATGGAAGCTGCATCCAAAGACCCTCAACAGCACAGGGAAATCTGCTTTGACAACTGCAAAGGATTGGGAACGTGGAGACCTGATTTCTATTCCTAGCCCTGCCAACATCTCATCTTATAATCTTCTGTGCCTCTGCAAAGCAGGGCTAGGCAGGCTGATTTACTTTTATTCATTACTTGGGATTTATGTTGTGCAAGTTGCTGAGTACGGTCTTGTTCACGCAGGATGTCACAGCAGACTTCTCATCTGGACTCTGCGAGTGCTCCTGTGCCAGGTCCCTTCTCATTTACCCAGCCGAATCCTGACGTGCAATCAGATGGCGCAGCTTCGGCAGGCGCATGAGGACTGGCTACCACGAGGACACGCGCAGGCGTATAGGAAGGAGCAGCAGGCAGCTTGTTCGGGAACTTGTGGGGCTGTGCAGCGGTACGTGCACATCAGAGCAAAACCTCTCCCTGCGGAGCAGCACCCGACCTCCGCTGCCTCCGAAGCCCCCGAACCGCAGCGGGGCTCTGGCAGAAGAGGGGCAGCCGCTCCCCACCGTGCTGCTATGTCACGTCCATCTCGCCTGCGGCTCAGATCTCTTCCCGATAACACATCTCAGCTTATCAGATTGCTGCCAGCTCCTGAGAAAAACCCCTGGCTGCTCTCCAGTGCCAGGGAGCATGGTGACAAGGCAGAGCTTTTGGGGGCTGAGGGCTGGAGGAGGCTCTGCTGACTGACAGGCATCCCTCGTAGCTCCTTCTCTCTGTGCTGCTCTCTCTCCACCAGTTCCTTCCTTCCTCTCCTACTTTTTTTTTCTTTTTTGGTCTTTAGACTTGGGCACAGACAGCATCCCCGTTAGCGGCTCTCCAAGATACTTATCTATTCAAATATACTTGTGCTCGGGCAGAACCATTAGTTGCAGTGACAGCATTTAAAAGAAGCATTTAAAAAGTGCCCTGTGCAGAGCAGGGGGAAGGCAGATCCTGATAAGGGCCACTTCCTGGCAGCACTGGGGACTGTTGCAGCGCTGAGGGCTTGTCACTCCCTCCTCTAGGTGACAAACCAAACGGAAAAGCTCTGAGCTGCCATACAAATTGATCTCTCTGAAATGCTGCTCCACAGCTCCTCGGGAGAAGAGAACACACACACGGTGCTTGTGGGGCATCGCCGCTCAGGACCCGTTGTGGCGGGAGCAGCTCCGTTTCTCTGGCAGAGTACTCGCAACTGGAGGCCCGCAGCTCACAGAGGCAGTGACCTTTTGCCCTGGTTATAAAATTAGACATGTGAAGAAATGCTCCCACAAGTGCCCGGGAGTCAGAGGAAGCAGGCTGCAGCCGCAGTGCTCATTTAAGGGGAGCACTTGTGATGCAGGCGTTAATGAACCTTGCTACGTGACCAGGACCCTTCCTCCCAGGCAGCCGGGAACAGGTACATTTTGTCCACCCTATGTGCTAGAGCACGTGGCTACCCCAAACCCCTCCTGTCTCCCTCCTCCAGACTCCCATCAGCTTCCTCCACAGAAACTCTGCCTGGCTTCCCCTGGGGCAGCATTTTTAGCCTCCCCTTCAGCCGCAGCTCAGGGTCCAGATCCCTCCTCTGCTAAAAATTCCCTCCCAGAGAAGAAGAATCCTCCTAATACAATCCAGGGAGCTGGGGAGCAGGGCCAGAGCCAAGGACAGACCAGAAGAGATCTGGAAGTGTGAACACAGTGGAGAAAGGAATGATGTGAGAGCCCTGACACCAAGGGGTTTGGGAACTGTGAAAAGCTACAAGACACCAAGACCACGCAAGAGTCACTGGTAATGAAACCGAGCATTTCCCATATTGACTATTTTTGTAATTTGTAACAGAAGCACCTCCCGGCTGTTAGCGAGGACCGCGCCTAGCCTCCACCAGCCATCAGCAGTGCCAATTATGCAAACAAGATAACTACAAATATATTTTCATTGTTAGCGTTCATTATGCTGATTACGCCTGAGAGGCCGGTGATTGGCATGCGAGGGGCATGTTGTGGCTGGCAGGGCTGTTGAGAAATTGCTCTCCTGTGCACCAGGGGCAGCTGCTGATGGCACTCGACCACTGCCACCGCGCAGGACTGGGGCAGAGAGGGAGGAGAGGAGATCCAACGTGCTCAGCAGCACGAGGTCTCCTGTTAGACAGCGGAGCTTCAGGATGCTCTGATCTCTCACCAGCAGGTAGAGGAGATCTCAGGGGACTCTGTGTCAGAAGCAAAACTACAGCACTGTCAAACGCTCAGTATCACCTCTGTGCGCGCTTCTAAAGGGACACGAGTCAATCTGAATTCAGAAAACAAGAAACATGGCATTACAAACACTTCCAGGCACTACACCCCACCCAACCACCCCCCTGACACTGTCTGCTCCTTCAAACATCCCTTCTTGTTTTAAATTGTTTCCCTTTTTTTGTGTGCGTGTGTCTGAAAAAGCTCAGGAAACAGGAAAAATTCTATCATATACCAAGTGCAATCAAATGTACAAACATATGCTCAAAAAGACAGCAAAATTCTTTTGGCTCCCTCTAATCTCTCTGGATAGCTTTCCGCTCCAGCTCGCAGGGCAGCAGAGATATACTGGAGCTATATTTAAACCAGTTCACCGGGGACTGGGAAAGGTTTAGCCGCAGCTCCACAGAAGTTGGTGCGGGTGTTTACCTGGCTGCTCAGACAGACAGCTCCTGACACCCAAGTGAGCTGATCTAAAGTTAATTCAGACAGACCTCTGTAACGCTGACGTCTACCGGGAAGAAATACTCTTATGTATAGGAACCTCAGATATTTCCCGCGATGACAGAAAAGTAACAAATAAATCTGACTGCAGAGGGATAATGCCTGAGATGGTATTTCTTTACCTCCTCATGTGCATCCGATCTAATGCCTGTTCAATCCAGCACCCACCTGAAACACAACTGTGCTTTGCTGTCTCTCAACGCCTGGGGCAGGAAAATGCAGCCAGGTTTCACACAAGGTTGAATGAGTTCAATTCCAGAGAAATGCTAGAAATGAGCACCTAACTTTCTACTTTGAAAATCAGAATCGGGCATAACTTGCTTAAACATGGAGTTGCTGATACCATCTGTGGGTCCCCTTAAGCAGCCAGCTATTGCCTAATGTGATGGGCGTCTGCCAGCTCCGTGTCTTTCTGATGAACAAATAGGGATTTTGAGATTTAATTACTACCCGGGGCAGTCCCCGAGGGGTGAAGAGTTAAGCTACGAACTGAGATTTATGAATTATAGATGGGAGCTCCTCCCATTTCACTGAAGCCAGAGATGTCTTGGACAGAAAGGACCAAATAAAAGGGGCTAAGATCAAACAAGGTGCTTGGAAATATCTCCTCCTGTTTGGTGGGGTACACGTGGAAATTCTCAGGTCATCCCCTTGCTAACCCCACGCTGGGTCCAGCACAAGGGCCTTGGGGAACGCTCGAACCGCCCGAGGGCTCTGCACACGCAGCTCCTAGCGACACAGTCACAGCAGCAATGAAATCAAACTAAATCCACCCTCCTCCCCCCAGCATTATTACCAAAAGGGTTTGTTAAGAGTCATTAGTTCACCCTTCCTTTCAGACCAAATTAATGGATTCCAAAGCATCCAACTTACCTTAATGAGGAACAAGAGTGCAGCTGGGTATAGAACATGGCAGAACAGTCACTTCTACATGGACACAACCTCACCATCACAAAAGCACTTTCATCTAATCTGTCGTTATCTTTAGAAATTCAATGACCTCCGTTTTAAATAAAAGGCATTAGGCTGACAGAAATCCTCTGGGAGAAGCCAGAGAGCAGCACGTGGCTTCTGTTTGCTCTCACAGAAATGTCATCTTTGACATTCAAACAGGACACATATATTTTAAATAATGTCAAGAACATTCTTAAAATACCTCATCAGGACTCAAACGGAGGTGGGAAGGGGTTGGGGGTGGGGGTGCGGGGAACTTATGCTTTATGAGATGGATGGTTCTGTTTCACAGAGATGTGCTCGGTTCCCAAGCAGGACGGATGGAGCATCCAGGCGGTTCTGGTGCTGAGTCACTAATGTCATCAGACAGGGCGAGGGCGCGGGGAGGCCCCGGGACGGCTGCGCTGCGCGCGAGGCCGGGAGCTCGGAGCGCTCGGCTAGTTAGCATTCGGTCTGTCGTTTCGTTTTAGGATTTGCAATAGGAATAGGAGATGAAGAAATAGTTTAAGGAGCTTGTAACATCACAGCTGTCAATCTCGAGCGTTCCAAAGGGAGGAATGACAGATATATAAGCCCATTCATAGCGAAATAAGGTTTGCAGTCTTCTTCCCTGACCCAGATTTGCTACAGAGGCAACTTAATGCAAATACACATCAAACAGCAATTCACATTTGCTCTAAAATCACTTAACGGGAGCTGAAAACATTAACCCCCAGCAACAGAACCAGTTCCAGAGAGTCAGATTATTAACTTCCAGCAGTGATTCAGGGAAAAGGGATAGGAAAGGGGAAAGGGGGAAAACTGAACGAATGAGATTGTGTCGGTTTGTAGGTGGCAGTCATTCTGTCGAGACACCCAGGGGTCAGTCAACAGGGGTAACCAAAATCACAAGAGAACTCGGGAGGGCCTTGGCACGTAGTGCTGATTAACACACTAAACTTAATCTAAAGGGACAGCTTTGAGTGTTTAGGCTAGTAAAGACAACACTCCGACTGGAAAATCATTACTGGTGCATACAGGATGCGAAAACTAGCCAGGGACTGTGCACGCTGGGCTGTCAGACCATAGGTGGGTTTAATTAATGAAGGCTTAAAGCAACCAGATGTGTTTCTGATTCATCTGTTTAAACAAATCATTGTGCTACAAAGCAACACCAGCACGTCTGGCTCAGAAAGGGGGGTCTGGGGGCGGCAGTTCTCCACTCTGCTGCCACACTGGAGCGTTAGCACTCTTGAAAGGCAAACACGAGCAAGGCAAACAAAGGCGCTCTTTATCCCAGAGCCAGATTTGCTCAAACTTTCAAGAATTTATCTCCTTCTGATTAGAGCTTCATGCCTGTCAGCAGCAGCAGAGAGGAATTTGACTGTTCTCTTGTGAAAATGTTACCTACTTACACCAAAGCAATCCATCTAACCTCCCCCCGCCAGACACAAAACCCCGGAGGCCAAAACTGCGCAGGAAGCTCAGAGACTTGCAGGAGCTGCAGGAGGCGTCAACCCTCCCGTGGCGGAGGCTGGGGACCACCGTCCCAGTTGCAAACTTTCCGTTGAATAACCCCCTTTCAACAGTGCAAAATCGCAATGGATGAGTCTACAAGAAGTCACGCTAAAAACCAACCAAAATAAACACACTAGTGGGAGAGTGCAGATGAGCGAGAGCACTGGCAGAGTTAGGGCTGAGAGTAAAAGCTGGAGATGAGAAACACCGGAGGAGAAGGGACAAGGCAGACAGGAGATGGAGTGACGTGACAACTGGAGGCACATTTCAGCATTCTTACCTCTGATCGGTGTACCACCTGGTGAGGTAATTTGAATGCAAATAAGATTAGAGAGAAGCATTAGTACAAAGAGGAAAGGAAGAAAATTATAACTAAAAAGCAGAAAGTTTTTTTTTTAAAAGCTAGAATTTGTATTAGCGCGACAGGAATAAACAAAAAGAAACTGATGTGCAGTAAAAGTCAGAGTGACACTCTCAGGAGGTTAGTAAAGCTCATCGCTTCCAGGAGTGCAGCACCCAGCCTTGCATCTCACCATCACAGCCACCATCCTCAGGACCGGGGCCCGAACTAAGCTGCCGAGGTGGCGTTGCTGGCTGGCCTCACCGCTTGCATTCACCCACGCCACTGGTCAAGCAGTTGAGATGGAGGACACGTTGGAAGATGGTGCAGTGCCCCTTCATTCCTTCCAGAACACGGAAGGGGTGCGTGCCCCGGGGGCTGAGTGACCGTGAGTGTGCTGGGCAGGAGGGGTGGAAAGCACATGGTTGCGGGCACTAGGTGCGGTTTGGCTTTGAGGTTAGAATGACCAGTGGGACAAAATCTGCTCACTTAAAGAAATTAAACTAAGGGGAGAGCTTAACAAATCAGTTTTGAGCCATTCTCCACATTCACGTAAACCCTGCACCAGGTTCCCTCCGGCAAAGAAATTGGTGTCATGCGGAATTAACTTTACATAGAGAAATATTTCAAAACGAAGTCGTTTCTGGTAATGTAACAATGGCACTCTAGCCAGACCTCTGTCATTCCTGCCTAATTTGGATGTTAGCTGGAGGAAGGAATCCCTACCCTCTTTATAAGGCACTGGCGATAATTTGACATGCTATAATGAATAGTATCTTATAAGGAGGGCTTCTCTGGGAGTGAGGTTCAGTTATCCTGTTGCAACGATCCGTAAAGGTTTGTTTTATGAGGTCAACGTGTTTAGCAAGTGGAGGATCCACTGGTCAGCGTCTTGAGTTCAGAGCACAACCGATAACAATGCATGATTCGAGGGGAGATGCTCCAGCTGGGCAAATTGGCAGGGAACCCTTCTAATCCCCACTACTTTTGTCCCCTTGGTCTTATTTTGCACACATGGAGGCTGTTAGTATAAGGGAGAGATTCATGCAGATCGAATCTGTAGGCAGTTCATGGTATGTGTTGGTTTTATGCAGATTTGTAGGATCTGAATACCAAGCACTTACCAAAGAAAACTGAGGAGTTTAAACAGACAGAAAAACAGGGTTAAACAGGACACAGTGTGTCAAATCATGTTCAGTGTATTGATTAATAAATACCAGCACGCATACAAGAGTGTCGTGTATCTCAGATTTACAGCTCATTCCATTATCCACAACAATGATCACCCAATGGGAAAGAAAGACAGAAAAGAATTTCTGTAAATACAAAGAAGGCATATTTTAAGCATGTTTAACTCGCCTCTTAAAAAGTAATTACAGTATTTATACTTATTCCCTTTCTTTCCTAACTACCTTTCCTTTAGGCAGAGTCCTTTTTCTACACAGGAGCAGCAATTCAAACTACTCATTTTAGCATTTTCCTCTGCCAAGATGACATTACCCCATTTTAACTTTATGTCTGGATATATTTTTTGACACATTCTATCCACAGATGACTGAAGCATCAGGAAAGATCCCGCAGTCACTGAGTTGTGGGTAATCTTTCCCTTGCGATAACAAATCTGCTGCTTATTTATCTATCTTGGTAACGACCGCTGCCCTTGACAGAACAGTTATACCCAGAGATAACTTGCATGGAACAGCACAGCCATGGAAAATGGGGTTATTTCTCTTTGCCTGTTTGGAAAGTTTGCCAAGGGATATTTTTGTTCTGTTTGGTCTAGGGCCTCCCCCGGCCCCCCTTCCACAATTCTCAGAGTTAAGAAAAGCATCGCCACAGTGTGTCACTTCCCACGGGAACGGTGCGTTGACTTTGAGCACAAGCCCAAGGGGCAGAAAACAGGACTTCCTTCTCTCTTGTCTGGCTTAAATGGGGTTTGTTGTTCTCTCCTAGAACTGAAAGATTCACAGCAAATCTTTAAATCTACTCCCTGTAGAGGCTAAACCCTTCCTCTAACACGCAATCGTCTACACAGAGCTCCAGGAGCAATTGCATACTTGAAGCAGAGTCCCTAAAACGTAAGTGCGACCAGCCCATTTTTTCCTGCATTAAGTCCCAATCCTCCTGGCCTCTGAATGTAAGCCAACCCTTGTGGGAGCAGCAGAGAGGCACTCTGTATTTAGCACGCTGTTTGTTCTGGGTCTCTCTCACCTTTGCAAAGTTAAGACGCTCAGAGGACAACATTAGGCAGAGCGCACAAGGCTTCCCTGTTGGTCCCCAGATTTCCTCCTCTAGAAGGAATGAAAGTTTCTGCTTCCCTTTCGCATCATACGTTAATGCATCTCTGACTACTATCCTTTCAGGGTGTCTCTCAAGGGGCCTGAATCCCAGCACATACGCCACAGAGTGACGAGTCCATTGAGTGATGGAGGTGCCATCACTTGAACCGTTACTGAGGCCAACTCGTGCCCTGTGATCACCAGGCTGCTTTACACAAAGGGCTCTCCAAGATCAAATTTTAAACTCAATTGCTTGTGTGTGGTTTGAAAGGTTTGAAAAACTCATAAGTAAGGAGATTTTATTTCCCTTCTATGGTAAGTGGCACTGATTAACACCCCGTATGTTCACTTCTGCAGGAATGAATGCCGACCCTGACATCCTCTGTGTAACGGGACGCGCACAGCCAGGCACTGAAAGCAAGGCAAAACGTAGGATGACGTTGTAAAAACTCATGGGATTATTTGCACCAGGAGGAGAGGCTTTGTTGGAGAAGGGACTTCACTCTGCTGTCACAAACTCATCCCAGACTTATCAACAAACCCCCCCAAAACAAAACAAAACAACACTCCAAAGCAATGTCAAAGAGAGAAACCAAGGCTCTTGCTGGCCACAACCAGGCATTATAGTAGTGCAAACCTGAATCCTACAGCCTGGCTATTTGCCACCAGTTGCAACCATGAGTGTGCTTCACACAGCAAGACCCAGATGTGCAGTATAGGTTCCTCTAGGACATAAAATTTCAACTGTCAATTGGTTGGCCATGATACTGCTTCAACCTTTGTCTAGTCAGTCCCCTCCTGTGAGAGAGCATCCATCTTTTTGTGGGTTTCCTGAGCCTTTGGAATAATACTCCCCAACCTTTCGGCTGCTCTTACACTTTGTTCCAAGTCCATGCCTATCTGATGTCTAGACTTGAAGCTGTGGCTCGCCAGGAGTTGAATGTCTTCTGCTGGGTACTGAGTGCTGGCTATGACTGGTGAAGCAGAATAGGGCAGCCATCGGCCACACTGCCATCCCACAGCCACTGCAAGTTTGTACTGTGTATGTTTATTTTGTTGTTTTTTTTTTTCCATGTAAGTAGTGCTCCTATCTTTAGGACCAAGACTAAAATGAAAATGCTTCCTAGTAACAGAGCATAAATGCAGTGAGATGATACGCTGAGAAGCTTCCCACTGCTTCTTTGTTAGAGGCACCTACACTCTTCCAGAGAGCGACTGAAGTCACCTGCAGAGCCCTCTCTGATACTTCACTTGCAGTTAATTGCCTGAAAGCTACATGAGGGTCTAGGGCACAGTTCTGTAGCTCAGTTAATTGACAGTGATTAAAAAAGAATGATACTTGTCGTAGCACCAAGTTCTTTAATAGACACAAGATGACAATGCTCTCTGAATTTCTGGAATTTCCTGATGTGGCAAAGATATCTCTATGCTACCATTCAGGATATTTATTTATTCTAATTTGACATTTTGTTCAGGAGCTTTCTGAAGAGCAAGGTGGAAGAGCAATTCTTCAAATATGAAACTCGCTGGAAACACTCAAGAGCTTTGAGAGTATGAATACCACCAGAGTTGCTTTGAAGTCTTCAGGACCTTGTGATCCAAGAATCTTTATGGAATAGCTGTGAAGCATCAGGACAGTCTGATCTATATTGAGGAAGTTTCTGCCACATCATCAACTAATTTTAAAACATGGTTGGAGGTGTAGCACTGACCCTGACTCTCATATGTGCATCATCTGCTACTACAATCTCCAGACAGTTTTAAAATCAGTTCAGCCAAACAGGTTTTACAAAGAGCTAGCATGAAAGGGAGGTTTCCCAGCCCAGAACCAGCCTAAGATTCTGTGTCAGTGACTGAGAAGCAGCGACCAAAGCCATGCACCCTGGGAGAGAACAGGGAGTTGTCCTGAGTCACTGCCTTTGCAGAACAGCAGCCTCTCAACAAGAGGTGGGAAGTACTAGCAAGATGAGCAAGGGAGAATTTTGCTATAACCAGAATGAGTCAGAGACTCTGCCTTTGCCTTGATCTGTGATAATGGAGTTGAAAACCTGTATTTATTTGTGTTCTCATCTCTAGAGCAATTACCCCAACACATACTGGCCAAACTACCCAAGAGCTGGGCTTAAAAAAGAATTAAGCATTATTCTGGAGGAAAGATCTATGTGTTGTGGGGGAAGGGAGAAAAAAGCCCTCTAAATGTGAAGGGGAGGCTTAACAAGAAAAATGCATAAACACGAATATAGACGTAATTAGTAAATGAAGGAAGGGAGGACACAGGGCAGACTTATAAATGGTGTATTTGCTGCTGACAGACACCATTATTCCAGGGTTAAAAAAGCCTAACGCGACAGCTTGGTTGTCTTAAACCACAAACTGTAATACCTTCACAGAAGACGAACACACCTCTAGAAACTGATGTTCAGAGCCCACTCGGGCACGTGATCCGACTGCATGCGAGTTCAAAGACCTGCCTGCAGCCCGCAGAGCACTGCCAGCCCACATAACTGTGAGTGTCAGGAGAGAGCATCTCTCCCTAGCATGTGTTTTCTTTAGCTATTTATTCCACACTAGGAGCCTGAGGAAATGAAATCATCCCTCAACTCTCCAGTTAGACTCCAGAGCTGCTTTCACCTTTATAACCTATATTTAGGACATCTGAATAATAATATATTATGTACTGGGTGAAGGTCGGACACTCTATATATGCAATATTGGGCTGACACTGTGCTGTAACTATTTTAACTATATTGCATCTGTCTAGGTTTTATTGGGTTTTAATTAAATGAAATTAAATGAGCGTATATTTAGATTGAGACAGTATAAACTGACATTCATGCAGATATGCCAGGCTGGCTGCAAGATATTATCTTAATGGAGCAGAGACTTTGCAAACTATTAAACTCTCATATAATGAGGTATCTATTTAAATATTCTTTTCTTTGAAAAACAACTCTGCCCCATGAGGTGTAATGCTGGAGAGCTCAATTAGCACCTTGCAGAATGGATCAGAGGCTGCCCAACCCACCACATTGCTCACACAGGGTGACTGCAGTCAGGTAAGTGTGGCCCACACACTTCAAGGGCACTTAGGGACACGGTTTAGCGGGTAATACTGGTGGCAGGGGGACGGCTGGACCAGATGATCTTGGAGGTCTTTTCCAACCTTAATGATTCTATGATTCAAAGGGCAGGCCCCACTCTGTATCTATCACAAATATAGGAAAAAGCCACACATGCTAGCAGGGATCCAAGTTCTGGCCTATGAGAAGTGGTAAACTTCTTGTTCCCCACTCATGTCAGGGTAGAGCCAGAGCCCTGGTGAATCTTGGCATCATATCAGCAGGTCCCTAAAAATAAAACAAACCACTCATATCTGGAAGTCTCTTGCACTGAACTGTGGAAACCTCCCTTACTACATTAGAGAGCTAATCAATTTCTTTCGCAAGTTTGAGGATGTGTGCTGCTCATTGATTTCTAAAAGGTTCCCTTGACACCTCCCTTGGTAATTACTGTGTCTTCAGCAAGCAGCCAGCTCTAGAGTTTGAATCCCCGGTGAAATATTCAATTGAGATGTTGCTGAAGAACAGCGAATAGGAAGCAAAACTTGGACACAGTGACAGAGTTTACTGGTTTGTTTTTAAACTTTCTATCTCACTAAACTTGTGAAGCAGCTGGTAGAGAGGCAGCCAAGTGCCTGCAAAAAGGAGGCTGGAGAACATACAGCAAGTGCATCAGGAGCTGTCTTGCTGCTCATTTATGGTAATTTCTGATGCTGATTTAGTCAGCTATGAAGTGAAACACATCCATGTGCACCTTCCTATTGCTGCTTCCTAAAGCTTCTCAGAATAATTAACAAGTGTGATATTTTCTTTCAGCACAAACAGATCAAGATTAAACCATGTTGTGGGGGAGATAAGCTAAAGGTCACTGGGAAATTTCATAAGCTATAAATGCATTAGTATAATTAGCGCTCACTGGTACATCAAGGTGGGATCAGGAGTGTCAGGCTGGGTTCTATTTTTGACGAGAGTGATGTCTCATTACCCACTCCCCCAAGTAAAAGCCTACTTCTTATCATCCAAGCATCATCAGATTTATGCAGAGGGCTCCTGCTATGGGGAAATGTGTCAAGACGTTCACCTTGCTAGGAGGAAGATGGTGTTGCCCTGGCAGCAGCACTCGTAACAAATGTTTTTTGAGTGCCCGGAGACACATCACGGCCAGGCAAGGCATTCTGTCTCTTAGTTAAGCATGAGACCTTTCCACACTGAAGCCACTCCAGCTCCGGTCCTTCTGTGCTTTCAGAAGGATACCATGGACTTTTTCCCCCAGGCTAAAGCTGCGATATAGCAATGCCGTGCATTGTTAAATATCCACTGCAATTCATGCTGGGGAGCTGCATTTCATCAAGTGAAAAGAGAGATGTTTTATTTTCTTTAATTCTGTAATGGGCCTTACAGTCCTCAGAGACTGAAAAGTGCAGCAGAAAAACAAGAGTTCCTCACTAAAATGAGTGAAGTCTTAGACACCGACAAAAACAAACTGTCTGCATTTCTAAACCTAGTATTCAGCTTATCGAATAATAAAAAAGAAATGGTAATATCAAAACTGTGTCCACCTTCCTTTGAAATCCATAGGATCGCTGCTTCTTGAATTTTTCTTTATTCTTGTGGTGTCACACAGCAAGAGTGATAAAGATCTCAACAGCAAGCAGAGCACTGTCTTGCAGCATCTATGTAAGGAGTGAAGTAGTACATGACCACTGATTGTAAAACTTCAACCAGTATCTCATTATACCTATTTGGACTGTGCTCCCATTAAAAGTAGCCGAGACCTGCTGAGTTGGTAGAGAAATGCCTAAGCCTACCAGGGATTTGGGGCAATGTCAAGACGCTCTACAGAAGAAGGAATCCAGGCGATGTTCCAAAAGGAATGTCCGTGCCAATCTATCCATATAATAAATCATGATATCCTGGTAGATAGGATCAGCTCCAAAAACAGTTTTTACTTCGCAGAAGAAACAAGCTCAAATCAAAGTGATATTTGAATTTAGAACTGCATTTCAGCAACATGAGGAAAAATAACAGTATCGAGTAAAGAGAAAAGGGAGGAAGGATTAGGGGGTAAGGGAGGCTTACTTGCTTTGCTACCTTACCCGAGCGGAGCTGCTTGATTCTCCCATTGCTAGTTGCAGTGTCGACAGGCAGGAAGTCCTTGAACCAGGAGATTTCAGGATCAGGGTTACCGCTGGCAGCACAGAGCATTGTGGCTGTGCGGGCCTTTTCCACCACCTTCAGCTGCGGGCCCATATCAATGGTTGGGAAGCCAGCTGGGAGATGGTCTTCTGCAAGAGAAAGAAAAAAAAAAACCACAAGGTTAAAGAGAAAGGTTCCAGCATAGAGATGGGATACGGTTGTAGGGACAGCAGTAACATGGTACAGCATCTGTGCCTCTGCTGGAAAACAGCATCCAGACTTCCCTACTGAGAAGGTTTTCAAGCCCTTAAAGCACATTAGGCTCTATAATGAGCATTCATTATACCAATAGAAGCTTCCACTAAATTTAACTCCGTTTAAATCAATTGCCTTGGGAAACGTCCATAATTTTCATTGATACGTAAGCTTCTTCTATTGTTGTTAATAATTCAGTAAAAGCAGGTATTTGCCTTTTTGTGGGAGGACCGAGTTGAAGATAACAGACAAACAAAACGCCAAATAGTTTGAGGCATCTTGAAAAACAACAGCTAAACAATAAAAACCCTTAGAATGGTCCAGAGAGGCCCATTTGCTCTTTTTTGACTAGGAACATTCTGTCACACTGGTAGGATAGATTGTAAATCTCTTCCTCATGCCCCCAGATCTGATTCAGAAGGCTTTTAGAAACTAATGAATGTAAAGCTAATGAGCCACACTCTGCTCATGAGCCGCCTTGCCAGGCTGTGCCGTGGCAAGCTCCTGGTGCATTTTCTGGGCTGCAGAGAGCAACGGAGGTGTGCGACAAATGGCCAGTGCACGCTCTGGCATGTCTCACTGAAATACCATAAAACGAAGCACCACCAGAACTGCTGAAGCCATTCATGCAGCAGGTACAAAAATAGTTAATTGGGTTTGCTGCTGCAGAGCATGCTCAGGTAGGCTGGGTTGAATACATTAGGCAGCCTTCACTGATAAGCCAAGGCATGCTCCAACATCGTCATTCAATAGCAGCTGCAGAACAGAGCTCATTTACTCATTCTGTAGCAAGATGTACTGTACTCTGCTAAGCCTGAACTGCAATCAAAAGGACATGCTTTCACAGAAAAAAAAAAAAGAACTTGAAGAACATTAAGAAGCTTTTAAAGCATCAGAAACTCAATTATTTTCAGTATGTTTCTTTCTCCCCCCCCCCCGTTTTAAGGGAACTTAAGCAAACCATCTTCTCTGGCAAATCCAATTCTGCAAGGCTCCCAGCTCACTGCAGTGTTTAAACAAGCAAGATCTCAGCATTTTCCAAAGTCCTGGAGGAGTCTGAACTTGCTGCAGCCTGATTTTTCCTGTTATGTCACACATCTGGACCTGTATCCCCTAACTCTTGACAGGACAGTGCTAGCAACAGGCCACCTCAGGTACTTCCTTCTGCCTGTTCTGCCATACCTGCAGCACAAACACAGCCGTCGGTAGCTAATCTTAGATAATTCTTCCCTAAGATGATCTCAGGAGAATTCCCAAGACCCATGACTTGTTTGTACATCCAGACTGCAGCAGAAGGCAACATCTGCTGTAAACAAAACGTTGCCCTGGAATATTTTTTTGCTAGGTAGATGAGAGTGGCTATGAGACATCCACGGTTTTCTGAAGGAAAAAAGGGTTCCTGATGCTTATTAAGAGTACAAACCTTATTGTGTCTCCCAGGCCTCCCTAGAAGCTTCTCTCATCATGAGCAAACATAAAAGGAATATTTAAAATATATATATATATTTATTTATTTATTAAATGAAAGGTACCAGTGGAAACCAGTTCTTTTTTTAATTTGCTCTCCATTGATTTTCAAAGACGAAAGGTACATAGAGCTTAACTAGAATGACACCAGAGCTAGCATTCAATAACAAGCAACAGAAGCACTCAATACTGAGCAACCACAATGCATACTCCTGCATGGCTGAAAAGAAACAAAAGCAGGGCACACACAGATGTACAACACGGTATAGATTGAAAAGCAAAGGAAGATACATAAGAGAAGTGGAAAACGATGACATGCCCTTGGATCAAGGCCACGTTTGCCTAAAGTGCAGCACCTTGCTATTTATGATATTGGAGGCACAGATGTTTATTCTGGGAAGGCTGAAACCCTGACATGATCTAATCTAATCACCACACTTAGTATTTGCAGTCTTTCCCGGTTTGTTTAAGATTTTACACAGAACACACTAAGCGAAGTATCACCTCGTTAACTTCGTCCAAAGTCTGTGTGGAGGCTTAGCAAAAGCTAAAAGTAAATCCGAAACCAGCACTTGTGCAAGAAATCTCTTCCCATCCACAATGATCCTTCTTCCACAGAAATGAGAGAGGGCAGAAAACCTTTCACAGGCATGCGACCCCGAGCAGGTTGCGACGAGCCACGAACCAGCAGAAGTGGTAGGAGCTAACCTTGACTTCACTGGGTGCAACAGGGAAATGCTGACTACAAAGACCCTGGAGCAAAGCTACCTCTGCCCTTCTAAGAATCCCAAACGAGGCCTGTCCTGGGCTCCAGAGATGAGCCCAGTGCCGGGTTCACCTGCTGCTAGCTCTGGGCTGCCCCCAGGGTCCTGCACCGCGCCTAGGCCGTGCTGTCCGGGCCTTGAACTCAAGGGGAGGACGAGCCCCTTGTCTGGAGGTGGCCTCCAGTGCCTGTGCCATCTGGAAGCGGGGACTTCAGCTGCTGCCCGAGCCCTCCTGGGTGTGGAGAAACCCTTTTGGGGTCGGCACAAGGCCATGCCTCATGTCAGCAGCGCTCCTGTGGAGACCAGGGGGCTCCGCTCCAGCCCGGCTGGGTGGCACTGGCTCACCGGGACAGCAAGGGATGTCTCCGCGTCCAACCACTACAGGCAACGATAGGAGTTCAGAGCTGTTCTTGCCTTGCCTTCCCCTCTGGCAAAAGTCTAATCTAGGTCTAATTATGAGGCTCAGTCATGCCTCGGCTCCTTCCAGCCCTCGCTAGCTGTACTAACTTGTCCGCACACGGAGCTCGTCAGTAATAGCTATCCTCCTGTTCGTGCCAATATGTGGATACTCTAATTCTAGAAAATGAGCTTGTCAGCACTTGGTTTTATTCAAGGACACTTAGTATGCTTTGAATACACATTAAAACAGGCTCCGGACTTACTTCCAAGTGCAAACTATCTAGACACCAGCTCTTTCTGGGATTCAGATACTGTCATGGGGTGTAGCTCAGGTAGGCCTTAGATTAGAGCAGCAAAATCCAGCCACAAGCAGGAGTTTTTCAGGCGCTGCAAGCTCTAATTCCCTCCTTGGAGAAAAGCTGTGAAAGCAGGAATGACAGAGAGGAAAACAAGAAGAGAAGAGAGGGAGACTGAGAAAGAAAGAAGTGGATTTTGCAACTGCAAACCGAAACGTGGAAAAGCCCCGGCCAGGCTGAGGTCTTGCTAGCAGCAGTCACCGAGGAGCCAGGAATGTCCCTCTGGCATCTAGCATGACAGCATGTGCCGAGGATATCTCATCCTGCTCACTTGACAGCTCGCCTTGCTAATCCCCTTTCCGAGGTGACAGAAATCTAACCCCCCTGCTCCTGCGGTTCTTTTGTGCCGCAGATTTCCCATCTTTAAGGGGGAAGCGAAAGTAAGGAGCCTTTCTTACAGCCCCGGACTGGAGCTGAGGCCTCCTTTACAGCTGCTGCAGTTACACAGCGAGCTCGTTCACAGGCTCACCAGAAAAACACCTTTCTTGAGGCTGCTGCTGTCAGACACACAACCATTGGGGCGTCCTTATTTTCTACATCGCTCCAAGTATCAACTGAGGATAAGAACACCGAGGCAATTGCAACTTCTGTCTTTTGAGAAGCATGGATCAGCCCCAGCGTGGAGCGGTGTAACAGCTGCTTACCGAAAGGCCTGCAGAAGAGCCCATGGGGAGCACAGCTGTTGATGGCTGAATCCTGCAGGATTAGCCCCAGGGTCTTGCTCAAAACTTGTAATCTCTCACAGAAGTGAAAAACTGGCGGGCTGGATATCAGGTTCCTGCTGGCGCAAACCCCAGATGGCACCCAGTGGTCTTGCAGCCATGCAGCTGTGCTTTGCAGGTCATATCATGACTTGGCACCTGCAAAATCTTCCCCCTACCCCTGTGAATTTCCTTTGTGTCAACATAATTCTCAGAAACAGTATTTTAGAGAAGACAGTGAAAACTGTAAACACATTTATGGGTGTTATTTGTCATATTCCTCTTCCTATAAGAGCCAAGCCTGCTTAGTATCATGAGTCCAATTGTTCGGACTGCTGAGGGAGAGGAAAAAAAATGATATTCAATATAATTTGGAAATAGCAAGAAGTAACTTTTCTATATGTTACAGCCCTAGCTATAAGGTTAAATCTCTTATAATCTATCAAAAACCATTGCCCCACTGGAAGGGGTGTTCTCAACTCATTTCTGGAGAGAGATTGGACCTTATCCGCTCTCAGGGCTGAAAATAGCTTATCTAGCCCACTGGCTTCTGCCAGCATGCATCAGCTGAGGAACTTCAAGCCCAACATTGGTTTTAGGGTAGGAATGATTAAAACACAAAGCTGCTTTGTTTTCAGTTCTGCCAGCTAGCTGAAGCCACACAGGAGTATGCAGTGCTCGGGACAAGGCAGGAAATGGATTGAGGGCAGAGGGAGATCTCTGATAAATGCATTTGACTGCAGTCAGCATTGCACAGGAGCAGAAGGCACATATTGAAAGCTATTTCACTTCTTCCCTACCGGCTCAGTGAGCTAGGCTGGGATCTCACCCAGTTAAAGCCACCAGCGCTGAAGCAATCCTGGTAAGAGGCAGAGGTCTGGAGCAATATAACGGGATGCTGGAGGGGTCTGCGGGGGTAACCCTTGCCTACTGGACTCCCATTTGATGGATCAACGGAATTACTCGACACATTTTACAAGCTTCCAAAGCTCCCTTTGAGGCACTGAAACACGTTAGCAAATGCTAAATTATCAGTGCAAGAAAGATAGCCTGGGTAGTCGGTGATATTAACTAATGAAAGATGCAAGCTAGGAAGATCGTAAGCACACCACAATCCAGGACATCTGTTTGCTGAATAAACAGCCCTAATTCCTTCAGCACAGGTTACACAGCACAGCTATTCAATTACCGCAAGACAATCAAAAGCACTCGAGCAATCCAGCGGCCCAGAAGAACGGCATCATTTTCCATGATAAGAAAACCCTGACACGGCGCTGCTCAGGTTCAACTGATGCTGCACAAAGAGCAGTTTATCAGCCATTTTGAGGCGACGCTCTCTTCCTGCATGCCTCCTTCTTACAAAAGCTCCCTGAGAGGCTCACCGACAACATTATCCAAATTTGTGGCCTCTGAAGGCTGCCTGGTGCCAGGCTGTGCCTGTACGGGGAGGAGGAAGGAGCGAGTGTGGCTGTGCGTGCTCGCTGCCGGAGCCAAGTCTCATGCAGGCTAATTAATGCCTCGTCGACATTGGCACCGC
Source organism: Anser cygnoides (assembly GCF_040182565.1). NCBI lineage: Eukaryota > Metazoa > Chordata > Aves > Anseriformes > Anatidae > Anser > Anser cygnoides. The sequence continues at coordinate 22,537,104 of NC_089880.1, read as the reverse complement.
CCTGTAATTGCCTAAGGAAAAGGTGGGGCAGTGAAACCAACCTGTTTCAAAGGCAGCAAAGTATTAATTACTGGGTTAGCAAGTATAAAACAGTTTCAGGCAGGCAGAAAACACAAACAGTCATCTATTGATGACAAGGCTCTTAATGACAAATCTGCCAGCTTTATATGACATCACGCCAACGTGACACGCTGAAGCCGCCTGCTGAAAAAGAGGAGAAGGGTGCAGATGAATGGGTGGGTGTGGAAATTAGCTCCAGAAGGACTTTTCTGTGTCACGGTGTAACCACATGAATTACTGCACAAGAGCTTACAGTAAACAAAGTATTTGCTATCTCTCAGAAAGATCACAGCAGCAGCAGCAACAAAACAGTTCACAAAAGAAAGAATCTGAGTCAGTCCAAAACAAAGAAAGTACTGTAAGGAAAATTCAAGAAAATACGAGACTAGACACGGCAGAAGAGGATAAACTGTCAGGCTGATGATTCTTGCCCCGGGGGCTGGCGGCGTGGGAGCTCGCTGGTCCTGCTCATCCTGGAGGTTATGAGCCCATAAAACACCCACTGGAGACAGGGCTAACCTTCAGCTGCCAGAAGGGTGCTGCTAACAACGTCCCTCTATGGCTGGATGGCTGTTACCTCTCGGGCAGGGCTGTCCTGACCTCCTGCGTGTCATGGAGGGGCGCAGGGTGGCTTTGCAGATGCGGGTGCTCCTGGGAGCGAGGCACGGCAGCGCCTCCTGACCGGCCCCACCGTGGTTTCAGGCCATGTCCTGGCACTGCTTCTCACCCTGCTCCCACGAATGTGGTGGTCGGGGAGTGCAGGGCCACGGCAGCGATGCCAGGGCTGGCACAAGCCCTCCGTTAGCCGCACACTGGCCCCGAGCACTCTCTCCTGCCCGGGGCCTAGCCTTGGTTTGCCAGGCGTGAGAGGGGACCGCATCCCCACGGGATGAAACAAGTTGTTTCTCCCAGCCCTAAAGATGGTGTTACCACCCACCCAACCTTCCTGCCTGCCTCACGATTCCTCCCAGCCTGCCCCAAGGAAGCGGCTGAGACGAGCGGTGGTGCCACAGACGCACCGCCAGCCCTCCATTAGAGCACAGCCTTCCCGCTGAGAAGCACCGCAGCACGTCGCTGCCAAAGCCCTCCTGGTACACCAGACGTAGCCACACGCCAACCAGCAGCGGCCTAAAGGTTTTTCTATGGGGTAGCTAATCCAGTCTGGATTCAGGCCTGGACACAGAAAAGAGCCACAGCTGAAAGGCGCTGACGGAGGCGCCCTCCAACACTGCATCCCCAGGCATGGCCCAAGGAAACGCGGGAGAAAGGTCCCTCGGGGGGGCACCCAGCCGCTGCCACGGCCTTGCACTCCTCCGGCCTGGGGTCTTCAGAAACACTGCGACATCGGCTGCGATGGCCGGGTGCAGCCCCAGCTCCAGGCAGGGACAGGCAATTCCTCTCTCTTCTTCCCAGATAACGACTTGTGACCTGTGCTTCAGGGAGGGCAGCGGCAAGATGATTAACGGCTGCTGAAGCTGACTCAGAGCCGACCAGGAGTGAGCAGTCAGTCACACACTTCGGCAAATTAAAGGTTTGCACATACAACCCACTGTTTCAGCCCATAGTTTAGGGATCTTCCTAAGCTATGACAACATCTGCTCAGGATGTTTTAGCTGTGGAGTCTGCTATCAGCTAGGAGACCTCAACCTATCCTCGAAGAAAGCAATTATTTACACCTTTATCAGCTTAGACTGCAACAGTGAGACAGCGTTTACGAAATCCCTACTGCCACATCGTCCTTCAGCCAGCCCTGGCCACCTCTCCTTGCTTTCTGTTCTGGCTTTCTTTCTGTGACAGCCACACATACAGTCTTAGTCCTAAACTCAATTTTTTTGCAAGACTTAGGCCTGGTATATAAAAAAAAGTGGAAAAAAATAATGAGAAGGAGGACTATAGTAGGAGCTTATCTGCCCTTGGCCTAAACAAGCTCCATACACAGGGCAGAGCCTGCCCAAGCTGACGGCAGAACCTTGTAGGCTGGTGGGAAGTGTGGCACAAAGCCCCTTGGGAGGTGGTGGCCACCCTAAAGCTCCTGCTCCAAATCCAAGCCCGGTATTATGCCACAGGTGTAGAGCAATGTCCATAGACAAGTCATCATAGACCAACCCATCAAAATGCAAAGAAACACCCAAACAAGTAGTTTTTCAAGAGAGACCAGAGAAACCAGACAATCGTGTTAACGAAGTACAAAAAATGGCTTAGGCTGTGAGGTGCTGAGAGCCATTTAAGGGTTCAAAGTATAGCACAGCAGAAACTACAGCAAGAAATGTCAAGAATGTGGGTGAGGAAGAGCTTACACACAAGTAAAACTGATCACCTCTGCAAAGTTCCCTGACTGAGCAAGTGCCCCTTCCTTAACCCTTGCTTGGGTAGAAATTTTGTTTATTCCTTCCCCACAAAAAAAAAAAAAAGTATAATTTCAAATAGGTAAAAATAGAGTTTTGTGGGATAAGATTAGATTCTTTCAACAACTATTACTTACAAAAAAAATAAATACAAACAAAACCTAAAACCAGCAGTTGGAAGCATGCCTTTAAAACGCTCACAAAAGTTCTTTAAGCACAATGAATTCAAAAAGGTTTTGCAGCCAGCTATTAAGACTCCACAGTAAAGGAACAGTAAAAGACACCCAAGCTGTGCTTTCAGGCAGGACCGTGCCATTTGTTAGCACCAACTGCTGAATAAAACTGCCCGTAGACTTATTTTCAAAGCATTGTTTCTTTTTAATACTTTATACCGAGAAATAGAGCCCAAGTACTGTCACTGCACGTTTCCTTGTGACAGAATATATAAACATACTCCCACTAAAACATACCCAAAACTTCAATCCTTTCAGAGAAAAGCTTGTAAATGGCTCTTTCTGGTGCTCTAAGTCATTTATGAATTCCCTGCATTTTCCATACCACTTCACCTGCACTGATGTGATATGTCATTAGCATAGAGATTTTCATTTTTAAGATGTGCAATCAATAATGCATTTCCATATGTCATTAAATACAACGTGTGGTTAAATTAATGGGGCATTTGACTTTTGATCCATTTATGTTTGGTTGCAGCTCAGTGCAGGAAAAAATGCATGAGAACTGAGTTAATCTGACAGCAGAGCTCTCCCACGCTTTCTAACACAGAGTTTCAGATTAATGTGAAGCATTCCTGCTGCCGCTCAGCTGGAATACTAAATCTGTTCATTTCCACTTCACAGGCCAGAATGCAAGATTTTCAGTCACTTAATTCCTACTGAAAGGGCCAGATCGTGCTAAAATCTCATTTTTATTTAGCCCCTGCAGCCTGGCTGCATCGCCGCCAATCCAGTGGCTTCTTCTCTTCTGGGGGAGCATCGCAGCCTACCAAAGCGATGGCCAGCAAGTCTACATGAAAAAACTTTAGGATCAGGGACAGGAAGAAGTTGTATGTTTTGATAAAATATCCTGCTGAAAATTGCTGATTTCCTAATAGTTGTTCCAACATGGGAAAGAGTTCCTACAAGAGAAAGCCTTTCCTTGCATTTAAACTACTGAAGAGGAAGGCATTCAGACAGCATGGTAGAGCAGCAAATTGCTGACTTTTTAAGGGTAATTGCTGTGATATTACTTGAAAGAGAAAAATAACCCCCTTTTGTCTGTCCTTCACCCTCCCCAAAACCCCCAATCAGAAACTCCTGAGAACGTTTTAAATGTTCTGGAAATATTAGCTTGGAAATTGAAAGTTAAGTTTGTACTGGGGAGGAGCCAGAGAGTCATTAGAGAACACACAAATATGCTCCAGTTCTGGGATTCACAAACTGCCGGGGCTTCAAAAGGACAACAAAGAATTCCCCCCCAAGACGAATGCCCTCCCGAAACACCTCTTTGCTCTCTGATCTTCAGGACTGAACTGCAACTTGAAGGCAACCTCCAAAGTCGCCCAGTTATGGGATGGAGCGGCTCTGTAATACCGTGAGAGTTGGAATCCCAAAGCCAGCAATCAAGGCGTGTGGGTGTGGGAAAGGAGGACAAGCACAGATTCTTACAAAAAGCAAGGCTCCTTTGCAGCAAAAGGGCTGGAAAGCACCAGCCCTGGTGCTCAACCGCCTATTTTGCTCCCCACCTCCCTGTATCGCCTCTTCCCCGACCCTGTGCCTTTTCTCCAGTGCCATCCTTTCCTCCCACTCTCAGTAAGTTCTCATGCACGTAGCTACATTTGCCATTTCCTTAGCTGTAGTGGTCTGTGCACTGAGCAAGTGCTCAGAAAATATATCAAAATGTTATTAATAAGTTAGCAAAACTAGTACACAGAACCAGCCCCAGCAAAGGCCAAGCCAGTAAAACACAAATGAAATTTCTAGTCTGAGGTTTTATTTCTTTAAAGAAGAAAGAGAAAATTACTTCAAGAAAATGTTCCTATCTTGAGATCAGGTACCTCGGTGAGTCTGAAAATTTCTCACGTATCTTTTCTCAGAGAAATTCTGTCTTCAAACGAAACAATAAACGTGAAGTTTCAGTGCATTTGTTCTGTTGCAGCCAACTCAGGCATAGAAAGTCTGCAGGCACAGAAATCGTTCCTAAAACGTAAGAAGGGCTTTAATCTAATCTGAACTCCAGACAGATCAGTGATATGGCAAATCACTGCTTTCTATTCAGAAGTTTTAAAATATTCTACCACATAAAACATCTTGAGATACTCGGTAAGTAACTTTATTTACGTGGTGGGGAAATGACTTCTTATAAAGGGGAAGAACACAACAAGACTTGACCAGAGTCAGGGAGAGAAATACTGCCTCACTGTGGGTTTTGTCTCTTCATGTAAGACACCACTTTCTAGAAGCTCCGTTAATTGCCCTGGCTCCAGCAGCACTTTAGATGGAGACTCCAGTTACCTTAACAGTCTTTCAGAGACCATATGAAGGAGAAAAGCCCTCAGCGAAAGACCAGCAGCACGCCCGTGACTGCGCGCCACCATAAATAAGACATTATTCCCAGACAAGTGGTGGTCTTAATGCTGGGATGATGTAATTGATCAGAGTGTAAGAGAGGACACACACTCCTTACCCAGAGAGCTAGAGTTACAGAGGTTCAGCATCCTAGTTACTGCTTTGCCACAACACCCATCTTTTCTGAAAGATGCACCACAGAAGGAGCGGCTGACAAATTCAGCCAAGGCTTTAAACAAATCCCCAGTGCAAGCCCTCATGAATTAAAGAGCACGCAACAGATAAATGGAAAGCTGGCAGTGAAACCACATCAAGGCCAAGTGGATAAAAAAAAAAAAAGAAAGGCACCTCTTGGCTCCCGTGGTACGCATCTTAACATAAACTGCACGCGGGAGATCAGCTACAATTCCTTTGCTTTTCAAGAAAAACACATTCCCTAAAGTTAAATGTATTTGCTGTTAGGCGAAGGCCCAGTTTTACCAATGAGCGCTAGAGAAACTGTGGCTTTGCCCCCTCTCCCTGGCAGGCGAGGAGGGCTGCAGAGCTCGGTGGCACGGGCCTCCTACTTCCCAGCTGGGCGGGATGGGTTGTCCTCGAAGTTGGTCCTTTCCCTTTCCCCAAAACATTGCCAGGCACAGACCAAAAAAGCTGAACAGATACCTGGATTTGGCAAGCTTCAGCCTCACTGTGCTAAGAAATTAACTTAAGGAAAACTTTAAAAGGGTGTTTCCCTCTTGAAAATGCCGAATACTTGGCCTTCTTCTGAAGGCAAGCTGCTATTTTTCCGCTGCAGCTAATTCCACTTTTATTTAGGAAAATCTCTGCATCATCTCCACACCACTGGCTGGAAGAGCAGCTCCTACAGCAGCTGTTGAGGTTTCCTCTTTTTTTTTTTTTTAATGGGAAGTCACAGAGAAGGAAAAAAGGTAGGCAGTGGGGGCTTCCCAGGAGCTTCTCGTGCGCTAAAGCCAAGGTTCAGGATTAGCAGAACTGTGCACAGCTACTGGGGGATGTCACCCACAGCCCCCCAGACAAGTTTTCTTTCGTTCCCGACTGACGGCAGACAGAATTCAACAGACAAGGGCTAAGCACAACAAGGCCGCAAGTCTCAGAAAACGATTACCGGGGAACTGAGTGCAGGAATTGGTTCGCCTCCCTTACTGCCAACCATCTCCCCTCCTGCCCCTTCTGTACGCAGGCAGCCAGAGGTGCTGCTGCCTGTCCCGTGTGGTGTTTCTGTGCCAGATCCACAGCCCGGCTTGCAGACGGAGCTGTCCCTATCGACTCCCTAGGAACTCAGGTGTTCCCACTGCACCACAGGGAATGTCCCTGTGCTCGCCGGCCCCGCTGCACGTACGTGGAGCAGTGCCACACGCTCACCCACGTTGCCAGCACGGAGGAGTTGCCCTCGGCACGGCGCAGGCACGGTGCGTGCGTGGTGGCTGCTTCCACTGCCGCTGCCAGCTCAGGAAACCGCCGCCTCTTTCTTTCACCGAGCTCAGGTCAGACCAGATTTTCCGGTAGAGATTACAACTGCACTATTTACATTCATACACCCAAGGGGAAGAGACCCCGGCTCTGCTGGGGCAGATGTCCCAGCAGGAAGTTCGGAGGCTAAAAAGCCCATTTTAAAGCCGCAGCAGCCTCCCCGACCTGCTCCACCACGGCCCAGGTGCTTTCGCTGCCCAGCCGAGCAGCTGACACGCCGAGCGCTCAGGGCAAGGCGTCGGGAGCGACAGCGCAAGGCCGTGGTTTGATTTACTGCCAGGCGAGCACCGGGTGCTGGCGGTGACCACGCGAGGAGAGGTCAGGCAGCGCCGTCCTCTATTTCGGCATGTCAGCGGCAGCTGCGCTAACGCGCTCCCAGATTAGACCGCCGGAGCTGGAGATGAGAGCATGCTTGGGTATAACTAATTGGAAATAGGCCCTGAATTCCTAATAACCAAAGTTATCGTCCCTGGGATTTATGCCAAATTAGAGACAATTAATTTTCCTCTCTTGATTATTACGCACCTTAATAGCTCTGTCCTTGAGTCAGTTCCATCCTTCATGCGCAGAGCTCTTCAGCTCAGTCTCTAAAATTTGATGTGCATGAAGAACGGTTAATAAGAAAGTTCTGAATCAAATCCTAGTTACCGTATCAAAATCTCTCATGTTTTACAACAGTGGAAAAAACAATTGGATTCAAAGCCTACTTCAGATCCTAGATTATAAAGGCATTTGCCGCATAGCCTCTGCACTCCAGTCTTTAGAGGCCTTAAACAATTCCACATTTCCCTTTAAAATGTTCTTTTAAAATATCACATGGCAGAATATACAGATAATCAGGATTGTTTTCATTAAATGATTTCAGTGAAGTTCACTGGCTTTATTTGATATACAAAAGACTATTTAACCTTCTCCCAAGGTACTCCCCTGATGTAATTACAAGCAGGAGATGAGGCACGGCTCTCCCAGCTGCAACCACTAACAGGAAAGAAAACTTTCTGCTAAGCAGAGGTCGCTGTACGTTTTTCCTAGAGGATGCAAGAGGCGGCTATCTCCTTGCAGATAGGAGTGCTGTGAAATCTGTGTTTCCCCAGCTCAGAGCATACAGGCCACTGCTGTCAGGACGATTCAGCTAGAGAAAGTAAGAACACGTGTGGTTAAAGTAACGTAACGGCTGGCACTCCTGTCCCAGGCATCCCTCACATGCGAAGTGAACAAGACTTCCCATCCCTTTCCAGAGAGGCAACAGCAAACCCTGCAGCAAGGCCCTGCTGAGGCCTGAAGACACGGCTGTGATCTTCAGGGCTTATGGGGAATCTGACCACAAGCTCGCTTGGGACACAGGAGCACACTTGCCAAGGACAGAAGGGGAACTGGCTGAAGCTCAGCTGCTCACTGTGCTGAGCTGACAACCACCACAAAATGCCAGGGGACACCCTGCACAGTGAGACCCTGGTGCTGGAGACAATCACGGGGGCCTCAGACTCCTTGGGAAAACGTTGCTCTTCCTTCCAGAGAGGGGTTTTTAAGAGCCATGACCTGCCTGAGGGAAGACAAAGTGGGGCCTGATCCTATCTGTGGAAAATCAATACAGCCCCAGTCTTCTCCAGATGGAGTGCAGCCTCCTCGTGACTGGCCCCGTGTCTCAGCAGCTGGAGAGGGATCTTGGGGTTTTCCCTAGGAGGCAGAAACAGCAGGGAAACCACAGACCCACACAAGCTGAGCCGCCTGCTCCTGAGGCTTACACACCACGGCCGGGGCTCTACAGCAGGCAGCAACCCGCTGTGCATTTCACATCCCCCCCACAGCAGATGATCTAGGAAGATCATAGAATTTTGCCACGTGAGAGCTGAAAATCCAGGTTTCGTACTGATGAGTCCTTGAGCTAAGGCTAACACGACTCTCCAAAGCGGTTTACTCCCTAGTTCCTTCTTCTCTCTCTTTGCTGACATCCCTGACACGCTTGGTTTCCAATCGCCTAGAGACAGAAAGTGGCATCCTAAGCCAACGGAAATAGTGGAAGGAAAGTGTTTGGAAGATGCAAGACCTCTAGGATCACATGAAGCGGGTTGAGCAAGAAAGCATCCCCTCAACTTGTGGCTCACAAACAACCCCGGTGTGCTACAGAGCAGCAAATAAACACAGGTTCACCTTCCCACACATGCAAGCAGAACATCAAAATAAATGAAGCAAGCAAAACCACAATTTCATTTGCTTGTGAGCAAATACTTTGAGACAACATGCAATGGATAGCCTACGTGTCTCTTCAGAGAGCCCTTGGATTAAAACACCTGAGAAGCCCTGGACTGCGGGGTATGGCCCCAGCAGCACGTGAAGCTGGGCTGCCACGAGCACAAGCTTTGTGCCCAGACCGTGACACGCTGAGAACAAAGGCAAAAGGTTGATTCTTCCCAGCAAACCACCTGCAAACAGAATAAACAGCATCATCTTACATTTACACTGAGAATAGAAATTAAATTAGCAAGTAGATTTTGATCATGAAGTGACCTTTAAAAATGATTGAGAGAAGAAAACATTAGCCACTGTTATTTCCTCTGACACACATCCCTCCTGAAGGCAGCTTTGTGTGCAAAATATTATTGCTAATTTTATTTCGCATTTTCAAGATGCTGTTAAGAATTTAAGATGACTCCTATGTTCTTACTTTTTCACAGATCGGCTTTGCTAGCTTCTTTCTTCCTATAGTCACAAACTGGGAAAAGCCGCGTAGCTGGACTTAAAAGAACTGGACAATTTTATGATGTTTAATAAGGTTTGTAGCTATAAAAGCTAAAAACGGTTAAGGGTAATGAAATCTTACGCTCTGGCGCTTAAGGTACTCTCTTCTTCTTGTCCCACATGCTGAAGGGTGAACATCGTTCACGTGGGGATGAGAAGGAAGAGCACGGCTCCTTTCAGACACCCACAGGGGCTGGCTGCTGCCCGAGGGCAGAGCCGCGGCCAGGCAGACGACAGCAGACCGCTCTGCCCTGCCATCTCTTCTCGGTCAACTGTGCTCACGGCTGACTGCACCAACACGCGACCAAGTGCAGCATTTGTTGCACTAATCCTTATGAGTTTCCCCAACGAAAGTGGGCTTTGCTTTCCTCCTGGCTTAAACAGGGTTACGGAAAGATTGCCAAAAATGACACCTATTTTATGGCTTCAGCAACCACATGGTCCTTCGCCACTCTCGTCATATCTTGCTGCTTTCTCACTCACGTAAAACTGCAGAGATCACACAGAATTCATGTCTGCATTGTGACAAGCTCTTTTAAAAGTCCATACCTTCTGGAATCTGTTTTGACCTCGCATTCAGACAGACACAGTGCCATGTGCCACTCCATCCTGCACACGTTCCCTTGTGCCTGCATCAACACAAGGCTCCTGGCTGCCAATGCTTTTTCTCGGCATGCCAGGCTGATTTGCCTAAAGCCCAAGTCAGGGCAGACTCACACTTCCAAAATTTGGTAACCTCTTATGGTAGCTTTTTTTTTTTTTTTTTTTAAATACAGTGCCACATTGTAATCACTGAACGGTGGCCCACAGACCATCTGTTAGTATCACCTTCTAAGACATTTAATCACTGCAAAGGTTTCCAACATCGGTTGGAAGGCCCTTGGCTACTTACTCTTGTGCCTTTCGTATCTGGTATTTTAAGTAGCTGAAACTGCACTAACTTCTGTGTCACAAGGGACGCTGCAAAGTGCGAGGCAGCAGGCGGGTTGTACAGATGATCCAGCGCTCCTTTGTGAAGCTGAGAACATCACAGTGCAGAGGATCGGAAGCTCCAGCAGTTTTTCCACTTCTAATACAACCACTTTCAATTCTCACTTGGCTGCACTTTTATTCCACTGCCTAAATGCATCCAGCCCAAACCTCTTTCCTCCATTGGCCCTGTGCCTCTTTCCACAATCCGGTTTTGCTGGGAACGGAGGCCACTCTGTTTGCCTGCCTGTCCTCGGGAGCATGCTCCTGCTTTCAGAAGCTCTCCTGCTCCGAAGGACGGCATTACATCTGGCTTTGCCTCCTTCCCACCCATCTTTCTAGTGCACTTGTCCACTCACATAACCCACCTACATCAAATACCAGTGGTAGCACTTACGGTAGGAAAACAAAACATGCTGTCCAGTCCCAACCACCTGACCCTAGAAGTCAGTATTCCTACAATGAGCCGTCCTGTTACCATCTATATCTTACGTCAACAAAAGAAAAAGTCTGAAATCTCAGGTATAACTGCTAGCTGAACCAGTGGGAAACACAAAGCTCCCACAGCTGTGCGCAAGAGGGGTCTCCTCAGGTATAAGCATGCGGGGAGAAATTTATTGCAGGTAAAGGCTTGGGGGTGTCCGGCCACAGAGCGTGTCTTCCTCACTGCTCGCGGGGGCCAGGCCCGTCCCCGGGCATCTCACAGTCACCGTGAAAAACTGTGCTCATCCTAGGGTGAAGTGGGGAGATGGTGAACGCTGCTCCGAGTGTTTGGGGCAGGCTGCAACAGGCTGCGGCTCCTGTGGGACAGGTCTGTCAGCACCTCCTGCCCTGCCTGGGCTGCCCGCAGGCCCATATGAACAGGACCAGGCCCTGCGTGCCCCGCGGCTGGGGTCGGACAGAGCCGAGCAGCCACTGCACGCCACAAGCAGGGGGCTGCCGGCACCTCGTCCTGTGTGGGTCTGTGCTGGGTTTGCTGGTGGGCTGAGCGACGGGCACCATATGCCCGGCTGCTCCGCGGGGTGAGCCCCGTCCCCCTCGCAAGGCGCCCGCTGCAGTCCTGCCCGCCGCCGCTGTGCGAGGAGCCGCTCGTGAACTCGCCCATTTGCAAGCCGCGTGCAGCGCGAGGCATCGCTGCAAACTCGTAATTAAATTCATTACTCCATACAATTTTAAGCCATTCTTCAAATAATTACAGTAATTTGATAAGCAGAAATCACATAAACCTGCTGCAGTTTTATCTCTCCCATTTGCTGTCTGAAGGAAAATGTGCGAGTAATTAGTCAGATGATAACAGTCCGGGTTATGCAAGCAAAACAAAATTAATATGATCCTTACTCCAAAAAGAAAAAAGAGACCAATGACACCCTAGGCAGTGCGGGGCAGGAGCAAGGGAGCAGCAGGGACCCGAGGGAGCAGGAGGAAGGCGCCGCCATGCCGGCCATGGAGGTGGGATGCTGTGGAGCCGGCGGCCTGCCCTGCTGCTGCGCGGCTCCCCGGGGAAAGTCACGTCAGTAACCTTGGTAACTGGGAGGCCCGGAGGAGGCAGGGGAGGCGAAGGCCTCCTGCAATATGCACGGGACCATGACAGAACATTCATTAGCGCTCTAATGCCAGGAGGAGAGGCAGCCCGGGCGGCCGCGCCGCTGCTCACCTTGTTTATGAGGTTCCTGACCTTTCCTGCTCTGAGGCGGGGAGAGCCGGCGCGCTGCGGCGCTGGGGGAAGGAGCGATGGAAAATTCGTGCCCGTTGGCTTCTCCTGAGAGCTTGTGCTTGCAGATCGAGAACCGGGGAGCTAATGGCATGCCATGACCCTGGTGAGCCCTGGCTGTCCTTGGGGCTCAGCCTCCCCTCCAGCGCCCAGAGCTGAGGCGAGTGGGCAAGGGGCCCACCGCCATGCGGAACAAGGGCTGTGCCAGCACCCTGCTCTGCAGAGAGGGTGAACGGAGACAAAAAGAGGTGGAACTGAAGGCTGTGGGCAGGTCGTGGTCAGCACAAGTCTCAGTGCCTTGTGTCCTGCTCCGTTCACGTGGCTGAGCTGGCCCCTCGGCTGCCAACGCAGGCCCAGAGCTGGCCCAAGTCCCCTCCAGACAGCTACAGAATCGCTGCACCTGGCCAGAACCAGGGGGTGACTGAAGAGTTAATCAACCCAACAGGGCCAGGGATGAGCTTTGCTAGAGATAAGGAAACTTGGAGCACGCGAAGGTGAAATAGAAACGTGGCCCTGCAGCGAGATCAATAGAGAGGAGAAGGCCAGGGCTGTGGTTGCTCCGGTGCTCGGATTAAGAGCTTCATCGGGTTGCTGCAATCAGATCTGATGACACCTCCGATGGAACAAAGGGAGGCTCCAGGCCCTCATTTCACAGAGGAGCGAACAAGGAGTCATCAATTTCCTGAAAGTGACTTTATGCCTCGTTAAGACCTATCTAAATTATATACAAGATGACTTCCAAGTAATGGAAAAATGAATCTGCAGAGTCTTTTTTTTTTTTTTTTTTCCTTTTCTTTCCTTAAGGATGTGTCTCCAACCAGCCTGAAACCAAACACTTGTTTCAGGGAGAAAAATTCCCATTGCTACAGGCAGATATTTCAAAACCAGCACTTCAGTTTTAAATGCAGCTGCACCTTTCACGCTCTTCTTCCCCTAGAGCTTGGAGTACCCTGGCCAAGAAAAGCGATTCAAGTCCCAAGCACCAAACATAATAAGCAGTTTACGAACTCAGGCAAGATTAGCTTTAAATACCACACTTTCCAGAAGAATCAATCTCTACGTGGCAACTCTACAGCTATTTGTGTTTTTTTTTTAAAAATCATAAAGCGAAAGAAATTTCACATCCTTAATTCAGAAATAAAAAACAAATCAGTTTGCTGAGTAAGCAAGTTCAACGCAACATAAAAAGGGGAGGAACAGCAGTGTAATACACCAGGAAAAAAACAACACAACAGGTTCTTTTAGCACCGTTTGCCAGCCGCTAACATCAGAGTGAATTCTGAGTGCCTGAAAGGAAAACTTATGGCAGAGGCCGCACCTCCTTCTACGATGTGGCCACGGCCACCCTGTCACCGGCCCGACGGCTCCGCGGGCGCTGGCGCAGCGCGGCTCTGCCCTCCTCCCCTGGAGCAGCACGTCGCACAAGCGACAGGCCTCGTCTCGTCACTGTGAGGCTGAGATAAAACTGGGGCATGTCATCTTTCAGGGGGGATTAAGAAACGGTAGGAAGTGTTCCCTCAGTCTGCAGGAGAAGCTGCATTGTTAGCGCACGTGTGCAGGAAAGGGAGTTTTGGCTCGTACCCCACAGTACTGTCTGTGCAGTGCCTGCCCGCCACGAGGACACCGGGACACGGAGCCTCGTCTCCCCTCCGGCCTCGTGCGCCGGCAGTGTCAGGGTTCTGCTGACACAGCAAAACCCGCAGCAAACTTGGCTGCTTCAGCTGTGGGTTTCCGCCACAGCCCGGGATCAATATGAGCACATCAGGTGGCAGGAAGCGACCGCTGCCATTTCAGCTGCTTTAACCAGGTCTGATGGCACGTCCCTGCCAGAAAGCAGCTCGAAGGCCCAGCCCGGTGACGGCAGCGAGTCCCCACGCTGCTGCAGCCTGGCGGGGTGCAGCCTTGCTGCCGTGGCTGCCGCCGGGCTGGCTGGGCAGCTGGCAGAGCGCTGCAAGCCTGCGGCGCTCCAGACATTTGTCACAATTATTGGGGATTTACGAGGACAGGGATCCTGTCAGTTGTCTGTAATTTCACTCCGAACGATACCCTCTCCGTAGGAGGTAGTCTGTGAATTAAGCTAGCCTGGAGGGAGGAAAGGAGATGTCCCCACTGAATGTCTCTTTGATGGACACGTCACCTAAACAAGCTCTCCTGCGCAGAAGCAGCTCGCTGGGGGCCTCGGAGCGAGAGGCAGCGTTGGCAAAGCCCAGGCCAGCAGCACGTCTCCCGGCGCTGCCACCAGACGGCTGCTGCCCGCTGCAGACAGAGCCCAGCCGCTGCGAGCTGGCCGCTGCCCCATCCTGGCTGTGCTGGAGCTGCATGCTGGTACTGAAAACAAAAAGCGGGAGGCTCCGCGTTAGCCGACTGCCTCCGTGCAGGATCGGCAGCTGCAGCGACAAGAAACACTTGCACACACTGAGCCAGAGACAGCAACACCCCCAAAAACCTCGCACAGAACACTTTAAAGGGTAGGGAGGGATACCATGCAGTAACAGACACATTTAATGGAGATGCTACCTGCAGCTGTCCCTTGTGTACACACAAAAAAATCACACTGCCCTCCCTGCTTCAGTTTGCCTAAGACCCGTTTTCTACTACAGCAACACAGCGAGAGCTTTGCTCCCTTTGCTAATTACAAAGCCTTAGCGCTCTGGAATGATACCTGATTGCAGGCAACGATTTTTGCTAATGGAACAGTTCATCTTTTCCGTACCTGAAACTCCACGAGAAGGAAGTACTCCAGGGGGGAGTACATTATGTAGTCAAAGGCATGCTATGCACCTCTTTATATCAAACTATAATCCTAAGGCTTCACAGTTCGCACGGTTCCACTTATTGTACTACAGAGGCACTTTTCACACTAACAGAAAGGTTGTGCAACTCATTTCATAATAATAAAAAAATCTTTTTAAATGGGAGTTTTTAACAATTGCACTGGATTTTCTAGCATTCCTGTCATACTGCACCACGGTAATTCTTTCTGCAGAATCGTACCGCTACTGCTGCTCTCTGGATCATTAAACTTCTGTCTCTTAGAGCAACCAATTCTCGCTAATCCATGTTTAACTTTTCATAGACGGTTATACAAAGTCTTCCACCAATTACTTCCTCCCCCGATCCCACTACCTGTTTCCAGGTACGTTTTCAACAGTTCTGAGCATCAGAGGATGCCAGCATCACTGTAACCTATGAGACATCCATCTGGGGACCTTCATTTTGACACTGAGAGCAGAACCAAATTCCACGAGCTGTATTTCAGTGGTATGCATCTACCCGGGAAGACTGGCCAGTGACTGCGCATTTATGACTCCAACTAACTGCAAGTGGAAGAACCACCTTGTGCAGGGCATGGACTCGGGAGAAATTCTGAAGGGAATCAGAAGCCAAATAAATACGTGTTTGAGATAGCAGAGAGAAGGTTGTAAACTCTTGCAGCTTTCCAAGAAAACTCTCAAAGCATTCTAGTTGGATTCTCTGTTTATTAATCTGTACGAGAGCAGTTCTTAGAGCCTGGCTGGCTGTATTTCTAAATATTCAGGACAATCCTTTATTTGAAGCTGAAGGAGCTCCAGAGGATCCCTGGCAGACAGAGCTTATAAACTGCAGCAGGGACACCGAGAAAGCTCTCAGAGCGCGTGGCGCAGGGGAAGCCAAGCTGCTGTGCCGAGGCAGCCTAAGCAGCTTATTAAACCCTGCAGGTCCAAGGAGAGCAGGCAGGGTTGCTGCTCCCGAGCAGTGCCCACCCCACAAGCAGGGTTTTAGGACGCGCTGCTGCCTGGCGCAGCTCCCACCCATCACTGCTGGGCACCTCCAGCAAGGCGGTGCCTGCTCCCCCCGCAGCACATCTTCCTCCGCCTGCCCAGGGAAAACAACTGCCCGCTACGCATGCTCGTAACAGAGCTCTGGCTGAGGCTACAGTAGATATTTGCAAGTGTTCTGTTAAAAAGAAAATAAAAAATTTAAAAAAATCAGTCAACTGTGCTGCTTTTGCAGACAGATTTTCCTTTTCGAATTTCCCTTGAGCTGCATATGGCTCTGCGAAGAGCCATTCTTTCCAAAGCATGCTGGCTTTGACAACCACAGTCCAGATTTTAACATTTCAAACAATTCAGTGACTACAGAAATTTGTGCTAATGAGGAAATGTGCCAGTGTACTGTATCATTTTGCACGGGAGCAGGAGGGAGAAGAGCAGCAAATAAAGACACAGAAGGTCTAGGCGAGGCAGCAATTGAAGGAAAAACTTGTAAGGATGAGCGGGCTGGGCCAGGTGGGCTCCCGGGGGCTTAAAGCCCCCAGAAGTCTCGAAGATGCTCTCCAGCTCCGAAGATGAAAACAGCCATAGCTGCCGGTTTGCTCCACAGGCTCTTCACAGTGGGAATGAACTGGATGGGAGCAGAATTGACTGGACCAATTTGGCAAGTCTTAAAACATTTCTCTGGAGAGGAAGAGCCTAACTAGGCATCAAGCTGAGGTAGCACAGCGGCTGCATCATCCCAGTGACTACGCACAGACAAGCGTGTAATGCCTGAGGATGTAATGATGTCAGGAATGGGGGAAGGGGTCCAGATACAAATGCCCCCCAACAATTATGCGCATCACACAGGAATAGCAGAAAGCATTAAGTCATTACGGAAACGTGGGCAGATGCAAGAAGTAAGAGTCTCTACCACTGGGTTTGTTGGTTTTGTTTTTAACCTTAGGAAAAAGGGACAAAGACTGGTGGTCAGGCAACGTTATGAAGATGCTATAAGGAAGAAAGGAATTTGAGTTGTTTCATCTAAAACCCTCTGGGCAGAGCTGGCATTAGAATGAAGTAAAGTATGCCACATGCCTCGATCGGAGGAAAGCAGATGGCAATGATAAGAGGACGAATATTTGTGCTTCCCATCTCTGAGTGCTCCATTTATTCTTAACTAGCTGTTTCCTGCTCCACTGCCGCAGATATTGGTCCTCCCCAAGCACAGCCAACCCTAAATGTTGTGGCATCTTTATATTCTAGGACTATCGGGGTCTGGGTCTTGGTTCCACCAAGTGCGCAAATGACCCTCATGTCTTTCTGTGCTTTCTAGCTATAGTTACAATAATTCAATAAAACTAGCTTGCTAATGAATAATGACCACAGGAAAAAAGGATGAGCTTTGTGTCTTTTCCTCAAAACGGAACAGTGACATGACTAGTTATGAAACATTTCCAGCGGAAAAAAAAAAAAAAAAAGGAGATAGCAAAATCCATACCTGACAACTGTGGTTACTGGCACGGCCACCAAGGCAGCATCCAACAAGCCGCGAGCGACCCCGCTGGCGCAGGCCTTGCTCAGACCACAGCGCTGCTCCCGGGGGCCACCTGCCCAGGTGAGAAGACATGCTTCTGCCACCGGAGCACGACCGGCAGCAGGAGCCCAGGAACAAAGTTAGGTTGCTTGCACCATCTGTTACCTGTCAGCTTTTCCACTGAGGTTGTTCTTGGGTAGCGTGTAACTGGCCAAGCTGGAGGGCGGCTGCTTTAGTTTAGTTAAACCTTTAGTTCGTGCCAGATGTGCTGGCAGCTCCGTGCTACATTGTCTTTTCCTCCTAACTGACAGTAGAGGAAACTTGACAGCATTTTCTATCAGCTGCTGCGTTGCAGCTACATCCTCTTCCACTCTCAGGGCTGCCAATTTCTTTCCAGCAACCTTGAAAAAGATTCATTTTCTGGGAAGCCGATGGCATGTGAGCCCTGCCTGCACGCAGCCCTTCCATCCTTGCTCTTGTTTCCTGAAAGAGCTCTTTTCAGTCCTGCACTGTGTCAATGGGGTGAGAATCGGGGGTTGTTGCTAGTGGTCAGTCAATCACCAGCAGAGCACAGTCTCGAAACTCATCCCTTCCCTTTTCCAATGAAAAAGGGAAATTTTTACTGGAAAGTCTCAGATGAAGACCACACAAAAATCTCAGCCTCAGTTGCTGAGTCTGGTTTTACAGCGACTTCCCAGGACCGCTGCTGAGCCAGCGGTGCTCTCACATGGAAGAGACACATCCAGCTGGGACGTCCCCGTGGGACTCAGGGCACTCTGATCCAGCAGCGGGACTTCTGCTCCAGCTAGCATCTCCCTGTGACCCCAGGGCAGAGACCTGCACTTCCCTGTAGAGGAATTCAAGCCGCCATCTGATCCACAGATGAAATTGCAAGGCGGAAGGACCCAGTTAACCTCGCGATGGAAGCAGCGTGGCTGCAAAGATGGAGAGGAAGATTAGCTGCTAATTCATATGATTGCTTTCTGGGTTTTTCTCCGTGCCACCCCATCGGACATTGCTTGCTGATAAGCACGAATTTCATTTCCTTCGCGCTTCAAAATAACCTGAGTGAAAATCAGTTCTCTGCAGCTTTCATGGAAAAGATCTACCCAGAATCACAAAGCTGAGATAATCCAGAAATTACCTGTTACATTTCCAGTTAAAAAGCGTAAGACCAGAAGGAGCATTTGGTCACCTCACTCGCCCCACCCTGAGACAAATTCCATGCAGCAGCCCTTCACACCCGCCTCGCGCTCTATTTCCACCTACGCTGGGCTGAAAGGTCTTGCAGAAAGGTGTCCTGTGTTCGATAACATCAAGAGATAGGGAAGCCGACACTTCCAGTGGCAAATCAGCCCCACTGCTGGAGATCTGAGCCTTATTTCTGCTTGAATTTCTCTGGTTTCAGCTTCCAGTTATTGATTCTTGTTCTGGCTCTGTCTGATGGATTAAACAGCCAGGCTTTGCAGCTAGCGCTTTCTCTCACTTTGGGTACTCATACTCCACAAATACTTCACCTCTTGCTCTTCTGTCTGGTAAGCGCAGCACACAGAGCTCCAAGTCTTCTGCTGTATGGAATATTTTTCCATTTGTAGATTACTTCTTGCGGCCTTTTATGTACCCCATACTGCAGTTAGGGCCTTTATTCCTCACTGCCAGAAAAAATATGGGCGTGTAAAACCTTTGTTACTGCACTTGTCCTCAGGGTAACTTTGGGCAGAGCAATAGAAGACAAGAACCATCTCTCTCTCAAAAAAAAAATCAGTATTCCTAGGAAGAAAGGCTGATCTCTTTCTCCCTCTCACGTTTATACTTCCTTCCTTCCCAGCAACAACGTAGCTCTTCTATCCCTGTCTTCCACAGCTCCTACACTTACTTGACACACTCTTCACATATAAATGAAGCTCACTCGAAGGCTGGGATGGAGAGCAGTCCATGTAGGAAAAATCAATTATAAACCTAGATCTATTTCTGACAGTTGGTCTTTCACAGAAAATGTTTAATGAGGATATTTTTATGAAATATAACAAATGCAATTCTTACTACAGCAATTTTGGTTTGTATATTATCAGCCCTGGCAAGATTTCAGGAGTTGCTAGCCATGGTTATGGTGCCAGCTCTTTGTCCTTGAGGGAAGGAATGGCTTGTTCTCACTTTTCATTATAAGAGCATAATGTGACATCTGTATAAGCAGCATGAGAGATCAATGTTATCATCAGTGCACATTAGGTCTCTGCTGCTCCTGCCACGGCTCAGGTGAGAGGACAGCCCACGCTGCCCACGCTGGAAACCAAAACAGCGCCGGTGGGAGCAACCTCGCGTGGAGCCAAGTGCAGCCGAGAGGTGGCATGGCTTGAAGACCACTGGCCTGTGCTGGTGAGAAGGGACACCCGAGCAAACCGTGCGCTTGAAAGCCTTTTACCTGCAGTGTCACACCACTGGAAAGCGGCTGCAGCCTCTGAAGACGACCTTGATCTTGACCTAATGCCTGCCCCCAGTGGAACGGGATGAGCCTCAAGAACTTACCCACGTGGCAGTAACGGTGTGCTTGGGGAAAGGAGGGACGGGGCTAAACTAGCAGGCTTTGAGCTTGTGTTTACAGGTTTCAGAGAGATGGAGGAGCACCCCAGGTGTGCAGGGTCTAGGGATGACAGGCAAGTCCTGCAGGCGGGAACTCCACCAGGGGACAAAGCAAAGGCTGCCGGTACCAGCACAGGCAAGGAAGTAAAGGAAAAGGAACAAACTCCTGCAGAAGCTGTGCAAGACCTCTGAGCGCAGGGGCCAACAGAGTAAATTGGATGAGAAAGGTGGAAAAGAACCAGCACAGGATCTGAAGAGGCACCGATGGCCTCCTGTCAGCGGGGGAGCAAGCCTCCGCTCCAGTGATATCTTGATTATAATGGCAACTTTGACCAAGACACACTGAGATACTCTCACACACATTTAGCGTCTGAAGGAAACTCTGATTGCAGAAAGGCTTAAACTGCTCATCCCCTCTCCACCTTCTCTTCGGAGTACTCTCAGGACCAACAGAGATGACAATGGAGACAACACGCAAAACGGGGGGAGGAAAACTTTGAGCAGAAACCTAGTAATCAGGATTACCGTGATAACTTCAGCCAGTAATTAGTAAACGGAAAGTTAATTATTGCTACTTCCCCCTTCCTTTCCCCATGTCTCACCCAGCTGTTCACAAATTGATAACCATAGAAACGAGCGTGAGCCAAGCCTGGGTAGTTGGTATTCATGCAGAATCAAAGAAACACATTTGCATTCTTTGCCAGAAGAATCAATTTACCTTGATTGATGATTGAACTTCAATAAGTTCTTTAATATTTTGGTCATTAACCATGATGCCGTAACAGTGTCACCAGAGTGCTATTGTATTTCACACCAGGGCTCTTATTAGCTGCACTGTGTAATATGCCTGAACTCCTAATTGAGCCCTTTTAAATATTGATAATCAACATATTTCAGAAGATGATCCTTCGAAACCAAGCTCGGTCTGCCCGGAATGCTTTATGAGCACAGCGACTCCTGCCACCGGGAAGGCTGGGCACACCAGGTAGGTGGCTCAGGGTGCCGCCCGAAACAGCCAGGACATCCCCTTCTTCTCACCGGTGGTGTTGTCATTGCTTCACTTTTTCTTTCCCAATATTGCTGAAACATTGCTTCCGACTACAAACCCTGCTCCTGCTTCAAAACGACCTGCAGTAATTTCATTTTCCCTCTCAGTAACATTTCAAAATGAGATCAGCAGTAATACTTCTCTTTATGCACCGGGCTAAACGTAGGCAGATCTAAAACAACCTTCCTGATGATAGATATATGGCTAAAGTCAAAGAGCTAGAGGCATTTAAAGTGCTATAAAAGGAAATAAAATAAAAAAAATGACATTGTTGGTATTTTGCAGTGGAAAAATAATTGAAGAAAATCAAGAAATAGTACTTAATGCAAGCAGTAAAAAGAAGCTTCAGGGTACCAGGTAGGTGGTCTTCAGTTACAACAGCAACCTTAGCATTGAACTTCTGTCCTTTCTTTTATTCTGCTAAGCAGTGAAACACTGACTATTTACTGTCAGGAGAAAGCATCAAGCTGTTCCTGCTACAGATATAAATGCCAGTGATGCAAAATCTGTCCCCTGCAACATCTCCTATTTGTACTGGAGCAGCACACCTCGAGCCTATCAAAGTCGAACCCTTGGCCTGAAGAGATGACAGATAGTGTGGGCACAACCCTGCTGAACTGAATTAACTCACAAGCAAGGTAAATTAGCCCATGCTTATCTCCACGCTATCAAAACAAGATCCTTTTTGCGAGCCAGCGTGAGTGTTCACATAGAGCTAAGCGTGTCGTGCGGTGTGGGTGTATCCTCACCTTTACGGGGCTACAGCCGGCCTGCTTCCAGTCACACGAGCATGGCAAGAATATGAAAGACCAAGAGGGAAGCTGATAACATTTCAATACTGCGTTCAGAGGTGAGACAATTAATGAAACTGAGATAGCAATGCATCTATTAAAGCGAGGGGACAGTGGGAACCTGCACTCTGTTCCTGCTGCATCAATTGTCTGTTGAGTGGCTGGTAAGAATTAAAATTGTGCTGTCAACAGTCGAAGTCTCGCATGATTACACACCTTTAAAGCCGATCAGGAAGAAAATAAATTCAGATGTGTGTGGCAGGAGTTGAATAGGAAAGATCCTAAAACAAGCCTCCATTACCGCCTAAGAGCTGCTCAAATATTAATCACTACAAAATCTCTTGACAAAACCAGTGGCACGGTTCAGCCTTTCCAGACGTGCAGAAATACAGGACGTGTGTGTGAGGATCACTGGACCCTCCCATCTGTGCCAGACAGCATACCAGAGGATTCCTCACATCTCCACTGCGTGAGAGATGGTCCACAGCAGGAACACCTCCATCAGACCCGCACCAAGGACCTTCCCTGCCTGAGGACATGCCCGCAAGGCGACTGACTCTCAGGAGCGGTGCCCCCTTGGCCCTCGCAGCCTGCTAAGAGCAGTCGATGCCTATTACTATAAGCAACAAGAAGGAAATTCTATTTTACCTACATTTTCTCTCCCCCCACCTCCTTTGGAACAGGCCTAATTCCTCCCTTATCCAAACCTGCAAGAGAGAGTTTTTCAAAATTTGTTTTTGGTCTTTGATATTCTCTGATGTATCTCTGAGAAAGCGCAGATACAAAAGAATTCTTACGTTTGCAGCTTTTCTTTTTGCGTCTCTGCATATTAACAGGATATTCAATGAACTCATTTAACACTTCCCAGTGATCTACAAATAATCCTTTGTTTTTGAAACGCGGCTATAGGCAGAAAAATGACTGCATCATTTATTTTTTTTAACATAACAGTTCTGTTCCCTGCATGTAATCAGTCATGTCTGCTCACTAAATTAACAAAAACGAAGCTAAACATGTTCTTATCCTATTGTTTTGCAAAATAAATGTAGCTCTAGGATAGGAAGCTGGCATCTATTCTGGCTCATACATGATTAATAGAATTATATGCAAAAATTTGAATTACTGTATCACAGAACCAATATTTCAGGTTTACTCCCTGTTTTCCACTGCACCTGTAGCGGTGGTAGCAGGCAGAGCACCACGAGCACCTCCCTGATTCTGGAGAGGAAAGACTTTCTTCTCTATCGTTGGGAGCGAGAGATGGAAATAACGCACACACAGACCTTCTGAATAAGGTGAGCTCCATAGAAACACAGCATTAAAAAAAAAAATAAAATCAAGCTTTTGCCAAACAGTTGACATGTATGTTCAAGTGAAATGCTTTAAATAGAGGCAATCAAGTGATTGTTGATGGATTTAGGGAGATGCACTCCAAATCCAGACATCTCCACACATGCTGACATTACAGTTTCCCTGAAGCAGCTTCCTACCGAGGTGTTTGCACACTGAGGAGGCTGCCAGGGGTGACAGCAAGCTGGTTCTTGATTCAGCTTATTTTGGCTCAGCTTGTGGGTGACTTCGACCATATTTTCTCCCAGGTGCTGCTGCATTAACTGTGTGAGGAATGCACCGGGCGCTGAAGCTGACAGCCTCGTAGCTCTGAATCAGAGACAGGCCCAGCACTTTGGACCGTGGTCCAGGTGTACAGAGAGGGCAGCTTGACCGTGTGGGACGGTCCCGGCGAGGGAGAGCAGCCTCCTGCCAGCACGGCGAGACAGAACTCGAGGAGCACGCGATGCAGCGGCAAGAAGCGAGGTTTCAGATGTGCTAACAGCAGCAGCAGCTTGTTGCCAAACAGAACTGATTTATCCAGCAAGTTGGCTTTCGTATAGGCAACTCAACTGTCTGTGCAGACTCTGGCTGAGGAAATGGGGAAAAAAAAGACTTTCGGGCTCCAGCATGTGTACGAGCAGACACGCGTGCACGCATGTGTGTGTGCCTGAGAAAACTGTTGTACTCACAGCAAAGCTTTTATCCCCAATTTCTCCAGTCGAAAACCACCACCACTTATTCTCTCCTTTGGTTACATCAAACTTGGCATTTTAAAAGCCTGTTGTTGTTGGGTTTTTTTCTCTCTTTTTTCCTTTAAACTGAGCGTTGTTTTGAATTTGTTTTAAGATGAATGTTGCTTTCATTCCCATCACCGGTTCCTAGCCTGCATTTCTGAGCCTTTGCTGCATTTTCACTACGTTTAGCACTTACTAGGCAATTATCACTGAGTCAGGTAGAATGACGGCATTTTTACAGTTCAAGCACACAGTTCTGTATTTCAGGGAGCTGATTTTTAAACTACTTAAATGTTAATAGCATCCACCTAATTGTACAGATCAGAATGTCACCAGCTAATCCTTGCGCTTTCCAGCTGACTTCTGTCAGCTGCTCTTTCGCTTTAGTTATCAATGTCAGGATATATTTTTGATCACAATTATTAAGGTGAGGTCAGAAATGCTTCTATTTCCATTCCCAGGTGCTTTCTGATTTCCAGCTACACCAGCCCATCATTCGCTACACAAGCAGAATCCAGGAACGCTGTTAAAGCATCACAGGGGGGAATTCGTTTTTACTGCAATCCTCCATTTCCAAAACAACCAGTACATGATTGCTACAGTTCTCAGGGGAAACCAGCTTAAATGCGTGTCCACATTCCTGCTGCATTTCAAGTCAACACATTTTATAGCATCCAAAACATTGGTGTGCGAGAGAACACAGCAATGTCCAGTTGGAATCACGGGAAATAAACTGCCTTCCCCTGCCTCCTCCCAGGTTTTTCCTTTATATCTGTTAAAATGGAATTTGGACTTAAAAAAAATAATCTCCAGACCGTTTCAAGGCAACCATACCTCTATTACACCGCTTTTGCTGTACAAGAAACTATTTCAGCAGAAGGGGCTGAGGAGATCCTTACAAGCCAAAGTATACTGCTGTAATGGGAAATGATGAAGGAAAATGATTTCAAAGAAAATCTATTACTATTCCCTTGCGATGGCCAAATAAAAGAGCAAATGCTATTGCCATGAGTCAGAAGAAAAGTGAAGTAACAGAGAGTTCCATTAATGTGCAGATTTTGACATGCAGCCCTCCAAAAGGAAGGGGTACAGAAATAGCAGCCGTCACAGAGTCATTTATTAATCACTAAATTTGTTATACATCTGCTGTCTGCAGACAGACTCTCCCACCAACTCAGCCAGCCTGGTCTGTGGGAAAGAGAAGGGCAGCCTGGCTCCACTGCGAGGCAAGTGGTTTTAAAAAATAAATAAATAAAGCCGGTGTGCAAAAGCAGAAAGGCACGGCAGAGCAACACGGGATGAAAACACAAAAAAAAAAAGCAGCATCGTGGAGTCAGGAAAGTGGAAAACCCAGAGCTGAGTTAATGCTGCCACGAACGTTCTGGGAAATGAGGAGGCACCAGGGCTAAATAATGGAAAAGTAGGGCTGATAAATACGGGAGGATGGAGCGCCATTTGTGACTCAAGTGCTTGAGCTGCTGAGCACTTTTTCAGAAAGGAGTATATAAAAAAAAAAAAAGCCACCCAGCTTTTAGTTTTAATGCAAACGTGTTATGGGAATTAGCTAACAAATTTGCTATATCAATCGCAATTATTTTAAAGTCTGTAGAGAGCTAAGCCACCAGAGAATCAGAAAAGCAGCAGAGCCTTATGCAGGAAGAAGCAAAAAGGGTGATCTGGCAACCACTGCCCTGTAATCCTAAACCCTAACAGACCAAACGGCAGCGACAGACCTGCCTCTGCTTAAGTGCTAGCAGGAACCCAGGGCTCATCAGAGACACAAAAAGAGCAGGTCAGAACAAGCAAACCCGAGCTTTTCCTTCTGGTTGGATCAGAGAATCGATAAAAGTGTGCTACGGCACTCCGTAAAAACCCATTCCCAAAGTGAAGCCGACTGGGATTAAATCCTGGTGGGGATGTCTGAAAACTTCCTGAAGTCCATAACTAAAGGGTAAGGATAAATGATAACATGCTACCCCTGGGACTGGCGTTAGGGACAGATCTTATTTAACATTTTAATTAATCCAGGAGTAGGGGAATCGCTGCTAGTCACATGGGGAAAAGCCCAAGTGGCAGGTTATAATTAACCACTACCCACCCAGAGACTGATGGCAGGAGGCAGTATCCTGAGCCTTACATCCTGGCAGCCCACGCATCACTCACGTCGCCCTTAGGATGCTTCGGAAAAGACCGTATTTCCACCCTGCTCTCTCTCTGACCATAGCTCTGACTCCAACTATCAGGATATACTGCAACGAGAAGCCGGGCAGCACATAGATTTCACTTTGTGTCTTCAGCTGGCGCGCAGCGTTGAGACGAGCTCTTAAAGAGCTGCATCAGTTCACCGAAGCGGTCAAACGTCAGGCCGTGGCCACATTTGTATCTCGAATTTGCAAAGATGTGGGGCTTCTTTTTTGATGAAAGGCATCTGTAAAGCGCAGGGTTATTGTGCTCCCTTTTGCCATTTCTTGGATAAATGTCATCATTTTTAATGCTACCAATCTCCTTCTACAGCCTGCAGGGGAGATTTTCTAAGGCAAAAAATAGCTTGTAGGTGCTTAATTCCCATTAAAAGCCACTGGGGAGAAGTACCAAGCTGCTACCGGAACCTTTGGGAAAGAAGTCTTCCTCTAAACCACTGCTTTCCCCCTTCTCAACACCTGTAACAAGTCGCTGATCTAATTTACACGGTATTAAAACAAGAGATGTTTGAAGCTGCAGAGAAATCACTTTGTGGCCTGAGAAGCAGCTTTTTGGCAACCCCGCGCAAGCCCGCAGAGCGAAGTGAGACAAGATGCACTCCAACTCTGCCTTTAAAAAGGTCTATTTTAGGCAATGTAACGTGAGAAGGTGGATGTGTCATCCATCCGCCTGACTCAGCAGAACAGGCTCATGTAAAAACTCCATGGCAAGCCCCGACTGGCATTAATGAACGCTCGCGTTTGGTTTAGAGGTGAAATGTTGTGTACATAATATTTAAGAGCATGGAGGCCATCAAAGAACGAGGCAGCTCTGGCTAAGAGAGCTTCCACTGCCGGTATCACTCTTCCTTTCCTCCTGTGCCCTTCCTTAGTCTCTGCTCTTGTGCTGATGTTTCCAAGGAGCCCTTTTCACCCTGGGTGCAAAGGGCTGTGGTCTTCCGCTGGCTTCAGGAGGAGTTGGGTATTTCAGATTTGTATTTTTTATCAACGACGCAGACATACAAAGCTGGCAGAAGATGCACAGACAGGGCACGCCGTGCGGCCTGGCCTGTGCACTGCCCCTGCACCCCAGGGAGCAGCACCACCACCACCATCACGTTTCTCCCCGGCAGCGGAGCTCGCTGCTTTTGCAAAGAGGGTGCGGCACCGGCCCCCTTTGCCACACAGAGCTGGTGCCCTGCGAAAGAAAGATTTGGCTACAGTCACCCCGGAGACCTCTTGCAGAGCCACCAGCAGCCTTAAAGGTCTCCTGAGACTCGCCCAGAGCCTGTGGGGCAGCGACGAGCGGGGCCTCGCGCCTTCGGCTCTGCGGAGCCCGCTGGGAAGAGGCCACCGCGACGGCAACCCTGAGCGCTGCAGGAGGCAGGCACCGCTCGAGCAGCACCGCTGCAACGCTCACCTCAGAGCGCTAATGCAGAGAGGTCCGCGGGTAACTTTTAATCAGTAGCAAGTTAAGACAAATTGGAAGCCATGACCTACAAAGAAAGGCTCTGCAAATCCCCCTGCCAGCCTCCTGGGGACGGCAGCTCCCCCAGTGCACAGCCTTGATAAACGGATCCTTTTACAAGGTCTAGCTCGCTTAATCATCCCCTCTGCTTGCATTAACCACTTCTGCAAGGGTATCCTTCCTGGGCGCCTTGCTTAAGGTAGGTCAAAAACATCGCCTTGTTTTCAAATCCACCCTCCTGATGAAAGCTGCCAGTCTAAGACTTCTATTCTTCTGAGGCCTTTTCAGTTACAAGCACTGTGAATAATTCTTTTGCTTCTTCTCCCTGCCTGCTATGGGGCTTCCTCCCCAAAGCACAAAGCATTTTGCCTTGCCGAATCCTCCCTGTCCGTCTCCTCCACACACTGTGGCTCCTCAAGCACACAGTGACCGGGCTCCTCCTGAGCGAGAAGCCTCTGCTCTCAGCACAGGGGCTGAGCCCCGGGTACCCCTCTCAATCTCCACCTGGCAAGGGAAGCAGCCAAAGAATAACTCAGCGCCGGCTGGAAAGCTGCCATGGAAGTACAGGGCTCGGCCTCGAGCCTCTCACAATGGACTTGAATTTGGAAGTGGCATCAAGCTCCGACCCGGAGCGAACAGCCTCCCCTGACGAGGCAGGAGCAGCCTCTGAGCCCCCCGTTCGCCCCCAGCCCCTCCAGTTTGGCAGCTTCGGGGCCCCAAGGAAAAGCCACCAGGACGCTTGGGGCAGACGGTGCACCTGTGTGGGCCCGCTGCACATCCCATCCATCACCCGCCTCCTGCATTTTGGCAGCGTCTTCTGCCCCCGACAGCCTCTTCCAGGTGTCATTTCCAGATGTTTACGTTTCCTCTTTTCCCCACCAAAGTTTTCGCTGCTTTGAGCGTTTCAGGGATTCAGGCAGACAAAGATACCCTAATCTCAAAACAACCCGCTAGATTACGGAATTGCGATTAGGATGGCTAATTACACAGTGCCCACGTGAAGCAGCCAGCTTTGACACTCCACAACAAAACCATGTCAAAATATATTATTTACAGAATGGCAGACGTAGCAACTCCACAAGCTGCACCCAATTTTACAGTAAAACCTTAAATTATTTTTTTGATACGGCTGTACAAAAGTAATCATTAGAAAAGTCCTTCAAGTGCTTGTATTTCATTTTGTTACATATTCTCTTTCTATTTTGTTAAGAAAATACACACCGTTGGGGTTCTGCCTCTTACAGAAGGGTTCAGCTGTAAGCTAGTTCTTACAGCCTTGGAAGGAGAGTTCCTGAAACATTACCAGACAATATTATAACACCTTCCTGAAGTAAAGCTCACGGGTAAGTGCAAAAATAAAAATAAAAAATTAGCCACGGTAGATATTTTTGTCAAGGTATTTAGTTCTCATTTTGATCTGCTGATGACCTTCTAATTGAGTGAATCATAACTACAGCCTAATGCCAGAGCTTATTCACCAGCTATGAAAACAACCTTGAACTGCATGCAAATTTTATTTTTGTTTTCTCTCACGACCTCAAATTTATACCACTTAGCGCTCCGCCTCAGGAATGTCAAAAATCACAGAGGCAGAGGAGAGCACAGAGAAAAGCCGTCTGGAATTTGGTGGGGACAGACTTGCTCAGACGGACAGATCCCATCAGCTGGTTTTTAAGGAAGGAGCTTGAACAGCGCTGCAAAGAGGGGCCACCGCCCTGCCTCCTGGCACGCACACCGCTGGGCGAAGGCTTGAATTCAGGAAGCCTCAGGAAGGGCTTAGGCGCTGCTGCCTGCTACCAGAAACGTCACAGGAAAACTGGAGCGAGTGCTTGCTGACCCCAGCTGAGCCAGCAAGGGCGTAATTGTACATTTACTTTCCATACCAAATAGCCTGGATGAATATTCTGCTGGGTAGCTAACGTGGAACTGTGTTAAATAATCGCGGAGGTGCCTGAATGCTGAAACGATGAGCCCCTAATCACTGTCACACTCGGAGCACCACACGCATCTCTGAATCGACCGTGACAAACGCGCATTAGAGGTTCTCACGGGGAACTGCTACTTACGTTACATAAACTCTGTAAAACCGCCCCAAAATGTAATTGCTCAGGATGAGACACGATACCTAGGCGTTTGATTTATTACTAAGCGTGGCTCTGTAGTAGCGCGACCGCGGAGCGCTCGGTGCTGGGGAATTATTTTTACTCTGTCATGACAGATGGACCGAGGCAGTGTTTGGTAAAGAGCGCGCAAGTGTGCAGACACATGCTGCAGGTGGGATCCTCTCTGCTGTCTCCTCCAAGCCAAGCTGTTATGCTTGAAAACGGCACATTTCAGATGACGAAGAGAACATCATCAGCGGTTATCTACATATTCAGAACGACAGCATGGATTTCAACCCTCGAAGTGAGAAAAGTCCTGACTAGAAAGCACTGAAAGCCTTCCAGATTTTAGGGGATCTAGAGGATATTGCTCCCCGCGTGCTGGTTAGGGACCAACCCTACAAGAGCCACATGCAGCCCACGCCGCGGTGGAGCACACACCTGCTCCATGGAGGCACAGCAGTAGATGCAGCAACCTCGGCTTTCCAGCCTACACCTATGCTTTGGTCTGGTTTCCCCTCACCTTGCAGAGCACAGCACCCCGTTTTGTGCTCTGTACCACCTGAGAGCACCCCATGGTGCTTCCACTTGTGGCAGACACGTGCTGGAAGCAGGGTGCGGGGTGTGAGAGCACCCCAACAGCAGAGCAAGCAGGCGGCCCCAGCCACCTCTGTGCTGGCTACAGCCGGATAGGGGTGAGAGAGAGAGACAGCTCCCGTGCTGCTGAAATCTAGGTTTTCTGCTTAGAAACCAGACTTGGCGTAATGACAAAGCCGTCTGTGCCTCAGCCCTGCAAACACTGTTTTACAGCCATGATCTCCTCTAAAAATGACACACAGGCCCATTAAGGCATCCCCCGTGCCATTCCCGCAGCAGGCACAGAGTGCTCCTGTTGCAAGGGGACACATGAGCGCACATCACCCTGCCCTGCCTCCTGCTAAGCAGGGCTGAGGGTTCGGTTCCTGAATTTCTGAGCATCAACCAGCTTCCTTGTCTTTCCTATTCCTTTCCACTTTCACAGGAAATCCTCCATACCCTGCTGTGCCATGCCCCTGGACGCATCGGTCAGAGTCCCTCCAGCTGGGGCAAACCTCAAGTCACCGTTCCTTGTAAATGTTCAGATCACGAAGATTTCTTCAGCACGGCCTGTATAGGATAATTTTGAAACTGTTATTCCTTGATTTATGAGAACTGTGGTTAGTACTTGAGAAAAATGCTTTTAAAGCTGAATTCTCACATAACACTAATGTACTGTTGACAGGCAGCAATACCCTCTCTCCCCATTTGTTTGCTGAGCTGACACTAAACCTTCCTACAAAGCTAATTAAATCACCAGGAAAGGCATCTGACAATGTCCAACAGGCTTAGAAATGGTCTTAATCAAGGCCTTTGGCACCAGGTTCACATTCTTCAGAGGAGAAACTTTATATTAAATCTCCTTGAAATCAAGTGCTTTGGACTGGCCCCTTTCCAGTGGCTCAAGATATCACTGCCCAAACCCAAGGAGTGCTTTGTTCCAGCTGGAAGCAAGCTTAAAGCTAGATGAAATGGAGGTGGGAGTAAAGCTCTGTATTTCAACCGCACAAAATGACATCCACTCTATCCTCTACTTTTAACAGAGGCCAGGAAAGGGCATCAACTCAACAGGATCAGAATCAATCGCTCCATCGGAAAAACTACTGCTAGCTAAGATAGTCCGGCCTTGCATTTAGCAGTGTTTTACCATTGCCGGGTGTTATTGTGTGACTAGGAAACAACGCAGCCCCCAGTAACACGCTTCTGGGCTACCCTGACGGAGGGGCACTGGCTTCCTGCCTAGAAGCAAAGGTGCAAACCACACCAAGAGCCAGGAAAAGGCACCGAAACAAATGTCCGTGGTAATCTTCGGAGCTCTAGTAATCTCTCAAACTCTCAGGGCAATTAAGATGCTTACTTCCCTTTGTTTAAATGCTGAGGATTTTATGGTTTGCTCTGCGCACGTTTTCAGAAAAAGGTTGACGAATACTAAAATAGCACTGTAACATTTTAAGGCAGATTCCCTGATAAAATGCTCATTCACGGGACTCAAAGGAGAGAACGGATGTCATGTTCCCTTTCAAAAATGCGTCTGAAGCAAACATTCTGCAAAGCCTCAAAGCAGATCTCAGATACAAAGAGCAACACAAGATAAGCAGCGTGCAAGGGGACGCTGAGCAGGTCACGGAGCGTTACCATAAGTGCTACTGAAAGCCGGTATTGAGGTCTGATTCACTGCGTCTCCGAGGACATTCATCATTATTACCAGCAGATTACATGCCTTGTTTTAGGGGAAACTAACTAAAGATTGATGTTAAAACTACCCTTAATCGCTGATTACCTTTTTTACTGATACTTCATCTTTAATTCTGATCAGCTTTTGGTGATTTATAAACACCCCTGTCCCCTTTCAAGCCTGCCATCAACCGCATTAGGCACCAGGTACTGCATACACTCCCTAATTTCAGATAATAGGCAAAAACTCCATTAGACAACAGCTGAATGAAGTGGAGCTCTGTATTTATCCGTGCCTCCCCAAGTGCTCCGGTGTGACATTCCTACGGTATTTCTAAGAATGAGGCTCCCTGCCAATCAGCCTGTGCACGAGCACGCGTCCTCATTCCTCCCCTGAGACACGGTCTGCTCCGCTCGCAGCTGCACCGACGCTGCTCCCCAGGTGGACAGGAGGAGAGGGCAACTGGAAAGCCTCCGTGAGCGGCTTCCAAGTTCCCTGCACACACAGGTGGCTGGGGCAGAGCCATACTTCCAACAAAAACAGGGATGAATCAGAAAAGGCTGCAGAAGCATAGCACAAAGTCTCCCCCCCCGTCTCAGCTTGCCATAAAAAATACAGAACAGAAGGAAAACAGATGGACGGGTGAGAAAAGACAATGCATGTCCACAAACCTCGCATATAATGCTCAGAAGAAGGGAGCCAATAGTAGAAAACGTATAAAATGCAAGACCTCCACATTTCCCCCTCCTCTGAGGTTTCCTAGCACAACCCTAGTCTATTAGTTCATCTTCTCAGCAGTCATTCTCATTTTGTGCCATGTACAAGGCCAAGCACATTACGGGTGCATAACAAGCTATAACAATGATTGACGACTACACATGGACAAGGCAAAGTTGAGATTAAGAGCCACATTAAAACAGCATCAGAATTTCAGAGAACTTCATCTGAAAAGAGCTCAGGAATAAGAACGGTGTTGAAGAGCAACCGCAGAAACCATCACGGAAACCTGTATTGGAAGGGTCTGCATCCATTAAAGACAAACAGGGATAAACAAGAAGAGAATTAATCAAAAATGGATAAGAACGAGCACTGTATATCCCCTTGAATCTCTCCTGCTATCAGGTTAGATGCAAATTTGCGCAGGCATAATGTGTACCAAAAGCCTCAATCTACTGCTCTAAGCAAAACATTGTTTAGCCTTAAAATATTGTTTCTAATTTCGGCAACCACTTCTCAGAGGTTGTGCTTTTTTTCTGTTCCGACTTCTGCATTAAGAGACAAAGAAAAGACACAGCTCCCAATGCTTTTGCCGTTCCCTGGCACACATACTGCATGCAGCCCACCCACGACTTGCTCAGCAGAAATCCCTCCGAAGGAACAGAACCCATTTGAACTTCACTACTTGGGTTTCTGCACGGGAGCTTTCTGGTGGCTGAGGATGACACTAAAAGGTAATCCTTTGGGTCAAGGACTTTTTCTTTTTGGAGAAGCTACAAAGCACCAAGTCTTAGTATGTCATATAATTGCATGTCTTCCTACATTTACAATCACATGACACAAACCAACTAAAGATGAAAGCCGGTTTCCAAGATATTTTCTGCCTCAGTGAGCTTCGCGTAGGCAACAAGTGCTGGCAATAACTCTGGACACCGGGTTGCGGTGAACGTACAGGTTTGGCAGAAGATCAGGGCTCCAGCCTGCTGAATCCCACGTGGACAAAGAAGACAACAGCCTCTTCTTCATGAGATGCAAAGTGCTACAAATTCAACAATCTCCTCTTTTCTGTCCTCCCTCCCACTCCACCAGTGTTTAACATAAGAAGAGTTGTTTAAATCATAGCAGCATTGTCAGAAAGTCAAAGAGTTAAAGGTTTCATCATATCATTTATGGGCTGCCAGATGCTACATGCTTGTTATATCCAACTTTGATTAGCTGTAAAATGAATCTACAGACAGATTACTGCTGTTTGCCTAACTTGCTTTTCCTTTTTCAGGCTGAGGATTTGTATCTGTCATTCAGCTGAAGTAGCAGCCAAGATTACAGGCACAGCACTCTTTTCATCCCTGGCCATTTAGTTTCTGATAACTGGTGTAAACACACTACAATAGTGTGAGATTCCTACTGACTGACAGCCCCCATCAGGGCATTATGCTGCACTGAATGTATCCCATATATCTTCTGCAATAGCAGGGAAGACAGAGATCTCGAACTTCCTTCTGCATCACAACACGAGCTTCTTGGCCAGGGTCCCTCAAAGCCTCCCTTGCAACGTTTTGCCTTGCTGTCACTCAGCGTCACCACGATAAAGGCTGAGCAACTCATCTCCCCCAGCTCTCCTGGTTCCTTGGCTGCTGCCCATCTCACCGCTGGCCTTATTGCCCTGCCCCTCCAGCCTGCGACACATGCCCCACCTTAAATTAAAATCCCTCTCACCCTCGCCCTGTGAAGTCAGTACCCTGTTTGCCTCCCGATTAGAACAGCATCTCCCTTCTTGCCTTGACCTTCTACATGCCCCCAAGAAACCAGGAGCCAGCATACTTCTGTACCTGCTGCTCAGCTGGTGCCACATCAGTTGTGCTCCAGCCCCTTCCCGCAGGAAGGACTCCACCACCTCCTGCCCTCACCTGTTGAACATCTCCGTGCTTTCCTC
This sequence comes from Anser cygnoides, assembly GCF_040182565.1. NCBI lineage: Eukaryota > Metazoa > Chordata > Aves > Anseriformes > Anatidae > Anser > Anser cygnoides. Next base: position 22,502,821 of record NC_089880.1, on the reverse strand, counting down.
CAAAGCTCTGCCTAAGGCTGTCACCTGGGTGCTTCTGCAGGGCCTTGCTGGATCCCCTTGAACTGGGAACCGTGCCAGGTTCACAGCTATCCCCCAAGTCTGTTCGATATACCAGCTAAGGAATACAAAGAGAAGCCACGTACCCAGATACACAGCAAGAGATACGCGGAGAACTTAAGGTCTCGAGCGAATATGAGATCATCAGCCTGCTGCCTTGTGTCATCACAGCAAGTGAAGCAGCACCCTTAACTTTTCATACAGAAAATGTACGCTTTAAAAGATCTCCAAGAACGTCGCCCAGGCTTCATTAAAGTCAGCTGAAGATGAAGAACATGCCGCTCCCAGTGGTGGATCGTTCTTATAGCTGCCCATCTTCTCTGCTTGAAACCTGCACCTTGTTTCCATTTGAATTCACCATGATTTAAAATTTCGAGCTATTAAGTCCTTCTGATACGTTTCTTCACTTGATTAAGAAGCCCTTAAAAAAACCTTTCTTCTCCCCATGAGATTATTTATATACCATAATCAAATTCCTCCTTATCTTCATATTAATAAGGAAAGCAAATTGATCTCCTCCAGTCTACCATTAAATCACATTTTTCTCCAACATTAGATTATGCTTGCACTTTTCTTACCTCCAATTTAGCACTCCTCTTAAAACTTGGAGGAGAGAGCTGGATGCTCTTACCAACACCCGTGTGGGGGGCTTTTTCTGTAGGCTCCCTGCCTAGGCCACGGACCACGCTGGCCCCTTCACCATGCTGAAAGGCTGGGCGAGCCACCACCAACCCCCAGCTGCACGCACCGCACCGAGGGCTGCGTCTGCACGATGGAAAGCTGGGCTACAATACCCAAAGACCGTGCAGCCTTTCCCAGGGCCCTGGAAAAGCACTCGGTTTGTAGAGCTGAGCTTGCCAAGCCGTGTAAAATCCTCACCCTCCGCACCAATCACCTCCCTTCATTTGTCACCCACGAGTGCCAGAAGATTTATTTCCTGTGCCACTGATGGAGGTGGTGACAAGCACTGGAGCCAGCGCCGGTCCCCGCTCGGCCCCACTGGAAACATCCCCGTCTGATGCCTGCCCAACGAGAACTGCCCTTGCTTTCTGGTCATTGATCAATCTGACACGCTACCGTTCAGCACTGCGCATTGCAATCAGAGCATCAAGTCAAACGCCTTACAAAATTTTGTGTATCACTACCGCACAGTTATCTTTATCAATTAAACTTGCAATGACAAAAGATGAAAGCATTTTCCATAAGTCCACACCGACTGGAATTGGCTTGGTAATACCCGAGGTCTTTATAGACAAAATCCCATTACATTTTTTTTTTATTATTTTTATCTAACACAAATATTAGGCTTATTAATCAGGTCAACCACTTGCTTTTTTAAAATATTAGCAAGAGAGTAGGATATTTCTGATCTAGGACTTCCCTGATATTTCAAATTTTATTAAAGAGGAGCATCCGATTTTCAGACCTTATGATTTAAAAGCGCACAGCCTTTGTACGTGATGTCTAACACCCTTAATTTTAAGAGACCAGCACATAGCATAATTCCACACAGCACAAAACCAGGTGACCTTGTACCTCTACCCACAGGATCTGAACCAGCGACTGACCATGTCGCAGGCTTTTTCTGCATCGCCACTTCGGACTGCAGCCGGCCTCTCCCACCGGGGGCTCGGTGGCATTGCAGGCAGGCTGCTCCAGCCTCACGAGTACCAAGAGTGATATGAAAAAGGTGAAGTTGTGGGTGAAAAAAGACAACAAAGGCAGCTTTAAGGAGACAGAAGGAAGCAATGACGGATAGACAAAAGCACCGAGATGCAAGCATGAAAGCCTTGAAGGGAAGGATGAGGAGTTTAAGCTTGCTAGGCAAAGACAGTAACATATGAAATTCAGGGACTGGCACACGGTGACAACTGGCTCAGCATGCTGGAAAAAAGACGCTGCTATCAATATTCTGCGTGTGAGCTAACACACACACGCTTTTCCCAATCCATTTGGGCTTGGCAATTTCCATCTTCTTCACTTCTGCCCTTTCCAGAAGTCTGCCACGCTGCCGTGCCAAGGAAGGGTTCAGAAAGCTCCGCTTGGCAGCGCTTTGCACAAAAAGCTCTCCTGGCCTGGAGGCTATCAAGGCTTCCTCGGCTCCTCAAACAAAGTGAACTATCACAGCAGTATCACCTTTGTTCTGCAGAAGTACATCACTCGAACATTTTGATGATACCATCAGCAAGCTGCACTGCCACCATTTCGCATTCACCTGCCTGACATCTGCACCCCAGCACGCAAGCAGGCAGGAAAATCTACTCGTGGGAGAAAAAAAGCCCAAACAAACACTGAATCACTGAAAAGACAAGAGCTGGAGAGCTTAACAAGAAGTTCGCTTCTGTGTTAGCATTTGGCTTCTTTCTTCATGTTCTTATTGCTTGCAACCAGTCACTCCAGAGCCGAGGCATCCCAAGCGGGGTGCGCTTCCCGACTCCTGCTGCCACTTGTCTTGCAGCACTCTTTTATTTTTCCATTAAGCATCCAAGAAATTACTCACTGTTTTGATACAGGTCATCCCCTGAGCTGCATGCCTGGCTCTAAAGCCAACGAGAGGAAAGCTGGCCTTCCTGGGAACACAATGGGGCTGCAACTGCTTGGCTTTTTGCAAGCGATCTCGTGCCTTTCGCTTACCTCTGAGCGTGAGGAAGGACTTCTGTCACCTTTGTTTTCAGGAGAGGATTAGCACTCTGGTCTGCTTTTCGGTGTTTTGGGGTCCACCAGATTTGAGAGGATGGGCTAATGACATGCAAATCTCAGAGGATATTTGAAAGGAAATAACCATTCTTTAGTGCTTAAAGAGGAACTGCTCTCCCTCGAGAGCTGCCGTTCCTCACTGGGTTAAGCACGCAGAGGCAAGCTGCCTTTCTTTCACAACGCCTTTCTGACAGGTGACGACAATGCTCCCTCCTGAAACGCAGCGCTCCCGGGCGCACACAGACCACACCAGGAATTCAGAGGGAGATGGCAGGACCACACCTGAGCCTCTTGGGACCCCCTCAGCAGCAGCGTGGTAGCGTAGCTCCTCGTGTCCATTTCTACTGGAAAGCAAACACCCTGCGGCACGAGCTGATGCCAGGAGGTGGGAAGGAAAAGCCAGGAGAAATGCCTCTTCCTTGAGCATGTTTGGTGCCAGTTATTGAGCTAAGTGCAGCAGTGGGTGAGCTCTGGAAGCCAAGCAGGCACGGCCCAGACCCTCCCGCAATGGGTCTCACGCAGCGCCTTGCTCCTCAACTTCCCAGGGCCAGCTTCACCCCCGAACGGCCGCGAGTGCCACTGGTAACTCCACACGAGCCGAGGGGCTAAGGATTGCCGAGGGAACAGCACCGCCTGGCCCTGCAGGGAGATCCTGGCTGATAAAGAGCAACGGGAGTGTTTGAACCCTGGGCTGGCAGCCTGTAGGGTCGGTGCAGCCTGTAGGGTCGGTGCAGCCTGTAAGGTCGGTGCAGCCTGTAGGGTCGGTGCAGCCTGTAGGGCTCCCAGTGCCTCCCCTGGAACACCTCCTCTGCGAACAAACCAACCGCTCACCGAGCAACCCGCAAGTAGGCTTTGTCAGTAGTAGTTTGCTACTGTCAGTAGTACTTTGCTACTACTACTACCTGTAGTAAGAGTTTGTCAGCCCGAGTTCAACAGCAAGCAAGGGAGTTGGCCTGGTTGCTGGACTGAAACGAGGAGATGGTGAATGTGAGCCTAAAAGTTCCTTTACCTTCTCTTCTATTTCTCTGTTTTTAAATCTGAAACTTACGGATACTCCAAAGCATTGCCCCAGGCTGAGTACTTTTCCTCTTTGAGAGGTAGCAAGTATGTAGTAGGATGGCACAGCTAATCCACAGCCTGAGCTATGGCACCCCGTTAATGCCAACACCAAATTTGCAAAATGCCATTTTCCATGAGTACAACCAATGGGGTTATCCCCGTGGTTTTCTGCACCAGAAAAGCCACTGTTTTTTAGTGGGGATACACGATGAAAGAGCGAACAGGAGCAAAACATGCAACCCACAATCACTCGATTCATGTAATTAAAAATTAAACAGCTGACAAGAAAGCAGGCGCACCTCCTCCCTGTGCTGTCTGCATTTGTATTCGGTTTTCAATAGAAACTTCTGGTCCCTGACCAAGACATTTCATTCAATAAAATATGTTGGCTGAAAGAAGCTTCTAAGCTATTTCGGTGCCTTGAAAAGCTCTGAAGGCCCCCCAAGGAAGCGTTGGGGTGACCACTGCACACAGAGCACCCCCCAGCACGGCACCCTGGTCTCCCCACCTCTCTTGTTCACAGCCCTGGATTATTGATGTTTTCTGCAGAAATACCGGCTGCAGAGCGTGATTCTGGCAGTTAGCTGCCTTTAATGCCTCGTTGTATTTAAAGGATGAAACCCTGTAAGGAAGGCACATAAAGTATAAGTATGGAAGAGGAGCAGCACAGGAGAATCACTGCTATTTACTTTTTTTTTTTTTTCCTTTTTAAACAAAGTCAGGCTTCAGCTGATCGTTTTGTTTACAGTAGAAGTAACAGAAAAGAGTTTTACTCCTTACAGCCCATTAAACCTGTTTTTCTCCTACTCTCATTCTCCTCCCCCTCTTCAAGCCTTTAACAAGCCACAGGAATACAAATCAGAAAAAAATACCCCAAATCTCTCTGCTGATGAACTGCTGAGAAAAGGTTTCAACACGGTTGGTATTAACAGTGCAAATTTCCGACCTATTTATATCACGGATAATTGGTGACTAGAAATATTTGCATTGCTAATTTTCCTCTATTAAGCACAAACTCAGGGTCCCAATAATATGGCTTAATAGCTGCATTTAAGTTACTGCCCCTTCTCTCTTTTTTTTTTTTTTGGAGGAGATTTTCCTCCCAACACTCAAGTGAGCTCCTAAACAAAGAGTTCATTGTTTCTTTGCTCCCATTATTACCAAGTTTGCTGTTCCAGCAACAAACTTGACTTTCACCAACCTAAGTAGAAAACAGAAAACACAGAGGGTGGCTAGGAAAAATGGTAATTAAAAACCTGTTACTCTGTGCGTTACTGTTTCCTTATTATCAGTTAAATTAAAAAGGAGCGGGCGGGGGGAAGCACAATTTTCCAACGTAGACAGGACCTCGCAAAGCTGGGTTCTTGGGTCAGGCACTTCAGCTTTAAAATTGGTGCCCTAGAAATACCTGAGAAAGACTTGAAATGAATGGTTAAACCATGCCTTCATTTCCAGCAGAAGCCTGGGGCCGGAGCTCCCTGGGGCAGGAACCCGCCTGTGGGTGCCCCTCCTGGGCCACCCGGAGCCCACCAGGAGGCTGCCGGGGCAGAGGTCGGAGTCTTGGGCAGAGAGAGCCCGCCTCAAGCCCCCAGGGAGAGCGGAGAGCCTCCGACTTCCACCAGCAGCTCTGTTTTGCAAAAAGGGACACTGTCAGGTCCCTTTAGGATTGCGTCAAAATAGATGAGGCAGATTTGAGGGCTAAAGAGAAACTTTTCTTACGGTCCGCTGGATCTGCATGCGAAGCTCACTGAAAACATTTGAGACGCATAGCAACTTAACTGTGCTGCACAACCCACATTAATCGTGTCCTTGCCAGCGTGGCAGCCGGTAACAGTTGTTATCCCACGGAGTCACTCAGCCCACAAACAAATCCCTTCACTGCCATTTATGCTCATGGTGCTCCCATGAAGCACCCAGGACGGGTACCTGCGCCCCTTAATGACCTGTCACCGCTGCCACATTACGGGGCAACGTGAGCTATTGCGACACGGTGACATTTAGCTGATCTCCGGTCCTGCAAATTCAGCTGACCAATACCACGTTTCACGAATGAGTTTCGCCTCGGTGCAGCGGGTTATATACTGACGAAGACGGCGACCCGGCAAGCACCGGCTGTGCTGATTTACTGGGGCTGGCGGCTGCATCGCAGGGTGCTGCAACTGCACGGCGACAGCCAGCTCTCGCGCCAGCCGGGTGGAAATAAGGCTGCTGCCCCCCACCGCAACACTGAGCAGCCAAGATGCAACACTTCATCCCGGCAGCGATTCGATTCTTGGTGAAAAGCAGAAGCCCTTTCAAAGCAGGCACCCGGAGACCACGCAGTGCACCTGTACGCACGGCCAGCCCCGGCTCGTACCAAGGGGAGCAGGGCCTTGCAGCTCAGCCAGCCGGCAGCGTGATCCCGAGCTCAGAGGGATCGGTGGCGAACAGCCCCCGGTAATGCCGAAATCCAGATGACCGGGAGCGCTTTGAGAAAACCAAGGGGAATCCGCACAAGTAACTCCAGCTGAGCTGGAGGTTGTCGAAGGACTGCCAGCCAAACCACCAGAACCTAGCTACAGTCACACAGCCTGCAAGAAGAAACCAGCGTGAGGAAGAACAGATCTTTATTTGTATTTTTATCGTTGCCATTTCCACAGTATTCCCTGCCACGTTTATGGAAATACTGTAATCTCCCGAGGAAATCGGCGCTCTCAACAGATATTCGAAGCCCTGAAATCACATCCTTACTCTGCCACAGTCAATAGCAGGCCCCATGAAGCATGTGCGCTCTTGAGAGATGAATGTATTTTTTTGGTTTAGTACTCTGAAAAAATCTCAGCCGTGTAAAAAAAATAACATTAAGATATATTATCGCTTGAATTCAAAGTTCCCTGAAATCAGAAAATTCCTTTTCTCAAGAGCGACCCCTGTGACCTGGGACCTCTGACACTGATGTCACACTTCCCTACACACAACAAGCAGCCTCGTAACCGGAAAAAAACAATTTCCCAAAGCATCGCACCAGAAACATCAACTTCGCCTGCAAGCCGCAGCACCCGACCAGCAGAGCGAGCAGGGCAGCTCGGAGCACCGCTGCCCTCCCGCTGGTACCACGGGGACCCACCAGGGACAAGGACCTTCATGGGGAGCAGGACACCACGACGGTGCTGCGACACCACTCGGGTTGGCTCCCCTCTGGCCCCGCGGCACCCCACGGCGCCGTACGGCAGAGCTGCTGTGTCTCCACGAGGCCCCACGAGTAGCCCCGGGAGATGCCAGGACCACGAGCAGCAGCCCCTTCAGCTGATTACAGAACGCTTCGTTAGTGATACGTAACGCAGAGCTGAGCTCCTCTAAGTGATGTAGTGCCAAATACATCGAAGGCTGCGTCTTGAAAAAGTCAGACAGCTCGAGTACGTAATAAATATCATATTCACCCTCTGTCTAATGTAGGTTAGGCGAAGCTGCTAAGACTGCAATTTTTAGGCTATCACTGTCCTTAAATTATTAAGCAATATACCATTAGAAAGCTACACTGAAGGCTGTGCATTGCGGTTTTGTTTTCCTTTTATTTTTTATTTTTTTATGTGTGCCTGAATAGAAAATGTGACTTTGGAGAAGGTGCTGTGGTACAAGTACATATCCAGAGGATGCTCGGAGACTGACACTGTGTCAGGTGTCACTGGTGCTCACATTTATATTTTCCTTGCTTTTTAAGTGCTCACGTTGTGAAGAAAAGCACTTACCAACCTACACCGGATGAAAGGAGAAATTCTGTCTCAGCAATAAATTGTATTAACTGTTTACACATTTTAGCTGGTCTGAAGCCAGCTTTGTAAACATGTCAGGATATTTTAAAATCACCTAAAAATAGTTCCGTACTTTGGCTCTAGCTTATTTAAATTCTGCACTAAAGGCCTCTGCGATACCAATACCTGTCTCGTGGGAATAAGGAGAACAGTACCTACGGCCGCACCGCACGTCCTGCATCGCCTCCCCATTTACTCGGCGGACCCAGGAGGCAGAGCGAGGAGTGCGCACGCCTTGCTGCCAGCGGGACCTAGGAAATCCAGGAGCTGCCTGTTAGCGTGTGCAGAAGGGAGGTCCACTCCATGGTCTGTTTGCTCATTTCCCTGCCTTCTCAATGCAGCGGGCACTGGAAGAAGTCTCATTTAAACATATCCACCTCCTAAACTCAAGGACTCCTGGGCACCCTGTTCCTCCGCCGAGAGGACGTGGCCTGCAGCTGAGCACTGCTCCTCCAGCAGGAAATGTCTGCCTACAGAAGAGCTTGCCGACAATGACAGTGAATTCTTTCAGAGCATCTGCGCCTTCCAGGAGATGTGGCTCTTTCCCATGCACATAAACCTACTGGGCAGAGACTGTATAACCTGGCACTTAATCCATCCTGAGCCTCGTAATTTTTTGCCTAATGAAAACATAATATTGGCTGGTTTTAAGGGAGCGAGTGACTCATATTTCTATCACCTGTGTATTATTCATCCTCCGAGACAAAGAGATCTAGAGCAACCTAGTTAAGTTTGTTCACAGAGAGACCGCATTAATCTGGAAATGCCTCATTCTCCAAAGAGGGAGAAAAGGAAAAGCTGAAGCAAAGGGAAACATGGGGCTGCTGAAGATGGCTTCATATAGGTATGCAGTTAACGGGGAGTTTGAAAAGCCTGCCGTGGATACAGTAGTTTACATGGGTTTGAGACAGGGAGATGCTGTGCTGCACGAAGTGGGTGCCCGCATTTTCCTTTCGCTGTTTTTGCTGTGTCTGGAACCGCAGCACTCCGTCAGACGGCGCGCTCTGAGCCCCACTGACCCAAGGAAGGCAGTAAATGCACATCACTCCAACACGCGGTGAGGAGCGAGCCAGGAATCCGCAGGGAAGGAGAGGGCAAAATTCTGGAGACTTTGCAACACTGATTTCAGGAACAGCTGTCTGCAGAGACGGCCCTGCCGAAGCCTATGCTACCCCCAGCCAAAGAGCGGCGATAAGCAGGCTACGTGGTTTCAGGGGGCTCCCTCCAGACACCAAGAGCCTCGTGAGTCCTCTTCCCACTACAGAAGCATGCCGCAGTGAGAAAATAAACAGCAGGGCCTGTGCTTGTGTGCGCGCACATGCATGTGTACGCGCTACTCGTGCAACCCCTCCTGACAAAGGGAAAACCGGAGAGAAACCAAAACAGCAACACACGAGAGAGAAAAGAGCAGGGCGGTGCACCACCCACGGCTCTCGCAGCTCCGCTTCCCCGCACAGCTCGGGGGGAGGGCAGCGCGGAGGCAGAGCCGCCGAGCAAAGCCCCGGAAGCACCGGTTTAGCTGAGATTCCCCTAAACATTCCTAAATAAGCCTATTAGTTTGTGAGGCCTGGCAAGCGAGGGAACAAGGCCCGGGAGTGCGAAGCGAGACAGGACACACCGCTGCGAGTGCATTTACATGCAGTACCGGCTTCGCTGCTGACGGCCCAAAGGTCATCTGACAAACGGCGGCGAGTTTTTTACACCGTGTCAATTCTTGATCCAATCGCACTTGCATACCAGATGGTTTAAAAATATGCATTCTCTGCCACTGTTTGGGCTCTGCTCGGCAGTGCCTGCCAATGTCTCGAGTTTATGATGTCTGTAGCAAATGTTTTAGTGTTGACATCTTCTGCAATTTGAGTGAAGATAAATTGCATTAAACACTAAAACATTACTTACAGATGGAAAATAGACTGACTTCACAGGCATTTGCAAGCAGAGCATCTCCAGTTACACCGTGGCAGAGGCTGCAGCAGAGAGAACTTGGTTTAATGAGGAAAAATCAATTGGCGCTAACGAAACAAAGCTACCTCTACTTTTGTTCTCACTCGGAGAAGTGCTGCTTTGCTGACCCGGGTGCTGGAGAGGGCCCGCTGGCCGTGCACACGAGCCGAGCTGCGCAGGAGCAGCTCCGCATCGCAACACAGCACGCAGCACCAACGTGCTCTACATCACAGCAACGCTGGGACACGGCCCAGCCCCGCGTTTGTGAGCAAACATATTAAGGGAAAGCACTAACAACTGTTTTCTCCTGGCCCAGTTTCAGCCCAGTATTTACTCTGCAGCGCAGATGGGAACTCTGCGTCCTGTTCCTCCCAGCGCACTCCCCGCTCCCCTCGGTGCAGGGTTTATGATACAAGTGTAATTGCTCTAATTTTTTCCGCGTCCTTTTGGGAGAGCGAATATTTCTTCTTTTAAAGGGTATTAGTAACCCTCTGGCAATTCCATTTATCTCTCTTCAGCACAGCAACGTGAGAGCCGCAGCCTGTGCCCGCTCCTCCTCTCCCCACCGCCCCACGCGGAGCCCACGGGAGCCCCGAGTGCCCGCTACACGCGCCCACTGCCACGGCATGGGGACAGGGCCAGCACCCAACCACAGGTGACAGCTTCATGAATATTGAAGGGCCGCCACTCTGTAATAACGCGGAGTTAACAACGCGCATCTTTTATTTATAAGACAGGCGGCGAGAGATGTGCTTGCCTGTTTGCCAAAGCTAAAAGGCTTCAGGTACTCCCGGGGCAGCTGAGCGAGAAAGGGGGTAAGGCCAGGGCTTGAAATGCAAAACAAACAGGGCTAAGCCCTGGTGTCTCTCCAAGGCCTCCCTCCTTCCCTGCCCTCTGCAGAGGCTGTTAACAGATTGCAGAACCAGAAAGGAAGGGCCCACCAAGCTCGGCAGCCCTTCCCATTTCCCCTAAGGAAGAAAATAAAAAATAAATCATTGGACTCAACTGTTTTAGATTATGAAGAAATTAACGCCCCATGAAAAAAATCTAGAAGTACTACTGGTAATTACGGTATGTGGACCTCTGATTTATCATCGTACTGAGTATTTGTCTTTGAATTCTCCTTTCCTTCCTGTGCATCACACTCATGCATATTCCCACAGCGATGCAAATTTGCGGAATTTTGCAGTCACATTTCCCACTGATTGCCCATAAGGAAGAGGTGTGCGAAGACAAGATGAGCTGTAGCATTGCCTTTCCTACTCTGCTTTGTTTATTGAGAAAAAAATCACCACCCTACCTTAAGTAAATGTTTAGTTCAAGAAAAACACATTCTACTCTTCACCCCAAAGCTGGCTGGTCTTTTCTCCAGCAGCGTTATGTGGAACACCACTTCTAAGGCCAAAGACTCAAATGGGACTGCTTCATCTGCAGTCCTGGATGTGTCAAGGTAATCAGCCCTGGCTTAACATCCCAAGCCTGTTCTTAGAGCACCACAGACCAGCAGAAAAGTCTAAGAAATTGCGTATTAATGTATTTGTTTATGCAGTCACCCAAACCTGCTTCTTGCCTGCCATCTCCCGAAGCACGAGCTGCTCTCAGTAGCTGGTGAGGCTGGTGCAGGCAGCGGTACCGCCTGCTCTGACTGAGCCGCAGGGTGGACCAGCTCCTTCACCCTCCGAAATCCGAGCGTGCGTGCCTGCAGCTTCCTCGGTGTGGGGTGTAGGGGAAAGATACCAAGGAACATCGTTGAGAAATTAAGGCTCAGGGTTCAGATACTACACACGGGGACAAATCTACAATGAGTATTAGAGAAACACTCCTAACTAGCACCAAGCACAACCATGGCAAGAGTCGGTTTCTGCAAGATTTTTATCTACAGAATTTAAGAAGTGATTTGCAACAGAGGGAGAAGTTGGGGCTACCCTTTTTCTTATATCCTGCAGCCAGCACCCCGAAGTCTGTTCTCCCTGCACAGAGTCGGGCCAGCCAGGTCCGGCCTTCAGCTTTGCCAGATGCGCTGGCCCCGTGGCTCGTGGGCTTCCCCTTCCCCGAGGCCAACTTACAGCACTGCAGGCACCCAGCACCTGCACGAGCACTCCTCACCTGCAGCCCTGGGCGTGCCCTGCACACATCACGCACGTGAAGAATTCCTAACTCCCAACTTACTGCACTCTTTTCCCCAAAAGTTTTGGAAAAAGAAAAATCCAGTCCTGCACTCTTAACCTTCCTTTCTTCAGTATTCATCTCCTTAACCCAGTCAGCTCTCCAGACCTCTTCAGAGTCTGCACGGCTGGGGCAGGCACGAGCACTTAACTGCTAAAAGGCTGAAGGGTCACCTGGCTTCCCAAGGTGAACCCGTGTCCCCCCTGCTGGCTGAGGCCCGTGCCCTGGTACTCTGTGTGCACCGTGCAGTTTGCAGCAGGTCGTGACACAAATGAGCTGAAGCTGGCCCCGGTGTGAGCAGGGCCTGGGTAGGTGACCTCCAAAGGCCTCCTCTAACCTCTTTGTCCTCCACGTGGTTCTAGGGCAAGAAGCAAGTGATCAGGACAGCAGCCCTGACACTTTCCTGCTAGGAAAGGGTCTGCAGGGCAGCACAGGTCCTCTTCTGGACCTGGGTAAACATCCGCAGGCTCTTCTGGGACCTCATCACACCGAGGCACCAACAGCCTGCTCAACCATCTCATCGGCCTTACCTCCAGCCTCCCAGCTGAGTTTGCATCAGGTTTTCATTGCCCAGTCTCTCTGGGAGTAAGAGAGGTTAAACGCTGTTGGCTTTATGTGGAGCATGAAGAGTGTGAATACAGCGCGTTTATAATCCTCCACTAACAACTCGCTTAGCTGCAGAGGGGGCTGTATAAAATGAAGGCCACGGAGGCATTTCCCTGTAAACGCGTCATTTTTGCATTTTGTCATTTTTCCATTTCAGAAGCGAGCTTTTTTGTTCAGACACGTCCTCCTCTACCAGCAACACCTTTCAAAGACAAAAAGAGCAAACGTTTGAGCACGAGCTCGAGGCTATCGCCTGCGGGGCGAGGACGCGCACCCCTGGCCGGGCGGCTCTCCTCTCCTGCTGGCGACGAGCCCGGCCCCAGCGCGCTGCTTTCGCGTTGTCACCTCTTGTTCGCATGCTGGAAGCAGACAGGAAAGCGGTGGGCACCCATGGAAACCCCCAGACGGAGATGGCTGCCACGAGCCAGCTCAGGATGAGACGTGCAGAGCCATGTGCACAATTCATTTTGTTCAGAGGCGCCACGAGGGAGCGAGCAAGCAGCCTCAATAAGCAGGGCAACATGAAAAATAAAAGAGGGTATTATTCTTTTTAAGGTAATATAAATCCCAGTTCCTTCCTCTGGTTCCTTTGTACCAAGATTGTCTTGTTTTTCCCACAAGCCACTGACGGAAGGAATGCAATAGATTCTCAAAATAAAAGCCCTGAAGGGTTGTGGAGAACAGAAGGCACACCTGGGCCCATCCACCTGATGACACAAAAATTCAGAGAGGCCTGGAAAAGGTGGGATTGCTGTTTCTCACACACGACACTCCCACTTTCTCCCTCTCCCCAAAACACCTCCTACCCATTCGCCCTGGGGCCCTAAGCTTATGAATTGGCTCTTCAAGACAACAGAGAAAAAGCTGCAGAGGCCAAAATCTTCTGAAAACAGAAGCGGGTACCGCTCTGCCCAGCAAATGACACATGGCACCGGTATCCAGCGCTTGGCTGGGGACAGCAGGTGCCTTTAATTCAATAACTCTTCTGTCTGGCTGTGGCAGGCTTCCCTGCTTTTGTTTCCAGTCCAGGAACAATTTCCTGTAGGTCTGGCATTCGCTGCTCCCAGCCCTCTTGTAAGGAGCAGCAGGTACCGGCTTCGCCAACAGCCCCGTGAGGTGGGAGCGACCCGACCGCGCGGCGCTGCCAGGCTTGGCCGGGGTTTAGAGGGCTGGGAGAGGGCCGATACCCGGCGCAGGCAGCACCAGCTCCACCTCGCCTGTGCAGCACAACGGGTCTGAAAGAAAGGCCAGCTGAGCGACCAAGGCGAGGAGAGATCGCTGTGCCAAGCGCCTGCCTGCTGTGATGATCAGAGCTCGGGAGCGCAGAGGTGTTGCTGTGCCCGTGATCAGATGGGAAGCCACCTTCTTGGGCCAGGGGCTGAGGAAAACATGCCCACACAGGGCTGGGCAGAGTCTCAGCTTTGTTCCTCCTACCCTCCTCCAGCTTTTTCTTGTGAAAGACAAATTAAGCAATTTTGAGAGGGGGAGATCCTTTCCCCCGTATATGTTTGGGTAGTTTTGAGGACGGGAAGGATGCAGAGCCATGCGGTTACAAAGGAAGCGAAGCAGAGAAAGGAGGTTGGTGTGAGACGCTTGAGGGAGAATAGGAAGATTATAAGAGACAACAAGTAGTGAAGAGACCAGCTTCAAAGCATCACCTCCGCGTATGACATGAAAGTCACACCGGAGCTGCCAGCACAGGAATAACACAGCCATCGCTCTTACATTTAGATCTCGGTAGGATTTAAAAAAAATAAGTTATCAAGATGTTAAGCACCTCTACACAGATTTTTCTGGCACATGCATCTGAGACACTTGGGATCCGGTCCAGAAGGCAGCACCTCACTGTGCCCCAAGCCCCAGCACAGCCTGCCTGGTGTCCACGGCCCCCAGCGGGAGCCGTCTTTTTGCAGGGGCCGCTGCTCCCGGGGCAGAGCAGGGGAACTTCCCGAGGGGCCTCCAGCCTTGCCTTAAACCAGCAGCAGGAGCTTTGCTACAGGCCAGGGAAGTACCTGCTCCAAAAGGTGCAATGTGACTGTGTGCGCCCCGATGTCAGGGCCAGAGACCTCTCTTCTTCTTTTTTTAGATACTCAGTGAGGCCGGCGTGCCTGCATTGCTAACACAACAGGTGAGTATTTTTCTTTGCGAATTACGGTCTGCAGCTTGCTTCTGGCCAGCCCTAACTTGTCTGTTCTTACTGTCACAGCAGGACTCCAGATGCATTTAGCAGGAATCTTCACTCCCATTTACAAGGTAGGAAACTCAGGTACAAAGAGATTAAGGAACAAAAAAGCAGGTAAAAGGATGCAGAGTAGTAAAATGTACTGGAAAACCCCCTTCCTTTCTCTCTTTTACCGTCTTAATGCCCGGAGTTAATACCGCAGCCTTCAACACCTGCAGCTCCTTCTGATAAACATTATTTCCTTCTTCTTGGTCTTTGACCAAAAATACAAACACAAATAGAAGAGGTTGGAGACTTCAGTATAATGATGTTTTGAACTCGTTCTTCAGATAAACACTCCCCAAAACAGCAGTAAGTGTATCTCTCTCTCTTAGAGCCCTTAATATCCTCACCGCTAACGCAAGGAGAAAAGCTAAAATTCCTCATTTCATTACCTACTGCTCTCCAGATTAATCGCCGTTCGGGGCCGCACAATGACAGGGTCACCGGAGGGTTTCCGTGTTACTGGGGCTGTGGAAGGAAGCACGCGGCCTGTGCAAATAAAAGCAGGGGAATTCTTTATTCTCACTCTTCCTAACCTGGGGTTTAATTCCCTTTCTTTTGTAAAGTGAAAACCGGCCTCTTCTCATAACATAAATGATCAGTCCCAATTTTCCCGAAGGAAAAATATTACACCCGCGTACAGCTTCTGCCAGAGTTTAAAATCTTTCTCAGAAGGATCGTGGCTTAAAGGTGAGCTCTGAGCGCTCTAAAGTAGTCAGATGGCCTCAAAATGAGCAGGTGCCTCGTGAAATGAGGATTAAGATTTAGAGTCCAAATCTGGTGCCCTTCAGGCAAAGGATTCCCAAGACAGAACCTCCTAAAATGGCTTTTGTCAAGGTTTCATAGAAGTAACCGGGAGGCAGTCAAGGACCTGGGAACGTGATCACAGCTTTTACTCAAACAGCACCTGTTGCTCCGAGTTCAGCCCATCTATTTCACGAACCTCCTGCTCCTTCAGGCAAACACTTATAGAGAAGGCAACACTCCCTGATGCACAGGGAGTTTATTCAGGGGACGGAGGACATCAGGAGGGTCCCACAGGTCCCTGTCCTTCAGGGTGACACAGAGCCCCCTGCCCCACAGCAGGGCTGAATCCCTTTCTGCTTCCCATAGAGGTGGAGGGGAGCAAACTCAACTTCCACCCCTGCAAGGGGAAGCATGAAATACAGCTGCACACCGGCCTCCCCCACGACAGGCACGCAGCACCGAGGCTTCTGGCCAACTCTTCTTTCCCCTTGCTCTCCAAAGCCAAGCAGTGAAAAATGCTAATGGCTTAATGGCAGCGAGCTGGCCAAAAGGTGCTGAAACGGAGCAGAAGGAATAGACATGCTGTATTTCCTCTCCTCCTTGAAATTTATTGTAGCTAGAACTGAATAAAACAACCGAGATCGGGGAATACAGATCGCATCTGAATTTTCTCACTGTCCCTGTCAACAACTTTCAGACACTGGAAAGCAGAGCCATAATGCCCCTCTCGCTGCAGTGGAGATCATGAGAGGGAAGCACACAGCAGCCTTCCTTTTCACTTGCAGATCAAATCCCTCCCGAAGCCGCACAGCTCGAGCTACCTGGCAGAGCAGCGCTGGGCAAGGCCCTGGAGCTTGTCCCATCGGTCCCGTGCCACGGAGCCGGCGGTACCACCGGAGAGCAGCCTTCTGCTTCAAACACCAGGCTGACGAACAGAGCTGTGTTAACGTGCAGTTAATGTACAATGGCTGCCAGCGACATGGTCCTTACCAGAACATCTAGGTTAGAGCAACTCAAGCTCTAAAACAAGTTAGGAAACAGAAGCAGACTGCTTTACTTCTGCCCTTGTTAAACGTCCTACCGTATTTCTCAAATGTGCACACACACTCACAGGGTGTGCACCTTCTCACAGGCAGTTTCTTTTCTGCACTGCTGGAAGAGCTTAGAGGTATTACAATACCTTCCACCTCCATGAGTTTTTCTCCCTAGAAAAACCTCAGACTGCTTGCAGATAACTCTTCCAGTAAGCAAGGGAGCAATCACAAGGAGACGGGTGAGTAGCACCACCGTGGAACAGAGGCAGCCTCTGGAGAAGGAGCACACACCTGCACAAACGTTCTCACGTCCTTCCTCCAGAGGAGGGAAGGCTTACGACAAACCTGCTCAGCAGAGAAACTGCCTCCAAGGGACAATAAAATCACATCAGCAGGGACCTGTTCAAGTACACGGCTACGGTGACAAGACTGTCCTGCCCCAGCCCCTGGTAAAGCACTCCATCTGCTCGGGCTCTCACCTAGTTGAGAGGGGTGTCGTGGATGTTTGCACTTCAGTGTCTCTACACGTATCACCATCGCGAGAGAAAGGACAGAGAAATCAACAACATTTTAAGCGTGGGGTAGCTGGATTCTGATTTTTCAGGACAGCAGCAAGGTGGCTGAAATAGGCACATCTCCATAGGCGATCAGTGACCTAATGATCAGCACGTCTTCTGAATACGTTGTGGCATCTGCAGTTGGGGAGAGGTTAAAAATCAGAGGCTGTCAGCTTCTAAAGACGGTAAAGAAAATATGATGTAAAGCATTTCCATAGGCTTCCTTTCGGGAACAGAAGAACTCTTATTCCTAGGTCCCTCTTATTTATTTTCACTGTCAAACCAAGCACACGCTGAGAGGTACGAATCGCCCCAACCTCTCGCTAGATAACCCGGGGGAGCTTTCTCTCATCACCCACAAACTCTTCCACGCAATCCCTGCTATTCACACACTGCAAACAACTAACAGGAAGCTTCATCTGAGAATTCTTGGCTTTTTCACTCCTGCAGGAAAAAGCTAGTATGAAGCAATCTAGTTCATCACCTTTTCCCTACAGTATATAAATATTCAACACCCACTGACAGCCCTGGATAACGTGAAAACCAGTCACATTTTCAGCGCAAGCATCTGTTCTTCCCTAAAGTAAATCTGCTTTTTTTTACATTATCTAGACTTTCCCCTCAACCGTGTGAAAAACAGATCCTGGTGTTCCTGAAGGAGAGCAGAAATGGCAGGCCTGGTTCCTTCTCTCATCGTGTCTGCTAGAACACCACATGTTTTTTTTCTTCCCTTTTATATAAATAAGCAAGCAACATAAAGATTTTTCAAGTATTTACGTTCTGGTATCATAACAAAGTCAGAGGAGAGTTGGCAGGGTGCCGTGGAGGGGTGCTCGGGTTGCAAGCCTTCATTTCAGCCTGTTCCACAAGCAGTTTCTGCAATGAATGTCTGAAGTACCTGAGCAAACCACAAAGCCCTGAACAAAACCCCAAAACAAAGTCAGAGCCCAAACTTGGGTACTCCTGGAAGAAGAACAGCCAGCAAGGAATGGAGTTCACTCCATCATCTCATGGCATCGTGACTGTGGCCCCAAGAACAACCGAACAGCCTCTGCCGGCATCCCAAGGCAGCCTAAAGGAATAAATACTGCAGCATGCCTTTCTGCAAAGTAAAGAAATAAATAAATCCCAGGCTGCCATGCACCTATTATTACAAATATTTTATTTCCCTCTTCATTAATATATGCAAAGCAATCAGATTACAGCCACAGGAGGTAATGAAAAACCAACTAAGAGATAAGAGTCTTTTTGTGTGGCTGTGCTATGCATGTTTAGCTCCCGTTTTAAAAGGAGACCTTGAATCTACTTTTGCTGTGCCTGGCGTAAATGTCAACTATAAAATTTTCCAGGCGGGGAGCACCGACACCCTGCAGAAGGAATATTGTGATCCGTTCAATAAAGTGGAAACCGGACACGATGAGACTCCGTCTCAGGCTAAAGGCAAGGCCGGGAGGATCCCACAGCCAGAGGAAGGAAAGGATAAAGACTGCAAATGAAGGTCAAAGTATTTGGCAACAGCCTTGATACAGCCAGGCAGCTCACAAGATGCAAGCAAAGCTAAGTTTGCAGGGGTGGAGGAGGATCTTGTTTGATGAAGGGCTTCTCATTCATTTTTTCCATCTGTGTTATCTAGCCTAATACAAATGTTATCTCTTCCTACAGACCTTGTGTCTGAACAGCCTCTGTGTGCAAGGGAGCTGCGTCCTTACCCCGGCGCCTGATGCTGTAACCAGTTCTCGTGGGCAGGTCTGCAAGACAGAAAACCATCGGAGACAGCAGGGCGACCACAGCCCACAAGTAACACGGCAGCCGCCCCAACTCGGCCCCGAGGACTGTAGCTGCTCAGGCGCCAAGCACGTAGGCACAAACAGCCAGCGCTGCCCTAAAACACCCCAACTTCCCATCGCACAGGTAAACGACGAATGCAAGGCACAGACTGGAGAGGGCACGGGGTCTCATGGACCACCAAATGCACAACAGGGCCAAGAAGGACCACGGCCAGCCCTGGGCTGCATGGAGACACGGGAGAGGAGCAGGCAGCCGGCGCTACCTCTGCGTCCAGTACTGCTACTGGGGGGACACCGGTGACACTGGCTCTGTCCATGGCTGCAGGAGTGGTTTAAGCACAGAGAATGCTACTGCTTTAAAGGAAGGCTCTGGGGTCTCAGTCTGTCCACCTTATCAAACAGAAGACTGAGAGGTAACTGCATCAAAGTAACTAAAAGCCATCACAGAAACCGAAATTTGATAAGAGTCTAGAGAATCCTAATAGATAAAAAGCGAAGGCTGGAAGGCAGAGCTTTTAACAGAGGTTAATTAACAACTGAAACAATATACCATGAACTGGGGGGGCTGCACAGAGCTGACAATTTTCAGGTGAAGATGGGTTGCTTTTCTGAAACATCTTTTCGAGTTTAAACAGGAATTAATCCAGAGAAAGCCTGTATGAGAGATCACAGCTTTCTGCTTTCTATAATCTCTGAATGCAGCAGTTCTGGATTTCAGGAGAGCAATGCTAAGTCAGTTTGGGAAGGAGCACAGGAATAGCTCACCAATATCAGCAGGAATAACTGCGTGATTAGGACTGCTCACATCAAGCAACATGCACCAGAGGGGCTTAGTACAGGCAACAGGCACAGAAAGACAGACTGAAGAAAGCTACTCCCTAACAAAATGAAGATACAGTAGGTTGATTCATTTGCAGAAAAAGCTGACGTCTGGAGCAAGAAGCCAACAGAGCTTCCACGTGGACGAAGCAAAACAGGAGCAAAAACAAAGCGGTTATTAGAGCATGGGTTTTGCACAGAGGTTAAAAACAAACAAACAAAAAAGCAAATAAACAAACACCCTGAAAAGCCAAAAAGCAACAACAAACAAAAAACCACAACCCACAGCACAACCTTGCTGTTCTGACTAGCAGGTACCACTGGCTCCTGCCAGGAGAGACTGAATCCAGGGGGCGAGGTGGGACAAGCACAGGACTGTGGCTTTGGCCACCACTACTGTGCTGCTCATTCCTTCTTTTAAATATTCTTTATATCATTATGTGAGAGTTGCCCAGTCTGATTTATGAACCAACGGATCTGAAAAACATTAAGTACCCAGATTTATCCACGGGAAAAGTTGAAGCTGATCCTGAAAGAAACTTCCAGGCACTGAGTGAGCCCTGCCTGCTTCAAAGCCTGCCAGGAAAGCTGCTTCCACGCATCCCCTAGGGAACAGCCCGGACTCGGGAGACGTGCTGCTGTAGGGCCTGCTGCTGTAGGTGTTCCCCGCTCTCCTCTCGGGATGTTTACGGACCGTGTTCCAGACGCTTGGCAGCTGCATTTCCTTCTGCATTCGTTACCTGTTCTGAAAGCAACTGTGGCTTTTTCCATTATCTGGAAGTTGATTTGTTGCTTTAAAAGAGGCACCTGCCCCAAAAGCCTTTCTTTTTCACTGTGCTGCAAACATATGCAAGATGTTTATGATAGCAAACAGCAGGAGTGTTGAGGAGTCTCACCAGCTCTAATTAAAGCAGGCTCATCCTACAATTTTACCCATGTAGAACTGAGCTTGCTTATTTAAGTGCACAGGCTTAGCTTGCAAATACCAAAATACAGGTGTCAGTATACGACAGCCGTAAGCTGCTGAGAAGGGAGTTTTCTGCTAATCCTTTTGAGCAGATGTGTTGCAGCAGATCAAAGAACACGAGCTCCTAGGGGCTGGACTAGCACACATCCTGGGGACGTGGCAGGGAAGCGCTCGTCGCTTCTTCCCCTACAGGAACAACCCCATTAGGACGAGCACGGGAACAGGCACGCTCAGCCTCTATCCCCGCCGGTCAGCAAATCCTCGCAAATCGCCTTGTTACGGGCACATTCCTCGTGCCGGGGCACACAGCCCACCAGACCGCTCTGTTTGGAGGAGCGGAGGCTGCCCCGGGTGTGATGAGGGATGCTCCTGGGGGCTGCAGTGCAAGGAGGGAGAGGAACACGGTCAGGAAACCGCGGTGCCTGGTGCTGGGACGGGAGCAGCAGCCGCTCTTAACAGGAGCCCTGAAGGTGCACGGGCAAGACAGCTCTGCGGGGACATGGCGAGGATTATAAACACAATCGCACTTTGTTGAACAAAGCCATGAAAACACGGCTTTGAGAGGGGGTCCAGCGGCACTACAGTCGACAGCCCAGCCTGCAGCATGCGGGCTGCTCCAGCCAGCAGCTGTGTTATCAGCACAAATAATTACCCCAGATGGACCACCAAACAAACAGGCTGTTCAGATGATCCGCTCACTTGATGTTTCCCTGAAAAAAAATGTTCCAACAGTGAGATCTCCAAATCACAGACCTTCTGGACAGGGGCCCCTTCTGAAACCCAGCCACAAACGCAGAGAGCTCAGGGTAATGCATCTGTCCCATGCTACATAGGAAATAAAACACAACATTAAAGGTGAATCGTAATGCCAGCCTGTGCATCATCCATCCTTTCCTCTCCCAATCAGTGAGGCTCTGCAGCTCCTCCAAGATTCGAGCCTTCTTTTGGATGTTACTGATGGGGCAACGTGTGACAGAGCAATCTGCCTCTGTATGAACACACTGGTTTAAATCAAGGCTTTACAACCTCGTTCTGGAGCCTCCTGAAGGTTTATGGGATGGTAGAAGATCTCCAAAGACACAGCCGGTTGTCTCATACCTCACCTGTAAAATTCTGTAACAAATTGGATGTTTGGGGTGGGAGACCTGTGCCCTGCCTACCCGGGTCCCTGTCAAGGACAGTCTGAAGCTAACGCAACACACTCACTCATGTCTCACTAAAAACGAGGCCCAGACGAATGTGTTAGCTGTGAAGAAACACCGACAGGACGATGCTTGTGTATTCCAGTTCTGCTTTTTCAGGTTCATCTGCAGTTCAATGACTCTGCTGTGCAGAAACATTCAGTTTTCCAGGGACTTCTCCATCTAGTGCAAATATACTTAATGTTTTTCTTTTTCTTCCCTTTTTTTTTTTTTCCCATAACCAGCCTGACCTCTGCTATTTAAGGCCCTCTAAATCTTTCTTAAGCCAACAGCCTCTCTCGGTAGGTTGCCAATCTTTAACATTTTCCCAACCATATTTAGACCCAACAACCTTCTTTTTAGTACCCCCTGAGAGTGGCTGCGGTGAGAGCTTAAGACGTGTAAGCAAACGAGACTGACAGAGGATGGCAGCCAAAATGACAGGTGAATGGCAGTTGGGAAGAGCTGGCAGCTCTGCCCAGATGCCCGTGCAAGGGGCTCGGCAGCGCCGGGCAGTCTGGCTGCCTTGCCTGTGCCAACCAGCGGTGGGAAGGCAGCGCTTGCTCAACAGGGCAACAAAACTTCTGCGAGAGGATATATATCTCCAGAAAGCTATGACACTCCTCCTTGGAGAAATGGGAAGAGTTAGTACAAGCGTTGTTTGGCTCTGAGCAAGCGTTTCTGCACAGATGTGCTGCTGCAGAGTGACAGCCCGTGCTGTTAGACCCCTTGCCAGGGCTTCACGGGGCTCAGCACGAAGCCCTCCCTCTCCTCCAGGTGCTTGCAGCCTGAAGCCAGCACACGGGTCCTGCAAAGAAATTAAAACCCGAGCTTAGGGAAAGGAGGGTTGTGAGATAATGCATCATTTTATATGGCCAGTTAAGCATCAGTGTTCTGCTATCAGTGCAGCGCGAGAGGGGAAAGGAAGAACGAGGCACTGGGGAGCAACGAGCAACCGCGGAGCGCGGGGAGCCCATTGCCAAGGCAGCGAAGGTGCAAGCAAGGAGACAGCACGCAGGAAAAACCTGGCCATAAGAATACAAAAGTCATATGGAAACCGACAGTAGCAGCACAATGCCTGGTGTTACACAGAGGAGATGGAGAACGCTGCGAGAGGGCACTTGAGAGGCACGGAGATGAGGGAGGGTGCGCCGACACCACGTTACTGCTGCCTGCGTGGCACCAGGCTGTGGGTAGCGAAGAATAACCCTGCCCTGCGCGAGGCGGCAGGTCCGGGGAGTGAACGTGCTGATGGCTCCTCTAGTCTTGGGGCAGCACACCTGGAAGGACCTCGCTTCCTGCGAGAAGTGGCAGTAAGATTTGCAAGCTGCTATTAGGGTTCTGTCAAATTAATGAGTCTTAAGGGTACGGAGTTCTTCTCATGAATACAACAAACTGCTGCTGTACTGATATAAGCTCTTTCCAGTTCAAATATTGATAAAAGAGTTGTGATCTACAGCGGCATTACAATTTATGTCCAGTCTGGAGACATCCCTTGTTTTATAGACATAAGGCTAACAGGTTGGTTAGAGGTCAAAAATGAAGAAACAATTTTCATCATTCTTGATTATCTTTGAGAGATCCTGAAGCAGATGGAAGCTGCTCAGCCATTCAGCCCGGGCTACATATTTCACTCTGACAAGGCTCTGGCATCATGAGCAGAGGCAAACTTGAGCAGGAGCACTTCCTCCCATTTAAACCTTCCTTATTATTAAATCCTTCAGTCATCAGCAGCACACTCCTTCTGCGAGAGTCTTTTTAAAGCAAAATACATAGTTTAAGAGACCTTATTTTACATACTCAGATCAGAGCCTTGTGACACGCTCTGCTTTTAATTAACAAACAGGGCTGCCGGATGCTGTGTATCACTGACTCAGGAAGCCAAAACTAATTCCTCTTCAGCCAAGCACTGCCAGTACATAGCTCCATATATCCCCAGGTATTTGTTAGGTGGAATGAAAGCCGGTTACAGCTATCTGGCTCAAAATTAACTGACAGCATCAGTGAAGATGCAGTTCATGACAAGCTCCATCTCTCAAGTCAATAATAGCTGCTCACTAGATTGCCTGGTTTGCAAGGTAGCCCACCTGAGCTACCACCTCATGTCACAACAGACACGTAAATAATAAATGGTAGCTTTATTTTATTCAGTGAGGCACAGTCGAAGCTTCGCTAAATTTAACCACCCAATTAACCTAGCAACATTCACGATTCAAGGGTTTTCAGACTTTGCTACTTTCGAGGAGGAAAGCTCAGTTACACCAATTAACATTCTCTCTCTAAACTGCACAAGCAGCTACTTCCCAGATCTTTCTGAGGTTAGAGAGGCAGGGAGCACAACCAGGAGTCCAGCACAAGGTTTTTAAGCTTCCCAGACGAAGATGACACTCTCGCAGGTAATGCCAACTCCCTGGCTTGCTCTGGGCTCACACGAAAATAGGCACGCATTCCTGCTTTACCAGCGGTGAGAAACTGTTGCTGGCAAAAAATAAAACAAAACAGGTTTCAAAGAAAAGTTAATTTCGTATAAAATTAACTATGATGTCTTAGCCCAAACCTTTTCATTAGCTGCAGCGCACAAAACAGTCGCCACTTCTTTTTAACCTTAGGCTAACAGAAACCACACAGATCTCCTGCTGGCACTATTGCACTCATTTCTTCTGCAAGCTCAGTGCGAGAGACAGTATGCCCAGCGATGGGCAATGGAAATTCTTCAGGTCACTTCAACCCAACAGAAAGACATGCCTACAGTATCTGAGCAGCAATCACAGCGAATCCTGTTACATCCAGCTGGCTTTTCCTCTCTATCACACACAAAGCTGTCTTTATAGAAAGCGCTCGCTGGTAACATCTCTCCTTCGGTTTATGCAGATCACACTGCGGAGCACAAGAGTGCTCTGAATATTAAGCTACTGCATCTAACTTTTTCTGAAATAAATAAATAAGCTGAAGATGAAAAACAGGGGAGACTTGGCAGACGTTACCCAGCTATTTTATTCCAAACTTCTGGTGTATCCTCACCTGCCTCTACAAGCAGGACAAGAGCAAGGTACCTGCCCCGAAGCAGAGGGGTCTGAGCAGCCGCTTCCCAGCCAACACAGCTGCTACACACTGAGAGCTTTTGCCTTTCAATTACCCGCCCCCTAGATCAAGAATACAAAGGATATCAGACCCTCGAGGCAGCGCAGGGAATAAACTTTCCCAAATCTGGTTTCTGAAACGCTGGGAATCTGTAATAGGTTTTACAGCACTCATCCCTGGATTTCACAAGGGTGGATTCTTTCCTGGACCTCTTCAGTTTAATCTCCTTAAGCCTGGAAGTTATCTTTATCTAGAGTGAAAATATTTTACCACTGTAATCTAGTTACGAATATTTACACAATTTGCCCCAAATTCTCTCATTACAGCTGCCATTCTCTATTATTCACAGGTAGTGGTACATGCAGTTTCCGTGGAAACCTGCAGCTCCCGACCAACTGATGCGCAGCCAACTGCGGGCAATGGGCACTCGAGCAGAACTGGTCGGCTGCGTAATTATGCTGATATTTGACCAGCTCAAACCCACAGATAGCAAAAGACTGGTTTGCATTTCAGCGTCTAAATTTCAAATGCCAGGAAGCAACCAAGTCCCCGTGTCTCCCAAAGCATAATAAACTTGACGAGGAGGCTGTAACTTTTATGACACATCACATCTTCAACATTTCACTATCATTTTCTGTATTTACCATTGAAAGTAAATGTCAGATTACACCATCATAAAGCTGGTCATAAGTGATTCACTCCATTATGCTTCAGGACCTTCCCTACTTTTAACTAGTGAACGTGTACCAGTAATTGCCCAAGAATTTGCTGCCCTTTTTTCCTTTCCTTCCAGTAGCAGCTATTTTATTTTACTAAACGGTGACATGGGCATGATAAAGCTCCTTGCTCCCTTAAGCTTCTTCCAGCATTTAACACTCTGAAGGCTGTGGAGCACCACCAGCAGGTATCATACCAAGATTTGAGAAGCCCCTTGGAAATACTCTTTGTTTTATACTAACGCACAACAGAAGAGGAGCATAGCCTTGTCAGGCAGGGCTGCAAAGCCACGCGATATTAAATTGCCGGAGCCAGACCATGCAGCCAGGGCTGCCCAGTTATTACCCCGCGCTCTCCCAGACAACAGACAGTGCTATTTTTCTGTTTGAAAGACTCACGCTTCTCCCTGATATACAATGTTCTACTGAGGTGCTGACTCTTTCCAGGCACCGCCAATGTTTCATCACCCACACATTATATTTTCACACAAGCTGCTTCACATTTTTCCCTGGCAGTCCCCCAGGCTAAGATAGAGGCTCTTCCCCAAGACACCGGCCTCCAAATCCTTCTTTTCTAGGCCGATCTCTTCAGCAGTCAAGCAATGATTATGCTGTAATCGGTGATGTTCCTGGCGATCATTTTTTCTCTTCGTTATCTCGTGCTGTGCATAGAGGTTTGTCTGTATCCATCCACTGCCCTGTTTCCTACCCGGCCTTTCAGACCCCTGAGGCAGTGCCCACCGCAACGTGATGTGCCTGCACGGCACGCTGTTTTCTGGGGTCCTCCACGATGCTCTGGGCTCACAGCCTTCATTAATCTAATGAGGCAATCAACAGCAGCCCATGAGGTTGCCCTGCCCTCCCTGCAAGCTGAGCCTTCCTCCTCCACAGCCATTCAGGAAACCAACCTCAGTTTCACCACCTGTAAGACAACACAGGACTCACTTTTTCACCCAGGACTTTCCCACTTAGCATAGGACCAGAATAGCAGATTATATTTCTGGCGTAAAACAGGAGCGCTGGTCTGACTGGCAGAGATTCTCAGCACTAAGAAATTAAGATCTAGTTAAAGGCAACACGTTAAAATTGTTTGTTGCACCTGTTTTGCTCAGAATTTAGGGTTTGCCAAATGCAATTTCCAAACTAGTCAGTTTGGAAAATCCTCAGAGCTCATAGAGGGAACCCTCTAAACATTACTTAATAAAGCCAAACGAGTAAGGCACTTGCAAAATATCTTTATGAAAATCAACAGCTCTGTTGGGAAAGCAGCAAACGGTACGCCTACCCTGCACCGCTGCACAGAGCGGCTGACGTGACAGCATACAAACACGGCCTGAGAAATGGCACTACACCCCCTTCCCTGCAAAACATCAGCAGATCACGGGAAGACTTCTTTTTATAAAAATGTTGTGGTATTTTAATAATCAAAAAGCTGCTATTATTTTGTTGAAGTAGAAGGGAATTATTTAAGCCAGCTGGCAACTGGACTGAACAGAAGCACTGTCAACCTAAGACTTCTGTTTTAAACTGTTTTAGTTCTGTTGTGTTTTTTTTTACTTCTGTTTTAAACAAAACCTGGACTTCTGCATATTTACTCTCTTAAATGGTGCTCACTGGAAGGGCAGGAGCATTTCAACTAGACGCAGCATCCACTTCCCCTTCCTGCCTGGGACTGAAAAACAGCCAGGGAGACGTGCTGGTGATGGGGACAAACACCAACCAAGTTTCATGTGGTTTGGCCATAACTCTGCTGAAATGTATGCAACTACGCAGCCACTTCTCTAAAGATCAGTGTATTTAGTAAGTATCTGTCAGGAGTGTCTTGAAGATAGAATGGCCTACTACAATAAATGCCACAATAGCTTAAAAGATGCTGAAAGGGTCAGGCTAACCGTAGTGGTAGGGAGGCATTGCTAGCAGCGTAACTATGGAGTTTGGGTAATTCCTGCCGGTGAATCTTTTGCCTGCACCACTCTACCTGCTCTTCCACAGCAGCTGTAAATTAGCAATTAATGTGACAAGGAGCACAGGTTCAAACTTTGTTATTTGGCAGTGAGGTCCAGTTTCCATGAAATCCAGCACTTCATGTCTCAATAAACTGAAAAGTGCATAAGGTAATGAATCACTAGGTTAAATTCAGATTCTGCAGATTCATTTTTCAGCCACGGAAAAACAACACTTGCAAGGCTTAGAATAGCAGCACTGATCTAAAGGACAGCAGCACTGCAATTTTTTTAAAAAATGTATACCATAAAAAGCACGGGTTAAGTGATAAGGGAAGGCATTTCAATTCTATGCCTCAATGAATGTTAGTGACACAGTTGTTAGGACGGTGGAGAAGATGAGCTGTCAAGTTTTGTGCCTTAACTTATGTTTCAGATAGTTTTGTTAAACACACCGATTTTTTTTTTTTTTATGGTCACCTTTCATGTATTTACTGTCGGTCCGATGAAGGAACCATATGGCAGTACAGGACTAGATGGCACACCCCTGAGGTCTCTTGCCTTTCTGTATATAAAAGAGCAATGAAAGATCAAAAGTGCCAGCTCTGTCTGGCTCAGCTCCACTCACTTCTCAATTTACTCCAGCATTGCTTATGACTCGTATAACTGACAAGTAACATCTCACTTGTATTAAGACTAAATGTTCTAAGAAAAAATGGCAAGTTGGATTCAACCAAGTCTTGATGCGTTACTGTCCATCTTTTTACTTCTACCATCTTTCAGTTCCATCACGTACCTCGAAATTTTGAGATGAAGAGGATGAATATTAGGGCAAATCTGCTGATTTAGGGCTGAATTTTAGCAAGGAGCCATTACAGGCAGTAAAAAACTGCCTTGGTGCTCAGCAGCTTTTGAGATTTCCCTTTGCTGGGCAAAAGTCCCGTGTCAAGTCTGGAGATGAAGGACTTGCATGCCTCTTCTGCCAAAACCTACATGAGGAAGAGCTGGGTGCATCCTTCCACAGTTGTGCAAAATGATCGATCTGAGAGCTTTTCCCCCCATCAGAGCTACTGAGTCAAGCTGCAGAGCACACCCCACGACAGACCTGCTTCATGAGCACTAAAGATCTTAGAGGGATGACAAATAAGGAAGACTGGCTACTACTACCAACTGTGCGGAATTAGAAAGGCAACATCTAACAGACTGTATATTTTTTCCAATTCCAAGGAATTCCAAGGAATTGGAAAAAAACAAAAACTTTTGAGTCACTGAGGCCAGTTCCTACCCAGAGCACATCACAAAACCCCTCCTGAAGCTTCCTTTTACCTAGTCTGACCCTGTGCCCCCACTCACCTGGACAAACAGGTGTTCTAGAGCTTTCCACATGCATTCTTGGTTGCGGAAGGAATCAGTAAAAACACATGCTCAGCCTGCAAGATGGGAGACAGTCCTGGAAAACGATGACTCTACGGGCTCACAACGCTCATGCAATACCGTGACAGAAATGGTAAAGCAACTCGCTGTTGTTCCCCATCCCTGCTTCTACTGGATCAGGATGCATGTCAAACATGTTAAATGGACCATAACTATTTAGTGTGGAAGATACAATGATGGGTGCAACAAGGAGCTATTAAATCCAGAGTGAATCTTGAACCTTGAAGATGGAAGAACTCTTCACTGTCCCTTCTAACACGAAGCCTATGGGGCATTAAATGGTACTAGCAATTAACAGGTCTTTTCTCACAGAACCCGCAGCAAAACTGGGAAGTGCCTTGCTTTGGGATGTTATGCATGCTAAAAAAGGTTAAGTTCAAAAAATAACAAGATTCTTCTTTCAATGGTTTGAGTAAAACCACCACCTCTGGCTCAAATATCCCCCTGGTGCACATCAGTAGAGACCAGAGAAGCAAGTGTTTGGGAGGCGTCGTTATAGGCGTGCTGTGTCCTCACACGCTTCCCTGACATCCTGCAATGGCTCCTGGAAAAGACACGGGACACAGACGGACTGACCTTTGGTTTAAATCGCTGTGGCTGTTTCTGAAGTTGGTAACATACAGTGTGAATTGCAACGCACACATTTCCAGAGGAGCATAGAAATAGCATGGAGAATTCCAAGATGAGCTACAAAAAAGCAAGCCAAGAGCTAGAAAACCGGCCGCACGTATAACAGGGGCTTACAGAGCTCAAACTGTTGAGCTTCTTTGAAGAGAATTTACAGACGCTCAGGTGGAAAAGGGATCTCAGAGACAGGCCAGGAAAAAGGGCTCTTTCTGAGACTCAAGACCAAATGGCTTGGACTAAAACTTGGATTAGGCACTTTCAACTGTGGAATTAAACATTATTTTTTTGAACAAATTGATCAAAGTTAGTTCTGGACTCACTGCTGCTTTGCACTTTTTTTTTTTTTAAACAAGACAGTGTATTTTTCTTTGGGACATCCTGTAATCTGGCTTTCAGAAAGACTTACATGGCCTGAACAAAGACAATTTGCGTAAGAGAGGAGAGCTACGTGCTTCAACGGGTGCAGTCTGCTCTCCCTGGGCACTCCCTGGAAGGCCTGTAGCAAGAGGAGGAGTCTTACGGGTTTTGTCTGCACTAGAAAGTGGGGTTAGAACATAGTCACAAGGCAACGTGCTAACTACCCAACACGGGCATAACCTTACCATGATATCACAGCGGGCACAGCTCACCACATTAATGCAAAGTCATTCTGCATCAGACAGTCAGCCTCTCAGATTCATGCTTTGATCAAACACAAGTCTCTAATGAGGACCACTCCGAACAGCAGTCTGAGTTAGGTGAAGAAGCCAGAAGTTAGTTTAACAATTCGGTTGTTTTACAGTGTTCCCACACACTATTGAATTGCTGGTGCTCATCAGCCTGTAGGTCAATATGCTGGAAATTTCTGAGGTCTCCTGGGACCTGCCAGGATAAGCAGCTTTGGACAAACTGAGTTGTTAGCAGGAAGCTAGAAACTCAGTCAATGACATCTCAGTCTAACTTGAAAAATTAAAAATTCAGAGCCCTGAGAAAGTCGGGAAACCTGCAAACCCTGCTTTTGAATCTGACATGTTTGTTCCTTGTGACTTAGTGCAGAAAATAATCCCATCTACTATAACCAAAGACCAAGAGAAGGCACACGACATTGAAAAAGGTGGCAGCCTGCAAAAAAACTTAGTCACGACTGCCGTCCCACAAGGCCAAGGTTGCTGGGACAGTCAAATCCAGCTATTTGAAATATGGATAAAAGCAACAAAAAAGCAAAAGGAGAACCAAAAACTCTTTCTCTCTGCCAACCACAACAAATGGCTCAATAATACAAAATGTCAGCTGGCACTCGAAGCACAGTGGATGGCCAGACAGAAAGTGCGTTTTTAGATCATTAGCACGTTGGGAACACACAGATGTGCAGCACAGCCACATCTGTGCATTGTAATTTCTACAGTAGTCACAACTTAATGAATCATCAGTTGTGACAAGATCAATGAACCGAACAGAACAACAAACTAAAGCTAGTAAATTCATGCCCAGGGCAAGAGCTAAGGCTTTATTATTATTTTTTAAACACTTCTACCATTTTTAGTGTCTAATTAGTAAAAACATGAAACATTCAGAATTCAAACAACCCCCCCCAACACACACACTTTGAAATCCTACTGAAAAAGATAAAGATTTTATTTATTTT
Organism: Anser cygnoides; assembly: GCF_040182565.1. Taxonomy (NCBI): domain Eukaryota; kingdom Metazoa; phylum Chordata; class Aves; order Anseriformes; family Anatidae; genus Anser; species Anser cygnoides. Next base: position 22,471,760 of record NC_089880.1, on the reverse strand, counting down.
TGCTAGTTTAAAGTCTAGATACTATTCATCTGATCAGCAACGTCTTCCTCAGGACCACAAGCACATGTCAGGCAGAAGTTATATTAGGACAAGTGCTACATGCCAATCAGGTGGACTCTCATTAAGCCTCCCACTTCTAGGCAAAACAACCCCTATTTTTTTTCTATGAGGCCACATTATTCCTGCAGGCAAAGCTTCATCTAATGTTCTCTGCAATATGACTTTTTTTGAAGGAACAACCTCATACCAAAATGAAGCACCTGAACCATTTATTTGTAAAAACACACACAGTTTCCCCCCGAGCTAGGTCTCATGTCAATCAGTGATATTCTTACCAAAAAAAAAGCCTCCCTTCAGAAAGCAGAAGCAACACCCAATCTTCTTACAGAGCACGGCCCATGCAAGCACGAGCACTCCCAGCTGATCAGTTCCCTCTCCCAGGTGACCCATTTTGACCTCCACCATATGCAGGCTTTCAGCTTATTGGTACTTGCCAGGGGCCTTGTCTTCCTTCCAGACAGGCTCCCCGGGACCACAGCTCCCTGCTCTGCCTGGCCTGCTTTCCACACGCGAGGCATGGTGCTCCGTCTGGGAGGTGCTGCCTGTAGCCGCAGCACTGCTGGCACACGCTGCTCTTCCCTGCTGGGACTCAAAGCGAAGCAGATGCAGGCAGGACTTAAAAGTTCCTCCTTCACTCTTACAGACCCCGTCCTGTTCCTCCTCCTGACCTCCTGTGTCTGCCCTTCTTTATACTGTATATCCTGTAATGCTGGACTATGCATTCCCCAATTCATTACCTTCCTCTGCAAAAGCTTTTGCTAATACCACCCTGTGTTTGGTTCATGCATTTTTCATCAGTATTTTTATGTTTTCTGTTTTCTCTCTAAGGACTTTTTCCTCACTGGGACCAACTGTGGCACTGTCTAAACCAAAGAGACACAGAAAAATAAATTCATATTGCCTTGCTTGTAAACAAAATGCCATTTTGGAGCTGTAGTACCAAAAGCAAGATTGTGGGGTTTTAAGGTCTTCAACAGGTTAGTGTTTGCAGTGCGTTTCCAGTGGTCTCAAAGAGGCTAAAAGGTCACAATCTTAATTCTGTTGTGCGCCTTAGTTCTTTGCGCATCTAGCTTTATTTTAAGCACTCTGCATCATGTGCTGAAAGCACTCCTGTCATAGGGAAATTTCCCCCAGTCCTATCTTCGATAACAGCACAACGGTGAACGCTATAGCTGGATACGATTATAGCTCCGATTGGTATTTGGACTTCCCCGCTCAACTCATACACCAGGAATTTGGAAAGGTTTCATCCAGGCAGGACCCTTGTGATAAAAGGATTGAGACAACAAAGCACAGGATTAGCAAGGCAGATGAATGACTTCACTGCAGCGTTTTCCCATGGCATCATCCAACCTGCCTCATCAAGGAGCTCGATGATCTTGGAAAGACAGATCTTATTATACCTCACACCCACTGGTTTTCCTTAGGATAAAGGATTTTAAAGAGCAACTCTGGAGCTCTGAGCAGAAAGAATTTGAGCAGGCGAGAAGGCCAGGAAGAGTCACTACTTTATTATCCAACTGAAATACCCGCAAGCATAAACAGCAGTTAGGGAACTCTATGGGGAAGGTGTTGTTTTAACACTACAAGATTAATACTTTCGTAAAGATTCTCTGGGCTTCTAAGACAGCAAGTGGAATGCATATACTTTAGATCATCTTTATACCAAAAATATTTTAGTCACTAATAGTTCAAATGACAAATTAACAATGAAGGGTCATCATAATTACTTCCTTGCATCCCAAATTAGGACCAATTACTCCTTTTGCTCATTATCCAGGCACTGCATTTTAATAGGCATCACAAATGTAGAGCCTTCCTGACTAAACTGTATTAAAAAAAACACACGATCAACAAGAGATACTAAGGACAAGTAAATGTGAGACTGTGACTAAGCACGACACACAGAAACCAGCTGTCAGGATAATCAATAATAAAGTCTTTAATGCAAAGCCAGCTTTGTTTTGTACAGTCAGCTTCTCAGACCAAGACCAAAATGTGTCCCATCAATAGCAATTCTGAGATTTTCCTTTTTCTGCAGGAAAAGATGTTAAAGTACTTGTGAAATGTTCTCCTCCACAGGTACAGTAAGTGACACCTGAAGTATACTACTCCCTCCATGGAGATCCTCACGTCTCCAGAGCTGTGGCTACAGATTTATTAGCATGAGTTGAGATTCCAGTCCCAGGTTTTCCCGGCATTCACCTTATAAAATAGCGATTTATCCAAGAATGATTTAATTGTTGCTGTGATTTTTAGAGAGAGGAAGAAGATAAGGCACAGAACGTAAGTCCAGGGTGACTGTATAGAAACGCCCGTACATACAGAGATTTATGCTTTTGGAACGGCGAGCACTGCATTCCCTACAGCCATGGTTATCACATTCTGTTCTCTCCATGCTCCATTTTCCATTTAAGAACTTACTCTCCGGTTCTATTAAGTGGATATATTCTCCCACTTCTGCAGAAGAAGTTCCAGAAGAACACTCTGGTGCTACGTCTTCTCAAGTGCCTGTGTAAGTCAGGGAACACCAGTAATGACAACAGTTCACCAAGCTTGGAGCGGAGTCTCTCCGTTACAAGCATGTACAGAAGGCAATTTTGCCAAAGTAGGACTCAGAAAGGCTTTTAAGGACACCTTGCTCTTGTCCTTCCCTTCTTCCTTGGAAGCAAATCAGATGATCCGCATGGCATTATCAAGCAGTGTTTCCCATTAATTTCCAATAGTTCAAACAATGAAGTACTAACTCTCTCAGAAGGCTATTCCACAACCTAGCAGATTTCAAAGACTCTACAAATATATACCAGCAACTAACTTTATTAGTCAGCAGGAGATAGCAGCAGGGCTGACATACAAGCTACAGAGAGCACATCTGTCAATAACAGGTTGCTATAGTTCTCCACAGACGGTCTCAGAACGAGGCATCTTGAAAGAGATCCAGCAATAAGAAAGGTCTTTTGAAACATCTGATGATAAAGATCTATTATTTTAGCTTCTGATGGGCACTGGTAGATGTAAAATCTGATGAGAAATGTGTTTATTTTTCACTCTGACAAGTTTTAAAGCTACAGTTAATCAAATTACCTACAGGAACTAACTTTTTGTTTCTTCCGGTTGAATTAAATACACATCAATTAAAGCGACTTTTAAAATGAAATGATTTATTTATAATTGTGTGCTTTTATTTTTTCTTCTTCTCTGAAAGACTTCTAGATCCATGTATAGACAACTCATTAACAAGTATTTTCTCCTGGCTGCCAGTCCTCCAAACTCAGTTCATTAACCGAGAGTCACTGGGTCCAGCGTCAGCCTAGTTATTACCAGGCAGGCATTTTGAGAGCCAAATCAGGGCTCACTGACACCTAATCAACTCCGCTCTCTTGTTCACTATTATTTTTTATTGGTAGTATAACAACGGTCTCTACCAACAAGTTCCCTTAAATATCAGTTCTGAAATGACTAGATGCATCAACGATCTCTGCAAAGAAGGCAGGTATTATATTGACAGTGCTGGGGAGATGTTGTAAATAAAGAGGACAGGCAAAAAATCAAGCAAGAAGAGCCAAATCACCTTAAGTGACAGGGATAATAGGAACAAACTTAAGAAATATTGTGAATTTTTGCTATATGCTGGGTACACATTGCTAGGAAACAAGAAGAGACAAGACAAAGCAGATGGATTAGAGAAACACAGAAGGTTAGCTAGCCAATGACCAACTACATGAAAAAAGCAACTATGGTCCTAGCATACATCTGATGGTTTATCCCCAAAAATCCATGGAGCCACCTGTGCTTTCAGAAAGACACCTGCAAGGTTCTTTGTGTGCCCATCTTTAGTTGGGTATGTTAAAAAAATCCCCCAAATCAAACAGGAACAGGTACAGAATAGGACCAGAAATTAAGATTGGTGGATGGTCTATGAAAGTGCAATGGGGATCTTAGTGCAGCAAGAGGGCTTGCCTGGCTACTTTCTGGTACAGGTTAGCACATCAGCTAGCACATATCTGAACCTAAACATCCTCAATTTTCTAACAAATGTATTTACTTCAAGATTTACGATTTGTTACATCCACCTTGTGTTACGCCTTTTCTGCCTCTATCTACACCAAAAAGCTTATGGGACACATATCACCTCCTCGGTAGCCTTCTCTTTGCTGCTCTGCTCTCTTGGCCTTTTTAGACTACCACTCCTTTTAGCCAAGGTTTCTGTCCTGGTTTACTGCCTCCGAATCCCTCAAAATCCCAGCCCCGTGTAAGCTTTCAGACACTGCTGTGGCCATGGGGTCGGGGCAGATGGAGCGCCAGCCTTTCAGCAGCGAAATTGAAGGCAGCACTGGTGGTTGCAGCCTCCCAGCTGGGACTGATGATCTGTTCCAATGGCAAGTCAAAACAGATTAGTTTAAACCACAGACAATTTAATCTAACCTGTCTGGTTTCAGACTGGAACAGAGACGCAGAAGCAGTCATCTGGCCATCCCCGGTGTCAGCTGGGACATGGCAACCCACAGCACCTCCTCCCCAACAGGAAAGGAATCTGCCTCCGTGCGTGCATCTCTGCCAGAGTTAAACCGGTCTGTTTGTGCCTCATTTACCTATTGGAATAGGCCGAACGTTTTGACAGCAGAGCAGCGGTAGAACAGCCTGACACGCTTTCCATAGCAATCTCCAAGGAAGCTGTAGGATAGCACAGAGCGAGAAGCAACCTGGCTCCGGACCCTGAGCCCAGAAGAAGAGAGAAAAGAATCCCCAAGGCTCAATTACCAATTTTCCTAACAGGCAGAAGTTAGCAGGAGGTTGCCACAATATTCTGAATGAGCATCTGCGTTTCTGAGCATCTTCGTGAGGGTTTTGAGAAACGGAGCAAGCAGGAAGGAGACAACTGTTACTGGTGACAAGTTCTTAGGTGCTTTTTTTCCCCCTCAAGAGCTGGGCATATCAGAAGCATCAAAGGGTTTGGCCAACACAAGCTGATGAGCGGTGAACACGATGGCAGGTGAAATGTCTCACTAGCTGGCTCAAGAAGGCAGTCGCTGAATTTAATTTGAGCCACTAAACATGCCAATATACTGAAAATATTGTACTACTACATGTTATAATCAACAGAATATCATCAGCATGGGATAATAATTCCACTGGATTACAATATCCAAAAGGATTTTGCATAAAACAGATTAATGTGCTTGGAAGAAAAGGAACATGCAAACTGGTCTAGAAGAAACATCCCACAGTGATAGGGACTGAAACGGCCTTGACTGCTGCCTTTAGAAATGATGTGAAGGAATATGGAATTATTAATGATTGAGATCTTGTTTTCATTAAGTATACCTCATCTTTCCCATAACACATGAATGGGATCACTACCAACGAAACTGGAAAGCAAAATATTTAAAACTAATTAAAGGATTTATTTTTTTATTCTTCCAAATTATGTATCTTGGCCTTCAGTCTTCAGTTCCTGAAGACGATATCAACATCAGCAGTTTACAAAGAGTAAAGAGTTCTAGAAGACAACGTTCATAACAGAACAGAGGCAGTTGAAACTAAAAGGACTCCACATCCTAACCTAACAAAAATCCTGATGCTCCTCGGTACAGAATTTAAGCAGCACCTTTGCCCAAGGCACAGTGCAATAACTTTATGCGCTCTTAATTAAACTTGTTTCACAGAGGTAACCAGAGATTCTCTTCAAAACAAAACAAATAAAAAATGATTAAAAAAGCCAACATGAAGTCTTTTTTTACAGGACACAACTGCACACTTACTATTTCAAGACACCTAGCAGTTGCAAAGCACACCCTGCATTTGAACTTTTGTTGAATTCTGTAGAGTACACTTCCTTCTGGTTTGTTTGCCACTCAAGTTCACTTGTTTCTATCTGGGAAGTTCTTCCTGAATCACAAGTGTTGTTTTGGGTGTTGCAATATCACTGACGCCATGGGCTTGCTTATAAGAACGTGACAGCATCCCCTCCTGCTACAGATGTAATCTCACAGGATCTCATTTGAGAGCCAATATGCAGAAACAGCCACTTGCTGTAAAAGACAAATGTTCTCAAGATTAAGAGGTCAGTACCTTTTCAGACACAGCATTTTATGAGAGTGCACAATTCCAAAGGGTTCAGCTTGGCATTAACTATGTGATATTTCATATAAAACTTTTCAAAGGTTGTATTACTTGCTTCATAAACTTGTGGAATGAACCTGGATGTTAACCTTAGAGCATGGCAGTGTTCTGATGGAACTTGCTATCATGGACACATTATATGGTTATGTGCCATTAGTTAATCATTTAAAGAGAAATAAGAAATTGAAATTAGGGCATTTGGGTCTGATAAGTTCTAAAGATTTGCTGACTCCTGTTTGCAGGAGAGACCAACAACACTTAAAACTTTTCTCCAGCTGAGAATTCCTTGTCTCTCATTCACAGCCAAGAAATCCTCTCTTGTTAAATATTACAAAAAGTAAGCTATGAGAGTGACAGTACCGTTCTCATTGAATCCAATCTTTAAAATAAATAGATAAAATTGGATTGGGATGAGAGGTGCTCTTTAGATATCAAAGATTAAATAGCTAAACCATCTTCAGACATTCTAGTGGCATGGTACGTAACAGTCCATACATTTTCTTGGTCTAATTTTAACAGATTGCTAATTCTGCTCAACCTTCTGTGTGCTCTGGGGGACCAAGAGACCACCTATTTCCCCTGCAACTTCCAGGATTCTTTCAGCCACTGTGCAGCACCTGAGAAATGGCGAGGCTTCTTAGCAGAATGACAGGGCTCCCAAATTGACTTACCAAAGGACTACTAGGCAACCTGCTGTTGAGCAGCCTAATACTCTCTTTCCTTGTGAACGCTGCTTATACCTTAATAGCTTAAGTCCACGTGAGCTGGGATTTATACTCCTTGAGGTGACAACCTAAACTTCTCAATTGTGCCACCACGAGTAGTAATTGGCTTAATGTTTCCCTTTTTAACAAGCATGAGACATGTCACCATGCAGCACAAAGCAAACGCTCCCAGGTTTCTTTGTTTGCGCATCACTGTATTTCAGGACATTTCCCTAAGTGGTGAAGCACGTGGAGGCTCCTTTGGATTACCTGGGTGGAGAGCAAAGGACGGGGGTAAGATCTCTGCTATCAGAGCAGCCCTCCCACAGAGGGACCAAATCAGCCGGAACAGTCAATGACCACAAGGCATGTAGAGGAAAGAGATGTCATCTCCTGACAGGACATGTGGGGAGAGTACTGCCAATCTCAGGAGCAGGAGGGTACAGGGAATCTTAATTCATTTACACAATCAGAATGAGTACACCCAGTGGATTCAATTTCCCTTCCATAAGTGCTCCAATTCTATAACACATTGCTAAAAATTCTTCTTGGCAAAAAGATGCAAAAGCAATGAAGACAAACATGAGTCAAAGCGCAGTGATCCTACTGATCCTTTTGTAACTAACCAAACGTAAACAAGGATTAAACATAGCTAACTTCTGTTTACCATCGAAATGACAAAATCAGTTTTAGAAGCGTGTTTACAAGAAGGGCATATTGTTTCAGGCCTTGCAAGATCTAGCTCTGCAGAAATCATTTGTAACAGTCAAATGTTTATCATTTACAGCATTTTAAACAGAGTAACTCCAGGAACTGGAATGCAGCTGGCAGCTGGTAAAAGAAATTAAACTCATGACATGGTTCAGTTATCAGGGAATCACGGTGAGGTGGAGGTGTTTCCCACCCTGGGACACCTGCTACACTTTCTAGGGCTCCACAGACATGCACCAAAACTTCTCCGACTTCTGACAGCATGAGGCTGGCCAGTGAAACTTAACTTGCCAGGTTACGTTGAGACTGAAACCTGTGTGTGAGCAACCCTTCCCCAGCTCTTCTGCCTGTCCTCTACCAGGAGCCTCTCTCCTCTGGAGCCTGGCCACGCTCTCCAGGCAGACAGCTCCATGCCATATGATTAAGTAGTCTGGGAAAGAGGCATCGGGGATCTGCATAGATCTGTGCTGGAAATGGCAAGTGGAGATGATAGTTTCATTTTCATTTAACCTACTTAAAAACAAAGGGAAACGACACACTGAATATATTCAGTGTCACCTGGATGTGACGGTATGCTCTAGGTTACAGCAGAGTTGGGAGAAAAAAAAAACACACGACTGCTCACGGTGCTCTGAAGATCAATTAAATAGTGTTCCAGTTCTGGAAATCAAAGTTTGTAACCAAACGTCCAAGTTGGAAAGCTCTGTGAGAGAAGGGACTGGCACAATGGTTTGTATTTGAGCCTCTTTTCTTTCCCAAAGAATCAATATTCTCCTCCCTGCCCCCTGAAGACTCTTTTTGCACTGCTTTTCCTTGTCTTCCTGCTGGGTGGAGACTGCTGGAAACCACAGAGAAGGCATGCTCTGGTCTACAGGCGACCGGAGACGAACACTTAGCGTCACCTCTCCAAGCACTGCCGCAATGCCGCACGCAGGAGTTCCGTGGAAGGACACTACGTCGACAGTCCTGCTGGCATCCTGCTGCCACGTTCCTCCACGCTGGCATCCTTCCTACTCACATTTCATATATTCTCCCTATTTAAAACGCTTGGTAATTCTCAACGTTACAACTGAAAGATATATTTATTAATTTGTTAGAGCCACTAACCGTCCCCGAGGCTCTTCGTGGGAACGTGTGTCAGCTTATTGATTCTAGCCCTCCCCTCCTTGCACTGGTTTCCTCTTCTGCCAGGCAGGCAGGAATGTACTTCTGTGCTGCTTCAGGTCATAATTGGAAAAAAGATAGAAATGTTCAATATGACTCATACATAATTCAGCTTATCAGCTACCCAGGAGAAATGAGAAGAGAAGGTATATGCACGTCTGTTTCTCCCGCTATCAACAGGAGAAATAATTTCCAGTTACACCAAGTATATACGTAGTTTGGTCACAACAGGATTTGCGCTTAGAAGGAAAAAATAAGAGACACGGGAGCTGAGAATGAAAGGGCAGTAGGGAACCAAACTGTTAAAAGATTCACATCTGTGAGGATTCCCAGTTCCTCCAGGAGACTGGACTCAGGCTTCTCTCTTGATATTCAGTAATGGAATAAGTTGGCAATTAGAAAGGATTATCTGCCTCTGATTTGTAAAACATCATGGAAATCTAAATAAAATAAAGCTCCAGATTAGTTAGCTACAAAGACATCTAATAAGAGCCTGCTAAACCCTGACTGTGACTTCAGGATTTAATGGTAAGGTCCGTGTTTTAAAAAGCAAATTGTGAAGAAGCATTAAACTTATTGTTATAAAGGATTTTTAATGTAAAAATCAATATGTACTGTGTATTTAGCAGCATGTAACCATGAGGACGTCTGTGATAGAGCTTTGTCATGCATCAGGGACCACTGCATTAGTCAAATTCTTGAAAGGAAGTGCAGAATGTCTGCATCATTCAAAATGCCACCTGAGAGCAATTACAGAAATTATTTTAACCCCAGAAGCGGAGGGAAAATCCAATCCTAGTTGACAGCCTTGAGGGTATCAATTGCTCCACGTGAAATGTGTCATTTCCAAATAGCTCTATGAAATTTGTGTCAGGAAAGCAGTGGCAGAACAGAGAGGTGGGGCACTTCATGTTAGTTTTTTTGGGGACTGTTGAGGCTGTTTGAACATAACCACAACCAGGGCACTGACTTGTGATACCCGCCCTGCAAACCCATATGTAAAAGAATGATCAAAAAAATTTCACACTCCCAAAATGCAGCAGTGTAATTTAAGGCAGACAACACAGAACAATGAGACAGCATGGCTGGAAAAAAAATACATTTTTGTCCCCAGAAAATCTCAGAAAGGAAAGATATAAACTGTGTTTTCTTAATGCAGATACATCATAACAGAGCTTATCTGCTTCATCAGGTTAAGCCAACGTGAGAGGTACATCTTCCTCCTCTGTAAGCAAGCTCACAACTCTCCGTGCATGAGCACATACAAACTGCTATACAGCAAATACTTCTTAATTTTACCCATTATGAGAGTACTTGGCAAGGGGTCGATACTCTTCAGCTTGAGAGGAAAACGCAGCCCCCAGCCTGCAGATGGTTTTTGACCTTATGGGATCGTGTTAAACCAGCATTACCCCTGATTAAAGGCAGTTTTCAAACAGAAAAGCAGGCTCTGTGTCTGACTGGTAGTGACTTTTGCTTCTGTGGCTCTTAAACAGTGCAAGCATGTCTTTTCCTGTCCCTGGTGTTTCCTACCATTCCCTATTTATGTGGTGGTCTGAAAGTTTTAACTCATCAGGAACCCAGCAGGAGCTCTACGGGGCTGAGAAATACTGTTGTGCTCCTTTATGCAATGCATGTCTCTGTGGGCCTTTGAACATTTAACACAGAGCAAATAAATTATTAGCGTGTGTGCATGTGCATACATATCTAAGATACATAAAGGCAACTGCAGCCAAAGGAAACAGGAATGTGTGTGGAACATTCGTTTAGTCAAGTATTGAGCATCACAAAAATCCAGTTGTAAGAATCATTTAAATGCAGATCTGCAAGAAAAACGCTGAAAGAGCTCCACCGAGCTTTATGTACTCACGTACATGGCTGCAAAGGCAAGAAGTAACAAAAGGGATCTGCTTTTTTCACTCAACAATTTTCAAGTCTATAGCACCTGTTATCCATCTCTTAATACTACTACTGAAGAGCAAGCTGATCCTTTAAGGTGCCCCACCTCCAGAAACAAGATACACAATCACATCAAGTATTGAATGATTTCTATGACTCCCATCACCAGAGTGTCTGAGCACATTACAGTTGTTTGATGTATTCTTTGTCACAGAGCAGAGAGGAAAATATGATTACCTCTATGCTAGAAATGGGAAGGGAGAACAAGGGACAACGGTACCATATCTGTGGCAGAGCAAGGGAAAAACGCTTCACTTGTGCATGGCTGGCACACTCGTGATTGGGATAACCAGCCTCCTTTGCCTTCATGGCCAGACTGAACAGAAAAAGTTCATCTGAATTTGATGATTCCAAATCATCCAGACACTTTCCAGACTAGTTTTTTCATTACTCAATAGTTTCTTCATGAATCCATACACAGCAAGCAATTTGCTTAAGCCTTTTTCTTGCTTGTCTTAGTAAATGCAAAGTTAAAAGTCCATTCAGCCAAATGTCCTAAATTTGCAACAATCCAATGCACCTACAAAATCCTATATATAAACAAATATTTTAACACATTGATGGGCTGAAAAAATCCCCATTGCCTTAAAAGCAGACAATAATTCTGAGAATCTAATATAAAAAAATCAACTGATCACAAGCCTTTTATATCTAACACACAGCTCTTCCACAAAACATTCAGTTTAGAAGAAACAACATAGCAAGCAGAAGAGAAGAGAAAAAGACTAACAAGTTGTGACTACAGTGAAAAGTAAACCCAGCTAAATTCCACATCAAGCTCAAAATCTGAAGAGGAACCTGAAAATCCATTCAAAAAGAACTGTGCTGATTTAATCCAGAAGGTACAGCAACATAGATTAAGTTTCTGATTGTCAGATACAATTCTCAGATACCCTGAAGATGGGTATTACATCAAGGCAGGCAGATGAGAAAAGTATACAAATGTCTCTTTAGCTAGGCCTCCAAGCTAGAAATAACATACCTCAATCAGACAATTCAACTAATACACTTTAAAGAAAGTTCAGAATCTGCCATCCTTTCTGCTCATGATTGTCTGAAAAATAACGGCTTCTATCACTAAGAGAAATTACAGCAAATGGTACAGGAACAACACAGCTTTTCCAAACCAAGCTAGAGTTATCACACCATGTCACTTAAGAGCACTACACCATGTAGCTACCAAAGCCAAGGCCATGTTTCCAGCCACCTAAGGACATGAAAAAACACCTTCCACTTACCTTCTAACACTGTTAATTTGGCACTCGTGTTTATCTCCCCAACACTATTGGTGGCTGTGCACTCGTAGATGGCTTCGTCTCGATGAACACGCAGGGGCTGTATCCGCAGAACTGATCCTGACCCATCATCAAACTCAATAACCTTTAATAATGAAAAGAAAGCAGTTCTTAAGTGCTATCTAGTGCAACAAAAACAAGGTCAAAACAATCCAGGGGTTAAAAACAAATCAGAAAGATCCATAAACTAGAAAATATCATGCAACTAAGCAAGTGTTCCATGTCTAGAAATCAAAAAATCTCAGAGTCAAGAACGTATCTGCCCTCTGAGAAGGCCAGAACAAATGAAGATCCAATGAGGTTCTTTATGGATCAATTAAAGTTGAAAAATTATCAACCTGGTAATAAAGAAGTGGATCTGATGATTTAAAACATCTGAGTCATATTTGCACTAATGGTTTTACTAATCATACTGATCGCAATTTAGTGCCAACTTTCACCTTGATGGAAGAGCAGAATGATATACTCCTGTGGGATCACCAGGAAAATAGTAACAAAACCAGAGCAACACCTTGAGCACCTACAGCGCATGCTAACTTCAGCAGAAAGTGATTGTTTTCAACGTCCTTCAGCATCAGGTACTTTGCAATTCTGGCATGATCATCAATGCTATAATTATAGCTCCTTCCCCAGCATAATAAATAAAGTCCTTAATAAATCATTGCCATTCCATCCTGCTAAGCTGTAACATACATTACTCGAACTTCTACAGGGAAGAAAGGTATTTGTTAGTTTACTGCTGGATCACTATAAGTTATTCCTTAATGGCAAGTCAGTGAAGGCACAGCCTTGGGCCACTGTTAATGCCAAACTCGTCCTTCTCCTATTACTGAGCACTGTAAAACTTGGAAATATTAACTGAACTGCAGATGGTGACAACATGAGGGAAAGGCACAAGACCCCTCCTGTCACTGGGGAATGCAGGGGCAGATGGAGAGACTAAGCTGTACACTGCTCCAGACACACGCGTCAGCCTGGGGCCTGTATCACCTCCGTGCAAAACTTGTACCTGATTTCAAGAGCCCTACTTAGGTGTGCTTCTCACAGCACCAAGACCAAAGGAGTGAAAACAGGAGTGAGAAAATAATGTGCCCCCCAAGACTCTGCAGCGACAGGAAAAATAGGAAGAAATAAAAAGGTAACCAAGACCACTGAAAATCTGTTACTCCTCACACTGGAAGGAATAATCATTTTGCTTGAAATAATAGAAACAGCTTGCAAATAAACCCTAATTTGGGGTCAAGTAGCAGTAGACAGGACATTGGAAGGTGAACACTGCAGCGATATATTTTTTAAAATTACATTTTTTTTAATTGGATTTTAAATTAAATACAGAACTGTAACAAAATGCTAAACTTACTATAATCCTTCCACAGCGTAGAGCTACTGCCAAATTTCAAAGCAACAGTCAGATGCAGAGACTAATTCAGTTCAGTGATAAGGATTGAAAAGCTATGAGGTGAAAGAGCAGAGAAGTCCTTTTTTCCCTTAATATCCCTTGAATAAATGCTGTGTGTGAGAGAAAGGGAGCTAAAACCACTAGAGACCTGATAGACACCAAGAACAGAAACACTGTTCCATTTGCTAACTATGGATATCTCTACTCAGCATGCGTACATCAGATTTGAGTTTATTTTTTTATCATTTTAACTGAATTCCAGTTTTCTTCTAAATAAAGACTAGCTTAGGAATGAGGTAGAATTAACAGTTACCTGGCAAAAAATACAGACATTATTCATTATCTCCTAACACATTACAAATGCTTTAACTATGTATCAAAACTGAAGTGAATGAAGGTATGAAATTGCTCATGTAAATGCATATAATAATGTGTATCCTTCTGGTAAGCCACAACAGTCACCAAATTCACTACAAAGTTTATATTCACTTACAAATCAGAATGTTTAAACAGCACAATACTATACAACAAAACAAACCTTTATACAAAAAAGTTTGCAATTGATTACTTTAATAAAGGTTTCCTGCTCACATACAAAATCATGATTAAAAAACTGGTGACTTGAATCAGTCTACTCTGGGCAATGAAGTCATCTGTGGTCTAGTCAGAAAAGTAAAAAGCAACAAAGACGAGGATTAGAGGAAAGACAGCAGAACGGTGGGCAGGGCCACATTTTCAAGGGCAGTTTTAGACAGAAGAACCCAACTCCAAAAAAAAAGAAAGCGGAGAAAAAGGTGGAGAAAGTCAGTGATAGTATATTTGATATTTAAAATACGAACCCAATTAGACGCCTTTTATAAATATTTCTGATACTTGTTCTTCCTTCTTCCCTTCTCTCAGTCTGCTAGCCGGCTGAGGGAAGTGATTGTCCTGCTCTACTCTGTGCTGGTGAGGCCTTGCCTCAAGTGCTGTGTGCAGTCTGGGGCACCACAGTATAAGGACATAAAACTTTTAGAGTCCAAAGGAGGGCTGCAAAGGTGGTGAAGGGTCTAGAGGGGAAGACGTATGAGGAGTGGTTGAGGTCTCTTGGTTTGTTCAGCCCAGAGCAGAGGAGGCTGAGGGGAGGCCTCATGGCGGCCTGCAGCTCCCTCACGAGGGGAGCGGAGGGGCAGGCGCTGAGCTCTGCTCTCTGGGGACAGTGACAGGACCCGAGGGAACGGCATGGAGCTGGGACAGGGGAGGGTCAGGCTGGGGGTTAGGGAAAGGTTCTGCACCCAGAGGGTGGTCAGGCACTGGGACAGGCTCCCCAGGGCAGTGATCATGGCACTGGGCCTGCTGGAATTCAAGAAGCATTTGGACAACTCTCTCAGACATACAGTTTGGTTTTTTTGGGTGGTCCTGTGTGGAGCCAAGAATTGGGCTTGATGATCCTTGTGGGTCCCTTCCAACTTGGGGTATTCTACAATTCTAGGGAATTCAAATTACTCTGTCAGATGGCTTCACCATTCTCTTTTCAAGTGCATTTGTGGGAGGGGTGACAGCAGCCTTCGCTTAGAAAGCCTTCCAGTAGGATTTTGACATCCCACTTTTTAATTTCACTAGGGATAGCAGGCCAACGAGGTGCCATATCAGCTTTCACAATGAAAACAGAAAACTACTGCTAGATGCAACTTTTATCTGCCATCCCATTCAGTGCTAGCCTGCCTCTCATCTGAAGAAGGATCTCCCGTGTGTGCAACCAGCATCATGCTCACAAATAACACCAGCTCTACAGATTGCATTGCTGCAGGGAAGAAACTTAACTTTAAAGCCCTAGACTCTGTATTGCTGTGATGCAGAAATACTTGGGCTGCAGTAATGAGCACTGTGTACCTAAGACCTGCAGGAATTAGACTGTTTTCCAATTTTATTTATTTTTATTACCTCAAACCGCTGAGAACTGACTTTCTTCCCCTTCTTCATCCATGTGATACGAGGTTTGGGTTCTCCTGTTGCCTGACACACAAAAGAGGCCACTCCTCCAGAAATCCCAATCTGATCTTCAGGAGCTTTCATAAACGTTGGCTTGCCTGGAAAAACAACCAGATCACCCCCATGAGGACACAACATCAGATAAGCAAGGAATGCGTCATGTAAATCTAAATTAAAAGATAATTGGTGCTCCCACTACAAATCCAGGTTGAATGGCCTCGGCCACACAAATTCAGTACAGACTGCAACATGACAAGCACAGTTTCTGCTTGAGTACCCTTTTTCCTGAAATGAATAAAGTCCATCTGGTTTGCCTGTAAATGAGGGCAACAGAGGGCTCCCCCCCAGCCCCCTGGGCATTCATTCAGGTATATGACAATTTGAAACCATTTTTACGGCTTATTTTTTTAATAAATGGATTTTTGCAGGTTTATAACGTGGTCACAGCGCTGGAAATTACAGAACAGCTGACACACCAAACCTACAAAATGTACCATACGTTGACATTAGTTTTCCCGAAAGCTGTTAAGACATTTGTCAAAATTAACAGATACAGTTTTATGTGCACAGCTAAGAAGCTTTAAGTTCATTTTAGATGTGGGTTGACATAAAAATTCTACTGGCTAAGTAGCTGGAAACCTGCACAGGCTGGCCAATGCTTGGTAAGAAACTAATCACTAAAACTGAAAGTCAGCAAGGAAATCAAAGTGACTTTCAGGCCTGAAAGACTCAGCAGAAATGAAAAAAAAATCGTGTAACATTTTAATAATCAATAAAAAGTTTCATGAAAATACAGTTGTGTCTTTTAGATCAATAAAATTAGGTATCTAGGTTGAAAGTTTTTCATCTTTCTCGTGCACCCACTGTACAAGAAATGTTGGCAACATTTGACCCCAGGGCAGTTTTGAAACACTGCTTTGCCCAAGTAAGAAGCATGTGATGATCTCTTATCCCTATGCAGCACTAAAACATTTAACCCCATGCAGGGAGTTAATGGAGTCCACCCATGATGTCACTCTGCACACGAGGCCACGTTTTGAACGTAGCACACAGTTCTGATTAATCACATCAGAGATGAGCCTGGCCTAGAAACGGCACAGAGACAAAAAGGAGGAAATGCCTGCAGCCAGCGAGAGGAGGGGAGACCCCCCTCAACTGCCGTCCCTTGCGGAGCTGGCCGCAGTTCCTCACCTTCATGTTCCTGACATGTCCATGAAGGTGTCTTTTTTAGGGAAGCTTGGGAACATCTGTAAAGCAAGGTGGTTTTAACATTAAGCTTTTGATGAACTGAGAGCTGAGTTTCCATGATCCAGAAGGGATATGGATTCAGCAACCCCAAGAGGAAGCAACGTTTAAATGTATTTTCCTAATGTGTAAGAGATTAAAATGATCACTGCTCGTTACAGCTGCGCTGACCTTGCAGTTAGTGAAAGGGGTGCTTGCTCTGCCCGCTCCTCATCCTACTCGCTGCCCTTCCCGGCCTCCAACCACCAGCAACCAAATCCTACATGCAGCGCCAGGGTCCAGAGCCTCTGCACCAGAGCCTCTCTGGAGCAGATGGAGACCCTAACCTGGCAGCAAGCTACTTTTTTTTGCCATTTTTTAAAGCAGGCTGGGGAACGCAGGGGCTTGGGGCAGGATCAGACAAGCGTTAAGGGGGGCACCAGAAGATGGGTCCCCTCCTTCAGCAGCAGCCACCCATCGCCCAAAGCTGTGAAGTGCGACTTTGCCCTCACACAGCAATACTTTAAGACTTTGCTAAAACTGCGGGACTTCCTTAAGCCTATCTTCACCTTCTGGTTGAGCACACACCAGCTGCTTATGCAGGACCCCAACGTCCCCACAGGGTAACACGGGGCAACTCAACACTTGGGGCAGCTCAACCAAGTGACCTGCTCCAACCACTACGTTTTACAAGGCCGAGAGCCTCGACGCAGACTGCAGCTGTGTGCTAGGGAGCCCACGAACCACTGACACGGGCCGCAGATACCAGGGAACATGCCAGCCCCAGCCAGAGGTGACAGCTGAGACTCTAAGCTGCAAGTCTGGGCCTCTGTTTCTGCAGCTTTATTTCCAAAAGGCCTTTACAGACTGGGAATGCGATGGGGTTAGCACCATCCACACAGATGTGGGGACACACTGTCTGTCCTTGGCAAGCTGCTGGAGGAAAATCACAGAGCTGACCTGACCACAGACATTTACAGAGGTGTACTGAAATGGGCCCACGCTTGGTGAAGGAAGCCTCGAGGACTGGGCAAAGAAAATAGCTCAAAACCCAGAAAAAGCCTTTTTAAAACATAATAGCCACCATCTGCAGTCTTTGGCACATTGTCCTGACATTAACAGCAAGCAATTATTAAGTGTGCTTGCTTAACTGATGCTGATTTCACGTATTTACTCATCTATAATCATGTCTATTTCTACTTAGTTTATATTTACATATATCTGTGTTTATTCACCTCTCATCTATCCCAGTGAAATGTTAATTTACTGTTCAGGCAGCTGGTGATTGCAGCGTGATTGACTGTTTTGCTATGCAGTGTGCTGAGCTGACGTCTTGTATTGCATTTCTGCAGTTGATTTGTTCTTTTTATGTTTTTGTTATTTACTCTGTGATCTTAGTAAAATAGTCTAAATTTTTCAAATGACAAATGCAGCAGAATCCAAAACTTTTGTCCTTGAAGGATACAATGCAATTATATCTCTCACTGTACACCAACTCCCCACTTTGTACACTAAGGACTTACTTTACTTTCGTACATTTAAAAAAATCAATACTATTAAAAACCAGAACAAAAGGAAACTGAACGTTCACAGGCAGTAAAATCTAAAAAAACCCGCTGCCTTGTTCAACTTGAATTTACATTGTTATAATGAATCTTTTTCCCCCTACACATTTAATTGAGCAACACTGATTTCTGGAAACCATCTAAATCCACCGAGACTGGTCACGAAAGTATGCCTGTATATAAACCAAATTCTCACACAGTCTGAGAAAAGGAATTTCTACAAAGCAATTTGAAATGTTTGTATGCCCTTAAGTTTTAAATGGAAGTACTAATTAAGCAAACCTAAAATCCTGAGTTCTGGCCCCAGGACAATAGTTGGACATGGGCATACATATTTTTAAACCTATTGGTAACTTTTACAGAAACTCCCAAATTTTCTCTCAGTGAGCGCTAACAAAAATATGAGATTTCATCCAGGAGACTCTTAGATTCCAAGGAAAACACATGTTTGGTGGACTAGATGACCTCCCCAGCTGCCCTCCCGTCACCATCTCTAACTGCTGTGGGACACAACAGTACGGTCACCTCGAAGGGCAGCAGTAACCACCAGGGACGGAGCCACGTAATGGTGTGAACAGTCTTTTTTTTAACCTGTTTTGAAAGTTTGCACTCTTGGGGTAGCCTTGGAAACACAACAAGAAAAAATAATGGTGTACTGAAAATACAATATTTAATCAGTTACCAAGTCATTCTCTTGTTCCTCTCTTCTTAAAAAAAACATGACCCAAGTCTCCACAGATGATTACCTTCGTGCCAAGTCTGAAGTTTAACATTAGTTGTTCAAACAAACTACAAATAAATACACGGATCTGAAATGTCTCTTGTAGTGAAATCCTGTCATTTCCATAATGAAGTTAGGACCAGGCAGAGCTGAATACATATATGTGTGTGTATATATATATATTTTCTTTTTCAAGCTTTCAACAAGAAGACTGTTCATATTCTGAAGACAAAGCAAGAGAGAACCTACTGAGCAAGTCCTGGGTGACGGCAGGGAGAGGTGTCAGGGGGCTGGGTGCCCATCACACCCACCTCTGCTTACTACATCGCACAGAGTAACAACTCCAGACTTGTGTATTTGTCATTTGATTATTCCGAGTCCAAATGACTGCAGCCTCTCTGCTCAGGGCCAGATCCCCGGAGCACGCTCGGTCCTTGCCCTCTAAATGAATTCTTGCTCCTCACTTCATAACCAAGTTCCCATGACACTAGGAGTGGAAATTACTGGTATCATCATTTCTATTTACTCATAAGCCTCAAGCAGGAGCAAAGGAAAAAATTTCACCTTCTTGGTTTACATTTTTTCCTGCTTGGTCTTTGCTGAGAACTGCATTATTCTATAGAATTTATGGGAGCAACAGTTCTGAAGTGGAAGACAGCAAAAAATGGAGTGTTTTGTGTTTTAAGAAATGGGCTCTGTCTTATTTGACAGGGAGCTGAAAGATAACTAGCTCAGACACATCCCTCCATTAAGAAACTTTTTTTTTTTTAAACGTTTCAAAGAAAGGGACTTTCCTTTCACAGCTAATACTGCTGAAAAAGTCACTTGCTGAGCAAATAGAGATTTCTGGATAATCCTATCAGCTGAATCACAAGGAGGGTCTCACGGTGGGGAAACCATGCTAGCCAAGATTTACGCACACTCAAGTCTGCTTCAGTACACCAGAGGACAGCAGCAGGCTCATGCAGAGACCTGGGCTGAGCTAGGGTGCGTGAAGCTTTCAAAGGCAATGCTCCCCTGAGTTATGTTTGAAGAGGTCCACAAGAACACGGGTACAGACAGCCAGAGAGAGAAACACCGGCGGCCAAGTCAGGCATGCACTAGCCGGTAAGGCTGCTGGCCGCCCTACCCAGCAAAAGGACATGGGGTGGCCTCGGAGGGGACCCTGAAGCCTCAAAAGCACAATCTGTGGTCTGCCGCAGAACTGGTGACACAGCCTTCCTGCAGGGCAACCGAGAGCAAGAGACAGCCAACCATGAAGATGCATCTCTCTCACTCCTATTATATATAAAAAATCACTGTTGTTCTCCGCTATTCTAGACAATTTGCTTGTTCTGAAACAATGGTTATAAATCAGAAAACCATCTCAGCTGCTATCTTAAAATTTGCCCTACCAAGAGTAGTAACTTTTCAATTCTCCTTTTTTCATTTTTTTTTCCCTTAAAAAAAAATCAACAACAAAAACAAACAAACCAGTCCAGAGTGACTTCAACATCACCCAGGCTGTTTCCACAGGCTATACAGCCTCTCCCCAAAACAAAGGACCAAAGGACCCAAAACCAAGGAGAAAAATCCCTCTTGCCAGATAACCTTCAAGGCCAAAGCACAAAGGGATGGAGCCTTTCTCCCTCTAACCTGGCAACGTGTCCTTTACGTGAGCCGTATTACATATGATCTGCATTGCCTGACTGGCAGAGCCTTGAAAATGATGTTGGGTCATGTATATTTAGCACAGATTCTCATCTTTTGCCACACATTAAGCACACAGCAGTCACATGAAAGATGTTTCGCTGTAATTTTGTAATAGCCAAAGAATTTAAAGTGGCTAAAATGTAATATATGCCAACATAAATATGGCACTTATACACAAATATTAACTTGTTTATTTCAAAAACACATCATCAGATGGTTTCTTAAAATAAATGAGAAAATGAAATTGAATTCTGATGCTTTTTCAAGTATTTAGCACCCACATCAAATGTACCTCATCCAAAAATTCTAATTCAGAAACCAGCAATCATAGTGCTCCTCCTGTTCTCGTGGATGCCGTTTCTCCACAGAGTCACACACAGGTTTGAGAAAAATGAATTATTAAACACATCTCTGCAATTAAGTGTTCTGTGAACACTCACCTGCTGCGAGAGATTTTAAAGAAAAATAACTCTGTCCTCCCGCTACAAGTGCCCACTGTTCTCAGCAGAACAGAAGGGCAGCCAAAAATAAGACTGGCTTTGTAGGAGAGGGGAGCTTGCATTTTTATCAGAAAGCTTTTATGGCTTGGGCTAAATTAAGACTGAAAGTAGTCTATTTTGTGAAAGAAAAAATAGTTACAGTTGTGATATGAGATGAACTAGATGAGCACATGCAATAGGAACACGTGGGTAACCTTATTTAGATGCCCAGGCTAAATGAATTAAAAAGAAGTTACTGACACAAGCAGGAAAAGATCATAGTGGGAATAGTTCTTTCATCTGGAAATTGTGAAATTCAGGTTTAAATCCCTGTCTTTAACCTTCCCCATCACCTATGCTGATGTACAACTGTGCTTTGGCTTCCACTGTGAAATGTGCCTGCTGCTCCACACAGATGCTGTCAGGATGAGTACGCTGAAAATGATGATGCGGCTCCGCTGTTACACCACCAGGAAGAAACCAAGAACGACAGAGGCTTCCTCATGCTCACGGCTGACTTTGAACGGGAAATAAAGTGGCCTAGAAGACAGAGGTGGCCCGTTCTTATACATACAGCAAGGACTTCCCTCTTAATCTGTTTCCTTTATGACCTTGGGCGATTGATAGCTGTGCACGGATGGATGCCTGCTAGAAAGATATGCTGGTGAAAATCACTCTATAATTTTTCTCCTAAGCACCTGCTGCAGAGCAGGAGGCAAGCCACCAGGCTCTCTCCCTATCCTAATGTGTAATATCCTTGTATTTTCCTTGCAATATACCCACCATTATTTCACTGTGATTCCTGTCCCTTTGTGGTCGTTAGGAATACTGGTTGGCAAAATGTAATTTTTCAAGCTTGCACTTTGCATTTTTGGATAATTTGCAAGTGTGAAGAACCTGTTTGAGCCTTGTAATAACATCTCTCTAACAGCAGCTTACCAGCATCAATGGGTCTTGCTGACCACAATGCTAATTCATTCTCTATTTCCTCCTATTTTTTGTTGTGAGTTTACTCTGCTACAGCACTCTGTAACTGAAAAATTTATCCTTCTTTTTGCCTGGTGTAAGGTACTTAATAAAAAAATACAAATATATATGCTCGGGTGTTGCATGCACAGGTGCATAAATTTCCCTTTATCCAATGGATCATTAACTTTTCCCCATCCACTTTAAAGAACACTTAAAAAACACATCCCAGCCACAGAAGATGGCATTCCAAATCCACGCATTCCTCACACTGCTCTGAAATACAGAAGGCTACCTAATGTTACTTGCACACCCTACTCTCTAGTTTTATCATCTTGTTAGGTTTTAATGCTTAAGAGATGCCCAACAGCTAGGACAAATGATTCTGCTATTTTAATCCCATTTTGGTGGTTGAATTTTCCAGCTTTAAGTGTGTTTGTCCATAACAATCAAATCTACAAGGATTATCTCAAAGCCAGTTGCATTTCTCCTCACCTTCATTACCTGGCTTCCATAAAGCTTCTCACAGATACCTCCCGAGTTCATACAGAATGAAACCAAATAAAGTGAATGATTAATACATTAACTCTCTAAGTAGTAGATCTTTTAACGTGCTCAGTGACCTCCATAACTTTCAGCAGAAAAATTAAATTAAAAATAATAAAAGCAGTCATCCAGCAGAGGCTGTGATTTCCCCTAAATGCAGTGAACTAAGACACCAGGCACTCGTTTCAGGGCGAGACCCGCTGCGCTTTGTTTATCTGTAAATAAGTTTAATTGAGGAGAATGCAAGGGCACACGCCAGACCAAATGTGTAATTTTATCAGTATCTACAACGACCTAAATTCACAAACTCTTGCTATCTCTGGCTCCTCCCTTCTCAGCTAACAGGTGCTGCTTACAATTGCTGCAGCCTCCTTCCCCACCGTAAACCCAGCCTAAATGCAGAACCTTTTCCAAAGGGGATGATGTGCCTGTGGGCATCTGCACGTGCAAACTGCCATTTGCAAGCACTCTTTGCTCTTTTGCTAATACAGGATTTATGCTTACTAAATCCAACATAAGTCATTAAAGAGTCTTTAAGGGAAAAGTGACCATTTTAAAATTCCTTCTTAAAACGACGTGTTAATAACTTGTGTGTCCTGTCAACAAAAATCCACTTCTGGCCAGGTGTCTGACCTGGTTATACATAAACCAGCCCCGCACCACTAGAAACTGTGCCCACTATCGAACGTTGATGTTTGGAGAAACCTGCTTATTCCACAGAAATACTAACAGTAGTTAGTTCACTCAAGTGTTAAGGCCGCGATTACTGGGTATTAATAAACTGCAGCAACAGCCTGCCATTATAGCGCTGCACTTCAGCAAATTTCTAATTCTGTCTCTTTATGAATCATGGAAATTGTTGAAAGAGTTTAAGCACCTAAAATTAGCTGACATGATACTGAAACAGAATTGTCTCAGTCATCCATCACACACGGATGCCGTGCAAGTCACTGAGCAGTGCTGCGCATTCTGGGTGCTGATTTATTTGTGGAGGGAGTTTCAGGCAGACGACTTAGCCCTTATCGCAACGGGGAGGTGGTTTCTCTCCGTAGCACGTCTGCAGGGTGCCTCCAGATTTTGCGCACAGGGTGGCAAATTTTCTCCATTATTTTTCACGGCTGTTGTAATTGCAATGTCTTTCTCAAAGTGCCTGGCTGGCTATCAGTGTGAGCTGCTTTACATCTTAGTAAGAAAATCCTCAACTCTGGCTAATCCCTGTGCTATGACTGACTTTTTTCCATGGTTTTTATTTTCGTGTGCACGCGCTAGGGAAGGGGGAGAGGTAGGTTTACACTGACACCGTTATTACAATTGCTTCCAATACCTGAAACAACACATTGCTAGAAAAAGAAAAATATGCCAAGAAGCACCGAGCAACCCTGCATCTGACTGAAGAATGCTGATTAAAAATAAAACAGAAAAACAGCCCAGAAAAGCATCCTTCCAGATCCTGAGGCCTTCTTCATTTCCCCTCCTCTGTTTAGAGCTTTCCCAGAACTGCTGCAATCTGTGCATCCAGATTGCCACGTATCCTGGGGAAAAGCCAGACCCCCGTACGTGGGTTTCGCTTTGAATTGCAGCTCCCCAGCTTTTACCCCAAGCATTACACGGAGCAGAACAACGAGGGCGAGCGGGGACGCTGCTCTCGCTGTAGTGCTTCCAGCAGCCTGACAGAACGGCTTTCTGCTTTGCTTTAATTTAAAATTGAAACCTGAAGTCAAATTTCCACCTGGTAATAGCTTAAAGGCACTTCCAATTAACTTGGTAATACACACTTTCTGAGTTAATAAATTTTTCACCCTCTGTGTTTAATACAATTAAACATTCGGGCCTTTGGCCTTGGACCTTACTTAGCTTGACAAAGGATTGCAAAGAGACTGCCTCCAATTATCATCATTTACACAACATTCACTTAAAGGCTTTCAAATGCACACCTAGAGAGCATCTGTTTAATCATACACAAGGCACAGCACCCGAGTTTCCCTTTATCCAGGAATTTATTTCGGCCTTCTCTCTCCTGCACAAACGCGTGCCGTGCTGCAGCCCGTACCGCCACCGCGGGCTCCGCAAGCAGCACCCCCTGCGCGCCCAAGGCCGTCCGTAACAGCCGGGCCTGCTCCTTCTGACTCGTCCTTCCACATCTGCATTTTGCTTTTTGCAAATTTCTCCAAAACTTCAAAGTTAACATAAAGCGCGTTGCATAATGTAAAGGACCCGTAAGATATGCAGAAGCAGAAAACAAAACTAAAATCTTGTGCTTGAGAAAACATGAAAATTAATTTTGCCAGCATGCCTACCACATTAAACACCATATTCTTTTACACAAAGGGATTAAAAGGTTTTAATCCCTCTTTGCAAGCAGCTAGTCCTTGATTCAGCAGTTCAAAAGGCTTTGCCAAGCTCACGTTTTTCCTCTGGTTTTACAAATTAAAAGCGAGTATAAACCTTATTTTGTAAACAGAGCGCGTAGTACAAGGGCTTTAATAGAACCAGGAGCCAGAGTAAGCAACTTCTTCACAACATCCCTTACTAAAGCAAAGGCATTCCTGGGCTCTCAGCAAGGCCTTTGGCAAGGGAACTGCATTTCATTTTAATGCTCCTGTACATTGTTCTGTCCTCCTCCTCGTAATGAACTGAATTTCTGCCTCATCTACCTGGTGAGGAGGAAAATGTCCTGCTTAATGATAACGAGGGCATTCTGGTATTTCCATTACGCCAGTGATTTTTTCTTGTTTGTACAAACATTTTTTATTATTCAGCATGCATAGTAGAGTCTGTAAAAAAACACAAGGAAAATCATTTCCACATTTAAATGTTTACCAGAGTGAAAGGAGTTTCAGCACGTGGCTGGGCACCCAGGCAAAACACTCTCAAGTGTTTAAAAAAATTATTGATTTTTGCTCAGGCTTACATGAAATACCCCCCAAACCAGGACTATTTCCCCATTAAAAGACTTCCTCCACGTCTGACTCCTTGTGAAGCCTCGATGCTGAGGCTCGATGCTTCTGGGAGACGCTTCTGGGAGACCTCCCCACAACGCTCCATGTCAGTGGTGGCTGACTGAAGGCACAGCGTGACATGCAGCTCAAAAGCCACTCAAGCAGAGTTTTGATGCCAGGGTTTCCCCATGCGACTGGCAGCAGGGCTGCTGAACAGCTTGGATCCTCCGCAGGACAAAGGTATGCACCAGAAGGGACAGCTGAGGCCACACCGCTCAGCGCCTGCTGCACGCTGACCTTGGCGCAAGCGGTGGTGGAGCTGGGAAGGCTCCAGGAGCTGCTGCCTCCTGTCCGTGTGCTGCCCCTGAGCCTTCCCCAGATGGTTCTGCACACGGGGAAAACACCTCCTGACTCCATCCAACGTGAGCCCCGTGGTGAAGCACACGAGTGACTCGTGCCAGGGAGTCATGGCTTTATAGCAGCTGCAATCCGGCCCCTCTTTGGCACGCGGCAGGGGCTCCGTCCAGGAGGCAGCCGGTCCCATCCTCCACGCAGCACTTTCTGGTTCAGCGAGGGCTGACTTTTAGAAAAAGGCTTCAAAACTAATCACCTTCATGGTTGCTGCGTTCTTCATTTAATTCTTCTAGCATCTACTCCTCGCTGTGTTATGAATTTACCTGATAGAAACGAAAAGCTCTTTTCATTTTAATAACTTTTCTCTGTATAGATGATCAGGTCAGCCTCTGTTTCCAGACTAAGCTCTTTAAATCTCTGGCTACCAGGCATGTTTCCAGATTTGAATTTTTTGTGGCCTTTTACTTTTCTGCTTTTATTTATTTCACCTATTTATGCACAGAGCTCCAAGAAATGCAGAAAGCTGTGGTCTACACTGAAGTCGCTGCTTGCCATGCCATGCAAAGCTGCTGCAGCCCCAAGGAGCCCAGAACAACGCCGTGGGACCATGGAGGGATCCATAGTGGTTTAGAAGGATGTGCTGGGAGTTGAATCTCAGCCCACCACATGCTGACCTCAGCTGCCGGTCACTGATCTTGCTGCAACATCAACTCCTGCAGCTCCTAGTGGGACACAAACAGACCAAACTGCAACGGGAAGAGGTGGCAGGGAGTTACAGTGCACAACCAAAACCACAGCAGCAGGAATCCTTGACGTGGGCTCTCAGCCTGCGCCTCCCTGTGAAGACCTTACTGCTCAGGTCACACTTGCAGCCATGATCCCCACGGGCTGCAGCAGTGCCTGAGGAGTTAGGTTTACTGAGCCAGCAGCAAGCAGGAGCTCAGTACAAAGACCAGGAATGTTTGTGAACAATCTTCAGTAGCTCCAAAACGCTTCTTCTTCTTGTGTAGTCAAGTATGTTCTTCATGTATTAGCCAGGACCTCCTCAGAAACAGCTCTGGGTTGCCCCCGAACCCAGCCTCCAGCATCATCAGCTACATTTCTCCTCCCGTCAGCAGAAGTCCCAGAGCGGTGAGCAAGATCCACAGGCTCTCAGAGGGCAGCTGGGAATTGCAAGTGGCTGCTCCACTGCTGAATCCTCGCCATGTGGGCACCTGGATAAGCCTGTTGGGAGAACCCAGAACCAGCCATACCAGCACTCGCACGGACTTTTGGGCCCAGAAAGATGTTTTTATCACCAGTGCCGAGACGCCCAAACTCACAGAAGGCTGCATGTGCCACAGGAGAGCTTTAAACAAGAACGCTGCTCGCAGAGATGTGCTGTACTTGTTGTTTGTCTGCATCACTTACTTTTATTCTCAGTGCTAGACAAAGCTATCATTCGCTACAAGCTTAAGGGACATGCACCGTGCACACAGATGACGAACCTGTAAGGTTTGCTTTTAAGCTCTTTGTGGAGACTACACGAGAGCTATTTATAATAGAAAACAAATATGCTTTTCAGAAGTGCTGTATCTAAGTCTCCTTCACCCATCCCCGCTCTGTTGACCAAGTCCCAAGGTTCCTGGCTTCACGTTTGATTTGCTCAACTAAAATCCATACCAGCACAGAGAATGACAAGCCACCGCAGTTCGAGCTAAGTACGTGTCTCAGGTTTTACATGCACGAGAGAGAAGGAGCCGTTCCTACCTCAGGGATGTGGCACCCCAGAATATTTCGTGAAGGACGTACACCAGGGTGAAACAAATCTGTACACGATAAAATCTGAAGCTTGAAAGAACGGCAGCCTTCCTCACCTACTGCAAGTCAGCACATTGCTAAATCATAACGGTCTGGAAAGAACGGGGAGATGAGACAAAGAGCCTGTCCAATTATGCCTGCCTCAAGTGAATTTTATTAGTCGCTCAGCTGTATTAGCAGTGGGGATGGTATCCCTGCACACAGCCAAGTAGCTCTCACTTAAGAATTACCCATGCAGGAATAATGCCCTGCCTATCACCAATCTCTGGTTTTCATTTTATGTTTTGAAGGTGGGTGCCTGCCAACCCTGCTCATGTTCTCCAGGAATAAATGTTTATCAAAGGGGGTTCCCCGTTTGCTGAGCTGCAATGAGTTACACCAACAGCATGTCAAACGGGATGTGCCTGTCATCATCATCAAAGAGGAATTTGAAATAGGAACAGTAAGCAGCAACACCCAAGCACCGAGCCCAACAGAGCAAGTGTAATTTAGGACAGCCAAAACACAGAGGAGCAGAGGGCTGCGAGGGGCTGTCCTGTCCCTCGGCCGCTCAGGGCTGCAGTGCACCGCATCCTTCGTAAATGGATCACACCTCCTCTTACGAGAGGTTTGAGCTTCAGCCACATCTCTTCCTGGAAAGCTGTTCCAAACTGCTGGTCACAGAAACATCAGCTGGGAAGTGGACTGTGGTTTCTAAAGTTATTTGTTGCAGGCTATACCCACTTGTTTGTATGACCCTATGCTTATATGACCCTTTAGTGGAAAAGGTTTCCATTCCTTCTCTGTCCCTTTCCTCTCTTTGCCCCAGTTTATACTTTGGATTGCTTTTACCCCGCCTTCTTTCTAGTAGTAAAATGTTTGCTAATATATTCCCCTATGAGACCCGTCAGAATAATTATCTCCTCTATTGGAAAAAGATACTGCATGTTGATTCTTATGAGGTTTCTTTAATTCTGCTTCATGATCTCCTGGTAGATCCCACAACACTTAAAATCCCAGTATCAGCACCATTTTATAGAAAACCAGGAAAAAGCATACATTTGGGTTTGGGCATCTTGAGAGTACTTGTCATAATCTCATCAACATCTTTTCTCCCCACACACTTTTTTTTTTTAAGTTACGCAGCTGAAAAAACTGTTATACTTCACAAGGTCTCCAAACAGCTCAACGTTTGGCAATTCTCCGTCGTCCCTATTTGTTCCTCTCCAAACATAGCTGTCTTTGCTGATCAGACTTACCAGTCTGTTCCTCACATTGCTTGTGGTCTCTTTGCTTACTCGTCAAAACCTTTCTGAGGCTGCTCATCTGCTTAGGTTTCGAGCTCCTCCTCTGGCTTTTTTTTTCTTGTTGTTAATATTGAGTGCAGAAACTACAGGCTTCACCCATTTCTGAGTAGGTTTTACTAGCTAGTTCCCCTTAATTTGCCCTTAAGAAAAGTCCAGGACTGTAGTAATATTTGGATATGACTTTTAGTTGTTCTTAATAAACTGAAACAAGAAAATTTTAAGCCGTAGCTTAATTTGTATGATCACATCTACAACGTCCTCCCAACTTACCACTTCCACATTTGAAAAAACTTGCATTTCACATGCAGAAAGCGTCTATTAACACAGCTGCTTGGATACCTCCACTTGCACCTTCACAAACAAGTGTATGTCCAGATCTCCCTCCATTTTAACTGTGGTCATGGAATGAAGAAAATGTTTACTTTTAACTAGCCAGAAGCCTCAAAGGTACATTTATTGTGTAAATTAGGAGCTATGCTGTAAAGTCATGCAAAACATGCAATTCAGCTGTTGTTAATATAACAACAGATAATTAAAAGTGAGATAAAGGTTAAAAAAAAAAAAGCAGAGGATGAACCTTAAACTAGGAGAACGAGCCCACCAGCACAAGAGCAGCTGCCTGCATTCTCAGTGCTGAGATCGTACGGAGACGGCTGACAACACGATTTGCAAAGTGCTGAAATCACCCAGCAGCACCAGTCATAATCTTAGATTCACATTTCCTTCAGCCAAGCTTTTTCCCACTATTACTGGTGATAAAGCTGGCATATGAATTAAAGGTTTGAGAAAAGATGATGACAGTACAGAAATTAATCACGCATTAATTTAAAACTTCCAACTCTTTGCACTCTGAAGTCATCGCACTGCCACATCCCGGAGGGAAGCGACACGCTGGTCCAGCGCCACAAGGAAATACTGCCTCCTATTCCAGGTGACTGAGCCTTGAAAGCTATTAAGTGTTTTCACTGAGTTGCATCAAATCGCATTTCAGAGGCTAGTGTTTAAAATTCCAAGTATTAGAAAGCCCCATTCAAAGTATTATAAATTCAGCAGTGGCAGTGCAGCAGACAGGGATTTATCTTTCAGACTACTGCGATCGTTATTAATAATATTACCAGCCACTTTTGTTTTGCTAATTTGGTGCTTCACCTATGAATAAGTGAACTTCACGAAATAAATTATATAGAACAATATTAGTGTTGTTCTTACTGTATTAACGGGCACCCATGTATGTAATTCATCCACTGCGGTTTCTGAGCGCATACACGCTGCACGTAATGCCATTAGGCATCGATGGGCTGGCTCGCAACCAAGCTCACACTTTATGGACTCCCTTCTGGATGGCAGCACAAGTGAACTCGGGAGGAAAACCAGCGCAGGAGGACGCCTGTCCTCTGACACGGACCGAGGAATTCCAGAGGTGCCTTTTCAGTTCTTATCTCCTTCATGGATGAGTTGAATTGGGGTCGTTTTTCTTTTTTGGAATTCTCAAACAAATCAGTCAAAATGCTCATTGCTAAAATTAAAGCAGCTTAACTCGAACGCAGGACTCTGTCACACGTTGTCAAATGTGCTACAGAAAGCAAGGAGTACAGAAACAACTTCATTGCTGCTGTCCAAATGCAAGTTGGTGGTTGCATGGGAAATAGAAGTCTGAATTTAGGAGCTGACAGGCAGGTTCAGGGAAGAACGTATATTATTTTACAACCCTTCTCTCCTTCGATTCTTTGCTCATCATTTTATTGAAGAAACAGACGCTGGCTGCTTGGTACATCTGCTCCATAATTCTTTTTTCAGAATTCTGAAGTTTCCTTAAAATCCAGGTTTGTTGCCATTTTGGCATGATTTAAAGAGAGTGACTGGATCTAAATGACTCAGAAGTACCGCAAACATCTACTTATGCAAAACCTCGATTTTCTTTTCTTAAACATTGAAAAGCCCATTCCATTTATGAAAGAAACGAGGAAAACACTACATTAGGAGTTTTAAAAGGGC
This sequence comes from Anser cygnoides, assembly GCF_040182565.1. NCBI lineage: Eukaryota > Metazoa > Chordata > Aves > Anseriformes > Anatidae > Anser > Anser cygnoides. The sequence continues at coordinate 22,440,807 of NC_089880.1, read as the reverse complement.
CATTATCTACAGGAAGCTTTAGCAAAGCAGTAATAGTGTCACTCACTTCCTAGAACTCCTATCCTTCTATTAATCTTCAATATAAAATCAGAGAAAAATACATTATTAACTTCTCAGCAAGTATATTCTAAGTAACTATGTGCTTGCAACTGCATTTTCAAGTTCTTTAACTCTGGATGTCATTTAGGAATTTAAGAGAAGGAAACATTTGTTTTTGCTTTTATGGTCTTTCATTAATTATTGGTGACGAACAGCCACAACCACACATCCTAGATAATTGCTCTCTGAAAGGGCAAGATGCCCACTGCTCCAAAGGCATCTCAGCTCTTCCCACCCGCCACTGAGCGTCCAGAAAACGTTCTGCTTGCCAAACATGACACATCGAAGCCTGATTTCAAGTGCAACAGGCCAGGCTGAAAACCAGAGCAAACACTGCAACAAGCTTGCTTCTATCTCCTCCAATCTACACAGTGACAGCTTGCTAAAATATTCTTGTCCTAGTTACTTGAGGAAAGCAAATGTTTCCTGATATTTTCTACTAGTACACCTGCAAAGGATGGAAAAATGTGATACAAACAAAAAGCTGAGGCAGGCGTAACTGTCTTTATGGAGCCTCAGACCACTTCTGCAATATAGGTAAGGAAGGGACAAAAAGGAACCAATTTTCTGCTTTTAACTGTTTATGGAAAAGAGTCCACAGATCACAAAAGTATGGCTGGAAAGGGACCTCTGAAAGTCTCCAGTCCAACCTCCACTTGAAGCAGGACCCTCACCAACACCACATCAGCACTGGTACTGTCTCCTGAGGCTCAGGAAGGTCTGGGAACAGAGAACTGACAGCCTCACTGCGCAGCCTGCTCCAGTGCTGCTCCGCCCCCCAAGTGGAGGTGTTCCTAGCACCATCTGATCCTCTATCACAATTATTAAGTGAACTTCAACACAGTCTCCTCCATCTCTGCATCTCATCTCCGCTAAACTTCTTTATCTATTATGACAGCTATTGAGCAACTGGATGACTAAAGATGGCAGATACTATGACTGTATGTATGCATCAGAGCCCGTGTTTAAATAAACAAAAACATTATTTTCAAACATGGCTAATCACCACATAAAAAGATTTATTGATGGGATTCCAGGACAGGGCTGAATGCATGTTGCAGCAGCAGGGACTGGCTTCAATAAACACAGAGCTCCATTCCAACCGTATGTCTCAAAGATAAAAGAAAAATTGGAGTGTAATCAAATGCAATGGATTAAATAACAAAAGAAATTAAACAAATGGACAATGACTTTGTTTCATCATATGCACTGTGCATACACACACACACCCTGCCACAGTTCTGAGCACGTCAAGAGTTTATGAATCATAGAATAATCAAGATTGGAAGGGACTTCTGGAGGTCATCTGTTATGAACACCCATTTAAAGCAGCACCAGCTTCAAGGTTGGATCCAACTCTGAAGCTGGATCAGGTTGCCCAGGGCCTTGACAAGTCAAGCTTTGAATGTTTCCAAGGATGGACGTCCCACAGCCTCCCTGTGCTCCTGGTCCAATGTTTGACCATCTTCATGGCGAAGAAAAAAATAAATTAAAAAATTATATATTATCCGTATTCCCCGTGGTGCACCTTACACGTGTCAGCTCTCAGCTCCAAAAACCTGTCCAAAGACCCTGATTCCTCCTGTCCCACTTGCTCCTTTTGGGCAGGTGAAGACAGCAGTAAAGTTCCCATTAGCCACGTCTTCCTAAGGCTGAAGCAACGCAGCTCCCCCAGCTTCTTCTGGCACACCTTGTGCTCTGGAGCCCCCTCACCAGCTCCGTGCTCATGCACCGCGTGCCCACACACCAGTCCGTGATGCTGCAATCCTTTCCCCATTACTTCATCAAGTTGGTGTGTTCTGATACCTGCCTCAAACAGGAATGGCTATGTTTAGGAGTCAGTCTCCCTCTCCCATCTTTCAGTTTGAGGCTCTGTGTTCACAAGCTTCTACAAGCTATCTGCTGTAAGCATAAAGTATGACTATCACTAATGAAAGATGACTTCTTACAATACCTCCAAGACCATATGAACTGTGCAGGAAATCACCCTGCAAATTTATCTCCCTTACACAGAAATATTACTTGACTAGCAGCCATTGCCCTTCCAAATTAACTTCACTTACAATTATTTCAAATGTTTTCACATCTTGCAACACCAGCACAGAGAATGGCAAGCTCCTGAGTGCTGTTATTCCCATAAACCTGGTGGTTGTCATCTTCCTCGCAGACCTGCTAGAGAGCCCATCTCCAGTTAAACTTTCAGATTTCCACTATTCACTTCCCCCACCCTATCGGTTGTGAGTCAAATAGCTCTTCTGCTGTGCTTACTGGCCCTAATGAAGGGCACCATGAAATATGGGGTCTCGTTATCATTTCTGAATCATCATATGCAGGCACTCTAAAACAAAAGCAGTTCAATGCAGCTCCTGCTACACTGGATTGATACGCACACTACTAACATTAAAACACTTCCAAAGACACTTCCCACTTCTGTTTCAACACATCACCTCCATTTAAGTTCAGTTATTATGCTAGTCTGTGTACCAAATGAATCCCAGTTGCACCTTCCACTAAATAATGAAGCAACTGAGCATTTTAGAGCCGCAAACAAACAGAAAAAAATGCCATTTTTGGATTTCTAAAGCAGTCCTTTTGGCACTGCAAAAAGAGAGCTTGACATCTGAGATATAAAATGCTCAAAAGAAAGGCTGTAGCAGTTAATCAAAGGAGAATGATGACTGCAACAAACTTTATCAATCCTGACATGGCAAAATGAGAGCAGGAGACCGCTATCCTGGACTGGTGATTCCATTAACTCCTTGCATTACTATATTTCTATTTATTCTTGACTGTTCACACACTAGCAATAGTCACGAGGTAAATAACAAGAGCAGCAGAAGCACATAGAGCCTGCTGTTATCAAACCTCCGTTTTAGGGAAATCACCTTGATCCATTCCCCAGTCCACTGAGCACAACCAGGGAGGCAGGAAGAGTCAGTTCTGCTGGCAGCGGCAATCGGAGCAGTAAGACACTCTTTTTCTATAATCCCTGAATTACTTTGACTTTGTCCAATAGAAACTAAACTATTTAGACTCTGGCACCATCACAAGAACTTAGTGCCATGGGAAATATATATTCTATGTATTTTATATAAACAGATCTTTCTTCTTGATTCCCCCAGTGCCCTTTCACTTTCCGTTGTATCCAGCTCTTACAGACATTTGTAATTCCCACTCACGCACGCGTTCAAGAACCAATTCATGGACACTGAGGAGTGAACTTTCAAAAACATATTTGTTACCATCATATCTCTTGGTGTCAACAAAGCAGGTGAGAAATGAGAAGCAGTTATTGGCTTCTCACTCGTTTTGTACAAGGTACGCAACATCCTTGTTCTTGCCGTGTTGCAGTGTCAGCGTTGCTGGCCAACAGCGTTGCTAGCAGCGTCAGTATGGGGGAGTTTTTAGAGGAACATCTGGAGGAGGATACGCTGACAAAAGTGTTAACATAGCACCAACAAAACGGAACTTACCTGAATAAAAACATATGACACATGAACAAAACATCTGTTTTTTCTCCCTGCCTAGAGAGAATCTGCGTTTAATTGCCAGGGCTGTAAGCCTCTCCCTGGAGAGGCTGGCTATTACCACTTATCAGCTTGATAAACCCACTTTGATTGTACTTTGCAAGGCATAAAGGAAAAGCTTAGCACTTCACGTAGCATGGAGCACCAGGAACAATGAAACCTTTAAGGAGGTTTGTGTACAAGTCAGCAGATAATGATTAGGCTGAGTCTGGAGTCTGAGTACTGACAAGAGAAATTGTCAATGTGTAACCCTCACTGCTCTCACCACACTGATTTTCTCCTGATAGTTCTGAGATCCCCAAATGGCAACGAGAGGCAGAATTAATGAAATCAATCATTTGCTGGAAGGCTCCTCCTTGATTAGCCATCCATCAGGGCGCACAGACGTCGGTATCTGCTGCCCTCTCACAATGGCTAACTACTCACTCCTTGGAAGATGGAAGAGGCTTTGCAGAGACAGCAGAAGTGCCCATCTGCAATCTGTAGGTAATAGCCTACCTGCTGCACAACGACATATGTATCTTGCTTGTCCAGGTCCCTAAGACAACCTGTTTTTGTGGTGCAAGTAAAGGGGTTATTAAATCTTTCAGGAGGAGAGAAATGTTACCGAGAGTAGGAGAGCAGCAAAGGTTTCCGTCTCTTTGAAGTCAAACCTAGGAGCTCAGAGCTAAGAACCTGCTGGCTGCAGGGAACTGAGCAATGTGTCCAGGCTGGGCAAATCCTTTTACTCTGGTACTTAAACACCTAGGACATGACATAAAAAGGGCCTCTCTCACCTGCATCCTCCTGGAGGAAGAACAAGCAACTGTCAAGAAATACAGCCTCTCAAAAGAAAAAAAAGCACCAAACCACAGAACAAGCATAATAGCTTCACTAAAGCTGGGAGGCAGGGAAATGATGAACCCCGCACCCAGCAACACGTCTAGCCACGGCAATTCGCTCCCTGCACAGGGGAAGCTTCTACCCTGACAAGCCACCATCTAGTTCCTAAGAGCAGCCACTAGAGACAGAAAACGTACCCCGAGCACGCCGCTGAGCGCAGCAGCTAACGCCCACGAGCCGGGCAGCACGCAGGAGCGCAGCAGCAGGCTCCGCAGGGAGCAGAGGGCAGCTCGGCCCCGTGCTCCCTGCTGCATCGCTGCCAGGGCAGGAGCAGGCGGCGTGCGTGGTGCGGCAGCAGCCCCGGGCAGGCAGCACCGAGCAGTATGTTACCCGCATATACACCGAGGTGGAGAGCTCAAGGTGCAACTGCCAAAGTGCGCTAGTTATATAATGCTCTGAATTATTTCCCAGCAAGACAGTGATTATCTCTTCCTATCTCCTCAGCGTTTCTAATGGGATTCGGTGTCCCAAACAGTGAATTATATCATGTTGGACCACAAGAGTACACACTGCTTTCAGGAACACTGCTAGGAACCGTTGCAAGCATTGCTTAGTGTTGGAAACCTCATATACCCTGAGAAAGCAAATGAGCAGAATAAAAAACACCCAACAACTTCTCCAGCTACGTGGGAGGCAGCTCATGTGAACCGTGGGTGAAACTACAGGAGGGGAGACTTTCCCCAGGAGCCTAAGCAGCCAGGGAAGGCTGGGTGAGAGCTGAGGAAATGAGGTGACAGCGATCATCAAACAAAGCTTATCTCGCTTAGGAAGGAAAGGAGGAGCAGTGGCAGGAGGGAGGGGGAGAACATGAAAACAGCCTTCCAGGATCTGGAAAGAAATGACAAGACAAAAAAGAACATGATTTTCTTCACGCCATGTAAATGCACGAGAATTTATAGCCCTGAAACACCTGAAAGGGAGTTTAAGGTTCAGATATTTGGAGTAAACTTCTATGCCACACTGCCATGGTATAAATGCACTGACAGTTAAAGACTGAAATAGCTTGCTGAGGACAGGGTGGGCTCTTCTCTCTCCAGAAGCTTTTAAGAACCTGCTAGGCAAACATATGTTGTGAACAGCTTAGAGCAATCCTGTCTGGATTGAGACAGGAGGGACAAAATTCCCTTCGGCCATTGTTTTCTACAGTTCTGTGATAGATTAATTACTGATTTGCTGCTCAGCATTAGCAATCAACCACACGAGAAGGGAAAACCACTTAAGAACTCATGTATAAATACAGACTGGATGTCTTCCATCTCTTCTCTTTCATTAAAGTGCAAGCAGTCTACTCTTACTTAAAATTTTGCAGAGAAGTTTAATGACAGGCACAGCTGGGCTGCGACGCATCTGTGCAGGAGGATGGCTAAGCACGAGCAAAGCCAGGCTCTTGCAGGTACGACGCTGCCAGCTACTCCATGCCCCCTTGCTCTAAAGGGATGGAAATATTTGCAGGTGATGGTGTCCTCGTGTCGTGAAGTGTTCTCTGAATGGGCGCGTGCTCTGCCTGCCCCCGAAGACCACACAGCACACCACCCTGGTCCCAGGAGCCCCGCAAGGTGACCACACTCGGCGGTGCCACTTGCAGAGGGCAGTGCCGCACGTCCGCATGCAGCCTGCCGCTGCCACAGGTGCCCTGCTGTGTATTTAAAGCAGTCTGCAGCCAAAACAGCCTCAGATTTATACTAGATTATAGGAGCATCTTATGAATTCATAACACTGTATCAGACTACTAAATCTGTGAACTGTGCAGGTAAAACTCCTGAGCAGCATAAGAGATTATGGGGCTAGAGGGAAGAAATTTCTAATGCAGGGAATCATTAAGGCTTCCCTGCATTTTAAACATAAGCATTTAAAACTGTAATGCTTTGGACTACTCATTTACTGAGGATCTTAGAGTATTTATCAATTTTAGCTCAAAAACAGCCATTGCTTAACCCTTTTAGGTCTAGTGACTGGATTTTCCACAAACTTACCACCACTGCTGTTTTTCAATACTCATGTGTTCGACAGAGGAGCTACTGAAAAGGAAAAAAGCTCCTGCTTTCAAGACATTTAGAATCAAATTTTGGCACAGACAGACTTTAAGTACACGTTACACATTTGAAAGAGATTCAGAGCACTGCAGGTCTCTGAAGATTTTCTTTGTTTGGCTGGTTGGTTTGTTGGTTAAACAGTACCTGGACTATTCTTCAAAACAATCATGGAAAACTGCTTGAAACAAATGCATTTCTGAAAGGCAGCTTGTTTAACTAATCTCTGCTTTAAATTAGATGGCAGTTTAAAAAAAAAAAAAAGAACATAAAAACAGAAAAGCTTGACTCTCCGAGCAATTCCTTCTGTTTGAGCTTCAGCAGTATTATTTCCTACCCAGTCGAGGTGGCATGCTACACAAAACCCTACTGGCCTCCAACACCGCTGCCTGACACGGCACTTGTGACACCATGGAAAACTGCTGCAGAGAAAAAAAAAAAAAGCACTTTAAGTCTTCTTGACCATAACAGTGGTCATCAGCACGTGAAGAACACTGTCTATAGGAACGAATGCTGCCCACACGCTACGTTGCTTGTTTTGAGGCATAATGTCAGCGGCTGCATCAATTTGGGTTTGCCCCACACTCAGGCACATTGACCTGGGTGAATCAAGGGCAGCGAGCAGCAAAGGCTTGCTCACCTGCCAGAAACGACAGACCCTGCAGGTGCCCAGGACCCCTTCCCACAGCCCTCACCACTCTGAGTCTGCCACAAAAGGTGCAGCAGCATCTGCTCTCTGTGCTTTTGTGAGAATAGCCATTTTATCCGAGCAGTATTTTGATGGGGCTAACTCAGGTCCTATTCCCTCCTCAGTGAAGCTCCCTGTATGAGCTGGATCTATTTAAATTTTAGCACAGCAAAAGGACCAACACCGTAGTGCCCCAGAGTTCTGACCTGAGACTAGTGCTTATTATTCAATCAGGAAAAGAGGGTGAACACTAGGATAGTCAGCTCTGTGAGATGGAACTAAATCAGAATTATAACAAAATAAGGGTGGTTTTTTTTTTTTTCTGTGTAAGAATCCATGGTAACAAACCTGCATAAAATGGTAAGCGAAGGCAGATGAAAAGTCAGCAGTGTCTAATTTAAGGTAATGCATTTTGGAGGGAATAATTTGAGCCAATCATACATTTTTCTGGATTCCAAATTAACTGTAACCACTCGGGAAGGCACTGGACATAACTACCTAAGTAGATGTTTTCAGTGAGCTGCTCGGTGCAGGCAGAGTCATAAAAGGAACCTAAACATTAGGAAGTGCAGAGAAGAGGACATGGAACAATAGAAGAATACACTGTTAAAATAAGGCAAGAGAATTTATAAGGCAAAGTAATGTAATGCCTGCAACAACCATGACTTGGCCCTTGTACCAAGGGGTTCTCAAAACTCCAGAGAACCGTCTACAAGAAGAATTTGAGCTGGGTGCTCCTGTTCCACACTTGCAAGAGAAGCAGAAGTTCATCTGAATGTAAAGGTGATAAATGCACACCAGCAAGTCTTTTGTTTTAATAGCCATACAACAGATAATTAACCTCTCGTCAGTGAAGTGCCCCAGAGCAGCAGTGGCAGCGCTGTGCTTGGAGAATCCCCTCGCAGGACAACAGCTTAGGGCAGAAGTGGCATTAATCAATGACCTCACTGTACTCTATACCATAATAGATGCATATTAATATTCATAGGTTTTTAGGACTGAATGGTCCACTCTATCATCCAGCACGACCTCCTTTCTAACACGGGGAGTTTTAGCCAGCTCCTCCAGCCTCTGGTCTTTGCTAGGCTTTTCTCTGCTGGGTTAAAAAGGCTCCTTTATGTGAACCAGCTCTCCACTGCAACACAGACTGTGAGGAGGGTGCAATGCAAATTTTGGCTCAGCGAGATCTGGTGATAAAGTACTGAGCTGAGATCTCAGCATCAGGAATGAAATAAACTCTCCAGTTGCGTTAAATAATCCACAAGGCAGGAAATGGAAAAAGCTTTCAGAGCACCAGCAGCAGGTCAGGAAATCAAATTCCCGGTCCCTCTCCAGACCCCTTCTTTCAGGCTGTCATTGTACTTTTATGAGGCCACCCACAAATGAAGTGTGGGGCCTTCCATAACGCAAGTCAGCAACATTTTTATGGTACAGATGATGGAATCACACTACAAAGCAGAAACTGGCGTTTCTGAGGTCAAAGAGAGGCTGCGGGGAGAACCGGGGCCGCTCCTGCGGTGTAACCACCTCCACCCCGCGCGTCGGGCCCCACGCAGCATGCCCTAATTATAATTACACATTTCCCAAGTCTGCTCCCCGTGTGCAACACCACTGCCTTCCCTAACACCACTGCCTTCCCTAACACCACTGCCTTCCCTAACACCACTCTCCCATAGCTACTGCTTCTGGACCGGCAGAGCGTTCAAGCTGTGATACGTTTTGTTGTGGTGGCTGCTTTTATTTATTTATTTTTAATAATCCAATTCTGGACAAAAAAGTTGAAGCAAAGACCTTTTAAAAAATAAAATAAATGTTCTCACCTCTGACAAAGAGGAAAAGGAGGATTTCTATTCCTAATTTTAACGCCGATCATCTTTTGGGAGACCCCTTCCTGGAAATGGTTAATTCTCACGCATTGCATAGCTTGAGTAAAGCTCAAGGCAAGCATCGCCATCCAACCAAGAGGGATTCTTTCTTAAAACAAGAACCTAAAACTTATTTTATTTTTAAGAAGTATCTAGTTTCCAACCATTTCACTCATTATGGGGTTTTACAGAAGTGAAAAGCAACAATTCCTATCTGATGTGCTTTCCTTCAGACTGATACCCCTTCAGCAGAAGCTGTTCAAAACCCAAAGTCCATTTCCCTGTTTATGAGCTAAGTGGCAGCTCAAGAAGCTCCAGCAGAGCCGGGGAGGCCAGCGGCAGGCCCTCCTGCATCCCACCCCAGAGCTGCGGAGAGCCTGTGCCCAGCGGCAGTGCGAATCCCACCCTTGGCAGCCCAGCACTTCCACACCTCCAGCCAGGAACAAAAGCAGCCACACATCCAGTTAGGGCCAGGGCAGCAGAAACTGCACCCTCAGGTGCACCAGTGAGGGAGTCCTGCTGGGCTCAGATGGGACACAAGCCCCGTAGAAACTCTCAGTGACCATGACGTACGACCAAGTTACTGCACCACTGCACTTGCTTCCCTGAACAACAGCCTTGCCATTGACAAGACTGAGTTTCAACAAGCACAGGCACAATTTGGTTCAGAGCAGCCTGGAGCGGATCACACCCCATCTCACCAGCGCACGGAGCTCTGCTCATCAGGGTCCAGGGCACAGGGAGAGCCCCCTCCTCTTCACCCTGCTGCTGCTCCAGTGCTGAACTTTCCAGCCTATTAAACAATGTTGTAAGGAAAAGGGCTGCAGCACACGCTGCCAGCTCAGGAATACATTATCAGCTCTGGAGTCTATCGTAACAAGCAACAACCACCTGCCCCAGAATTACTGATGCCCAGAAGCGCAGCTCAAGTTAAAGGGCAGCCGCTTAGGTCAGAAGTTGGTGACGCGGAGGTGACCTGTCGTGACACTGGCGCGGAGGGAAAAAGGAGCAAACAGCAGCAACACCAAACAGTAAGGTCCTGTAGGAGCTGCAGGCTGGACTAACTGGAGGATTTAAATAAATACATGTAGGCTATGTGCATAAGGAAGGGGGACTTGTACCCTACATGGAGAGATGTAGGGTATGAAATGTGTGTCCCCGTTCAGGAGATCTCCGCTGGGCTTGCTGGCTTTCCTCCTGCTGCTGTTGTGCAGTGAAGGAGTTTATCAGTATGAGAAAGAAAAGCTTTGGTACTGGAGGCAGCACGAGCAGAACCCCTTGACGGCATTAGGAAGTCTAAAAATCTTATACTTTTGTGAGCCAGGGTCTTCTGATACCTTTTCCTTTCACTTTGTTACATTTATCATAGTTAAAAATAATAAAAATAAGAATTGATGTTTAATCTCTGCATCTTCACTTCTCTGTTTCGGCTCCACGCAGCCCCTCGCAAGGCTACAGGAACTAACAACAGGCTCCTTGACAGACCCCGAGTGGTTTCTTCAGCGCTGGCAGCAGTGAGCACGGACAGGAAGGACATCGCTGCTCCGACAGAGCCAGCACGAGCCTGGGACACCTCGGCTGGAGCCTGGCACTGCTCCTTCCTCCCTCCTGAGAAAGCACCAGGGCTGTCGGAGGGCAGCGAGTCACCTCAGCTTCCTGAGCCGTTACGTCAGCCAGCAGGAAAGCTGGCAGCGCTTTAGAGGGAAAACCCAGCAGGCAGAGCCTGTTCAATAACACTCCTAACGCCAACATCCACAGAGCATTTCACCTCTGCACGGACTACCAGGGTATTACTGAGCTCGGCGAGCCCTCTCCCACCTTGAATAAGTCCGCAGTAACCGAGGGCTCTGTTCAGAGGGGCCGAACACACAAAGCAGACACTTCACCCCTCGTGTATGCCAGGGGAAGGGGCAGGCGGCAGCACTGCCCTGCCAGGAGACTGTTTGCTGGTTCGAAGGGGCAACAGATGTGTCTTGGTTTACAGAGAAGTAGTAGTTAGCAGGCAGCGTATTCAATGAGACTTTCCAATAAAAACCCTTCATCTCCAGCAGTACAAACACTGATTTCGCAACTTTGGACCCTGGTAGCCCAATGTGTTTTTGTGTGGTTTTTTTTTGAAACAACACAAGTTTCAAGCTGTACAAAACCCTAGACTGCACCTGATCATACGTGCTGGATGTACTTTAAAAGTATAATTCTGCCATATCGATTGTTTTTGCAACCACTGAATTTGTTTCGGGCTGAGACACAAGGTGCGCAGTTCACAGACAGGTCACCGACACGCTGAACCCCCCGATTTGCGTAGGGCTGCAAGGGCAGAGCTTCCCTTTCCCACCTCGGCTGCTCCCCACACACAGGCACGCCGTACAGCTGAGCTCCATCACATGCCACCACCGGCCTCGTCCCACTCCTGCGCTCTGCAGCATCGTCGTGGCCGTGCCCCACAAAGCCAGCAGCCCACATCAGAGCTCTCAAGGTCAGAGAAGTCACAGCGACGGGGTTGAAGAAGCAGTGGTAGAAAATTTAAAGAACACGGACCAGAGACAATTCCTCTGGAAATGGCAGAATTTAAGGCCTACCATCCAAACTTGACTCCTTTCAGCTGACTTATCCTCACGTACGCACTTGCTGCACAAAGCTGCAGCAGAGCTGCCAGAAGAAGCTGGTGCCGGAGTCCTGCACAGGACCGGGGATCCCAGGGAGACGCAGCTGCAGCTTCGCAGTGACCTCTGCCACGTCCCCGAGCACAGCCCCCCCCAAACCACAAAGACCGGCAAAGCTGACACCCTGGGGCTCAGAATGGAATGAGATATTTAGCAAGACTATGCTATCTGCTAATCTGGTTAGCCCCAGAGACTGGAGATAAACATAACAAAGAACAGCCGGACACCAGCTGTAAAACCCATCCAGTCAAGTAAATAACACAGCTGCCCAGAAAAGCTCAGCATCTGGGACCTGTCGCATGCAATGCTTTTAGGGAAATGACAGACTCGCTGCTCTCACGTTAGACATGGGAAAATGTGTTAATCTGTTTACCTTAAATGGATTTAACCTCGATCTGAACGAGAGAGGATCGACAGCAATGCACAGCCAAGACACCCCGGCAGCGAACAGGAGACGCCAATCCTCCACGCCATTTACACAGGCTCGAAGGATCGGGCACAACACAGGGCAAACAAGAAACGTTAAGAGATTAAATAAACACGTTTATAATTGGGCGTAATGTTGATCGCCTTCTGCCCCTGAAATGATAGCTCCCACATCGAATGGTGGCAGCTGCCGGAGCTCGGTGCTGACGTCCCCGCAGCCTCCACTCCCAGCCCCTTGTCAGCGCAGGGGACACACGCCGGGCTGAGGGTTTGGGCTGGGGGGTGGACGTGGGGAAGAGGGATTTAAACAGAAATAATTAAAGATAATATCAGAATTTGCAGAAAAACCACTGTGCTCTGCTCACAGGGAGCAGGCTGATGAAATGAGAGAGACAAAAGCCACCCGTGCCACTCGCCAAGCACTGGCAGCTACTTCTGCAAGCGTGGTACGGAAGGCAAGGGCATTATTTCACGTGTCCACTTCCACACACAGGAAAAACAAGAGAAACTTGCTCGGGACTGCATACATCACTGCCTGTCAATGACAGAAACCAAACTGATCAGTCAGGAGGACACAAGTGGCACCCCTTCAGGAGTCCCTGCAGACCAACAGACTTTACGAATACAGAGAAGCAGGTCTAGAGCTCTCCAGCTACTCTGTGGTGACGCGCTGCCCTCCCTTCCTAATTAGCAAACACTCTGCAGCATAAAAACAGCAACCTCAACCTTTTCCACTGCTCTCATGTTTGAGCTTTTGACTATCATGTCAAATATTGCCCCCCCCCCCCCAATTCCCACCAAGACTCTCCAAGGTTAACCTTCAACTGCACTAAGAGAATCAGCTCAACTCCCTCTGCTCACCAAGGAGGAGAGAAACCCTAATTTCAGGCACACCCAAAAGACAGCAAAAACGAACCAGGGCCAGGTGACTCCCCCCATCGTCATAGAGGAGGTGACCCCAAACACATCTCCAACAGCCCCACGGGTGCAGGATGACCAAACACTAGATGCCCAAGGGGGCACCAGCAGCTCAACGCTCAGCCCATTTCTTGCCTTCTTTGAGTGGGGGACAGGAAACAACTGTGTTCGAGGCTGTCTTAGGATATCACAACTGTGTTGGTTGGAGACTAGCTCTGCTAAGTGGTCATCATGTGAATAAAGTCCAAGGAGGATCTCTGGGGTCTAGTGGAGCTCTGAACGACAGAGACACCAAAGGGAGAAGATAAAACAGTTCCTAAAGAAATTGTTTAAAATATGCATTTTCTATTTTTATGGGAAACATGACTAGTTACTAGTATTCAAATGCAATTATGTAGAGGCTGATCTATAAATAATGCAAAGCCCAGAAAGGGGAGATCAATACTCATTTACAGCATACTGCATGTACTGAATAATGTTATGCACCAGCTTTTGCCATCCCCATAAAAAGGAAATATAATCCAAAAGCTGAGAAAGAGAACAATCCTCCCCAACCTCCATTCCCTAAAGGAAAAAAAAAAAAGTAATCTAAACCATGGTCAAATTTAAGGTAGTTCTACTTTGTACTTCTTTTATGGATCGAAAGCTTTATTTCTGCATTTCCAATTCACCTGCTATTCTCAACTTCCAGAACCTGCAAACAAGGTGTTAGGGGAACACATCACCCCTCACCCCGCTCCAATACAAGCTGCAAAGTGCTCCGAGTAGATGCCATACAGTCTCGCGGCATCAAGAAAATTGTTTCCCAAATTTCTTACATCAAATGTCTTAGTCCACTCCACAAAGGATTGAATAATTTAAGTTGCAAGGGACATGTGCAGGTCATCTACTCCAACCTCCAGCTCAGTGAAACACTGAAATTAGAGCAGTTAGCTCATGACCCTGTCCTGCTGAGCTTTGAATACCTCCACAAAGAAGATTCCCAGACCTCTCTTTTCCCCTGTTCCAGCTCGGCACCACACTCACAAAAAATTTCCCCATAAACCAATCATAAATCCTGTGGTTGCAACCCGTGACTTTTGACTCTTGTTTTTCAGTGTGCACTTCCAGGAGGAGAAGCCTAGCAGTTTCCCCCAAAAGACTTTTACTTCTTGATTGCAACCACTGAATTCTAAAACAGTTCTTTGATTTAATTTTTTTTAAATTTATTCATCTAATATCCTTACAGCAACAATACCTTCCCACACATCCTCTCTGTACAATCAGATTTATGCCATTTACATTGAAAACTAAGGTCTTTTTTCCCTACTTATAGCTCAGTTAGCTTTGTTATAATGCAGTTTGTAAAATTACATTTAATGGAGACGGGAGCAGGGATTTTGTTTATTTCTGAACTGTGATGGCTAATGGATGGGGTGGGAATAATGACAGGATATATATTATGCTATGGTCGAACAATACAAGGAGAAAATGCATGACCTGATCATTTTTATCCTTCATTAAATGGTCTATTGAGCGGGTTTTTCTCCTTATGAGCCTTTAAAAGAGAAAAAGCAGAGTAGAAAGTAACGTATTACTTCAAATTGCAAGATTAGTCTTAATTAAATCAAAAATTACTCAACTGTTTCTTAATTTCATTAGCAATAGCTGAAAATGTATGAAAAAATAGTAAATGAGCATAAGGAGACCAACTATTACTAGCCATGGTCGCTACCTTTGTCTACAAACATTTAGGCATCTTAACTCCCATGCCCGGAAGGATCCGTAAGGTCTGTGCCACGCTGAGCATGCATGCCAGGTCCTTCCTCCTCCCTGCGAGCCAAAGGAGTGGTAAGCAGGACCCAAACCTCCCCGCTCACCTAACTGGAGCGGTGTCACCAGAGCTCCACCACAGGCTCATCTTGGCTTCCAGCAACAAAATGGATCTGTACAATGGATCTGACTGGCTTCAAGGAAGAAAACAGACGGGCTAGCAATGGTTTCACTTGTCTTTGAGACATGGATAACGTGCCGTGGGCACATGCCTGGAGCCCTGCCCAGGGAAAGGGCAAAGAGGGAAGAGTCCCCAATGGGACATGGCCAAGGGCACTGCCCCAGTGCAGCCCCCGCAAAGGGAATCCCACTAAAGCTGGAGCAGCTCCCAAGGCTGATGAGTTGAACAAAGCTCTTCTGCCAGGAAATTCACCAAAGCGTAAAAAATTCACAGGAAACGAACAGGTTTGAAGTTCAGGTTGAGAGCCAATGTACACCACATGCAAACTGTCCCCGACATAAAGCAACACATGACCCAACTAGGGAGACAGGGAAGGAATGGCAAGGCAACGGGACTAGGCCCCGGCCTGATGCTTGGAGATTTTGATTTCCTGCAAGGCAAATGACTGATATTGGCTAACATTACCTGATAACGGGCTGGCTATTCTTGGAGGTTTCAAGAGAACTTTGATCCAGATCACACGTCCAATTAACAGAGACAATAAATTACTCTTACTTTCCATGACACAACGCACAGAAATACAACTCAGAGGAACATCTGAGACAGTTCTCCTTAATAAGCAGGAGTGCTAAAGCATTTGCAATATGTCAAAAAATACGCAAGCTCACATGCAACACAACTACAAAGGGGCCAAAATGAGTATCACTGACAGACCACGCAGTTGGCTTCTCAGAAACCACCAGATCTTTCCTAGGAAGCTCCCCTATACTTAAGTTTCTCCTATTTCTGCCAAGTATGTGTGTTTGGTTTTTTTTTTTAATGGCAACTGAAAAAAAAATCCTGGCGTTTGATTTCAAAAGTCCATATACTTAAAGTTTTCCCAAGAAAGTGCTTACATAAAAGTCCTTTTCTGTGGTTTAAGCAAGAGCACCGCTAGTCAAAGGAAACCCACGGAGCTGGCTGATGGGCAAAGCACCAGCACTTTGAAGCCCTGCGGAGGTCACATCGTGGCAGGGAAATCTTGCTCCAGAGCTTTGATGTAGAGCAGCGCACAGAAATATCTTCGCTATTCCACTGAAGTGCACTGCTGCTGAAACCTCTCTTTCTTATACAGTGTTAAATAAGCTGTTATTGTGCTTTAATATTAAAAAAGGGAAGATTGGTTTCTCTGTCAGCATTTCCGATGGACGTGCAACGGGCAAAACAAAGTCCTATGAGGGACTAAATTGAGTTCGCATTCATTAGCACATCGGTGAATTCCTAACAGAAAAAATCAGTCAGACCCAGCATATATTCAGCTTGAACTCAGGCCTGTCACAGCACCAGCACAAAGCTGGGGTAAGAAGCCCAGCATTCAGAGATCAGGTAATGAGGCGCAGGTTCAGAAGCTCACCTTTCAACTCCACCTCCTTTTGCTTTCAACTTTGAAAGGCTCTCCCTTTAAAATGTAAATGATGTAATTTATACCTGCAGAAACACACACTGGAATGTTCTTCTACGTGTTTCTCTAGTCAAGGTTAAATATTGGAGAGAAAGTCCTGGTTTGATTTTAAAATGCTGCGGAGATCCCATAAAACACTTTGTGAAGAAAACCACCGCAGTGGTTTGAATATTCTGAAAGCTGAGAGTCAAGAAGGAAGAACATCTGCACGCATTTTTATGGTCCACTCAAACCTTAAGTGCTTTTAAACACACAGTAGCTCTGACACTGCTTTAGATTTAAAAGATGCAAGCCTATTTATAAACAGCCCGCATCACGGCCTTCCCAAGCTAGCTAAAATTCCCTCCTCCTATATTTACACCTCATTCAGCTCCAGCAAGGAGCCCTTCAATTCCCCAGTCTCCTCCACCCTCCCATCAGACCAAGAGCACTCACAGGACTAAACCCCGACCAAAACCTGGAATAACTCTTTGAGGCAAGTGAATTTCCTCTACCCCCAGCTGGCTGCCAGCACAGAATCCTCAAACACCACTTGCCCAAACCGGGCGGACTTCCCCCCCTTAAATCCTTCCGGCCCATTCATGATTTTGTTCCTTTTCACTGAATTTGTAGAGCTGTAAACGCACTCCTATAATGCGAAGCCTGAACCAAGAACATGAGAATTTTCTTTTTTTTTTTTTTTTTTAAAAAAAAAAAAGGAAGAAAAATGGAGGAGGCTGCTGGCAGCGCGCGGCCAGCACCAGCTGCCCATCAGCATTCAGGGCGCGCAGCTGCTCGCAGGGAAAGGAAAGCAGCTCTCGGTGGTATCCCTGGAATTTGGCTTGGCGGGGGAAAAAACAGCCTCTGCTGCTTTTTCTGAAATTTCACGTAACCGCCGTACAATGTCTGTGTAGTTCTGCCCAAATTCTTAAACGTATTTTGAACACTTCGCAGAAACGGTTAAAGCTCGGTGTTTATTTTATAGGAGTGCCCTTGTTTGCACTGCTCCTTTTGTTGCCATCTGTCAGGCTTCCTCATTGAAGCTTCTTACAGAGAAAACATCAGTAATGGCAAAACAGCAGGAATTTAGGCAGACAGCCACTCCTTCCTTCTGCCCTTAAAAGGCTCCTCTGCATAATTTTCATAGGGATCACTTTTTGCTCTAACACACAGACACTGAGCACAGTATCAGTCGCATCCAGATGGTGCCAGTACTTCAATACTTCATTTTATGTTTTTTCTCTAACCAGTGCAAGGCCTCTTAATTTTCCCACTTCCTTCTAATCATCCACCAGATACCCCACAGCCCAGGCACGGGCGTGTGGCGCAGCACGGGGAGCCCAGCCACTAAAGCAGAACACCCCGAATCACGAGGGATTGTGACGAGCACCCCGTCCCCGTGTGTGAGCACTGATAGTAACAAATCCCAAACTCCCCTGGCTGCTCATACATGTAGCCCTGGAGAAAATATGGGAATTAGTACCAGGTGTTATCTCAGATTCTCCTCTGATTTGTTTTTTAGGAAGGGCCCCCGGCCTCCCCCTGACTGTTTTTAACACCGTTCCTGGAGACCACCCCATCTGCAGTTTCAGCAGAGTCCACCACAGCTCTCCCGGGGCTTATTATTATTATTTTTAGGGTGGAAGCGCTTTATGAGTAGGACTGCCTCTGTTACATGTTTTGTGAAGTGCTAAGCACTTCACTTGAGCTATGAATCATCAACAGTGACAGCAGCAGAAACATCTTGTCATAAGCAATGAAGAAACTTCAAATTAAGTATCCCACCAAATAATTTACTGAGATTGCCAATCCACAGTCAAGAGGACTTGCTTATAAAATCATTTATAATTTAGAAAGGATTGCAGGGACAAAATATAACTCCCCGAAGAACTTCCAA
The DNA here is from genome assembly GCF_040182565.1 of Anser cygnoides. NCBI lineage: Eukaryota > Metazoa > Chordata > Aves > Anseriformes > Anatidae > Anser > Anser cygnoides. Next base: position 22,422,459 of record NC_089880.1, on the reverse strand, counting down.
AATGTTAAATCACAAGCAGCAAAGCGGGAGGAGGGAGGTGGAGATGAGAGACCAGCACATCTGCAGCACCTCTTGCATCTTAAAAATGCAAACATTTCTCACATACCTGTAAGGCGATCCACCTGCAAACATTTTGAGAAAAGGTATTTAAATTCCCCCAGGCAGAAGCACCTTTTCCTTCCTATTCTCCATTTCTGCAGCTTAAAAACTTTGTGCTCACAGCCCGGTCTCAATTTTTTATCAAGTGAGCCTCAGAACAGAAAGCAGTTCTTCACTGCTCTTCCTAGGGACGTGTCACACCTGCCTCACCATGAACATTCACAACATGGCACACACCAGAAACGATCTGAAACTTTTCACTGCCTGAAAAGTTACCTGGCTTTGTCCCAGCAGGAAATGCTCTCAGAGCATAACTGGAGCGGCACCATCTTCTGTGTTCGGGGTGCGTTTTATCTCTTTCCTTTAAAAAGCTACTCCCTCTATAGATGTTCGAAATGAGGAGCATCTCCAGGGCTTCTGCAACTCAAACCTCTGGGACACCAAGAAGTGCTGTAACCATGAGACTTGTCCGTCTCGCAGTCTGGTGTCCCTTCCATTGCACTCCCTTGGTTCAGCAGAAGGGGCAGCTCACCCTATCGCTTTCCCGCACTGCGCACAGACCACTGGCTCCCAGAGCCCTTGCGGCTCATGTGCTGAACCCAACAGGTATTACACACAAAGAGGAGCTATCGCATACTTTCTACGCTCACGGTATCTCACTGCCTCTAGGTATAACCCCAAATCAGAAGTCAATCTGCTGTTTCAGCCCCAACGGAAGAATTCTCTGGTTTCCGAGCCCTATCACACCTGCTTCCAACCCCTCCCCGGTGAAGGGATCTCAGTGCTGCTGGGTCTGGCCTCATCTCCTAGGGAAAAAAATCCCACCCATGTGCAATGCTGGAATTTGAGTCCTTGTAAAAATGTTGTATCTTGGGAGAAATTACTCACTATCCTAAAGAAGCAATTTCCTTTTCCCGCAGCACGTCCTGGTGCAGCAGGCGCTAAGAGGCAGCAGAATAAATGACTGGAGGCATGTTTGTGTGCGTGCGGACTGACCTTCCAGTACACAGCCTAATGAAGATCAGAAATCATCAAGTCCCTGCTACAAATAACTTAAAACCTGGCATGTACGCTTAGTAAAATGTTCGAGTGACTTCAAAGACCTCTATCAATACAGAAAAAAGCCACATTAAAATTCTGAGCCATCGAATCTGTTAAGTGTTTCCAAACACAGAGGACGGAGCGTCAGGGTTTGCCGAGCTGCCCTCGCCGTGCTGGTCTGGGGAGAAGCGAGCCTGCTCGGCCAGCCCCCACCAGTCCCTTCCATCAGCTCAGCCATTTATAAAACACTCGGGAAATCCACACTTTATTGTTTTCAGTGCTCATCAAAACACCGTGCGTATTAGCCTGGTGAAGACCAAGCCCTTTACCTACCCATAGGGGCACACGCACCCAACCGACGGGACCACACGCCTCCCCAGCACGGGCCACCACCTGCCCAGGGCTCGCTCAGCCCCGGGACGGGCCCAGCCCCAGGACGGACCCCAGCGCGGTGTGACACGCCGGCGTGGTGTGACAGGGGCCATCCTGGATGACAAAGCTGCGCGGAGGGGAGCGGTGAGCACACATGCGGGCTGCTAAATGGGATTCATTAATCAGACTCCAACTGCTTCACTTCACTAGATGGGAACTCTTTATAGACACTGCCTCATTTATTTATTTTTTAAATGCCTAGATTAGTTTAGTGTGAAGCTGTTGAGAGATATAATTTGTCTGAGGAGATGATCTATAGATCATTGAACGAGCGCTAATCAGGCTCTCGCAGCCCACGGAAGAAACCCCCTGCACGCTCCCCGTGCCGCGGTGCAGGGACGAGCAAACCTTTCCCCCCGAAGCCCCCAGCAGCACCGCACTGAGAACACGGCTACGGGATGTACCACAGCCCCTTTCACCAAAGGGCAGGCCCTTCAGCCCAGGGGAAGTCATCAGGGCATAACGAACCTTGCACCTGGCCCGCGCTTTTCTGCCCACATCTGTCAACATAGGCATGTTTAAAAAATAAACGATCAGGGAAATCGCCTTCATTCAGATCACTTACTAGGATATCTTTTTCTTCGTTAAAACAGATTTTTTCCTTTGGTTGTATCTACTGCTATTCTGGGACTTCGTATTGTTTTTCCACTATGCTGCAGAAAATGTTTAGCAGCTAATTGCACAGTCGAGTCCTTTCACATAATTTTCACTTTGACAAGAGTAATTAAAAAAGCTAAACGGCTCGGGAACCAATTGATTAGGTCTGCAAGCTCTGTTTGGGCGATACTGCGATGCACGTGTACAGAACAGCCAACTCTCACAAAAATCCAGTTAGCAACACGCTCCTGAATGTTTATGACTTAGTATCGGATTCCTGTAAGATCTCTTTTTTGCTCAACTCCTATCGTGTTATCGTTTCGTTTGTATACGTACTCTGCATATACACATATCACTTGTACGTAGGCTGTGCGTGCACCGTGGCTTGCAAGAATCAAGAAAATTAACCCTACAGGACAAGCAAGAGAATGGTTTCCTTTCATCTCCCATTTTCTCAGTCTCCAAACAGTCTCAGTTTGCAAATAGACTCCAACAACTCCCATCACAGGAATGCAACCACACAAGGCTACTTTGTCACTGCTTTGAAAGACTATGAATAATGACAACTTTTGAACTTTTGCCAGTTTGTACACTTGCACCACAGAAAAGACATTTCAAAGAGCAACCCAGCCTGTAGAGATGCTCTCTGTGATACGGCGCTGAACCACCCTTTGCTTGCCTTAAAATTGCTCCCAGTCCTCTGTAAGTTTTAATATTAAAAGTCCTATTTTCAGCCACACAATTGAAGTTACAAGGTAAAGGGCTCCAAAAGTAAAACTGGTGTACCAAAATGACAAATTCATGAATAGTAATGAAATGGAAAGTCTTGGAAGCCTGATGTCACACATAAATTCAGAGGTGCTCCCTGTACATATTTTTTTCAATAAATTTAAAGATTCTACTACAGCAAGAGAAGTTGAAAGGTTTTACTTTAAGCCACTTTCTTCTCAATAACTTTTTTTGGGAAGTGGCAGGGGGACCAGCAGTATTGAGTACATATTTGAAAAACCGTCATGAAATGTCCAAGGGTTAGAGCTGACAGGAACCTGGTTCAAATATAAACAGAAAACTCCCTCCGCGCATGAAAGAGCCACCAGACCCCTTCTAGTGCCACCTGATGAGCCAGAAGGTGCTGGTGCTTTCCAAAGTCAACAGCTCCAGCCTCCATAGGAATATGGGCTATTAGGCAGAGATTAGGGACTGGTTCAAGGCAGAAACCCCCAATACTAATGCATAAACCTTTGAATAAATCCCCAGCACCACCTGTAAGAGGGCTGGGCACATGCGTAACTGTTAGCATGTCGTTTCAGGCAGAGGAAATCCAGCACCAGCAGCCCTGATGCTGGGGTCCTGTGCTCTGCAGCAGCACCACCCCTCCCCGCTGCTGCAGGCAGACGGCTGCCCAGGGACCTGCAGCTGGTGTGCGTGGCACAGAAAGCCAAAGGCTGCCCTCACCTCGCTGCCGCGCAAGGTAAACGGCAAATCTCCCGAGGAAGGCTGCAGATGTAAAGAGAACTGTACGCACGTGGATATGCTGAAAGGAGCAATAGGAAGGTTTCACACATTCACAAATGTGATAATTTAAATGACAAATGTAACAAATTAAATCCAGCTTGTTAGCTAACAGAATATTTAATTACGGGCGATGAATTATCACTTGAAGATTTGGGAATTTAACTGATTATTTTCAGAAAGCACGAAACGCTCCTGAGCACAATCTTCTAACGGCTCAGCACTGTCCCCCTGCCTCTCCTTCCACCTTACCTTGTTTATAGCTCCATTCAGTAATAGTTTTTACTTGTTTCCTTGATGTCTTAATTTCCTGCAATAATACATCTGCCATGAATAATTAAGCAACGCATTTGCTGCTCGCTGAAAGCTGAACAAGTGCTATAAATCAGTTCTGGGACCCTCTGCCAGCTCAGACACAATCGGCGATCTGCTAACGTTGGTGTTCCTTTCCGCAGGTGAGAACAGCGCAGAGGCACCCGAGGAGCCGCTCGGCAGCGCCTGGAGAGTGTTTGTCTGCGGCTTCTCTTGAGCAGCAGGATGCCAAAGCCCGTTCTAGCTCTTTCCTTGCGAGGGACAGAAAACTTAAACATACTCCGTGCTTCGCATTTATTCATTATTTCTTGTGTTCTCGCTTTCATGGTCATTTCCCCTGATTTCCCTGCTCCGTGGGTAGGAGGAGGAGAGCAGAAGAAGGAGATTGCCTGAGTGAGCATCATTTCCTTCTCAGCACCAACGTGATGGGCTTTGCGCTCCTTGCTGTATTTCCAAACATTTTCTCCTACTGCCTGTGGTTCAACACATGGTATAAAGGCTACGGAATGGTAGCAAAGCACTGAAGGATCATCTGTAGTCAGGCCCATTTCAGCCTCTGAAGGTTTATCTCGCTGATTCACATTCGCCCTCAGACAGCTGGGCACGCTGCATTTCTCACTTTTTTTTTTTTTGGTATACGAAGACTGATAGAAGATAAGGAAGAACTACAAAAACAACAGCGATAACACTCTCCTACAATGCTTCCACTCGCATGCATATTGGGGAGAGGAACAATAAAACAACTTTCCATTACCAGAACTGCATCACCTTTTAATTGGAACCAGGTTTACAGTGCAACCGCGTTAAAGAAAGCTCAGCTGCAGAGCATGTGAGGGGCTCCAGCTTGGCAGAGCAGGCACATTACAAAACTAATCAAGCACAGGTATGCAGCCAGGCCTAGAAAATGTCAGAGGCACCATTAGGATTCCACATGTCTTAATTTGAGAATCTCCTCCATTCACTAGAAGGTGCAAAGGCTCAGAAATATTTTTAAAGGTCAAAATGTAGAACAGTTCATCATTAAATTTCCTTACAAAACACCCTCATGCAGAAACAAACCATGTAATGTTCCTGTTTTTAATTCTGTTGACAAAAGATTGTACACATTTTAAAAACGTAACGCTTAGCAGCTGTGCTGCCAGTCTGCAGAGTTTGCATATATAGCTGTAATATTACCATACTCTATTATTCATAACAGGCAACAGACTTCATTTTCATCTTGTGAAAAATAATTGCTGTTTGAAGCCAAAGTCTGACTGCAAAAAAAAACCATCCCAACACAATGGTCAGAGTTTCCAGAATTCAGGAGTTCTATAAAAGCCTGCTTCTTGATTTAAATCAATTATTTAAAAAAATGAAAAGAAAGAAAGAAAGAAAAATTTCCTCTGATCTGTTTTTTGGAGAAAGCTTTCCAAGAAGTACATGGCTCTTATGTGAAACATGGGAAAGAATGTTCTCCAGTGGGCAAATGTCTTCTTATCCAAAACAACTATGCGACAAATTAACTATCATCTTCTAACACAAGGCACTCCCCTCCCACAGAATCTTGGGACTCCCCTCACCAGGCGAAAGTCCATGAGGTTGATGTGCAGTTATTAAAAGGAATAAAAACATACTTATCTTCCTTGCCACTGCTGTTGACATCAAAGCACCCGTTTTTCCCTTTCGTACACAGAAATAGGCAGAAAGAAATTTTGGTCACCAGGACTTCCAAGACGTACAGCATCCTTTGCAATTGTCCCCTGAAATTTTGTTCACTAACGGATAGCTGAAAAGCCTTTCGTCAGCCCAGATGCGTGCAAAAAGATAGCAAACCTATGACAGCTCATGAGGAAATGACATGCAGAGGTTGTCTTTGAGTCTTATTTTGTTAGCATCATGGTCTCTCCCCTGGCTTCTTCTCATCAGCTCCTTTCAAGGAGAGCCAGAGGGACAGAGAAGGGCATTGAGGAGGACTGGGGGCCTGGAAAACACTTTCACACGAAGTTACAAAGTCAGATGGAAAAGAGCGATTGTCACTTGAGTGAAGGATGAAAAAGGACAGGACAAAAATACCAGAGTATCAGGTGACCCAGAGAAGACAGACTGGTAACCTGTACCTTCCCGGTTAATAAATGAAGACAAAGAAGCATTCAAGAAATAACATTAGCAATTCAAAGCCTATATGAGGGAACACTTTCTGCATGTTTATTTATGAGATTCCACAAATTCTTCTAGAAATTCAATTCAGTGCTCAGCAATCCTTCATGTTAGCAAGCTTTGCTCAGTACCTGACCTGAACTTCCCAGTTTAAGAAGACCATTTCTCCTCCTAGCACTGGGCTGGATTCTCCTCAATTAGCCCACTCATTCTGGAAACGTGGTGCTCAAGATTAGACATCGTTTCATTGGAGACCTTACCAACGGGAGCAGAGTAGAAAGACTATCTAATGTGTCTTTGGGATGGCACTCCTCACTTCTTCGTAACACGGATGTTGCCTCTCAAAGCAGCATGGCATTCTTGACTCCGTTGTCTCCTGTACAGTTTCTGATCCACTAGAGCCGCAAGACCTTTGCTGTCTACCAGCCGTTTAGGCAGTTGTGTCTCATTCTGTATTTATATAGCTGATTACCCCTATTTTCAAACATCTATCCGCATTTCTCCTTATTGACGTGCATCCTTTCAGACAGTTTCTCTAATTTGTAAAGATCATTTTGAATTCTAATGGTGTCCTCCAACATGCTTGCTGCTCTTCCCAGCTTGTTGCTGCCTGCAAATTTAATAAGCATGTTCTCTATTCTATCAGAGAGATCATTACTGCAAATGCTGAATGCTACCGAACTGCCAAATACCCACCCTATGAGCAGATGTTTCATGAGAAAAAGTCTCATGAGGGACTACTGAAAGCTTTACTAAAGATAAATGACATCTACAGCTTCTCCATTCACAAGGCCTGTTATCCTGTCATTAAAGGAAATTAGATTGATCTGACCTTGACAAATTTACATTGGATATTATTCCTTTACCCATGGGGATATAACAATATTTAAAGTTATTGCAATTAATAATGCTTTAGAGAAGCAACAGTAAGAGTCCAGCTTCTTACAACAATATCTAATTTTAGATATAAAACGGGAGCTAGTTTGGGTGGGATGAGAAGAGGCAACAGTATGGGATCTTTCTTTTCACACCTCCCTTAAAGATGTCCCATTTGTTGGCCATTGTGGGAGGCTATCTCGGGGCAATGCTGGGCTAAATGGACCTTGAGTTTGATGGGGTCCAGCAATGATTGTATCACAAAATAATACATTCTTCTGCCATTTGACATAAACCTGGAAAACACTATGTGAAATACTGCCATATTACTCTTATATGTTCGATTTTCTTAAATTCCTCAAAATCACACAAGAAACTGTTCTCATACAACATACTACATTAACGCCAGAAATTTTAGCTAAATTTGACTCAGAGGAAAAAAAAGCTTCATATGCAACAGAAGGCTGAGTGCCTAATGGAAAAGATGAGCTGTACTCATGCTGACTGAACACTACATATTCCAAGGGACTCTATCTTAACATGTAAAAAAACCCACAAAATCATAGTCTGCTCCTAGGCACGCAACTCTGCAGCCACAGTAAGAGAGGCTTATCTTAACATCTGAGAAAAAACTGAAGGTATGCAGATAACTATGTTAAATATTTTTCTAAACTACAGCAGAATTGAGGTTCTACAGGCATCCTCAATTAAGGAAAGTCCAAACCCTTGTGGCCTACAGTACAACCACAGCACAACTGCAACAAAGAAAACCGTATTTATTGAATTGCCTCAAGAAGTAGAGGAACGCACTAGGAAACAGAGTTCATGGTGCCTCTGTGAACCCTCTCTGTCCACATCACCCTATGTGCTGCAGGATCTGGAGGACCACCTCTGCTGTGCTCTTCTGGGTCTTCAAAACACTGAGATGAGAGTAGCTCTGGCTTCATTCACAGAACGAACATACAGGTGATTCAGTTGCATACAAGCTCAGACAGCATTATTTAGTTGCATGCACTTAATGATTTGCACAAAGTCCCCTTTATGTAATTCAACAGCCTATTTTTCTAAGGGTCACTCCCTTCCACAAGCCAAGTTACATTTCCCCTCAACAGCCAAAGCGCATCTGGAGTAACGTCAAACATTTTCACAGACATTTTAGACCTGAGACCTATGAATAACACCACAGCTTGTTTTACAGGGTACAGAAGTATTTTTCCGCTCCGCCTGTTTTTAAAAGCGTCCATATACAATTTCTGCAGGAAGATCCATAAAGCAAGTGCCCAACTCATAAAATACAGCCCCCCAACTTTGGCTGAAGACCAAGCATGGCACATTTCAGCCATGAAAGAAACTCACAGAAAGCTGAAAACAACAGGTTATAACTAAAGAACTTTGCATAACCCCTGAAAAAAATGTGTTCACTAGAGCATACAGGTGTTGGAAGTCTGTACACAGCACACATAAATGACAAGTCAACAGCCAAGACCACTACCTCCTCTCACAGTCAACAGGAGCAAAGGGAGCCCTTCCATGTCTTGGACTACCCTCATCACCCTCCCAAGAGCCCCGCTAAATTCTTTGTAGTCAGCATGCCAAGAGTGATCACGTCATGCCAGGACAAGGCATTCCAGAGCTCTACATGGAAACAGGAAAGTATTTTCTCTTTTATCCTCTCTGAATTTCACTGATGCTCACTTCCCTATCCCTGATACCATAACCCCACCATTTATTAAATCGCCTGTAAATCAAATGTGGTGAATGAGTGAGAGAAGTTCACTTGTGTAAGGATTTTCTTGCATTTTGAAACTACAGAAAGTTTATCTATTTGATGCTAAGTAACATTAAAATACATAGCCAGCTTCACTTTATCAGTATTTTAATTATCTTCAGCATGTCAAAAGATTTTCACTTTTCATCGCTCATTTCTTCCAATGAACCTTCCCTCACGTAAATTAAACACAAGTAAAATGTACCTATAGTCTTCTTGCTTCCAAGCTAGTTTTTGTCAAATACAAGGATCAAAATCCCTTCTGAAACTGGCTCATGGCAACTCTCACGTTCACCTCAAAGCAGGTAACCTCAGTTTCTTGTTCGAAACCCAGCAAAGTGCTCTCTGTACCTTATGCACAGCCCGGCGCTGAAAGCAACAACTTGGCAACGTGTGCACGTCTAACACCCTCACGAGCTGGATTTGACAAGCTGGTGGAAATGTACCATCCTATCTGCCAGGCACATTTGTGCTGGTGCCAAGACTCAGAATGGTTATTTCAGACGGAGTGTTTCGGGGCAGGAAACCTAGGTGAATAAAGCTGCCCCATATTTCCTGGCCTTTCCTGGAGCCCTTTTTTCAAAGGAACTTTTGACAGAAGTAACACCACAGTTACACTAACAGCTCAAGTGAATTTGTCTAAAAATAAACCAAAAGAAAACACATAGGTGTTCTGCACTCTGATATCTAAGTACAGAGGCTCAAGAGTCATTGTCTCCTCCTCCCTGCATTGCAATTAACTCAGAAGGGCTTTTACCATTCACCTTTGAGTTGAACCAACAAAATCCTCACATGTAGACATTATTTAGAGGGAAATAAATAAATATATATATATATTTGAGTAAAGTTAAGCCATATATATGGCTTAACTGACATTCAGGGTAAAGTCTAGCATTGCAACCTACAATTCATATACAAATGTAAAGTAACCATCCATAAGATGCACTTTGGCTTAATCCAGTACTGATATGTCAATGAAGCACGTGAGGCAAGAGGCATTTCTATGACTTAAGACTTCCAGCAAGCACCCTACGGTGTTTTCACACCAACAAAATAAATGAGATTTCTCTTCAGCCCAGACAAAGCACTTATTCACACAAGGGGCTAAATATAGCATTCAATTAAAAGTACACCACTGCTTTTTCTGCTACTGATACATAAAGACAGACATCTTACCAGAGAAAAAACATCCATGAACAGATGCTTTAAAAACAAAACACACAAATGCATTCACCATCAAAAAAAGACTGAATAATATTTCGAGCAAATTTCGCACTCACAGTTGTTCACCAAAATGAGCTTGATCATCTTGTATTACAGCATCATTCTGAAGTACCAACATAACGAACAGATAATCAAAGAACCAAAAAAAGCATCCGTATTACTATTTTATTGCTTTTTACAAATGCTCAGCTAAAACAGTGAAAGCTCCAGCAGACCTCATGCTTTTTGCCCACCCGAGGTCAGTACTACTAGTAGCAAGCAGCAGCATGACCAACTGTATTATTTCATCATCATTTCCCAATGCTCCTGTTCATCTGCAAAGAATGTCACCATCACTACTATCAGATATTTAAAATATCTCCCTAAAATATTCACAGAAGCTTGTGCAGACAGTCGCATCTGACCAACATCTGCAAATAAAGGCAAACAACTTGCAACTAGATTGGGAAACTAAAGAATGAACTTCACCAAGATCGGTAGTCCGTAAATAAAAACAAGGGTAGATTACTTGTACAGAATTACTTGGATAAGTTGATGTGCTGGGATCCAGGAGAATTAATTTTTATGTAGTTCAGGGCAGATACTCAGGAAAAGGAACCCAAGTCACACTAATAAAATGGGATTCTGTGTCCTGGGAATCAGAGACTTAGGAAAGGATTCAAAGGCCATCATAGAGGAAGGACCATGGTCCCAGCTCAATGCTATGGGCAAACAGGCAAAACTGCTGTTGTTGTGTGGTGAGAGGGGTTTGCTTCTTTTCTCAGTGCTGGTCCTTTGACTTTAAAAAACACATTTTAAAATCTGGAAGATTAATGAAAAACTTTAAGAATAATCTCTGAACAAAAAAAAAAAATCAAGACCAACTCATTTTTCTACAATGAAAAAGGACAAACTTCCAGCTTGGCTAATTTCTGCACTCTAACAGCATAGAAGAGCAGGAGTTTCTAGCCTGGCTGACACAAGTTACAACATCCAGTGTCCGAACCCAAAAATGCACAAACCAAGCTTGAAATAAGTACAAATTTGTAGAAGTAATAAGTACCTGCCATTTTTATGGATCACATAGGAGATAGGTAAATTCCCTACCATTCAGTCTTCAAACTGTGATTTGATAGCCTCTTAAAAGCTACGTGCTAACTCATCCCCAGCTGTTAAAAGTAGATGCAAAAATTACTGGCTGAAATTATACAGCCTCTGCTGTGCAGGTCAGAGTATACTACACTAATCTGATTTTTAGCCTTAAAATCTATGAATCCACACTGGAGATAAAATTTTAAGAAGGTAGTTTTACTGTTTTTCCTTTATCACATAGCAAATAAGCACATTTCTAGTGCACACACTCGAAAAAAAAAAAGTATTCAGTATATCTGCCCCTCAGCACCTGTCAGTGTGCCGGATAACTCGCAGAGACGTTTAAACACAGGAACTCCCTTGCGAGGGCAGGAGAGGAGCTCTGGCCACTCGGTTCCGTCTGAGTGCTGCGGATGGCAAGCGAGACTGGCAGAGCAGAGCAGCAGTAAGAGGGTAACACGAGGAGCCGCGATGCAGAGGCAGAAGCCAGAGCCCACACGTGGCCTCCATGCAAACCAGCAGCCCCAGGACACCCCTGGTGACTGACAACATGCTCAGAGCTGCCTGAGAGCACAACCCCGAGATCCTGCCCCAAAGTTACTGTGCCACCTCTCTGGGCTCAGGAGCCACCGGTCTCTGAAGGCTGGAAGGTGACACCAGGAAGGGATTGCTAAATATTTATGCTCTTCTTACACCCTCCATAGGTTTTTGCACTGACCATTGCTGGATAAGAAATTTGGAGCTAGGCAGACCTTTGACCCAGCAGCTGATGTTGATTGATGAGCGATGTTGACTTAAAGAATAAAGAAAAAAGACAAATTGCAATGCTGTGACCTGGTGTAGGTAGCTATCCAAACAAATTCACAGGAGTCCTGCAAGCGCCAGAGGAAAAAGGGGCAAGGCTGTAAATGCAGAAAGATCTGCTGTCTGCCCTCAACATGGTGTTTGCTTTTACAGCATCCTTCCTATCTTTATGTCTGCAACATTCAGTTGCAAGCAGGCAGCATTCAGATATTTTAAGGAAAGGCACAGAATCTATTTATACCTAAAAATACATATGATGAGCAAGGACACCAACAATAAAGCTGCACAATAACTGTGGTTAATATTTCAGCCTGCCCCTTAATGATGCAACCCCAACGCCCCAGGTACAGGGGCTTTCCTAAACAATTTTTCACCTGTTCTTTTCACTGATGGAATTTGTCAAAGCTAGTCAAAGCAGAATTGCAGAAAATTAGTATTTACCTGTGTTGCAATACCTAGATGCGATCATATCAATTACACATAATCACCACATGCAGTGTTTGGGGATGGGCACGCAAACAAAAACTAGGAAGCAGAAACAGATCCAAGGCAGCAATGGAGAAACGTCAGGCCCAACTTTCTGGATGGGACCCTGAGGCCAGCTCCGCAAAGGGGCTGTTCTGCAGAGCACCACGGCAAGCCTGTCCCAGGGGGTGGCCCAGGCCAGCTGTCCTTGGAGCTGGTCTGTCACTGCGCCATCACCCAGGCTGTGAAGCAAAGGGGGCAGAGCTGAATTGGGGCATCAACGCCCTGCTACGCTGGGCCTGGGTCCCAGGAGCACAGAAGAGCAACAGCAGACACAGAGACAGGGCACAAGGGGAGCTGAGAGCAACAGCGAGAGCTCCGGTGCTCTTCCACCCAACACCTCCCAACAGCACTTCACAGTGCAGTGCAAAATCCCTGGCAAAACAGAGCTCACCTGGAATCACGTGTCTAGGAAGGGCATTCAGTACCCTTCCACTTCTCAGCCTTCACAAATATCACTACCTCATCTTCCTTTTTTTTTTTTTTTTTAATGTGTCTCCTTAACCCAATTAGCTTCCAAGAAACATGGTTAATGGAAAGAATCTGTATGACACACACACCTATCTGATAGAAAGGGACTATCCCTTCCAAGGGCAGGGCAGCTGGGCAGCTTTGAGATGCTTTAGATTTAGAGTCCTTGCTCACAGGAGGTGGTGAGAGGCCAGGGACTTGTCTTTACAGACATCAGCTCACTGCTGCAAGCTCCTGCCATCCTCCCAAAGAAAAGCCAGGCTCGCTCCATCTTTAGAAATCAGAAGGTACAAATTGTTTGTTTACCACGTCTCACTTCACACCTAGTTGGCCTAAGTGCTGCCTTAGCTCTTTCCTTCTACAAGGTCACTTTTGAAGTGGTTTTCTTCCTTAAGCCCTTTGAAATTCCGTGCAAGTCACACCAAGATAGATTTTAGTTAGAAAGACTTTGGATGGGACGCTTGGTCTCCTCCTTTGGCTAATGGAAGCCTTGCCCAGTACATCAAATACAAAGCCTAATTTTAAGAAAACAAACCAACAACAAAACACATCGCTGATGATTTCTGATGACAGTATTGATTTTTTTCTAGTTTCTCTGCATTTTGAGAGGGGATTTTTTTTGTTGTTGTTGCTGCTTTATTTATTTTATTAGAGTAAATGACATATTTCCAAAGGCTTGAAAAGAGCATCTTTTAGCTGACAATTGAACTGAACATTAAATGAAATCTGCAAAGCCATTTTTCCCATGCACAGTCAAAAGCTGACAGACAGGGAAGCACAGAGTGCATAAAAAAAAAACACAAGCAAGCTGAGGCAGAAAGTGTAAAACAGTCATCCTGAATCAGCTCTGAGCTGCTCTAATGGAATTAGGGTCACCCTGACAGAAACACAGTCAGATCACAGAGAAAATTTGATAATTTCTTACTGCAGTCTGTAAAAGCAGGGGAGGATTTGAAAGTGCTTTCTGCCAAATTAGCACTTCTGTATCGACCGCTCACGCACATGTGCCCCTTCCTGCTCACCTTCTCCTCCGGGCACCTCACCGGAGAGGCCCTGAGACCACCAGTCCCGTCCTGCTCGCGGGGAGGAACCCAGAGAGCACCTCTTTCCTGACACGGTGCCGTGTGTTTAACCTTCGGGTGCCCCTTCGATCCCTCAGTGCCGACATTACTCTCAGCTCCCGTGAACTCCATTCCAGGAGAGCTGTTGCAGCGCACGCCCGGCGCTAATTCCGCTACGCAATACATATTCAATCTGTTTCATCTCAGGCGTTAACGTCTTGCTATCTGCCAGCTGCCTAATTGTCAGGAAGCTCCAGCAGCAAGGCTGAAATGTGTTGTGACAACAACAGCGACAAAGCCCAGGCCGGGAAGGTAGGGAAGCCCAGGTTCTGCCTGGAAGCACCCGAGCAGCGCGGCACACTGCGCTCAGAGGCAGCTCCCTGCCCTCAGCCCTCGCCACCCCTACAGAAGGGATGTTGCAGACTGACCCCAGGAATGCAAACGCAGAGATAACCCTGCTCCCATTATCACATTACTTTTAATAGGAGAAATCTAAGTGCTTTGCAGATCAGGAGCCCAGCCATCTTTCTGCTGCTTCCTAGCAGTGCCGCAATGGGGATGAGGCAGAATCACAGCGAAATCCCAAGAACAACCATATCACATCAGGGATCTATCCAGACAAGTAAACTGTCTTTGACTGGGGCCAACAACATGCTATGGGGACAACAAAAATGAAGAAGGTGCATATGGGCGTGCTTCTTTCTCAACCTCTCTTTCTAGCTTTTGCAGTAAGCTCCAGCGTGCAGGAGTTTACCACAGCTCCCCCTCACCCTTCATTTCTCCACAGTGCCATATTCACTACCGTATTCTGCCCACCTCCATTACTGATGGCAGGACATGAAACACACAGGGTTTGGGGATGATATTTCTTTCCTCCCCTTACAGGGATGCAGAGCAGGTGCTTCACACACTCCCAGACACTGAGAGAGTCGGTGGCAAGAGTCAGTGGGGCAAGAGAAACTATTAATTGCCAAAATACACAGAGCAAGACTTGCCATCCAGGAAACCCTCAGTTAACCTGCAGTGACTGCAACGGTTAAAAGGTCACTGGCCTCCAGATTTGCCTTGCAGATTAGGTACAAGTAATTCAGAGCTGGTCTGCACTAGAGAAAAAAGCATACATACTGATATGTTTGCTTCTCGAGACAGAAGTGTTGCACATCTGAGACACCAATATTTGGATCTGGGCCTGTGAAACAGAGCCAATTTTCTTCAATTCAAGCACACTGAAAGTATTCCACAAAACTGGCAAACCATTCTACTGCAGATTATCCTTAGGCCAAGAACCATCCTAGGACACCTCAAACTCCACCAGCTTGTGCATAGCTGACGGAATGATGTTTTTATTCTTTGCAGGGGCCAGGATAAAGATTATGAACCTTGGAGAATTTTTTCACACTCCAGAACATTAAACACATAATTTTCTGTGCCAGACTCCAAAATGGGCTACAACGTGTAGACATAAAATAATCTGAATAAATGTCTTCCAGCAGCATCAGCAGCCAGGGGAGAAAGCTGAAGGAGGAGACAGCTGCTGCCCCCAGTTTAATTAGGCATCTCAGACTTACACAGATTACACAGTAATCTGCTGCCTGTACAAACCACCCTTGGTGGTGGCAAAAATAGTGAATTTGTATCTTTCTTCACATCAATCTTCAATTTTTTCTCCAATTTCTCTAAATTTACCCCTTCCCTTTTAGTCAAGGACGTTGAAGAACCCCAGTCCATTGCTGTTTTTACGTTCAGCCATGCTCCTACTGGCATGGAGACCTTCTTCAACTTTCATGAAATCACATCTTAATTATAAGCCTGGTGACAAAGAAAAGCCAGAGGGAGAAGCAGATGGTTGGTGGCAGCTCAGGAGGTGCATCATGGTCACCTCCCGGCTCCAACTGAAGCATCCCTTGGGCCCTGGATGCTTTCAAAGGCACTGAGTATTCACAGCTGCCACAGAGCCTGCAATGAATGTGTGAACATTTGGCACTCTGAAAAAAATGAATCCTCCAAAACCATTGTATGTTAATGCACAGAAGCACTCAACAACGTGCAGACATGGGCAGAATTAACCAAAGCACCACAGCAGCTCATGATGGGCTGTCCATCAGGATGGGCAAATCCTACTGAGTTATTTTCAGTAGTCCACCATTAGCCAGCTTTCTCCTCTTGTCTGCCCACAGCAGCCTTTTATGCACAACTTTCTCCTTGCTCTGGACAGAGCAAATCCAAGCCTGTGAGAGCAGCTCTGTTAAGGCTCTCAGAGTCCCAGGCATGGGCACAGCAACTTAAAGCATCACCACAAGAAACGTTTGACTCCAATTCTACCAAAATACAGGTGTAGGAGAGCTACTCCAGAAGGTAAAAATCTGCATCCTTTCCCAGCACCTCTCAGTCACCCACTGACTTAGGAGAGATGTCTCAGTATCGTACAAATTAAGAGCTGGTAAAAGAACAAAAAGTAATGGGGATTACTGCAACCCCAATACTTCTCTCTTCCTTCATCCCCCTACTTTCTTTACTCTTCTGTACATATTAGAAATCAAATTGTCAGGTTTTTATCTTGCAGCTACTACAAAAGCTCATCCAGCACTTGAATAAATGCTATCAGCCTTTTTAGTTCTACTTGTGCCCTTTCACACACAATCTACCTGCATTGCACATATTGGAAAATAAGAAATTAGGAGGGCTGTTCCTTATTCCTCAGTATTTCCAGTACGCACCCAGAAGACTCGGTATTTGTTGAAAGAAAATTTGCAATGCATTCAGGCCTTTCAATAATGAGCGTTACTTACTGTCAGCTCCTGCTAAAGGCAGCATCAAGCAGCACAGGATGACTGCTGGCACTGTGAGTACTGAGACGCAGAAGTTAGGCACCATATTCCAAAGTAGAGCAAGTCCTCTTCAGTCTGAGGCAAGTGGTCAGCACATCCAGTGTTACAGACACAGACTTACTCCTGCAAAACAAGAGAGGGAAAAAAAGGAAAGTGATCAAATATGATGCACAGATTAACCACTGATATTCCAAACTAAATTGTAAGGTCACAATAAATATACTAATAGAGCTGTTAAGTGAAATTTAACTATCTTTCCTGCTTGAGCAGCATATCAGGACAATGGTACCCCACAGCCCAGTAAGTTGTTTGTTTAAGGGTCATGAGCCATAAAAGCATCACCATCTTCAAGTCTGTCTTCAGGTCCAGGCTGTATTATGGCCTATTAAAAAAAATCCTTTAGTTATTGTTATCCATGTTTGTACAAATAGCTCTGAAGGTGCATGTTACAAGAAACAGAGTCTTAAGCTCACGTAACTCTTCTTCATTCATCTGCCCAAGAGAGAAGTGCTTGATTGCATACATAGGGTGGTTTGCAGTCAACTACATTAAACTTAGCTGGGCCCATTCAGCTAGGCTGGTGTACCAGAGCATCCTTTTGCTGCAGCAGCTGTATCTGCATCTCAGATGGGTCCAAACAGGAGCTGAACTGAGTCATCTCTCAGTTCACAGGGCTACTGGGGATGCCAGGAGAAAGTAATTGAGAAATATGCCTTTGAAGAGACGGTTTACCCAAAGCAAAGAGCTAAACTTTGTCCTCCCTAGAAGGGAGAGGACTGACTTAAAAGGACCAAACGCCCCTTCTCCAAAACCAAGCCAATAATCTTTGCAATTGGCTCAACTTGTACATCTGCCTGGATATAGAAACACAGGACATTCCGTGAAACCCAACCAGAAAGACAGGTATTTAAGAAGAATGCAATTTCTGTGTATCTGTGTCCTTTATCTTTTCATGAGAATATACTCAATTTACCTCGAGGATAAGAATCCAAGGTTTGCCAGTTAAGACAGATTTTAAAGGAGCCAGCAAGCCCCATTCACTCAAAGCGACAACATTTAACAGGGACAGTGGCTCACTCAGTGTTGGCATCTCAACGCAAGCTCAAGAGTCACTCAAAGGTCAGTGAGTTTCTCCTTTGCTAAGCTGCAAGAATTATCAAAAGTTACCAATAGAGCACTAATAGTGAAAAATCTCACCCTGAAATATATTTCACCTTGAAACGTATTTCAAGCGTATGTCCATGCGTGCACAAACTGTACATAGCATGACCCACCACTCTCTTTGCATTAGCTGAGATTTCAGAAGTATATTTAAGATTGCTCTAACAAAGATATTTGCATATTTTCCTCTTTTTTTTTTTTTTGGAAGAGGATGATTTTTTTTTTTTTTATTTTCCCTGAGAACCACAGAACTTTTGATGGAGGCAAGTATCACATATTACGAACATGTTTACTTCTGACAGAAGCATAGCGTTCAAAGAAAGCCAGCAATGACAGTGTTCAGGGAAATCCACACGAAATCTCAAGAGAATCTACCTAGGCAAATATTTACATTGCACCATACTAACAAACAGCAGATCATGATTCTTCTCCATTCTGTTACTGTATTTGCACAGTAAATCTTTTCACACGTTATAATATCACACAATACAAAGAAATCTTTATTTATGCAATGTCTTCTACAGCCAAGACATCTGAAAATACTTTACAAAATAACCTAGTTCTAACCTAGATGCAGGGAGAATACTGATCATCTTATCCTGCTTTTATTATCTCAATGAAAAAAATAAATCCAAGTGAGCTCAGCAGCAAGACTTTGAATACCGAAGAAGAGGCTCTTCGGATCAGCCACACTGGGTTCTCTGTTCGTCTCCAGCCTCCATATTCTCCTTTGTCCCTTGCCAAAGAATTACTAAAAGCACCATTAATATGTCTTAGGCTGCAGAGAGAGAGAGCTGTGTCTCTGTAACTACATCAGCTCTATTTCCAACAGGAAATTCGGTTCAGTCCCCGAGCAGTTTGCCCAGTGTCAGCCAGCTCTCCAGATACGGCACGCAGGGGAATGGGAAGAAGTGCCCGGACTAAGAGTGAAGATTATCTCTCTACATTCTCTATGTGCGGCGCTAATTTGTACAGTTTGGAGAAGGAAACCCGCTGAAGCACACTTTGAGCAGCATTACATCTGGGAACACCCAACAGCAGCCAGAATCTTAAGAGGTTACTGTTCCTGTGGAAAAAAAACACTGAGGGTTGAAATTATTGTGTCAAAACTAACGATGTGTGTCACACTCTCTCAGGTTAGGACAGCGAACGAGTTTTACAGGTGGTGCTGGAAACATCTTAGGTATGTATCGGACCAGATTGGGGATGGATAGCTTTCAGAGAGCTTTTCCTCTTTCATTCACTTCCATTAACAACAAAAGTGCCTGATCTAATGGTGTATCTCGAGTGCAGATTGCTCAGAAGTCATGTGAATGGCACCTCCACAGCCCTCATTCAGGAGCAACTCTCGGGAACACAAAAACCTCAGCTGAAGAATAGGTCTCTTGATTTCTGTCGTCTTTCAGCAAACAACATCAAGTTCACTCCCATCTCCAGCTTGACAGATTCATAACTTTCCTCTCAAGCCCATGAGATACATACAACGTGCATCATGCAAAGCTGATCAATTGGCAGTTACTTTACCAGATGCTTTATAGACTTCATCTTTTTGCAACTGTTTAGTTGCTACAATAATTTACCATCTGGTGGAAAAGCCAGATTTCCCTATGCAAGACTGCTGTTCTATCCCTCCAAAGTGAATGCAGCACCTTTGGCCCTTAACGGGAACAATCTTCTCCATTTCCTCTTTCCACGGCTGCTCTGTCTATGGAAAAGTTGTCTACATACAATATTTAAAGCCCTTTAAATTGGAATGTTTTAAAATTTTATAAATCTGAGTAGCTGTCATTCTCTTTTGAAATTGAAAATATGAAAAAACGTCTCTCCAAGTGGTTCAGCAGCGAGGTGCTCTCCCCCAGCAGGACGGCCCCACGCTCAAAGCAAGGTGACGGGGCGCGAGCTGAAGCCCAATTAACCCTGAGAAGGCCGGCGGTGCTCTGACAGCTCTGAACAGTCACCTCGAACAAAGCTGTAGGTTTCCCTCCCCTGGGGCAGAAAGGCAGCGTGAGAAGGAAAATAGCTATAAACCAAGTAATGCTGGTAGGTTTTGGTAATCAGCTAAACAGACGATACAGGATCAGTATTGCTTCAGCAGAATAAAGTCCAATAGCAAACAATCAGCCAATGTTCTTAAGACTCCATTTCTTTTGCCCTGACAACCTCACGCCCTTCAAGCTGCTCTCCTCTGCATCTGGAATTATCTCCTGTGCACCAGGCGACCTCAAGTCTCTTCCTTTGAAGGCCTCCTTTAATCTCACTGCTTTGACTAGCATCCCACAACTAATATTGCATCCGAGCCCAGACACTGTAGAAAAAGATCTTTCAAAAAATACACGTACATTCTCACTGCTACTTCTGCAGCTGGTCCTGGCAATATTGTAAGCCCTAGACCATGCAACCCAAAAGGAGGCTGCAGCTAAGCATTCCAGATGGTTTTGTAAAAACATCTGAGTTTAGCAAGCTAAACTCCATCCTCTGCTCCCAACTCAAAGTTAGCACTACCAAGCGCTAGTCTGGCAGGAAACTAGAAAGCTGGAAAACAAAACAACAACAAAAAAAAGCAAATCTGATTTAAATATAGCTGATTTTGCTGTGGGGCAGGTGGATGGAAAAGAGGAGGTCCTGAGAACATTTTTGAAACCTATATGGTTTGATTCTTTCAGACAAGCAGAAAAAGCTGGACTCATTTAAAACAGAGCCAAGAACACCAACAGCTCATATGGTACTAGGAAATTCTGGCAATGAGCACGTCCCATAGGAGACTGCAAAGAGATTAGAAAAAGCAGTCAACTTTAAAGAGTCAAGAGGAGTTTCAAACCAGCGCTGAATAGCTCGTGTCCTCTATGAACTCTCCTGGAAAATAAACTGAACTGAAGCAAGTGTCACGTGGGTCACTAGCCGTGAATGGCATGGTGAAGAAAAGCATCCCCAAAGCAAGCAAGCCTGCTCCAAAAGAGGGACAAAAACATTGTATTAAAATGGCTTTTTATTTTAAGCTACTTTGCAACCCTAAGTATCTAACGAGTCAGCCCAAAAAACGTTCCCTGCAGGAATCCCTGCACATCCAGGGGACTGCCAGGTTCCATTTCGTGTCTGACTACTGACACTGCCATTTGCTGGAGACATGTAAGAGTCTCCAGAAACTCACAGGACAGGAAGGTAAGCCCAGTGCATAAGCAACGACCTTGTCTGACCTGGAGACAGAGAAACATCTTCTCATAAAGGAGCATGAATCAATTGCATTTGCTTTTCAAGTTGGGAACTTCTTAAGTGTTCTCAGCTTGAGCCCAAGGATGAAACGTCAGAAGATACCAACTGGATGCCAGCCAGGTGCTAGTGAAGGAAGGGCTAAAACTGTATCAGCTTCTCCCAACTGCACCACAGGCACAAAATAAAAGCCAAATCTAGTTGTCTTTCTGGACACCTAGCTGCAACTCTGTGTTTTACACAAATACCCTGAAGGGCAATCCGTGCTTCAGAGGGACCCGATCACCGCACTATTCCGAGGTGTCACCCAAAGGAGGCTAATCAGGGCCTGACCGAGCAAGGAGGGGCCACGTGCCACACAGAGACAGCTATTTATTCCATTAAAAATGAGCACAATAATTGGCTACAGCTCAGCTGCTTCGTTCTGTATCTAACACCTCAGCTGTGCTCTGAATGAGGAGGAGGAAAGCCATGAGACACCGTATAATTCAAGATCATATTGCACACATTAGAAGTTGTAGAAGCGCAGTTACACACGAGTTAATGACTTCTGAATGTTTCACTTCACTACATTAGTATTCCTTTAGCATAGATTTCTTTGTGCTTTTCTGCAAGAAATATAATATAAAGAGACTTGGGGAGTACAGCAATATGGCCAAAAAAGACAAAATGAGTCTCATTTCACTCCAAACTCCCACATGCAGGGAAAGTATTAGAGAAATACAGTGGGGAGATATATGGAAGATGGCAACACTAACATAGGTTTGGGGAAGAACTTCGTATGAACTTGCAATACAGCAAAATGGCCAAAAGTTAAAGCAACCACTGCACGAGCAAAGGTATCGCACCTCCAGGACCCAGGTGAGGGCAGGCCTGGAGCATCAGGCCGCAGGCTCTCAAACCATCTGGAGAGAAGGGATGAGCAAAGCAATCCGAGAACTGGGAAGGATAAAAATCTCTGTCAAGTCACAAGCGCTAGACAGACTGGCTAAGCAAGATGGGGATTTGATAACCATCTGTAAGTACATGAAGGATACAAACACCAAGAAAGGAGTGGAGGAGTATAATTAGCCACGGGCATACAACTGTGAGTAATGGAATGAGACAGAGCAAAAGAAAGTGTATGTTGAATATTCTCAGTAAACTCTCCAAAGAAAAAAAATAGGAGAGAGGATAAACCCCAGCAGGAAAATCTTTCATCATTTGTTTCAATGGAAATTAAAAATGGGATGGAAAAAACACAAACCAAAACAAACAAAAAACCACACACACAAAATACCCCACAACACGGGAAAAAATATCCTGAGCACTGACAGATCAGTGGGGGGGAATACACCCAACAGCAATAAACAACTCAGTAATACTTTGAAAGGTTCTCCTTCCTTATCTTGGCAAAGTATTAAAGAAAGTGTGAAGACTTAGCAACGAGCTGGCCCAGCTGCAGACCTCTGCGATGCTGAACACACAAACACAAACCTGACCCCCCCGAGAGGAGCAGAGGGAAGGACGACGCCAGGATTCACGCACAGCTTGGACACTCCTGGCCGCCTCATTAGCCACATTTGCTTCTGAAGTTATTAATTTCTGAAGGTGTCACTGCCTGCAGACAATCCTAGATTAAAAGGTTGTGTTGTTTTTTCCACTGAAACAAGGATTATGAAGGGCCCTGTTAAAGAACTGGAGCGATAAGTCAAAACGTCCACTTAAAAGATAGATCAGCCTTGAGTCTCAGGAGCCCAGCCATCACTCACGCTGAGCACTAAATACAGATCGCTGTAGATCACCCTACCCAAGTGCAGAGGTTCCTAATGCCTGCTGTAAAGTCTCCTTAAAAGCAGGTAACTGCTGCACGCATATCACCCTTTCAGCAGAGCCCTTACTGTGTTCATGGAACAGACCCAACTGCACAACCAGAGGCACGGACCAAAGATCCAGAGCAGTGGAAACCCTGCAGAAATTATAAACAAAAAATCAGCTATTCCTTAGCTATCGCCAAATCCACTAAGGTGGAGGAATGTACTCCTGTATCAGCCACTCCCCCAAAGCGAGAATTCCTGCATTTGCTCTACAAAAGACTACACACACGACAACAACGTACGCTTAATACAAATGACCACATAATTACAGGCTTATGTTCAGCACAATGGAAAACAGCGCAATGGTTAAAATCACACGGTACCAAGTCCTCTCCTCTAAACCCCAGCTCCTTGGCATCCAGTTTCGCACACCCAGGACGTACAAACAAGGTTTTAAACTAAAGAGAAGAGAGCTGAGAACCACTGCCCTTCTGGGCCTGCTGCTTGCAAGACACTGCAGTTGATCGCTGTTTGCTGGACAGCTGTGGCTCTGATGCATTCCTGCAACGCTGAGCCCACCAGCTCCACGTCTCTCAGACTGCCAGGAACAGGCAATGCTGATCGGACAGAAGGTCCTGGGAGCACCAACACTGCTCTACCCAAACCAGCAAGAACGCAAGCGATGGCTCAGATGAGGGATAAGCTGTCCTTCGAGCATTCGCATGGTGCCTGCTGTCTTCAGACCAAACTAAACTCTAAATCAATCCTAATTCAAACAAAATCGTTTTCTTATTTGTAACAATGCTTTTACTCCATCCACACATCTACTCAGCCTCTTTTGAGGCCTCAGTGTAGAAATTTTTCAGGGCCCTTCTGGACTGTGAACAAACCGTAGCCCATTCTCTCTTTGCTTCTCAGGAATTTACATTTCAAGCAGCTACAAGAACAGTTTTCATTTGCAGAATCCATGAAAGTCAGACCTTAGGAGCACATGAGCTTTCATGTATTTTATTTCCTCAATTTTTGCTTCAACCACAGAAGAAGG
The DNA here is from genome assembly GCF_040182565.1 of Anser cygnoides. Classification (NCBI taxonomy): domain Eukaryota; kingdom Metazoa; phylum Chordata; class Aves; order Anseriformes; family Anatidae; genus Anser; species Anser cygnoides. Next base: position 22,398,490 of record NC_089880.1, on the reverse strand, counting down.
TATATAAAGAACTTGTATCTGAAAGAGTGGCTCTTTTTAATGAAAAATCCCTTACATTTGCTGTAAATTCAGTTACGTTTTTATATAATGTAGCACACTACCTGGGTATGCTCAGTTAATACTTTCAGATTAATAGCTTATTCCAAAACTGCTTTTGCCAAGACCTCAATTTCTGAAATTTGCTTATCTTTTATATTTAGAAAGACTGGGCATGGTACTTGTACTAAGTCCTCCATTACATTTTTAGCAGTTAAAAATTGATGCACAGAACTCCCTTTTTAGCAGTACCTTTTCTTCCTTAATTGCTGTCTTTAACCTCCCATCATCCGGTAAGCCCAATTTTCACACAAGACAATGGACACTGATTTGGCTAAATAATTTATCTTCTATGTATAGATGTTGTAGTTCTTCAAAGCGCACCTTGGATCTTTCAGTTTCCCTTTTATGCTCGTTATGCTTTATACTCTCTACTACCAATACGTGGGGGTTGGATTTCCAAATTTTGAAGTGTTCCAGCTCAAACAGCTCCTCAAACCTGCCATCGAGCTAGTGTGAATTATTCCCAGCCTTGCTAATTTAACTGCTTTTTCCAGCTTGCTTTCTAATGCTCCATTATTGCTTTCAAACCACATCAAGGAACCGTTGCACTATTTTCTCCACTTCTTCTCTGCTCTTACCTTCTCCCATTTTAATTTCAGGGATGCTTTGAGTAACTTGTTCACTTTCTTTAAAGTTCTTTCTGGAGTTCAGCGTCACTCTCACATTTTGATCCTCTGCTTGGCCCCTCCGAGCCCACTGAGTACTCATACACTACGTGCACCGGTCACGGTCGCTCAGGAAGATGTACACAAGGATCCCCCACACAACTAACCTCACTGACTCGGATTAACAGCAGCTTGACAAACGCATGGGTGGTTAGATAATGCCAAGTGACTACCTGTGTCCAGGGCTATCTCAAGCCAGGCTGTGGGAAGTGTGCGTGTGCTGGCGCTGAAACCTCCACCCCTCAGCCACTGCCGTATGTGGCAATGCAGAAAGGCCCTACTGCTCTGATCCTGCTAACGGAGACGACAATCCTCCTCCACAGGTCCACCAAGCTCCCGCAAAGCAGCCTCGCTAGCCGTGGCTACCGCCAGCACTGCTGCATCAGACCGGACCCACATCCAGCCAGCCCCAAATTCCAGCTGCAGCCTCGTCCAGCAGCTCCTAGGACAGCGCAGGAGAGAGCAGCGGGCTGCCACAGGGCAGGTGTGTGTCTTCCCAATGCCATCACTCAGTAGACAACCTATGCCCTACTGGAGGCTTTATATACCCAATTAAACTTTCTGTAATTCTCATCTTGTAAAACTATGAACATTTCCAACGCTAGATTTTGGAGTTATTCTCTCCTAAAGGGTTTTGAAGTTAATTATATCTTAGTTGCTATTACTGTCTCCACCACAGATACTGCTTGAACCCCATTATTGTGTGTATTACTGAAGGCTAAAATAAGAATAGCTGCTGCTTTGGTGTGCTCTAGAGCTAGTCTTTCCAAGAAACTGCTTCCCTAACCTTTGCCCAAACGTTATATATGCTCAGTTTATATGCAGGTAGTTAACATAGCCCAGTAGGGTAAATGGGCTTATTAGATTTATTAAACTGAATTCTCTCTGTGCAGAACGCCCCCAGCATCCTGCAGTCCTCTGGCTCTGGAGGCATCTGTGTGTTACCATGGAAGACGGCACCCAGAAATTCCCTTTGCAACTAATAAGCAGCAACTATGAAAGCAAAAGTTTCATGCAATTGTGTTCTGTATGAAAAATGAAAGCTGTTTTTGTAACCTATAAAGAAACAGAGATGCAATCAAGCTTATTACAGTAAGATGCTAAATTTATGATTATTCTTCCCCCGCCACCCAGGCCCCCTTGCTTTGCTCTGGCAAAAGAAAACACCCTCTGAGGTAGCATATACTACATAATGCTCAAGCCATGCTTAAGGGATGTAAATAAAAATCTAGTCCTAGGTGTAATATAATGTTTAAGATGAAGAAACTGAAGGTCTGTAAATTAAGAAATCCTGAATTAATGGTGAGAAGTGGGTCTTAACTCTGACTCAGTCCGAAAGTACAATTTCTCTCCTTCAGCACCAGTTTGAGCTGGAAATTAAAATTCAGATTTCTTGAATCCCATTCTGCACAGTAATGCACACAGAATATCTCCACATCAGATTCTGCATCACTCAGATTTGCCACTGTGTGTTGTAAAGAGTGTGATGGAAGCAAATCAATTAATACATGTTACAAGTCATCTTTGTTTGGCAGATCATGGCAACAGACTTCCAAGTTCCTTAATGGCTACAGGGACCTGAGCAACAGCTGCATCAACACTGCAGCAAATCCACGCTTTTACACTTCAACCTTAACTTGGGTATCCAAAAGAAAGAAAGAAACAAACCAAAACACCTCTACTTCCAGAAGGTGGGTTTTTTTTTTTTTTGAGTTTTTTTGTGTTTTTTTTGGTCATTTTTTTTTTGTTGTTGTTTTTAAGTAATCTCATTTTGAAAGTTTCATCTTCCCCAAATTTTGAGAGCATTTCCTCTGTATCCCAATTAGATCTTCCAGTTCCCCTTTACACTCTTCACCAGGGGAGTGGTCCCATGCAAACAGTCTAAGTTGAGATAAACCTGAATTCTAATAAAAAAACAACCTGGAAAAAAAAAAAAAAGATGTACCTCCAAAAGCCTGCCCTTTTGTAATGGAGACTTCTGCCAACAGCAGATTGAAAGACCTTTGCAAAGGTAAGACAACCCATATGCTGCCTGCACGAACTTCACGGCTTTACTTTTGAAATTATCCACTCTTCCCTTCCAGGCCCCAGTCTGTACACAACCTTCAGAAAGAAGATATACATAATGTGAAGCTTCTTGGAAAGCCATTCCGTAAAACCTAAGGAAAGAAAATTACTGCTACTTGTTTTCTCAATCCATTCATACTGAAGTGCATGCTTGGAGCCCCTGAAATCTGATTCAATGTACGTTTTACAGTACTTATGAGGAAAGCTATTTTAATTTTGTTAGTTGCCAGGACATAAAATCCCGAAGGCAAAAACAGAACAGATCTTAAAGGGGAACGATGTTACCTAGCTTGATGAAAAACAAAGGAAAGGTTAAGCAGGACCTGGTTAAGCAGGACTCCAAGGGAAGGAAGCAGCTCCCGCACGCGGCTGAGGGGGCTGACGGCACAAGAGGCAGCACCTTGCTCATCACATCCAAACACACCGAATTAACAGCGGCACAGAGCAGCTCCTCAGCTGCCAGCAGGCGAGGGCTCTGAGGCCCTTAGCGACGTTCGAGGAGCGTGCTCCAAGTTTTCGGCATTTACTTTGGGATTCGCGGTGTCGCCAGATGTCCAGGCCTTTTCTTACCTGCAGACTAATGCATCAAAGTGGTTCTGATGATGTTCCCTCTGAAGGTTCATCTGCTCGGAGACCACGGCTCTGTGTACACTGCCCAGTCCATTAGTTACGCTGGACCTGAGCCAGGCATGACCATAGGGGCGGTTTTACCGAATTAGCTGGAGCACGTAATACAGTTCCTGCGCCAGGTCTGTGTTTTAGTCTGGCTACTGGAAGGCAGGACAAAGACATCCTCGAAATGTTTTGAATCAACTTGAATTGCCAGCCTGCCCTCACACTCGCACAGCACTTTGCACTGCATTAACTAAGGTGGTTATGATCCAGTAATAACATCATCCAAAACAGAATAGATTTTCTGAGGCCCTGAATCTGAAATCTGAAAAATAGATTTTCATCAGCTGCCCACTAGCTTAAGAGCTTTCCTCAATGCAAGGCACCCTATGCTTACAAGAGCCAATAATCAGACCCAAATGGTTTCAGGTGCATCTTGCTCCCGAAGACCCCCTTCTTTCTGTCCCAGCCCAGCCAGCAGAGCCCTGGCATCCCCTCCTTACGGAGGGGTCCCGGCGCTGGAGCTCGCCGCCTTCCTTGTCGACCTTCGGCCGGAGCATGGATTCTGCGTCACAAAAATCTTCCCCAGCAATATGATGCAAGGGACGCCGTACGAGAGATCTTTGCTTTTATCCTTGTGGCTTTTAATAATTACACGCATACGCAAAGAGCTTGCAATCGGTGTACTTTGAATTAAATTTTAACCAATTTATGAAATATTAAAAACCACATTTTTTTTTATAACATTTTAATTGTAATATTACAGAACTCATCTGGTAACACCTAATTATAATTCTAAATGAGCAGCAATTAACAAGCTATTTTATGGTGCCTAAGTCCAAAATAAACAAGGTCAGGACAGTCCTGCAAACGGAGCTGCTCCTGTGCACCCTACTGGGAGGCCAGCATACCTTTGGGACTCACTCCCTCCCCTCTTTCTGCACCAGAGCATCACAATTCAGAAAGCACAGAGAATATCAAGTACAGATCCTGCAGTACCGCAAGCCCCTGGTCCAGAAACAGACAGCTCTGCTCCTGTCACAGCATCATTGGGAGTGACATGTGCCAACACTACATTGCTGCAGGGGAAGGTAGGGGCAGACCTGGTGGGAGCAAACACCCAGCAGGAAGCAGAGACCCCAAAACGGGATGGGTTGAGGACGGAGCAATGAAGGAGTCTCTCCTCCATGCAGAAGCCAGCGCACCTATTGTCTGAAAAAATTAGTTCGTCTTGGCATGGGGAATATTTCAAATTCCCCCAACACTTAGAAGCAGGAGGAAGGCTGGGCTGCAGAGAGCGCCACAGATCTCAGGTCAGAAATCCCAGGACATTTCCCACTGACTTGGATGCTGTCCCAGAAATTTCTTGGAAGAATCCTGCTTCCTCACTCCTTGGCTACCACATTAAGTTCTTCTGCCTGGTGAGCATCCACTGACAGTTTTTAAAGTAGCTATAGCAGAAACCGACCACGCCAACAGCATTGTAGGGGTCAGCTGGCAGAAGTCCAATGCCCAGAGACTTTGCTTTAGAATTCATTACCCACTGGTGACAGGTCAGGCTTAAATTTTATTTTTACATTTTATTATTTTAAAAGTAAAGCTCTTTGAGTTGAAAAGTGAGGAAGAAATAAATATAGGTAATATGCAGCATACAAAGTAATTTTCTCAGAAGTCTTCTGAAAAGGGCTTTGTGACAGACTCGTGCATCTGTCTTCTGTGTCTTCCTGTCTTTCAGTGTAAATGACTCTCCAAAATACCAGGAAACACAACTGGAAGAACACAGGCCATTCCCTACTGCAGGAGGCGGCGGCAGCAGCCTAGGAACTTGCCTGATGCAGCTGGTATCCTCTCTGCCTGCAGGAGCAGCGCAGTGATATCTTACACTAACATTAAATACACAGAAACATTTGGAAAAGTATCAATGATCAGCTTTTTAAATGGAAGAACGAAGTACCCAGGGCACTGTCAGGGCTAAATCAGCAATCCAACTCTGGGAGATGCTGGCAATAGAAGATGTGCTTTATGCATGCAGGTGGTTTATGAGAGACAATTTGTTTACAGCCCTTTTAAAAAGAGCACATGAAGGAGTTTGACTAGCAGTTCCCCAGGAAGCACTGCTGTTCGTAACAACGCTTACTCTTGCCCTCCGAGCTTGAAGACAGGGTTCCCGACGGACTAACCTCTGCGCCACGCCGAGAGCACGGCGCAGGGCTGCTCGAGGCACCGCAGCTCCCGTCGCACTCCTGCCCGCCTGCAGAAGCCTCACAGCAGATAGGTCCCAGCGGTGCAGAAACATCCTGGGCTTGCTCCGCAGCTGAGGGTGAGTTACAGGCACCTGTCCCTCCCCTCTCCTCGCCCATCCTTCATGGCACAGAGGGGCACTGCAATAAACACCCGATTTCAGTTGAGAACAGCTTTAGAAGACTTGGCGGTCCAGCCAGCCCGGCTTTGCTCAGACTAGAGCGTCCTGTGCCTGCGACCTGGGCCTCCCAAGGAAGTCAGCACTGTCTGATACGTTTTCTACAAATGCAAAATAAGTTTAACAATAGCATGCATCCTCCTTGATGGTGTTTGTCAAAAACCAGCAAGACTCAGCCAGCTGAACCTAACCGGTCACCTCTGGAAAAGTGAGATCCTTCCTGAGCAAAAGGAACAGAAGAACGCTGCAAGGGCTGAAACAGAGAGTCAGCACCTCACACAACAGACAACATCTCTCTGCACCCCTCTCTGCCAGCAAACACTGCAATCCATACCGCTTGGTCACAGGGCAAGGCTGCGGGATGTGCTGCAACTCCTTTTCCTCACCAGATACTGACCAAGGCTCACCGCACGCTGCTCTTGCGCCCCTCCCCAGCAGTGCCACACGCAGCCCCGCTGTGCTAAGCCCTGCCTTGGCCTTACGTGCCGAGCAGCTGCAAGCTCGAACCCTTCCTCCACAAAACACCTGGAGGAGGCAGCATCTCAGGAGGCCAGCAAGCACGGCTGTCTGCCCCTGCAAGTGCCAAGCAGGCAACCTCCTGGAGAGCATTAGCCACTGAGCAGTGCCGGGGCGACCAGAGGAGCCGGCAGGGCTCGCTTTCTTCCCTTCTTGTCTGTGCACAGGAAAATGATCAATCCCGCCTGCAGCAAGGATACGTAGGGAAGGACAACCAAAGGTACTGGCACAGCAGACTCACAGGTAGCGACTGCCGTGAAGACCAAACCAGCCTCTAACAGACAGCTGTACGAACCTGCAAAAGTTGATTCTTTTTGAACAAGCCAACTGCCCTGGGAAATGCCACCATCACCAAACCCTTTTCCATCAACTGTACAAGAGTTTCTAGCAAGTTACTGGCGACAGAAAACCACGGATGCTTGGCCCTTTATTTTTGAAATCATTCTACTTGGATTTATCCCCCTACACGCAAGCCAAACTTACTTCAGCCGAACGAGAATCCTATAAGCCCCTCTTTCCTCACAGGAGAGTGGGAACAAGTAGAACAGCTAGTGCCTTCTTGCTTTACTGAATTCATTATACTAAACCAAAAGCAATGTCATCTTAACTTGAAAGGACTTTTAAAAGAGCTTGAAGCAATTCTGATGCTGCAGCATTTTTGTATTTTGGATTAACTACAAGCCTTCTTAACCCCTCCGAGTTTGTAAATGCACATACCCATATCCTCCTAAGCTATCAGAGCAGGAAATCTCTAACATGTTAGCAAGCTGAGAGTTAAGTCACACAACATGTTTAACTAGTGTAATTTGAGCTCCTCTACACGTTGAAGAAGTCCAAGTTTTAGGTATTTTTGTCCACAAGAAAGGGCCTGCAGAATATGGTAAATTACCTCAGACATTCCACATGTCTCATGTGCAATTTCCTCCATTAGCATCCCAGGCTCGTGGGGACAATGAAAAGGTCAAAATCCTTCTACGGGAGAGTGCCGAAATAATATTAAACGTTACCTTTAAAACATTTCCAGTTAGTATTAACACGGAGAGGAGGAGTTTGTAAATTCCTGATTACCATCACAGACCCTTTAAGCTGTTTTTGTGGCACTTGAGTATATCAGAAGCTAGAAAAAAACCTTAGTAGCAACTTTCTTGAAATGAAATATTAAAAAAACCCTGCCACCAATAACTGCTTTTGTTTGATGCAGTATGTCATTTTCCTGGACAGCTGAAAGCCTTAGGCGGATGTGCAGAGAACAACAGCAAACCATCTCATCACTCTTTTGTTTATTAAACCCCAAGTTTATTCAAGTGGCTTTGAATCCTGAGCTATATAAAGTCTTCCGAGCCACTCCACGCTCAGCAATCGATAATGGGGGGCAGAGAGAATCAAAAACGCCCCTTAACTTTATTAACTCGCAGAGAAAGCATCAGAAATCGAACCCTTTCATCTCAACTCGCGCAGGCTAAGAACAGCGAGAGCGACGGTGACCAGAAGCAGGCCCACGCCAGCATGGTGCGACTGCTATCAGCACTTCGGGTGCGTGATACAGCCCTTGCGAAAAGTGTTCCTGGACACAAGGCTCTTCTAATGCATTTGCTTCTATAAATACCACCTCCTGCAGAACTGGGAATACCAAGGCTTTATGTGGTTGACATCAGAGTGTGGACAAGCTCGCATGCTGCTGGTGAAGTTATTGATGTCTCTGTGCCCGTTAGCTGCTTTATTTCAAAAAATTCCCCCTATGAAGTGGTGTCACAGCCAGGGAGATCTCCCAGAGGCCAGCAGGCTTGCTCACAGATGCGGTGGGGTCCCTTCCTTCACCCATTCAGCAGCCAAGAGGAAGCAGGGAGTGCACGACCAACTGTTACGCAGTATTTCACTGCTAAACAGCCGCTGACCACCGGGCAGGCCTGTTCTTTGCTCGCTGCCTTCAGCCAAAAGGCCCCCAAGCATTTTATAGCAGGGACAACTGGGACTTTTTTTTTTTTCAGCATTACTTTTCAGCTCCCCTCCTCCTCCTCCTGCCCCCAAACTCTTCACGCCACTGCGGAGTGCTTTCGTGGTGGTGCACCCCAACCATCACCGACACAGCACATGGATCACGCTCTCTCTGGCTGCTTGTGCAAGGCACCGTTCACAAAACAATCAAAGAACCAATTTAAAGTGAAGTTTTAGGCCTTCTTCCAGCTCTGCTGTATTTTCAGAGGACGCAAGTATGTCAGGCCAGGCTCTACACTACGCTATAGATTAATGGATGCCAAGCAGCGCCAAAGTTGTCTCAGATAAAAAATACCGAGAGGAGATGGATGGCATAACAAAAGGAAGATACAAACAGTCCCTGCTCAACATTACTTCGAAAAAGCGCCATCTATACTCTGGCCCATTCACACAAAAAAGGAGAAAAGCCATTGTTATACATAAAATTGTATCAAAAGAGTGCCTTACAGGCCACCCTATCGCTGTTCATTTTCCTACCAAATTCAATAAAAACATATACCTGTTATTCAGATTAAACAGCTGCAGCATTAAAGGTCTTGCTGCAGCGTTTGGGACGGTCCCAGACCTTGTTACAGCACCAGGCCTTGTTACAGCATGCCCTGCCCTTGCCGTAATCCAGGCAATGAGCATACTCATAAAGCTGACACGGGCAATTTGACTGGCAGGAAGTCTAGCCCCGGGGGTGCCATCCGTCACTGCCTATGGCTGCATTTCTCCCCCCTTTGCTATCTTTCCTCACACACTTCCCAGTGTTCAAGTGTGTTTCAAGACAGCTGAAAGGACGTCACCTGCAATCTCAATTCAGCACAACGCTAAGTAGCCAAGATGGTTCAGCAAGAAGGTGCCTAACTTTTTGAGGTTCATTGTACCTCTCTGCAAGACTAATTCGTTCCTGTTCCAGCAGTGCCTACAGCAGTGTCCAGCCCCAGCCCAAAATAAGGTGGGAGAAACACGCATTCAAAACAGGCAGTGCACTTTTCGTGCTGCGTGGTGGAGGAGCCGTGTTAGCAACGAAGCACGCACCACAGCCGACTGCATCACCTAACGGATCCATTAGTATTTGGTCAATGACAAGAAAAGTACAGCCTTTCCTCCCCTTAGGTAAGACACTAATCTATTACAACTCTACAAGCCAGGGTAATTAATCAAAAGTCTATCATACCATATAAAACGAAAATGGCTGCAAGATGTGCCTGTACACACCAATTAATTATTAAGGGAACATTAGCTGAAGCTGTTCACCTGCCATTTAAAAGTCAGGGATAAAACGCAGGCACAGCACAGCCAGTGCCCCCCTCGCCCCACTTCGGGCCACGGCCAGCGGGTGGGAGCCAGCAGGTAGCCCCTCCAGCCAGCCCGCGCTGCAACGCCTGCACATGTTTGCCTGACATTTCCACTTCTGTTTCAAAATAAAGTCCTCAAGCAGCACGGCGAGGGCTTCCTAAGCAGTAGAGTGAGCATTCCTCGAAACCACCAACCGCGTTGTTTTCAGCTGTGTGCGCACGGCTGTAATCAATGGGAGCACTTAGCAGCGATGAGTACGTACCAGCAAGAAACAAAACGCCGGTCCTTTATGCCACGGCTGTATCTTCTTCCAGACCAAGCAACGAATCGAGACCGCCGGCTGCGCTGCGAGGAGAAGCACCGAGAGGGCTGGAGCTTAATTAAGCCGAGGTAAATACGCCCCGGCTCAGGAGCAGACAAAAATCACCTCTGTAGCGCACAAGCCAAGAGCAGATGACAACACGGCAGCTTCAGACTCTCTCATATTTCTCCCGCTTATGACCTGAGCTTTATTCTAATTGCACAAATTGAAGAATGATTAGCAGTTGTGTGGACATTAAATGCCTTGTTGATGTAACCAAAACAGATTTGCTTTATTTGCAATGATTACTTAAGGCCATAGCTGCGAAACTAGAATGAATCAAAATGAAAACATACATTAGAAACACAAAACATCACCTCAGAAAGGAGGGGGGTGGCAATGTAGCCTCGATAATAATTTAAAAACCACACACTTTAACATCAGGCTTTCCAGAAACAGAGAGGCAGGCACCTTTTTCATGAAACACCATAAACCTGCAAGTGTGTTTCTCATCCTTTACAGTCCCCAAAATGAACTTTTATGAGTACGAACACTAACGAAATTCATCTTGACTATTTTTTCCCCCCAATCAGGCCTTCATATAGCAATCCATATCCAATTTTATGATAGATCTATTTTTTTTTTTTGCTGAAAAGCATTGAGAACAATTTTTAGGATTAGCAGAAATACAGGGTCAGGACAGAGACCAGCTTCCATCGAGCCAGGCAAGTGCAGCGCCGATACCTGCAGCTGCCCGTGCTGTGACAACCTCCGCAGGCAGCACCTTCTCTGATGAACATCCAAATGGGTGTCAGCACTTCTGGTGGCGTTTCGGAGGTAAATACCGAGCTACAACTTTAAACATTTTTCTCTCGTCTTCCAGCTTTCACAGATGCTCCTCTTCGCAGCTTATCTCCCAGCTGAACAGTGAGAAACGAGGACCCCAGACTGGCTGCCAGCCAGCCAGCCTTTTCAGACTTCATTTCTAATACCATTACCTATGAATACGTTAAATTTACTTGGCTGCCAGTCACCACCTCATTAACCCCGCCAGGAAAGCAACTAACATAAATAAAGCTCACAAAATATATAAATATATCTATATGGTAAGAAAGCCATACCCTCTTTTCTTAGCACATCATCTAAAAGGTAGATCTCGAGAGGTAAGTCTCTAGCCATTAACCAGCTACTTCCTTCTCCCCACAGAGGAAGAAATTGTGTTTCTCTCTGACAGCAATAGATGATGTTACTGTCATTACAGCTGTTTCAGAACAGTTTTAAACTACAGTCATATTTCAGAGCTACCTGCCAGAGCCCTTGTTCAAAACTTTAATCTCTCAATGTATTGTTTTCAAGAACAGCTTTTAGATTCAGCTGTCCAAGCCATCACGTACACAAAAGAAAACGCATACTTGATGGGGGATGATACAAGCCTACCCGCTGCATGCACAATACAGTTCAGGCTTCTCTGGCGCCTTCCCAGCCCGCATGACCAGATTTTGTGCATGCATCGAACAGACAGCATCGCAGGTGAAAAACTCCAAGAAAAGGTTCCCTGAAGGTAGGGACGGGCCAAAGTTGGAGGCCTTGTTGGACATCTTCCTCCCTGCACTGTGCAACCACCGCCAGCCTCAGCTGCTCTGCCTCTCCAGATTTTTTTCACTTAGCAAGTAGATCTCACTGGTTTTACTTGACTTTGGGGTAGACCTGCTAAGAGTTTTCTTTCCAAAAGACTTTTATGCATGCCGTATATACATCATATTTATGCATTATTTGTGCATTTTATATTTATGTCCACATATTTACGTAAAAATGATACCATGTATGTATTTCACCATCAATCTGTTGTAATTTTCTTTTGAACAGCTCCACCACCACCATTGTGCTTTGCTTTTACACTGGAAGCAGCAGAGCAGAAGAGGGCTGTGTTGTCAGCAGCAGGGCAGGTCCACAACTCCACTCCTGCCTCCCAACACAAGGACTCCGGTGGCCTCGCAGAGTGACTCCACTTTAGCACCTTTTACTCCCCAATTCTAAAATCAGCAATAGCACTCATCCGCCTCCTTGACACTATTTTGTGAGAACAGATTTTTAAAAGCTATGAAATGGGAAAGAGTAAATACCACTACCTCATAAACATCATCAGCTTACTCCAGTTACTAGACTTCCACAAAAACACACAAAAATTTACCTTGCAAAAGTTTTCTGGACAAATTTATTCCTTGCTTTCTTTCAATTCCACTAAACCTTTAGTTTTAGGTATGACCATTTATAATGCCATGCTGGAAAAAGGCTGCAGAACATTTGAATTCTAGTTTTCCCACCTTAAGAAAAGCCTACAAATACCAGGGTTATCTCTTATAACCCTGTGACAACAGAGGTTCAAGCTCTAGCAGAAGAACAATGAGATAAGAAATCAAAATGGTCATCTATCTGCTGATGGTGCATAAACACTGTATTTACCAGCACTTTCAAATACTGATTTCAGACTAACCTCTTTCTCATAATAGTAATAGCAGAAATGGCCATTTCAAAAACGCTGTCATCCAAATGTCACGAAACAAAAGAGAACAAATGATACTCCGGTGAGAGATCTACCTCCCCGCATCTCCTCTGGCATTTAGGAGCCAGCACGCAAGGAGAATAACCCGGCTCTTGTCACCCAGCTCACTGCAAAGACGGAGCGAGCAGGGGGCCTGCACTGGCAGGCCGGGCAAATGCCTCCCTTCTATCCGCAGCCCTCACGCTACTTTGCAGATAGGATCCAGTCAGCACTCATCTTCTTAATTACGCACCAACAATTAGCAGGAATCTTGGTGGGCTGTGCTTTTCACCTGGTAAGAGGGCTCCGTGAAAAAGGGCTAAAACTAAGCGTGGCAGATGGAGCTATATATCCTGCCCATCCCTAGAGAGCAGATTTGTAATGCAAAACGCTGAATTCAAGATGCGACCCACGGATACACGGAAGCAATCAGAACCAAACTGATTAAACAAGACCCAGGTCTCCACACGGCGCACTGAATGCTAAGCAGCACCGAGGGTACCTCGGAGAGGAGACAAACGGCACGCCGAGCCACGCGCCAGCAAGATCGTCACCGCACGGCTACTGCCTCTTCAGAAACATCAGGCAATTCTTCTAGCAACCCTCCAAGGCCAAGGACATCCGCATCCCACAAGTAGCTGCTCCCAATCTCAGCCAGACATACTGAGATGAAAACCTGTGCTCACAGGAGCTGCCCGTTTCGTAATGGGGATGCCCGGGGAGGCGATGCTGCGATCCACACAGCCACATGCAGCTGCACTTCGTGCCAAGCCCTCAGATTTACAACACCCCAGGTCAGAGGATGAGTTTACATTATCAGCCTGGTCTCTCGCAACCCCAGAGACAATACATTTCATCGAGCTGCTGCTATCCTGAGCCCGAATTCTGCTTGACTGAAGCACATCTCCTTGATTCAGGATGGGAGGAGTCGGGGCTGATGCCAGGGGCAGGCATGAAGACAGGGAGGGGACGCGCTGCTTCTCCTCCCAGCACCCCGAGAGATGCGTGCCTTGCCTCCAGCTCAAGTATTTATGGCTTCAGCATCTAGTCACACCTTCCTGCTCTGCCTTTCCCTGCCTTATTAAAGTGTATTTTTATATCTTTGCAATGGGAACTGTGCTTTCCCTCATCAACACCGATCTGGCTTCGCAGACCTCCCACTCGTTTTGCTTTGTTGGCTAATGGCAGAAGAGCGGAATGAAAAAGCCCCGTGAGCTCCTGCAGGCGCACCCCTGCTCGCAGCCACTGACGCACGCGTGCAGCCCTGCCACTGCCACCCTGGCTCAAACAGCCACCAGGAAAACTGGAATTTACATTTTTAAGAACTCCTCCAGTGAAACATAAGAGAACCACCGCCCTTAAAGCTGGTTTTGTTCCATTTTCGCTCAGCAAAATGCATCCCTCAGACAGCTGGAGCCAGCCCCATTCGCTATTTCGCCGTCTTACACCTCAAAGTGGGTGAAGTCACATCGTCCTACAGGAATGAACGTATTCTGACATGCACCAAAATGAACAGAGACCAACTACGCCATAAGCAAAGACAGTTTACGTAATGCTTTGCAGACACCTTCTTACAGCTTGTGCCCCACAAACAAGTTCACTTTTTTATTCAGGGCTTAGGGAGAAGAAAAACTTGCCTGCCAGCACAGCACTCGCCCACTGCTTTACCGACGCACGTCCCGCTGAGCGGCTGCCCAACCTGCACGCCTCTGTGGCCAGGTGCTTTTGGAAAATTCCCATCATACATGCACAAAAGAGCAATCTAATAAGCAGAATATTTAGAGACGTTATTCACGGACACCTATGGGGCCTCTGGGAGCACGCTTCTTGATCCAGGTGAACTGACTCGATGTGCAACACGACGCTGTGCTATCCTTTTTCCTCTCCTCCCTCTCTCCCCCCCCAGCAATTTCTTTGGAGTACAGGTACTCATTTTTTACTTGTCGTTGTTCTCAAATTTTGACAGAAACTTTGTTATTCCACCAGATTTTATCCCTTGTTATTTGGCAAATGTTGATTCCCCCCCATCCTCCCACGCATCTCACGTGGAATCGCTGCAGCCTCTTCGGTGTAAGGAGAAAATCGCATACCTTTATCATCCTGCACGCTCTCCAGTTTGAACAACACCGGCACCGCCTGGACATCGGAGCTCAGCGTCCAGCTGCTGCCACGTGGACCAACCCAAAGAAACAGCCTCCTGCTGTCCCTCTCGAAGGCAAGGGGCCTCCACCCTGCCTCCATGCCCCGTGCTAGTGCTGAGAGTGCGGCAGAGCCCCGGCTCCCAGGGCAGGCAGCGATGTGATGGCTGCAGCCCCCTTACGCTCCCCTGAGCAATGCACTGGCATTCCCATGCCACGTACCTGACTTGTGACCCTAACTTTTGGCTGATGCGATTGTGGTGGTATGAACATAGGTTCCTAACATCTCACAACAGCAATATCACAATACCCAATATCTAATGAAAAAGAAAACCAATAATATTTTAACTAATACCTTGCAAACACTACTGCCCAAGCACTTTTCCGGGATGATGGAGCGATACCGTGAAGATAACGGATGGGTGATGGTGGTGACACCCTCGCTCCACAGTCCCCTCCAAGTGAGAGGGACTTCAAACCTTTGTACCAGGCACCCTCTCGATCCTTCAGCCTCCAACAAGACAGGATTCTTTTTTCCATTCTTTTAAGACATGCCTTAGCACTGAACAGCCTCCTCCACCTCCACTGTCTGTACGCAGGAGTCAGGACTGACCTCTGTGGACAATGCATCAGCTATACAAGGCCAATGTTGAGTACTTTCCAACACACGCTGAGATCTGTGGATGGGAGATGGTAAGTAAAAAGCAAAGTAATATTACAGAATACAGCAGGATATTGCTGGTATAAACAACTTTAAAATCACCTTTTAATGATAAATCTCACCATTGGGAGCATCAAGCACCAGGAATACAGACTTGGTGAAGATAAGGTGTTTTTCT
The DNA here is from genome assembly GCF_040182565.1 of Anser cygnoides. Lineage (NCBI taxonomy): Eukaryota > Metazoa > Chordata > Aves > Anseriformes > Anatidae > Anser > Anser cygnoides. Next base: position 22,383,013 of record NC_089880.1, on the reverse strand, counting down.
CTCTTGAAATTTTTAATAAAAATGTAGTTACGAGACTAAATTTATTTCTGCTAGGAAAACTTCAGAATAAAATGCTTGCTATTTCTATATCCAAGGGCTTTTTGTGTTTATGAGTCTAGCCATTTGAGATTCAGCATACATCCGCTCTTGAAGTTAAGAAAGCATGGCCCCTGCTTCCTCTTCAGGAGTAGGGAGTGACCAGCCAGCTTTCATTTAACATGGACAAATACATGATTTCAGCATTACCCATCACTCCAACTTCAATAATGAAACAAAGAGTATTCCTCAGACTAAAAGGCTTGAAAATTTACCTCCCTTCATCTGCCAGCCCACTAGAAGAAATTAAGTCGATGTCCTCCAAAAGATTTAATGGAGGAGCACAGACTCTTCACAGGCTGCCTTAAAACAATAAATCAGTGTTCCTGGAATGACCAGTTGTATCCTAGGATAACACTGTTGATAAAATCCAGAAATGGACATTGGTGAATGCATTTTCTGGAAAAAGGAACTAAGACTTTAAGTTGAAAATGTTACCCATCACAAGTCTCCTTTGCAGGACCAGTTAATCTGTTTTGTATCCACATTAATCTAGTGTTTATTCTTAAAGCTTTAAGTGACAACAGCACTGGCAAGTCATTATGAATCCAACTGAAAGCCAACCGCCCAGTAACTACAAAGCAGAAGAAAATGAGGATCAACTTTTTTTAATACCTGATTTTCATAGTCTCAAAACTTCTAAGTAAAATAGGACATAACTAGGATTCACATCTAATAGCGAAATCATATGCTCTAAGACAGTAGAGAACTTTTAACTTTGACTTTAATCCTTTGAAAACCATAGCAGGTTCTTTTAAAAGAGGAGGAATCTGGCATATCAACAGGAATCACCACTACCCCGGTACACAGCCTGAGTTTTCACAGCAGTGTTCAGTGTAACATAATACATCCATCTCTTGTAACCGAGGCTGTAATTTGAAAATCACCTCTTTGAGCAACTGCGATGGGTTAAGTAGTCACAGAGTCCAAGTGCAGTCACCTCCTCGGATACATCGATCCAGTTTTGTGCAGTGAGTTGGATCAGGGAACCCCAAGCACAAGTTAAAAGTAAATGGGGTGGGGGGGGAGAAATACAATTTTTTTCAACCTGAAGCAGATTCCTGATCTGATGCATTGTGTGGCTGCTAATGATAAAGTAGATTTGGAGCAAGCAGAAGTAAGTGGGTAGAGACTGGAGATGCCCGGACTGCCTCTAGAAGCAGCAGTCTAACTACACACAGTGACCCAATTACTGCATAACGCAAAGTATTTACCAGCCTCTATAAGAGATTTCAAGTCAGTTTTAGATTGATTTTCTTTTGCAAAATAATCTCCTACCCAGGGACTATGGTTACATTTCAACAACATCAGAAAAATTTGCTAAAGCCTATGTCTTCTGCAGTAAACAATCTCTAAGGAAAGGAGCAGCATGCTTCCAAAGCCAGAACAGCACTCCTCCTTTATTTTCAAAATTTTCAGGAGGTTAAACCCTTTGCAAACCCTTCAGAAGGAGAATTTTCTGGCAAATGCTGTGTTTCAGCACTACATTCACGCATTTCCACTCCTATTTTTGATGACAGCAACTGCCACACGCTTCCTCACCATTTATGAGAGATTTACCGAACAAGAAGCCCGAAGATTTCAAGATTTAGAACTCATCTAGACTAAGTTCCTTTCAGCAGCACAGCTACATCTGATAATGACCTGTTAATGAGGATGGCCCATCTTTGAAAAGATGCCTTCAAGGATTTGTCTCCTTCCTCAGCCAGACCAAGGATCGTGTCTCTGCCTTGCAATTTGATCTGGGAATCACAGCTGATTGCAGTGCAGAGACAAGATAGGACCTGTAATTCCTTATAAATTGATGAAAACATAATGGAGAACAGCCCCTGGACAGTGCATTATATTCTTGAAACTTCTTTAAGCACTTCCCCATTTATTTTGGGTAAAGGTTCAGAGTGAGGTGGTCACCAGCAGCCTGACAAGAACAAGACCAGGCTGCACATCCTTTGCAACCAAGCCTTAGATAATTCTTCCTGGACAACTGGAAAGCCTCCAGATGCTCAAGACAGTAAGGCTGTACTCATTTACCAAAATGTTTATTTTTATATAGCTCTAATATAATCTTACAAAGTCATCAAAATTAGGTTCCCCCCCACCAACCCCCAAATGCCTACAAATTACAGATCAGCATGCAAAAACTAATGATGTTATTGTAGAAAAGGATATTTGGTAAAATAAGTAAAATGGAGACTATTTTCTTTCTTTCTTCCTTTATTTAGTGATTAGAGGGATCAGAGCCTCAGATTTCAGGAACAGATGCTTTTTAATTCTGAAGGCTTAAGTCCTTCCTGGCCAAAACTTTGACATTTCTACATATTGGCTTATCGATCAAAATAAGAATATGTATCCCAGGTAACTTCTTTTGTTTTGAAACAGAGATCATAATCTTTCCTTGCAACATACTTGTTATTCTTATATCACCAATGAGTAAGGCCTTTATTATCAGCTTCTGAAATCCTCTTTATACAATCTGGTTCTTCAGCTCCGCGTGACTTCAGCTCCAAAGCTCAGAGCGGCACCAAAGCGTCTCCTCCTAAAACACTATTCCCAGCCCGAAACCGTCGCAGTGTACTTAAAAACTACACAAGGAAAAGAAAACAAGCTGCGCTGTGCAGCTTTCCTGCACGATACAATTGACTTCGTAATTTCCATAAACCCCAGTGAGAAGTTATTGGGTTGTCAATCTATCCTCTTCCACACACCAGATTTTGGGAAAAAAAGCACTGAAGTGGCTGATTTACTAATTCTGCCCTAGGTACTATTTCAGTAGCAGATGCAATCTAGCCCAAGAGAATAGTCTCATTTAAATGAGCAAAATGCAACTACAAAGCTGGTCTAAATTTAGTACAGTTCAACCACCAAGGAAGGAACATTTATGAGGGCATGGGACAGGTCTGTGTTACTAGTACAGGCGTGACCCAAACCGTCCATCTACACCAACGTGAGGTGCTACTAGGCGTAAAATCAAGTACAGATATATGGATATACTTAGGGCCCACTATATCTTAATATGATTGCTGGAAACTCCATTAAGGTCATAAATACAGTGAGAGCTGACAAGAAGTTCAAGAGAAGGATAGATATTCTCCCAGTAGGAGAAAATGCTCTTAACAACTACCTATGGGATTATGAAAATAGGCTACTTAAGTATCTGCAGCTATTAGTGAAATTGTATTGCCTGCCAGATCTAGGAGAGTTTTCCCTTTGAACACATGCTTGGAGTGCTTTTTCTTTTATCAAGGGAGTATAAACACTAATCTTTGGGGAGGACAAACAAAGCAGTCTACCCAGCATGGCGAATGGACGTACTCGTTAGCCCACGAAGAGCATTAGTAACTTGCGGCATCAGCACGTTACGGGAGAGACTGGCATTAAATCATCGGGGTTGTCACTTACTGCGTGTGAGTGGCACGGCCGGGGTGTCTGCGCACGGAGACGTCGCTGACCCAAGGACCTCATGAACCACACGAAGCACAGCAGAGGGGATTAAATGCGATGGGAAGCAATGAACGATCCTGAAAATACCACTGCTGAAAGCGTTCAAGGAAAATAAGAAAATTCTGCTGGAGCATCACTTGTGATTCTTCTCCCTGAGAACACCCATTTTTCTCCTATTTGCACACCCCAATTTGGCTGAATTTTGGGCTTTCCCTGCGAAGGAGCTGCTATATCAAAGTGTTTGTGGAATTTACCATTTTTCTCATTCTTTCACCTCTGCAATGTCACTAGCATAAAGCTCCCTCTTCAATCTAAAAATACCTCACATAAACTTGTTAGATTCACAGAAAGACTTTCAGGAACATCAGTAAGACCAAGATGCATCTACTAAACCCTGAATTACAGATTCTGTTTTAGGCTTCCAGAAAAAAAAAAAAAAAACAGTTTTAAGTGACTAGCATAATTATTTCTAAAATTAAATAACTGCAGACAAACAGTGCTGCTCAGTGAAACTGAGAACTCTATACTATCAAAAATTAAAGGTAATTATAACATGTACGGAAAGGGCACAGCATTCTGAGTGTTAAATCACCTTTAATTATATTTTCTGGATTTGTAACACTGACATTTGAATTCCCAACACTATGCTTACATATCAGGTTAAAATACGCAAACAACTCTATTCTGAATCACCTTGAAGGCTTGCAAAACAGACTTGTGTTTGAACACATTTATCTTTTTCCTTACGCTCTTTCAACTATTCAGCAAGACCACAATGTATACTTCTGGAGTCATAACTGGTCACCAAAGCAACAGCTTGGATGCCAAAAGCAGGATTTCAACTTCATTGCACAGAGGAGCAGGGAGAGAAAGGTGATGACAATGCCTCCATTGTAGCCTTGATCCCGCGCCTCAGCCACACAGTGAACTACAAGTCATTCATGTGCTGAATCCAAAATGAATAACCGGGAAAGCGACTGAAAATGAGACTTTGTTTTCTTTTAACTTTTGTTCCTTGTACTAATGGCCTTTAAAGTGGTCCAGGCATTAGGCTCAGGCAGTAGCAAGAGGGATGAGAAAGATTCCTGGCTAGATTTTCATCGCTCCAAGTGGGTGGAGAAAAAAATTTGATGAAAAAAATTCTCTCTTCAACCAATTCTCTTGAAGTTGTCAATTTTCTATTTATTAACAACCCTTAGAAAGGAAAGCTTGCAACACAGACAATGCACAGCACTGACAGCAGATCTTGAATTCCTTCCTCGGAAGGAAAAAAAAACACAAAAACATTTACATACCAGAGGCCTTTTCTCATGTAGTCAGCTAACCGTGGTTGTATGGATGGGGTAAAAAACAACTCCCACTCTCCATAATTTTATTGCTTAACTTCTTACGGAGATCTTGGGTTTCCTTCCAACCAGTCTAATATTCTGCTATAAGAGGATTGAGAGAGGGTGTTTGTTTTCAGGTCTTTCCCCCCTCTATTTAGTGATGCCCTTTTCCTCCCATACTGCAAGACAGCTGATTATCAAGTTTCACAATCCAGCAAAGAGGCTAAATGTGGGGATTTCCCTTACTTGCCTCCTTTATTTAAAAGGTGTTACATTATCCTCTTCGCAGTTTGTGGTGCAAATACTGCAGCTGCTAAATATGTATTTCTCCACACGCGCGCGCGTTATTAGAAATATTTACATTAATTCAGTTGTGACAGACACTTCATTTGCCCCAAAGAAATCCTGCCTCAACTAGACGGCGGCGGCCACGTGCTGCAGAGCCCTGGGCTGCGGCCAGGGACGTCTCAGCAGCAGTGCCCCTGCCCGTGCCCACCCCACCTGAGCACCATGGTGCTGGAGCAGTGGTGACTCCCTTCTCCCTCAAGGCCACACAACCCTGCTCGGGATGAAGAGGGACAGAGGGGGATGGTGCTGAGGGATGGGGGCAGCTGGGCAAGATGGGGAGCACCAGGGATGTGCTGGCCCCAGCATCCTGCCGGCAGCTCCCAGGTCTGTGGAGGTACTTCTCCGGCTTTGTGAGAGGACACCTAGCACGGGAGTTTTTCACATTCAGAAAAGCTTCAAAGCAGCTTCAAACCACTCCTTTTAAAACCTGCTGCTGTCGTGAGCCACGCACACAGTTCCTCCTTTGCCCAGGCACAAGGCGTCACATGCTGGAGCAGCCAGAAGCTTGCACTGCAGCGTGTCAAACCAACATATTAACAACAACCACCCGCTGCAAAGCGACCACTGTTAACCTTGACAGCCCCAGAAATATTGGGCATCAGGGAACAACACGAGTTTAAAAAGTCAGCCTTGAAGGATTTCAGCAGAGAATTGCCTACAATTGCCTCTCTCTCCCTCTCACTGAGGTTCCTACAACTGGATACACGTTGCAGGTGCAGGACCATGCCAGCGGAGAAAGACTAAAAGCAAAGCCTATTTAATATCTCTGCAAATAGCTTGCAAAAGGCTTGGCATGCGCTGTTGGCAAAAGGCGCGACAGGTCGGGATTTCTTAGTTCCTTTTCTTCGGGATCACCTGGAAAAGATGACGGAGCTGTACCTCCGTAGGCAAGATAAGCAGCCATGACCTCACCGGTGTGAGGCAAGGCTTACGGAAAGATTTGATTTGACACCATTTCAGCTGTGTTGGAGAAAGGCACGGGAACATCAGTAAATAACTTAACAGTTAACGCCAGCACTCACCAAAATGCTTCATTTGTATCTGCCATCCCTAAATACCTCGACATCTGCAAGTGGGATGGTTTTATTGTTTCTAAATACACAGAGGCACGTATTCCTTAATTATACTTTAAGCCACGAACAAAGGTCACGCGCGCACTCGCAGCGAGAGGCAACAATCCAGTCACTGTATGTTCGGTAAACAACTCCCATCACTTCGACAATTACCAGCAGACCTTTAGACTTATGCATCTCTTGGCCCCTTTCATATTGGAAAAACATCATTAAAACAGATTAAAACTGCTATTCCAGTCAAACGGCTTATCTAATGGTAGAAGAAAACGTGGACCTGCAATTCTCTCCTTCAAAACAAATGATAACATCGACTGTTACTTCAGACTCTTAATCTTGGAAGAAAATATTCTCTCTAATCAGAGACTCCTAAATCTACTCTCCCTTCTATTAGAACTATGTATTTGCATAATCACAGAACTGTTTCAAAGAAACATTTTTAGGATGGATAAACACAGCAGTCATGTGCTCAGATATGCTGAATTAGATGAAATGCTTTAAATGTACATGAAGTACAGTTTTACAATTAACATCTGCTTTATCTTTTTTTTGGGTAAGATGACATTTAAGCTATATGCACGTATCAGAGTGCTTTATCTCACAATGCCATTTTCCCCAGAGTGTTCATGTCTCACTTCAATAAAATATCAACACACAAGGGCTCGAAACAGGCTTTACCTGCAGCAGAGACAACTCCCAGACTATCAATTTGTAAAAGCATTGGAAAAGCAGCAAGAACAATATTGACAGATGGCCTCTCCCACACTTTCCCTGCAAACCCCTCTGCTCTGGCACCACCATCCCCACACATTAGCCTTTGGGGAGTCGATGGATAATGAAGCATTTCAGTCCTCAAAAACTGGGTAGGGGGGATTTCACGTTTTTGGTGGTTGTTGTTTTGTTGTTGTATGGTTGGTTGGCCGATTTTTTCCACCCATTATCAGACTTTTTTGGGGGAAAAAATGAGAACAGCCGTTAGTGCAAATCATTTCTTCCTCTAGAACTTCAACAGCATTGGGAGTTTTTCCTCGATTTGTTAAACTACACAGCAGTTCTCAGGACTCTGAAGTTCCACGGCTGCCGCTGAAATCCACGGGCAATGTTCATCCATAACCAGTGCTCAGGGTGTTTGGCCCCCGAAGCTTTGACGAGTCTGGGACCACAGCATCACTAAGCCCATTATTCTTTTTAAGTTACTTTAATCTCTTCTGCACTCCCCTCTTTCTACCAGAAGAGACAATACCTTGGGGTCATCTGCCAAAGAACAAGCCCTCCTTTAGCGGTACAAAATGAAGCGTAAACGTGAAACAATAAAACACCGGCTCGGTTCAGCAGGACCTTGGCCGTCCTTACTTCCACTTCGCAGGAGGAAGCCGGGAGCACGCGGGGAGCAGAGCTATCCCCTCCTGCCTGCCCTACGGAGTGCAGCTCTAACCTTCAGCCTGCATTCAAACAGAGGGCTGCGTGAAACAGCAGTGGGTGCTCCTGACCTCAGGACATCGGCGTCCTCAGGAGCAGAGGGTGCATCGGGGCTGTTGTCATTACCAGGTGCGTTTAATTACTGCAATTACCAGCAGCCGGGAAAGGGCTGCAAGGCACCTACTCTTCAAAGGGAAAAGGCAGCACAGGGCAGCACAGACCATTTCAGCAACTGTAAATACTTCACCATCTGCAAAGTCGCTGGAATTAAACTACAATTTTGAAAATGCTCATTTATTCCTCCCTGACCACACCACATACGCAGGCACCTAACGCTGACCCCATCACCATGGCACCCTCGGCGTCTCCATGCCTGCGCTCTGATCGATGAGCCACACAAAGTAAATAAAAAGAATTCCAGGCAGAGAGGGTGGAACACATGGCGCACATATACATAAAAGCAAACAATACTTCAACCAACTGTTATTTTTATCCGTATGTAAACAGTAGCACACAGAAAAAGTAAATCTCCTGCACTGCTCTTGCTATCAGACTACTAGAAAAGAATTATTTAACATGGCAAGAGAAAATAAATTTCTTAAGAGCCCAGCAGAAAATCTGAGCTACACGCAGCAGGTGGGCTCGAGCAAATCGCAGGAGGAGATACCTAGGGAGGCAAAGAGCTCCCAGACACAAAGCTTTCCGACCGCTTGGGCATTTAAAACACAGGCAGAAGTCTATGGCTTTTCCAGAGTGCATTAGCATGGCACCAGAACCAACAAATTCAGGAGGAAAAAGCTAAGCTGAGCTAGCATTGTGGAAAACTCCTTCCAGCAGCTCCGCCTGGCCGGGAGGCAGCGGGACACGTGCCTTGGGGTGCAGGGACACACGGAGGGGAGCTCACGGGGCGCCTGGACAGCCACGCTCCTGCCATCACACCTAAGTGCATGCAGTGGAAAAGTGAGATCCAAAGCTCTTCTCCCGTTTCTGAATGGTACCAAGGGCTTCTCGTTTCATTTCACTCCCGACTTGCTCTGACTTGATTCAGCTTTCCAAAGGACAATGGAAACTCCGACTTGCAAACCGGAGCTTCACAGATCTTCCGTGCTGCAAAGCGGGTGGTTGGACTACAAAGCCGCTCGTTTTCCACAGCGGCCAGCCATGGCCATTCCTGTGCCGGTGGGATCCCAGCTAACACAGACAGACACCTCCGTGCATTAATTTAGTCCACAGGTGCCTGGACCCCGGACAAAGGACCAACTTTAAACCCGCGCTGCTGCGGCAGTGACAAGAGGAGCTCTGGAGGAACAATGGAAAGAACTTGTTTCTCCACCTGAGAGCAGCCATAATTAGGAAGTGATGGATGTCGCTAGTAAAAGTGAGTGATGTTTTTCAGGAGCTCTCTCATCTGTAACTGCGCTGTTTTCAGATAAAATAACCCTTTCTGTCAGGCAGTGTCAGGAATGTCTACAGCCAATCAGTCACTCTGCTATCCAGCAAAAAAAATATGACGTACTTGTCATAACATCTGTAGCATACGTTTTATCAGCCCTTCTTCCTTGTGTACCACATCAGTTAGGGTCCCCGATTCCTGCAATGCCAATAATTTGTACTCCCAAGATAAACAGATTGAAACTTCCCAAAACCCAACCGCGTTGCATGTGAAACGGAACTTCATTTGAACAGCATAACTTTTACAGCAGCATAAAATGCTGCTCGTCACCTGCAAATAATAACCATAAAGCAAAACTCAGGAAAAAGCCCCACTCGTCACCTCTGCACGCTGGCCAGCGAGGCAGAACCACAAGGAACAGCTCGAGAGAAAGTCAACAAGATAAGCTGGATCATCTCGAACTTGGACACCATAAAATTTCTCACTGTAGCAACTTCATTTACAAGACTTGGACAAACATTAAACTGGGAGAACAAATACCTAACACAATTAACCGCGATTACACATATGGTCTAATGTCTCTGGTGTCACTTTGTAGGAGCCAGGAAAGCCTGTCCCAGCAGCAGGATGGGGCAGCCCTTCCGCTAAGCAGACCCTACAGACTGTCACAGCTATCATGGGACACAACCCCTCCACCGCTGCTCCTCCGAACAATGCTCGTCTGCCAGCCTAATGCAATTAGTTTCGGAACAACCACCAAAAAAGAAGAGCACCATCAGTGTGATTAAGAAAAAGGAGACAGATGAGCAAGACAGACCATTTGTGAATGCTTTGTGCGGTCACCTGTCAAGCAGCCTGGCTATGTTTTTAAGTGATTAAATCAGACCTTAGCAAAAACCTGAGTGTCATTTTCTCAACATCCTAACCCAGAAAAGCCTTTCAAGAGAAACAACTGCATTAAATTGTTGATGAGGTTCATCAAACAGACTATCCCTCTAAACGGCAATACACTACACCTCTGGAAGACACCTTACAAAATCTGATGGAGCTTAAAACAGAGTTAACATTTCATTACATAAGAGCCATTCCTGATCTTTAAACACAGCCAGCGTGTATTAATATTTAACCATTGCATGTTACAGACTGTGTATCACTATTACAAGCTCATAGTTATTACTTTTGCAAAACATTGAGAACAAATAGATGCTTAAGTCACTCATCACATGTTTTCTGTTTATTATAATGGGAAACAATAAGTTTCTCTGATTAGGTAGATGTTTATTGTATCACATGGCTACGATCTCCTTTGAGCTCCCTATCCATGTGCTTGATACAAAGGTTCCTTACAGGCTATGAAGTTAAGCACCAGCATCCTAGAAAACATTCTGGTGCTTCTAACAAAAGAAAATGCTGAAGTAGTGAAGAAATTTAAACAGCTGATTACAGTATTTCCTCTTGAAGCTTGATTGAGAAAACAAACATCTTTATGTTAAGAGACACAACTCGAAGGGAAGCATCCTCGGTAATACCTGGCCCTTTTCAGCCACTGATTAGCGTTATCAGCAGGAGCACTGCCACCGACCTCAGATCTATCATTGGAAAACTTCATCCTCTCAAGAAAAGGAGGACGGAAGCAGTTTACTGAACCACAAAAATTAGGCAGATTGGAAAGGTCCCTAGTCCAAACAAAGCAGGGCCAACTGCTCAAGTCAGACCAGGTAGCCCACAGCCTTCTCCAGTTGATTTTCAAGCACCTCCAAGGATGGAAGTGCCACAACCCCTTGGGGCCCTTTCTCCAGCACTCTTCTACGCTCACTTTGAGCTTCTCTTTTCGCCTTTTATCTGACTGGGGCCTCCCTTGCTGCACTCTGTGCACGTTGTATTGTGTCCTGTCCATGCTCCCCAAAAGCCGGGCACTGCTTCACCTCAGCCAGCCGCCTGGGGTGGGAGACCACGGTCAGGGAGCTCCTGCTCCAGCCCCGGGCCAGCCGCACACTCCTCTGCCCGACTTGCTCCCTCTTTCAGCACCTTTCTTGACTCGCCGATATCCTTCTCGTACTTTGTGGTGGTTGGCAGAAGCTGAGTTAAAGCTTTTGTCCGTCCCTCAGCCAAGACAGACAGCAACCGGCCGCTCGGGTCCCCTCACCCACTGGCTCCAGCCTCCACGTCTCGCCCATCTTCCAGACCCCAGCCACCTCCAGGAGCTGCCCTCAGCCAGCCCACACTCACCGAGGTACCAACATGGCTCCATGTCTGGGGCTGAGCAGCACTGAGCACAGCAGAATCATTACCTCAAATCGAATTACAGCCCTGCTAATACACTCCAGATGGAGTTTGTCCTCTCTGCAACTGTTAGCTCGTGTATAGGTGGTGATCCAGTGCATGTACCAAAGCTCTCCTCTGGGGCTGTGCAGCCTAACCACGTCCTCACTGCTTTGTATTTCCTCATTTCAGCTCGGTAAGTTGCATGTCGCAGGCTTCCAAACGCTTTTTCAGCCTACCACGACCATCCACCTCTGAACTATGCTTCACAATGCTCGCAGCCCCTCTCAGACTTGCAGATCTTGTAAGTACTCCCCTGCCCACATCAGTGAAGAGAACAGCAAACAAAGCTCAGCCCAAGACAAACAGGGGTGTGTTCATGCCACCCCCTTGGTCCCCTGATTTTCACAGCAAGTTGTAGGTAACTGTTCTTCAAACACGGTTTTTAAACTGTTACTTGTTTATCGTATAATTGTGTGTGTCCCTATTCCACAGAAATGCCACAAGAGGTTACGTCAAAAGCTACTGAAGTCAAGATACATCACAGCTACCACTCCCCCCAACCCCTTATCTTCTTTTTATCCTCCAGATTCCCAGAAACTGATTAAAAATTTTGTTCCAATTCTCTAAGCACCACAGCTAGACTAACCAGTCTGTAATTCCCCGGACCTCCCTTTTTCAAAGGCAGGTACTGCATTTGCCCTTTTCAGTCCTCCAAGACCTCTCTTGCTCTTCACAATTTCTAAAAGATAATTGTAAATGGTTCAAAGGTTGCTTGGCTAGTTGCTGCTGTACCCTAGGGCAAATTTCATCAGGCTCTGACTATTTGAATACACCTATCTTATCTGCTTTTTCTGATCTATCCTTTTCCTACTCTGCACTTTACTCCTATCACCTTGTTTAAATTAATTTTAATTAATAGGAAGACACGCTCAAGCAATACAATAACTACATGAAACCCATTTAGTATTTTATCTTTCAGCTATAATGTTAGCAAAAAAAAACCAGACTATTCATCTATCATGGCTGTTTTTTTGGAGATGCAGAAGAACATTTTCAAAAACAAAAAACAAGCCAGATTAAAGACTTGCATACGGCTTACACCAACCCTCAGCTGAGGTGTCTAAAGGGAAAACATTAAGAACTGTCAGTAAACTCCTTTTCTGCAAAGAGAGGATGAAAGAAGAAGTTAACCGCATTTTAGAAGGAACACTTTTCAGTGACTAAACCAGCCTGCTTTGGCTTGATACATTAAAGAAAAAAAACACGACACTTCCCCAGCAGATAAAACACTTGATAACCAAATGCACGATTTCCTGTGCCATTCCCTTAGTTATCTAGCACTGATCATTGCCAGGGGTAAGGTACCGAATTAGACTGACCACTGGTCCAAACCAGCACAGCAAGTCCCGCTTCTGTTTGAACACAGACAGGTATCTTGGAGCATATCAGCATTTTAATGCACCCACCTGTTACAGCTATAATTTACCTTTCATCAACTGGAAATTATCATCCTCACAGCTGAGACATGCCAACTTATTACAGGAGCATATGTAGTCTGCTTCTATGCAAAGTAAACCAGACAGCCTTAGATCATCCTCCGATTTCCGTGTTTTTCTCTGAAATGAACTAGACGCAGTTGCATGCTGTTACCGTACCTCAGGTGAAGCACTGTAACTTCTTAAACTGCTCCATTTCCACCCTCAAAGACACATCAGTCTCTGCTCTGTGGTCCCCTAAGCAGAAGATGCAACGTTAATGGAGATTCTGGCTGTCATTCTCAAAAGCAGTTAGTGATTTGAATGCCTCAATTTCTAGTGTACTCAACCTGAAATGCTTTAAAAGGTCCAATTTTCGGGAAATGAACACTCAAAAATTGCCCAGTAGCGGTTCCCCCCCTAGTTTTTACATCTAGTATCCATCTTATCTGAGGTTTCTATCTAGAAAATCCTTGTGTAAGACTAAAACCCAAGTACTAGTTAAAAAGACCAAAACATTTTCCATCGCTAGCTGTGATGAAAATGCAAGAAATCCATACATTCCTTCCAGTTATACAAAGCACAGCAGCCTACTCTTGAATATGAATCTGAGTACTGTCTTCAATGTAAAGTAAGTGATACAGTAAAAACCTTCCCTCATAAAATATTATAATCTTCTTTCAGCGAAGTCTGTTTTATTGGACATAACAGCAGAGCTCGATTTCCAACACTGCCAAAAAAGCCAAGAACTGGTACTTCATACCCTTGCATACTTGTATTTGCTCTTAATACGAATGTAACCATTAGTAATCCCTTTCTTGCTGCCTGGCTCCACTGAAAAACAAATCATAATTAGCAGAATCTTAGGAAATTAGCCCTGAACTAATGATGAATAGAAAGCATAAATGGAGAGAGAAAGCCAAGCCAATAAAATACTGATAGTCTTCTAGGCTGCTGTTCCCTATTTCGTACGAGGACAAATTCAGAATCTGTTTCAGTCAGAGGACAGCTTGGTATCATGCAATCGTTCAATTACAGTACAGCAAACCTAATTATTTCGGGCATCTTTAGGAATCCACAGTTCTGCCTGAGAGTACAATACCTACAACAAACGGACACGCATCCACTGTGAGCGATGCCCCGCACCCAGGAGGCGCAGCCGGTGCTCCTGCCCCTGCCGGGCCCCGCTGCTGCCGGAGGAAGGCAGGACAGGCACCGGGAATGCCGGGCAGGCACCTCCGCACGCTCCTGCATCTGCCATCCCATCCAGCTCGACTTCAAAACAAAAAAGTCTAACCCATGCGAGGTGGTTTCAGCCAAGCCTATGCTGATACTAGATAGAACGAAACCAAGTTAATTAGAGTTGAATATATCCTCAAAGGAGATCTCCGCACCAAAACTTCTTATGCACATTAACTTCGGTAGCATGTATTTTTAATGAGTTCAGCACTTGTCTGGGGTTTAAAACACACACACACACACGGTGTGGCAGCTATTCAAACCCATTGCGCCAGAGCGCTAGCAAGTGCTGACTACAGGGGATGACAAAGTTAACGTTGGCAGTTATGATGATTCTACCTTTATTACATAACCCTCAGATAGCTAAATTAATTAAGTAGGTGAAGTGACACAACAAAAGCCACCTACCAATATGCTGATTATATAATAGAAAAGGAAATGAAAAAGACCAGAGGGCTAATGCTCATGTTCAATTTTGCAAATATGGCTAAATCTTTTAACATCTCCAGCACCTGTTGACGCTGTTTTTCATAAATACATTTCTGAAAACATATACCCATGTAGAACAGCTAAAGCATACAACTTCAAAGCAGAAACGAGTTTTACTCACCCAAATTTGTAGCTTTAAGCCGCACCCTTCCCTCTCCACGTGCATTCTCCAAGACACAGCGTGAAGGCAGGTAAATCGCCAACAGGCATGCCCTTTGGGCACCAATCTATTAAAGCACTCCACTCATTTGTAAGATAAAAGGACCTTGTAAAGACTCTAAGTCCAAAAAACTATACACACGCAGTCCTGTATAAAGGATGCTGACCCGTGCCAATGGATTCAGCCGGTGCCCTTTGGAGGCTGTCATTTAACGTACAGGCAACAAATACACTGCAGCGAGAAGTAACGGCACCTCCTTGTTTTGCATTAAGCACTACTGAGCTCCTGCCAATGTGGCATAACACACAACCAAATCACTTTGAATCACATGAATTTTGTGCCAGCGTTTTGTAGAAATACATAACCCATATTACAGAAAAGCCGTTAAATTAGAACACAGCATCACATATTCCAAATTGCAAATAAGTTCAAAAAGAGAAAGAATTGAACAATTCTAAGTGGACAAGGTTACCTGATGACAATTGCTTTACACTTTTAAGTCAGAATGAAGAACGCTAATCATGCAGAAGCCCCAGTTTTAACTGCAATCCCAATGTCCAACTTTCAATGGTAATGTTGCATGTAAAAAAAATTCCCCAAACCATAATCACAAAGATAATATTTTCCTAGCAATAGCTAGTTCAAGTGGAAAATACTAAGTTGTGGGTGGTTGTTTTTTTGTTGTTGTTTCTCATCTTTTCAAGCAGATTGAAATTAAAAAATTTTGTAACTCTAACACCTAAATGGAAACTTAACATATTTCTGTATGTTCTTGAAAGAGCAACCATAAAACAATTTTAGTTTAAATGAATGTCAAGACTGCTTCAGGATGTACTGCAGTCTCCAAACTCCCGAAAACCTAATCTGAATTCTGCTAATCTAGGTTACAGTTTATCTTCAGGGGTTCTCCTACAAAATCATTCCTTGATGCTTTAGATTCAGCCTGACATGATTGAAAAGGCTTCCTTTTCTTTCTTCTACCATTCATCTGAACAGCAAAAATACACTTTTTTTTTCCAGGTTCCCCCGTTCCCCCCAAATGAGATAGACTTCATTAAGGAAATTATTCGAAAAGAACCCCTACAGATAAACTGTGACCTAGATCAGTGAGATTCTGCCCGATTTATGTTGAAAAAAATGATTTACTTTAAAAGATGTTATTGCATGCCACTCAAAATGTACTTTCAGCCACACTTTGTATGGGCCAAGTCTGTCATCTTTTATTTCCTAAAACCTGAGTTTACATTAAGAATGATGGAAGACCTTCTCAGGGTCAGCTGAAAACTGAACATACTGGAAAAGAAAGGCTAGGAAACTGAGCAACCTTTGAGGACCACTGTTTGGCTGGCATGACCACAGCTGCTAGCTCAGCTCCCATGTAACATCATTGCTGCTCTTTGTCCACTTCCCCTTCTCCTGACCTGCGTGAGATGGGGACGTGGTCTTCACACACTGCTCTGCAGTGGGCATGCACATGCACAGCCTTTCTGCTCGCTCTCCCATCCAAAAAAACTGGGCTCAGCTCTGAGGAAACACATTCAGTGTGCCATGCCAAGTTCTGCTCTGTTGTTTCCATGAAACAGATTTCTGAAACAACTCAGGTGGCACATCCCACCACCTGAGCACCATCTCCTACAGCACCCACCAGTGCCTGACCAATGCCACCTGTGCCCAGCACAATCTCTTCCAACCCAAAAGCTCTTCCCTTCCACTCTTCCAGCGGGCTTTCTTCACCCTCGCAGGACCACACTGGAGTACTTCCAGACACACATACACATAAACATGCATCTACTGTAAAGTGCTCCAATCTTCATGTAAACAGCAAGACTTGTTCCTGGTTTTAAAGAAATCTTGTTTGTTTCAAGTATCAGCATCTCAGCTAATGAGTTTTTGCTTCCCTTCTGCACTCCACAAATACTGGGCTGAGTAATGCATAGCCTAATTGACTGTTAAGGTCACTGGCCAGCTCTTTAATCTTATTTAGTACACTTTGAGACAGTTCATGAGTCATTAGGGTTTCAGTCTTGGGGACACAAAGACATGTAATATACATTAATACAGAGCATAAATATAATTCAGTGTGTGTATAATAAAGAGTGCAAAATTAGAAGATGGCATTAAATATTTCTTTGCAATGTTATCATTTTAATAATGTTGCTTATTTTAATAGACAATAAAAATATTTAATTGTGAGAGCCTGCTGGTGTCTTCATAATTTGTAGTGTTCCTGTAGCACTAAGAAAATTCCTTAGGCAGTAAAAGTCACACTTTAAATACCAACTTGAGGTGAAAGAAGGGCTCAAGGAAGACCTATCTTAAAAGTTACTTATTTGAAGCAAAAAAAGGGTATTTTTCAAGCTGTTATTCATGATATTTGATTTTATGATGTACATTACAATTCAGTGCGCGCACACGTGTCAGGAACTCTGCAATACTTTTGAAAGGGATCAGCATCACTAATCAGGCACTGAAATCCAATTTCTGGGAGAATCTGGGAGCTCAAAGGTGAACATTTTAACTGGCTTGGAAAGACCTTTGAAAAATAAAGTTGAACAGTAATTATACATAAATGTGCTTGAGAAACTTTACACCTGTCTTGACATGAATCCGATCTTTGCATGGATGATGAAATTCTTGGCATTGCTTTAGGTGATTGGGATGGCATTAGCTTAGGCAGGGTAAGAATTCAACAAGCCTGGACAGGTAGGATAAAGGAGTTACTGACTCAAAAAAAAAAAAGCATGACAGCTTATCTGTTGAAAGTCTAAACATGTTAATCATTTAACATAAACAGATCTGCTGATATTTTTAGAAAGGCATGTCAACTCGTAAGTAACAAAGTTAAAAAAGGACACCAGGAGCCCTAACCATATTTTCCACAGGTCCTCCAAGCCCCTTGCAGATTGTTTCTACAGAAAAAAAAAAAAAGGAAAATGAAAAAAGGAAAATGAAAAAAGCCAAAGACAGGTAGCTGGGTTTGTGATTAGGACAATAAACAAGTTGCTAGCAATCAGAGTTTGACTGCTGGCTGTGCTACAGACTCCTCCTGCAACCTTTATCTCGCTGTGCCTCAGCTCCCAGTCTGTAAAACGCAGGTAATAACGTTTCCCTACCTCACAGGAACGTTCTCAGAATAAATCCATAAATGCCTGTGAGACGCTGAGACGCTACTGGGACAGAGGCCATAAAAATACCTAGGAAAAAAACAAACATAAAAATAAGTGTCATAAATGATTGTAAGAGCAGAGAAATTCACAGACTAAACAGTAAAGGTTAAAGCTTCACTTAATGACACAGTTCTCCGTCCTGGGGAAAAAGCAGTTAGTTTCAGCACGTATTCCCACCCTGAGAGTTTTAAACCCGTGACAGCATGGGACAATTGCCCTGTTCCTACCCCGACACGGCGCCATCACGGTGACCCATCACCACATGTGGATTCAGAGGGACACGGGGACAGGGGTTTCCGTCACAAATCATTAGCTCAGTGCTCTGTGACCAGGGCCACCTTGAAGAACCGCGATCAACGCGACTGAGCCCCAGCATACAGACGGAGGTCCTCCCACCTCCCCTGTCTGATACACACTCTGGGACGTAATTCCTCCCGCAGGCAGAAAAACTGCTAATTTTGAGCCTAATGTTTATTCTTGAATAGTTTTTACCCATTTGTTTTCAGGCCAACATTGATCCTGTAGCTTAAACAGCTTTTCTCTATCCCTGAATTTTATTTCCCTGCCGATAAAACTGAATTATGCCACCTCCCTGTCAGGACTCGTTTTACTGCCCAGACCAAGCAAGTTCTTTCAGTTTTCTCTCAGATAGCCCTTCCGACCTTAAGGTTATCCACTTGCTTTGTTTAGCCCACCTCACTGTCTTACACATGGCATCATGATTTTGGCTGGCTGTCACCTTGTGACTGTGCCAAGTAAAAGCGTGTTTCTCCAGCATTTCCAGTTGGTAACCCCCTTCACTACCCAGCTTAGAGAAAAGTCTCTCTCCAGCAGTCCTCCTGCGGTCATGACCCTGCATGCTATCAGCACGGAGACACGGCTTACTTCCACTGCTCTGGCTCCTAAGCTCTTTGCCAAAGACCTCCCGACTCCCCTCAGCACCAGCCATGGCTCCCACCTGCCTCAGCGCCATGCTCTGAGCCCAGCTCACCGTGCGAGGGAGGCTGCAAGGAACACACGTGGTCTCCCCAAAAGCACACCTTTCTCTTCAGTGCCAGCTTGGCTCTGTAAGCGACGGCTCCAGCTTGGCTTGGTTGTTAAGCGTTCTTTAAAATGAGCCAAATGACTACAGTCCTCAGAAGGATAAGCGATTCAAAACTATGCAAATGTGTAAAAATGTGTTATTTAATCTTTATCAATTACAAAGTACTGATTTTGTAAGCATTTTCAGTAGTCTGATTTCAGAGCATGACAGTACCCTGAAGTCCAGGCCTGTGGCGGCTGTGGTGTCACCACACGGCTGGTGCCGGCCAGGAGGATCACCGGCACCAAGGCCTGACGCAGGGCTGAGATGACCTGCCAGCTCGCTGCCCCACGCATTTTTGTACACCCACATCTACCCTCCCACTCACACACTGCACAGAGACCCTTCCTGATCCCCCTCACAACCTGAGCGGGCAAGGACAACAAAAACCTCTTCCTTTTTTGCTCTCTGGGGGCGCATGCAGCCTGTGAGCAGGTCAGGCAAGCGGGGAGCCAGCACAAGGGAAGGGCGAGCTCAGGCCTCTGCTGGCAGCCTGCCGCCTGGTCGGACATGGACACATCGGAAACCTCAGACTAGGGAGCCAGAACGCAGTCACCTTTCCAAGGACTCGGATCCATTTAAAACAACCTTCACAAATAAATATATTATGCAATTTTATGTTATGCAGCATTGACTTCAATGACTCTGTAGCAGTGCTTACTCTACTATATTTACTTCTGGCACACATTTGCAGCATTCGCTGCAGTCATTCAGAACGTGTTCCTGTTTTAAACCCTGAGGTCTTACCCTGCCAGTATCTATTCACAATGCTCCTCAATATGTTTTTCATAACTTTGACCACGTCCCTCTTTCTTCTGTCCCAGCAAGCTCTCTCATCTACACAATGTCTTAAGGTGTCCCACACCGCCTCTCACTCATACACGGTCCCAATTTTCACACCTGAGCATCTCTCATTCAGCATCAGGTCACCCACTCCTACCTTGGCAACATGGGACAGCTCAGTCTCCACCCCTCAGGTCTGAGTTTTAGAAAAGCATCCTGGTACCTTCTGCCAGGCTCCCTGGGATTTGAGGGAAGCCCTCTCTCTTTCAAGCACTCACACATCTACCTGGATGCTCTTCTTTCTAGTCATGCTCACCAAAAACCTGGCTCTAGCGGGACTGCTGCTGTGTGGTTCCTCCAACACATCAGGGTTTGTCCTGCCAGCTCCTGTCTCTGCCCAGATGGTCTATATCCAGCTAACACCTCCTCCAAGTTGCGACAACTTGGGCTAGGCAGTTTTGTGGGTAGAAAATATATTTTGATTCTGTTTTATGTAACACATCTTGCCCATGACCAAGACTCTAACATACTACATTTACAGAAGAAAGATGATACAAACCTGTTCTCCCCCTTTCCTCACACTAACGTGATGACCATTTCAGTACTGGCTCTTTTCACTCTCTTCATCAGCTAGTCTTTGTTGCAAGAATGGCAATCACATCTGAGTGGAATCCATCCAGCAGTAAGTGGTTTGTTAAATCCCAGGACACGTTATCTACACAGAAGGATGCTTAAGCTACTTAAATGGCAACCCCTTATTAAATGCGTAAAAATGCTTGAAATTTCTGTAAGCCAACAATTTATATTAATTTCCTCCCTTACAAGTATCAGTCTCTGCTGCTAACTATGATACCATTTTTTATGCATTTCTATTGTACTTACTCTTTGGAAACCTTGTGGAGTTTTCTACAGTTCTAACAAATGTAATTGCAATCGTCCATAGGGTACACATGAACTTATTTCACTCGACTCCTTTTTCCAAACGCTGAAGTAGGTTCTGCATTTATGTCTATGGGGCAGTTCAAGTCAGCTATTCTCAGCTACACCCCAGTGGCACTACTGCTAAAAAAGGCAGAGGAAACACGCCACCAAAAGCCTCTTTTACACTGGAAGTATTAAGATAGAGACAGAGAGCAAAGATAAGGTCAGAAAATACTCTGTCACACACCACTTAATGTGCACTTTAAGATCCCCGGAAAACCCTCCCACAACAGGGTGTGCTCATGTTCAAGTAATTACTTAAGTGCTAAATTTCTTTGCATCTGTTTGTCTGACTCACATATATTTAAAATCATACACGGATTCAGTTTTGGATGTCATAGGCAACTTTATAAAATGGATGTTCTGCTTATCCAGAGAGGGCATATAAACATTAGGCGTTTGCTATTTAGGATTAAACATTAACAGAAAAATTTAATCAGCAGTGACGAAAGTGGTAATGGCAGTTCACTGGAGATAAACTCCTCTGTGAACACACTGCAGCCTCCACCATACTAATTTACATTGTTAGAAGCCTGAAGTGATGGAAGAGATGGCATACCAGTAGGATTTTAGCACGCTAAATTACACCTTCCCCCGTTAAAACAAACTCATCTCCCAAAACACACACCGCTTCCCGCTCCCATGTTAAACTGGGGGCCTGCAGCAGCAGCAGCAGCCAGGCTGCAGCCTCCCCGTGGGCATCCAGCATCCACCGGCCGTGCCCTGCAGCCGATGCGCATGCCCCGCACCTGCAGCCGGACCCAGGAGCCACAGCAGCTGAAAGCGTGAGCACTGCTGCCAGTCTGCCAGCTTCCCTGCTTCTGTGCATCAAGCCCAGAAGGGAACATGCAACATTTTCTGAAACTCTGAAAAGCTGCTTTTTTAATCTACATGACCATGTTTACTGAACACACAATAGCAGTAGCCACAAGCGTTTTACGCAGCGCTGACAACAGCAAGGAATTCCTTGCTCCTTCGTAAGCTCCCGTGCTGGTTGACACAGCAAGTGGCGCAGTCAGAGGCCAAGAAAATCCGCAACTTATCAAAAGAAAGTGGCAAATAGCGAAAAACCTGTATGGCAAGGTTAGCTGCCTAGGCACAGCTTTAATAGAGCTCCATAAATACCTCAGTCTAACACTGACAGAGGTTAAAAACCTATTATCTTTCCCAAATGGCAGTGCGAACATATGTTCAATCGAACACCCCGCCCCACCAAGCTACAAAGTCGAGTCTGCTCTTTCGGTTCCACAAATACAAACCACAGGGAGCATTTTAAATGAAAGCATTATGAAGATTACATTAGGCAAGTTTGATCTACTGTAAAACACTCGCACACAACATTAAGAGGGAGAACAACCTTTAACACCTGCTTTCTCTTCAAACATAGCATTATCTCTGTGCATGGCTTGGCTCTTAATGGGATGAAATCTCAGGCTAAACAAATTGCATGCCTTGCTCTACCAGCAAAGAACGCTTAAAAACATGTGGGACCTCACGGCCCACTAATATTGAACTGTTGAGAATATTCTTCTCAACTCGCGCGCTCTGCTCAGCCCAGCCACGTGCAGCACAGAAGGCTTTCACCCCGGCGTGAAGCGTTGTGGCACGAGAGGAGATGCAACAGCTGGAAGAAGACTGCACGATCCAAGCAGCTTTGAAAGTCATCACCATAAATATTCAGATGCAGAGTGATTTGTTTTCTTACCAATAGCACGTTGTTATTCACAAATATTAATTAGCTCCTAAATACCACCTGTTCCTCAGCCCTCCCCTCCGCTGCGTGCACAAGGATTCCTCGCTGCTGAGGCTTGCAGCCACTCCACGCTGCCCAGAGATTTAATGATGTTTCAAGTCACACAACTTCCACAGCTCGCTCAGCTGCTGGAGGAGAGTCGGGGAATAATTACTTACTTGTGTCGTTCTCCACTGACCTCTCCGGAGGATGAAACAAACAGCTTTAATGGCCTCTGAAGGGAGCCTGGTCCAGCCCGTCTCAGAAGGCAAGGATGATGACTGCACTGGTGGGAGTGGAGAACAGTTTTGAAGACCCAAACTTCAAAGACCTCAACAAGGGGAGAGTTCAAGCTCAAACTCTCCCCACTGGAGGGGGGAAAGTTTCTAATGCAATCGCTCGTATTCCCAGCGATCACTCACGTTTTAGACAGAGTGCAGACACAAGGAATTGCCTGTCACATCCTACGGTGTGGCAAACAGCAGTATAAATAAATCTCAGTCTGCCAAGAGGAAAGCTGTTATAAACCTAGGCAATTTTCTTTAGATTTCTGCATCCTTTGAGGAACTGATCTCTTTGAAGGTAAGAGATACAGGTGTAGGCAGACACCTAGTACCAGGTACACAGGATTCCTCCTTCCCACCAGCAACAGCAGGCCTGTTCCCTCCTCCTCCTAATTACACCCATCACCCATAACATGAGAAGCTGGGCAGAGCGATGACGACATGCATGAGCTGGCAGCACACTTATGGCTGAAGAAGTGACACAGGTAAATGACTAAGTACCATCTTGGTCTCTCTACAAACCCAAGGCACAGAAATCAGCTAGTACACTTCCCTGCGGAAGACACAATCTATTCTACACACCCACCTACATCATCAGATTTTCCTTACAGGATAACAGCGTGATTTTCTCCAGTACCGTCCAATCTGAATACTTCTTAACAGGTTATTTATGATCAGTAGAGCTGATGGCATGACATGAGATCAGCTACAGAGTAGCACAGGTGATAAATAACACATTTAAGTTGGAAGAATGAGAGCAGTTTTTGCTGGAAAATTAAATCTATATACTACCTGCTCCTTGTTAAATGCTGAATGAGGGAGCTGAGACCAAGGCTTGCTATCGTATGACTCCTACGAGGAAAAAAAATGCTCTGCAATAGTCCCTGCAGACAGCAATAACCCAGGATTATCAGGATGTTCTGTGAATGTGGTTAGCCTCATAGTCAAGTTCCCAAGACTATAAAATTCACAAATGGGAGTGCAAGAAGCACATAAGAATGTCTAAAATCATTTCCTCAGTAAATGACAAACATGGTGCTGAATTTCTCAGGGACATGAATGGCTAAAGCTGAAGTTAAGCTGTGCTAGAGCTATATTTAGTTCTGCACAAATACAAATTAGGAAACGCTTTCTTCCCAGTTACTAATGCAGTGTGACAGAAAACAATTATTTGCTCAGTGTCTAATGTTACCTTTGGTGAGTATCTGGCTTGCAAAAATTTTATATTGTATAATAAATGGAGAACCAAGTTGATATTCTGCAAATCAGTGAAAAAATTTATTTAAGAAGATGAGGAAACATTTGATTTGCACCAAGCTACCCTAGTCTTAGCTATGCAGACAGCGTTAATTTTAAGGCTTTTTTTCTTTTTTTGCTTTGATACTGAAGTACAAAGTGAGTTTGTTTTCCAAACTGTATATTAATTTATTCAATAACTTTGTGGGTATCTAAAGAATATCCTAGCTTCTCCAAAGTGTTAAAAAAAAAAAAGGAGCTGGGCAGAAGGACAGAACAATTCAAAAAAAATCCATCTTTTATGATTTCAAGTGCCAGTTTATCTCTATGGAAAATGCAATTCTGGGTCACAAGGGACCTCTCAGCTCAGCAATCACTTCAGTCTTCAATGTCTACAAAACACAAAAGACAACAAAATGCATGATACAAATGAAGGGCTAGTTAGGCCGTGGAGAACCAAGGCATGATTGTAGAGAGGAATCCCATGTGCTTCAAAAGTGCTTAAAAGGTCCGCACTCAAAAAATCCCAGGCATGCGGCTGAGAAGAAACTCTGCTCCTGCCTACTGCAGCAAGAATGCCAACTAACACACTACGTGGACTTTGGAGTTTCCAAGCTCCATAATGCAGCATCAGCACATGTTAAGGGAAGTTAGGAAATGTACGCCACCGGGGCAGAAGCAACATGTCCTTCCTTTTGGCATCACTGGACAAGGCCCTTTACCACGCTGAGTCATATGAGCATTTCCAGAGCTGGAGGAGTTAGGTATTTCCTGCTTGGCTTACGGTAAGTAAGGCCCAGTAGAACGAGGGAGGTACACTAAGTATCTGCGTCTTGTGCTGGTGACCCTTCTAGTTGCAGATGCCTTTGAGATTGAAGACAGATGAGCACTCAGCACCAACTAAAAGATCACCAACACGCAAGATTTCCTTGGCCAAAACAGGACTACTGGAATGAACACATGTATTTGCCTAAAGTTTTGTAGCTGAAAAAAAAAATATATATATATATATGCATATATATATATGTATTATATATAATATATATATGTATTATATGTGTGTGTGTGTGTATATATATATATATAAAAAAGAGAAAGGAGCTGATATTAGGTTTCTTGGTAGTCTTTTATAGAAAAATATTACTATAGGTTCTCAGCAGCAAGTCAAACAAGTTCGGGTCACAAAGCACAGATATCACTCACCATAAAACATCTCCTATGATGCCCCAATCCTGAACAATCTCTCTTATCTATGAAGCTAAACATGACTAATTTTGATGAATAAGTTATGAAGCTTCAAAGGAGAAATAACATCTTTATTACTCCTAACTGTATGAAATCTAGGAACATTGCTTATATGTTTTTACCATCTTTGAGGATCCCTTGGCAATGGAAAAAAATCGTGCCCCAAATGTCTAGAAGGTCAGAAGGATATAAAAACTTCTACCAGTTCACCAACTGAAGATGCCTGCTTTTTTTGGTTCTTTCACTTTGGTTCTTCCACTCAGTTGGGATATTCAGCATTTTATTTTGCGTTGGGAAATTGAAGGTTTGACCATGACTTTTACTCCTGATGCCCATGTGCTCCCTGCCTGTGTTTTACTTGCTACATTTTTACTATAACAAGGTAATTCCTATAGTGTTTTCTATACACTATACATACACACTATAGTATTTTCGATACACAGACTCATCTTCTTACCATCCTCATCAGAGTGCTAAAATAATCAGGAGACAAATTAGGACCCATCCTTCTAATACAGGTTGCCATGTAGCACCTCTGCTCCCCCCTCCGTGAGTACTGAGCTTTTAAACAAACACATAATGCAAATGGAGCCTCCAAGAGCTTAACTGAGGTTTGAATAACGAGGAGACAAGGATGACAGACATACAAAATACCACTAGCTCATGAGTAATCAAAAGGGATAAAGACATATATGTCTTAGGAATTAAGAGTATCTAATTATTACGAATTAGAGTAATTCTTTGTAAGAATAAACAAATTATTACACATCAGCCTACTGTGCCTGTACTTGTACTTACAATATCTAGTGTTGGGGATAGGGTGCTTGAGCAATGTGCCTCAAGTCTCATCCAAAGCATCCATACCTCAAACAGCTACCTCAACCTTTGAGTCTGCCAAGCACAAACCAAAAGGAATATTTTATTCTACACACAACCTCAAAATCTGAGCTCTCCACATTTTGTAAGCACATAGTAACAGTGTTGTCTGAGAAAAATCCGTGCTGATACTCAGCTAGCTTGGAAAAACGTAAAGGAACAGAACACGCTTATTCAGGATGAATCAGAAACACTCTCCGAGCCCTGCTCAAAGGTTCCCAAACTCCTCTTTTGCAGGATTTTAACTGAACATCAAGTAGACTCCTGTACAAAGCTGACACTAAGGGAGCCTAGAGAACTAATGTTCTCTCGAACAACGGAAGGCCACACCAGTACATAGCCAACACCAGAAAACCAGAACACCTCTAGGACTACGGGAGTAGTCCTAGAGGTGTTCTGGTGTGACTATGAGGTAACAAAACATAGGTAAGTGACTATGGGGTAACAAAACATCCAAACAATTACACTGGAACCTGCAAGAGTGCCACTGAATAACTGGAGAAGTCTGGACTAGGATTGCTCTTTGAAGGTTACTGGCTGCCAGCCTTCTTTGGTTGCCCAATGGCTCACTCCATAGGACAACAACAAATTCTGACGAATGGAAAAAAGGCTTTTACGTTATGAGAAACAAATATTAAAAAAAAAATAATGCTACAATATGGAATGGACAGGTTTTGTTTTTTTGTTTGTGGGTGTTTTTTTTTTTTCCCTTTTCAACCCATTGCAATTTTCATATCACACTCTACCACAACAGGATAATCCTCAAGTAGCTAGTGTTATAATCTTGCTACAGCATAAATCCAAGAAAAGCAATAAACAGCATGAAAGAAAATTTCAGAGGAACTATTAGATTAGGTTCACATTAGTGTTGCCTGAAACGTGTCCTCCATTACACTGAGGAGCTGATGTTTATCTGTCTCTCTACAAGGTTTTTGACACAAAGCCCAAAGAACCGTAAGAATGCATTAACATTGGAGAATTAGCAGCAACATCCAAACTGATAAACAATTACCATCAGCAAACCCTCATTCTAAATATGATCAAGCTTTGTTAACATCTCTACAAACCTAATTTTTTCTTTTAAAAAGGTAGGGGAAAAAAAAAAGTAAAACAAACTGTGTGAACCCACAAGGCTTTCCTTTCAGCAGCAGCAATGCTACCATCACAGACGAGAGCTGGAATAACAACAATCTTTCAGAGGAATATCCAAACTCTGCCAACTGACTAAAGGTAAGCTGCTGTTTAAAAATAAAACATTCAAGTGTTTAAAGTGAAAACAAATGAACGTGAGTATTATATCGCACATCCATTAATACGGAGCATCTATTGTAGATGCATATTAAACAGAGATGGATATACTTACAAAATCTAGACAAGCATATTTTTAGGCAAAAACAGCCTTCCCCACTCCCGTATCAGAATTATCATGAGTTATAACCCACAATGAGTGATTTGCTATAACAGAAACTGTTACAATAAAGAGCACTCTCCAAAGTTATTTACAATACAAATACTCCATGTTTTGCTCAGGAAAATAAGCCAAAATGTATCCTGCCTCAGAACTGCCTCTCTTTCAATTTTATATATGTGAATAAAGCACCCAAAAAATGAATATATTGATAATAGTAAAATAAACGCATCACATATCCATTTTGCTCTGCAAATCCACCTTTGTAACATCAGGCACTGAAATATTTGCCTTCTCAAACTCACAGAAAATAGAACGTGACAAAATATAACCAACACATTATAAAAATATAAAATATACAAAATATAACCACTTTAATTATAAAGGCTCTATTACCATTACGTATTTAGAAGTACATCAGCAATACCAAATAGTACAGTAACCACAGCGACCAACTTTGGATACTCAGAATTTTTCTTGTAATCACAATTATAAGAAATTGAAATTTCTTGTAGTCTTTGAATGTGCTTTTGCACAAGGGACGCGGAATGAAAAACTCATATGCATGAATGTGTCTTTCCACATTGTTGAGGGTTTTTCCTTGAGAAGTGGAATAAATGTTTACTTTTAACATATATTTAAATATCATATCATAAAGTACTTTCCTAATAAAATTAAGTTTGTTTCTAAAGTACTAAAACATTTATTTATAAACGTAGATTCATTTTAGTGTTATGCATATTAAAAGCATTTAAACTTAATAAATGCTACAAAAAAAACAACTATGTTTGTTTCCAGTGCCTTCAAGAAAGTCAAATCACCCACCTAGCCATCCAAAAGTAATGCACTAAACCAGCTCTAAATACTGATTGACCTTTTGGCTAATGTAGAAATAGCTTTTTTCATAATTTCAGTTATTCAGTTACTTCAATTCAATGATATGATTTGCTCAAAATAAGAAATCAATTAACAAACAACATAGCATGAAGATTTGCTTTCATTTTCCAGTCTAGGAGTAAACAAAGAACAAGAGGAAGAGATCTACTATTTACAAAAACTTCAAGGGCCAAAAACATTTTTCAGTATTAACAGAGTTAATTTTAAACCTTGAAAGCACTACCTTACCAATTCTAAAAGCAAAACGCAGCAAGTTTGCTTTTATGTAGGTATCCAGTACACTTAAGAAAAATGAAGTTAACAATTTAATATCACTTCATATATTTTAACTGAATTCAAATTTTTCATGGTAAGAATTTGACATCAATGCAACTATATATTCAGCACTCAATGCACATTAAGTGAACATTTGACTACCAAAAATATGAGCATGAAGTATTTGAATGCTTATTTGGCATATTTAGACAATTATAACATATGCTTATAATGGAGATTTGTTGACAAAAGGTGTTACCTTGCTGTAAAAGCTGTACTTAGCGGGAAATCAAGGCAATCTAATAATTACCAAACTACTAATAATTAACCTCTCCTTTGAGAAATGTAACAAAGCAAGATCAAAGTGACTGATTTACATCAAAGTTTCTGCTTGATTTACATCATTATTTAAATCATGTTTCAGAGAATTAGATATTTATTAGAAAGTAGAAAAAACAGAAAAGAAAAAGTAGTTGAAAGACTTACTGAACTCTGACAATGATCTCTATTTTTAGCCAAGAGTTTAGGGAGCTCTTAATCCACAATTCACCGTGGATTTGGCAGAAAAATTCCTGAAAGTCCTTTAGCTACTCTATTTTGTAACTGGCGTTCTTCAATTTCAGGCTGTTCAGATGGGGTAAAGCTGAGAATTTTCATGTGAGCATATTAAAACCTTCACTCATGTTACTGCCACCATGGTACTGTAGGAAGACACTGTCATGCCAGAGTCAAAATATTTCACTGTTAAAACAACCTGCCAGTGCTCCATTACCAAGAAGAACAAAGGGGTGAGAAGACGCTCGCTTATTTGTCAGTAAATAACTGTTCAGCTTCTATCAGATGTTGGATTCAACCCACAGCTGGTGACATCTTCCACACAGAGCTGACTTTTTAACAAGTAACCACATTTTTAGTAACCAGGAGAAATTCTTGCATTTATGCCACCACATTTTTGTGATTTTGTACAGTTTAAGACAAACACTCAAGCACTGAGCTAGAATGAGTTATTTTACAATTACACCTGGGAGCTGGAAAGGCTTGGGTACTTGGATGCATTTCCGTGTACCCCAGAACATCCCACGGATCATGCTCCTGCTGGTGAACAAAGCCGCCCAAGTACCTCCTACTCATCCCTGCACC
Organism: Anser cygnoides; assembly: GCF_040182565.1. Classification (NCBI taxonomy): domain Eukaryota; kingdom Metazoa; phylum Chordata; class Aves; order Anseriformes; family Anatidae; genus Anser; species Anser cygnoides. The sequence continues at coordinate 22,353,202 of NC_089880.1, read as the reverse complement.
AACAAGCAACATCTCACAGTCCTCCAGAGCCCATTGCTGAATTAGCAAAACATCCTGGAACTCTGGCACAACCTTTTGCTGATGAGGGGAGTGAGGAGGGAGGACAACCTCTTATCTCAGTCATGGTACTCTTCCTTTATTAGAAGAATTAAAGAATTATGAGAAATGCACAAAGCTAATGCAGACAAATGATTTTATTTTTTCTTTTTATCTTGCTAGTATTTTAATTAAAACCTTTTGTCATGTCTGCTAAGCAAGTTCAAAGTGTTGCAATGCAGTAGCAATGGGAACACAAAGTCTTGTTCTGCTTTGGGAAAAAAATGTTTTCAACTTTTACCGAATCAACGGCTGTAATTACTACAGGAATATATCAAATTTATAGCAGGCAAACACAAGGCATAATCTTTTTTGTGTGGCCATAAATTAGTTTATTTTTGGTGCAATGTGATAAAGTTTAACATTTTCTGCATGTCAGACAGACTATTTTGATAATATTCTTTACATTTCCTCCTTATTAACGAGATGAAAAATTTGCTATTAAGATATGCAAGTCATCTCAATGCATCTTGCTACTGGATAAGCTTCAAGAAAATCTTAAAGCCCTTTTTTCTAACCACATTAACACAATAACTGCATAGGCAACTCTTGCTTTAGTATTAGATAATGTTCTGTTTCTGCAAAACAGGTGGAATTCAAAGAAAATACAACAACTCAGCTTGTATTGTTCAGAATGCTGCAACAGAGGAGACAACAGCAGTTTTAATTTTCATTATTTCCAAAGATTTTTTTTTAATTTCATAGAACATGAGACAAAAATGTTGCCTTTTTTTTTTTTTAAATCATGACAAAGACTACACCTGCTATTTAAAAGTACTTTCACATCTCTACTTTCCCTACTAACCTTTTGTGAAGAACAATTTCTGATTGCTAGGCTACTTTTCATTTGCCTACCTCTATTCATAAAGAATGAAGCATGTAAAATGGCAGATTTGAGAGACTGTTAAATAACTTGAACAGCTTACATACACAAAACCGATTATGGTTCTGCAAAACCTAAAAGAAATGTTATCAAAACATGCGATCGCTTCAGTACTGCTAACTGCAGAACAGGTAAAGCTCTCGTTGGCATCCAACCACACCAAACCCATTGTGAACACAAGTAATTTGTTCTTTGGTTGAACGTCAGTTTTGAAAAGTAAATACGTACGAGCACACACACGCATACACATTCGAGCACACACACACAAAGGCCTCCCGTAATCAAATAACCCTGAGAGCTCCTACCTGAAAAAGCATTTTTATGAGACCACATCGCTCAAGTCAGCAGCACAGTTTGGAACAAGTTAATCAAGAATTCTCCGTTTACAAATTTCGGTTTCTCCTTGACTTGGTCTGGAAAATTACCACGGAAACAGAGGGAAAATCCGGCAGGTAGGCTGCCTGTCACCTCCCGTGCTCAGAGACGTTGGAGCAATGACACGGCAGTGGGAAGGATGGCTCTGAAAATGTTTCTGCAAGACCGCTGCAGGAAGACCTTTATCAGCTAGCGACTATAAATTTATTTTCTGCAAAGGAACCTTCTGGCATAATGTGCACGGAAAGGACATAAAAAGCAATCTGTCTGCCAATGAAAGTAGAAAGTGAATGTGAAGGCGGGAGAGGCAACATATTTTGTTGAAATATGTAGATACACCGCTTAGATCTCAACGTGTGCCGCTACCTGACACCAAAGGGTGAAATGTTCTGATCTCTGCTGACAGTATTTACGCTGAGAAGACCTCCAGTATTTCACTCAGAGTTTCCAAAACGCTCGTCCTCCTCACCCCAGCAGAGGTTTGGCTGAGAGGCCTCTGCGAGGCCATGGCGGGAGAACCGGGACCAGGCCCCAGAGCCTGCCGACCGCCATCTCCCCAGCATCGCTTGCTTCCACAGAGCAGCTGATGACTACGGAAACTGAATTCACTGTTTTCTACGACAGAACTAAATAAAACCCTTTGACAAGAAGAACCACTGTGCCCTGAGATTGCTTGCAGGGTAAGAGGCCAACATCACCCTCACTGCTCGCCAAAACGCGTGGAAAATGTGACTCGGCAGCAGGGGGTAGGAAGCTTTTGCTTGCAAACAGATTAAGCAATCAAATCACCCAGAAAACAGTTTATGGATTTGGCTTTTTCCTTTCTTTTTGCCTTTGTTTGATAATTTGTGTAACCTGTAATATTAAAAGCCGTGCAGAACAGCAACCATGTCTTTTATGAACAGCTTAAAAAAACATTAACAAAATAACCGTCACCCTCTAATCTAATAAAGCTGTTAAACAAAAATAGTAATATTCCATCAAAAAGGCATGCAGAACTCTTATGCAAGTTATACAGCCACATATACAGAAAAAATAGGACCTGTGTGCACAATACAACTCAATTTTCAGTGAGACAACATTAAAATATAATTAGCTAAATATTTCAAAATACAAATATGAAGATAAAGTAATGAAGACGGAGGGCATAGGATCTAAAGGGCAATGGATCTAAAGACAAGCTTTTAAATATTTAAGCCAATTTTTGTCCTGAGGGCACAGAATCTAATGGACAATGTATCTAAAGATACACTTTTAAACATTTGAGGCAATTTTTCCCCTGACTTTTTAGCATCCTATTAACTTAACTTTATACATTTTGTATTATAAGTTTGTGCACCACCATGGTTTTTTTTCCTCCAATTGTTTAATCTTTATATAAATGTATATTTAAATATACAGGAATTGCTCAAGCCTCTGGGTGTATTTATATTAATTAAATACAACAAAACAAAATGAAATGCTTTTGCATTGTTTGAAAGAGAAGACCACTCAGAATTTTGCTCAATGCTCTACAATAGAGATCTGTAGGATGCATCCCCAGAGTAACCGAGCCAAAGACAATAGCTCTGCCAACAGCAATTTGTCTGCATTGTGAAGGGAAGCATTCAACTACAGCAGCAAAAAACAAGTAATTTAATATTTAGGTTGTGAGTGTACAGAGCACGCCGATCAGAGTGAATATTCAAAGCCCAGGGCAGCACCTCCCACCGTGGGCCCATCAGGCACACGCTCTGCTCCCCAGCCGTGATGGGCACATAAGAACACCCACCCCAGGGAAGACCAAAGCTCCAGCTGCATGTTCCTACCTTTGTTTCTCTTCAAGCAAGTAAAGAAAACAAAAGAGGGCATCTGCTTTTATTCAATGGAAGATGAACTTTAACATGTTTTGGCCGAAGACCCTTCCCCACACCACAACCCCGTGGAAACCCAACCAGACTATCAGCCAGGTAGCCACCTTCATGGGCACCAACACATTTGCAAAGCACGACTCCCTTTCATTAATAACTTCTGCTAATTGGCCTGCATACACATATTAATCCTACATTTTATTCATCAGCTTTTTTTTTCTTCCACTTTTCGTAAGACTACATTCAATGCTGTGGTCACACTACCTTACTCGTATGGGGCTAATCTCTGTTTTTGTCTGCAAGAGGGTAGTTCTACATTCTGCATTCACATTTGCTTACTGTTATTTACTCCTACAATCAGAACAGTGTAGTTCAAAACAGCAGAAGGTAGAAAGGCTTCCTCCCGGTACCTATCCAGAAAAATATCTCCTCAATATTTATGCCTTTTCACTGCAACCAATTTCTTTTGTAACAAAAGGCTGCTTTTGAAGTAAACTCCTTAGACTGCATTAGGGCAGCAGACTTAACAGCACTTTGCATGCGTCTTGGAGCGTGTTTTTGAAAATCCTGCATAAACACACAGGAATTGTACATGGAGGGAAGAAAACAAGACTTCTGGTCTTTCAGCCCACCATTCTAACAACGTACAGACTCAATATAGACAAATGCAGAAAACACCCCAAATATGTGCTATTTGCTTCAGAATGTTATTTCATAATAATAATAATACACTAGATAAAAAAAGACCATGATCTACAGCACAGCAGTATTTAATAGATTTTTTTTTTTTGAATAACCTCACTGACAAGAAGTTTTTCACCAAACTCACTATTTTATCTAAAAGACCAATACAAGTTCAAAATAAATTGCAATGCGGTATTTTAGGGAACCTATTTCTGTTCATGTACATAGATCTAGTTATTGAACACAGGCAACGTCTAGTAACAATGGTAGCAAATAAACAATTTCACAACATACAAACTGCCCTGTACTTTTGGGAAATAACCTGAAAGTAGTCTACTTCAGCAGAGACTGTAGTAAACTAAAAATCACTTCTTTTTCAAACTTTAAACAAGCTTGAAACTCAAACTCTCATACAAGGGAAGCCTCAATTGAGTAACATATAAGTTACTAATCACTGCACTACGGGAAGTTGTAGAATACTTTTTGTCTCCTGCTCAGCTTTCATCATCCTCAGTGACCTCGCGTTACTTTACATAAAGCAGAGAACTACATGGTGCATACACTCCACAAGCAAAACTCCTGGATTACGCCGAAAGTCCAGCACAGGCGGACAGGGCTCCTTGCTCAACAGGTGCAACAGAATGACAATAAGTGACAATACCAATTTTCAAAAATTTCACATTACTGTAAGAGGCTCCAAACATCCACCACCAGTAATCAATATTGAGCAAGAAGATAACACACCAGGTCCCTCGTACCAAATACGGTCTATCATAGCATTGCTGCTGAAACTCATGTAATTTTTCCCCCTTTAGACACTTAAAGTCACACTTACTTTAACTCTATTTCTTCTCTGCTAACAAAGAGACTTTCTGGATATTAAGCTTCAGTACTATTTTATATTAGTTTCACCTAATTTTTGGACTACCAATTGCACAAATTGGGAAAAATAATTTCGAGAAGTGAACTACTTATTAAAAAGGGAATTTGTCAATGAAAGAGCCCAACCTAGGCACAATGCAAGGCCAAAGTAATACTCTCAACCCTACGATCTCTCTCCATAGATTTTGTCAGATCGCTTCAAACTACTCATGAACACTGCCTGTAATTTTTTCTGATAGCCAACAAAGGGGCAATAACAGAGTAGCACCAAGACACAGCTCACATTCTGGGAGGATTTCACCCGGAAACACGCTGCTGATGTTCACACTGAAGATCTCTCAGGGCCCTATTACTTCTTGCTTTTCCAATAATAGCCAGGATTGCTCGGGGTTTTGAAACAAAAATCAAGCTTTAACAACCTAGTTTCCCAACATTTGATTCATTTTAATTGTGACAATACATAAATTTATGCTAACCTATTCAGCTATCTACCTGGTTAATTTTACAGCTGTATTCAGACCCCATGTGAATCACATTTAGAAAATTATATATATTATATATAAATACGGTGTGACATTCCATCAAGTTATCTTTTAATATGTAACTCCATCCTTAAATAAAAGCGAATAGTTTCTACAGGCACTCGGAAATTTACACCTGGGATAGAAGTCTAAAAGGTGTCAGAGAAACATCGCTAATCACTGGAGGAGTTTCCAAGGGGGAGGTAATTTCCCCCTCCTTAGTATTTTGGGATTGGGGCAGGACAGGCTCCTGCCAGGACACTGGGAAGATGATGATCTCTCCCAAAACATCAGCAATCTGTGCCTAACCACCCCTCCTCCTCCATTCTTCATTTTGGAGCAGTCTGTCCTCAAGTACAACCCTTGCTCAGAGATCACCCATTTATTGACTTGTTTCATGGCTGCTGATTATCACCTAACTTGCTTTCACCTCTTCCCAGTCTTTCAGGAGATGAAAGGGGGTATTAAAAAATAAATAAATTTTAAAATCCCACTAGCACAGACAGAAAACACAGACTGTCAACGATGTCAGTCAGTCCCAGGTGCACCTCACCCCCAGAGGTTGTGCACATGAAGGCCAGAAAGTAACTGGTGCTCTTCTGTAGCACAGGCTCCCTAAATTAACCCTAGGTAGGAAGCTTATCTTAAAAACAACCAAACCACATCCCTAAAAGCCCCCCGATTTTAAAAGTTTCCAATCATGCTAGAAAACAGCCACCAACAACAATCAAACACCACCACCAAAGGTCAGCTTTCCAACCACAGCAAGAAAATCCAGTGAGGCCAAGACACTGGTCATGTTCAATGGCAGCAGCTCCCATAGATCCAGACAAAGCCATACCCCCAAAGCACCTTATTTTTACCCAAACGTGAACCACCAATGTGGGAGGCACCATGCAACAAAGCCAACCGAGGCAGATGCCTTTGTCCCTCAGAAGACCCCTGCACATTTCACCAACCCTCTTTATCCTCCTGGGATCTGGTCCAACCCGTCACTTGCTCCCTGGCCAGTCCCATTTCTTTCATTTTGCACTTATTTCTCCCACCACATTTACACTCTGCTGGCCAGTAATCCACCAAAAGAGGGACAAAAAGCAGGGTTAACGCTTGCTGGCATCACAGGGGTCAGGTGCCCTACCACAGTGCGGTGCTGCTCAGCAGGCCAAGGGGGCCTCTGTCCTGAAACTCTCACCCCAAAACACCCCGTCCCTCCCCAGGGTTATGCCCCTGGGTTTTTATGCTGATAATGCTCCGGCAGCTTTGCTAGGTAACAATCCTACCTTCTCACCAACACTAAAAGTCAGCCACTTATCTCCAAACCAATTAGGCTCACCATAAAGACACATTTAGTGTTGCACGAAAAAATTGCGTTTTAGTAGCGTTGTCCATTTTACAGAACTTTAAATTAAATTTCACATAAAAACCCAGCTTTAGATATCCCTTAATCGGTCTCCTGTTTATGATTTCACACAATCCTACGCAGCATAAAAATTTGTCAAACAGTAATTTCTTAGGTAATGTTCAGCGTACCAAACACTTTCAGTGCAAATCAGGTGATGACCCACCTCCTTCCATAGCAAAGCCCACAGTGTGCTTTTATGCCTGCTTTTTATTATTTTTAAGCAGTTCGATTAACCCTAACCCTCCATTTCTCTTCAATTTCTAGTCAGATGGTTTCCGCAGCTGGAAAATTTAATTCCTGATAAGACAACCTTTCAACCAACAGAAAATGGACTTTTGACTAAGGGCAACTGGCTGCACCAGCAGAGGTTGTTCAATTCTGTTCAGGTTTTTTTCATTGTACTTGTAATCACTGCGACATCAGAGGACACAGAAATGAATTAAAGTGCAAGAAGCTTGGTGTGCCATGATTCCTCAGGTGCTCAGCAGCGTGCTCAGCCTGGCATCCACCACAGACCAAAGCGAGGAAGCTCAAACTGCTGCAGCTCAACGAAGGGGCTCTCATGTAAGGTACATTCACTACAACGATAACTTAGCTGTCTATAAGCCATGTTAATAGGATGCTGTAAATTTTCAGCATTGCAACACTTTATGATGTTAAATAATGCGTCATATGTTGCACAGATATTTTATTGTACATTTTTCCACTTTGCAGACTTTCATGGAGCCTATTCAAATTGCACACAGCTACATCTTACTGGTAGTTGACAAGTTATTAAAAATTACATTATCTGATCATCTGAGAAACAGAATGCAATAGTGCAACTGAATACTACATTTTAACGTGTGCATAAAATGGAATGTTGTGGCCCAATTTTTAAATACTTACCCCTATGAAGAAATTTATGTGGGTTTATTTTTTTCACCCAAATAAAGAGCTAGTGCTTTTATAGCATCTGAACGTGCACTACTGTATATTCTGCATATGAAATCACGCTGCGAAGAACTGTATTACAGTGCAAAACTGCTACTGGAAACATTGCAATGATCTGGCTTTCCTGCAACTAAAATCCCCAAATAAATGTATTAGCATACCTGTTTATGCTCCATTTTCTGATAACAGAGCTTGGTTAAGACTCAAGAAGCAGATAAGGCATAGAGCAAGCACTAAAACTAACGACTGTCAGCTTCCAACTTGTTTAAACTTGACTGTATATTGCTAAGCTCGAACAGAATGTAAACTGCTGCCCTGTAACAGCTTAGATCATATGTTAACAATCTTTCAAGCATAGTTATTTGTATTTTAATACTGCCTGAAGGCCCTAAACCAAGATCACACCCCATGATCCTGGATTCTCCACCATATAGTTCCTGTCTTGAAGAAATTATGATCTAATATAGACAAGATGCAACAAAGAAATACAACAAGCAATCAAGGGAAGAGGAGAGTGGGAAATCATCAACTTAAAAGTACAGCTAGTTAGTTCTCTAACTACTGAAAAATCCCTTTAGGCAGAAAGCAAATAAAGATAAATGGTGGTAGTTATTGCAGGAGTCCTTTTAAAGGAGCAAATACTTCAGTACTTTGGAAAAGTAAGTATAGTGCTTCCAAACCTGAACCTTAACTAGTACTATGTAATGTAATGTATAATCTTAAAAATTATCAAGCAGAGGAATTAAGAAGTCATCTACATTATAGCCATTTTTTTCCAAGAAAAGAAATCATTGCAATAATCATGAAGGAAGAACTCACATACCCCTTGGAAATCCTCTAGTTTTTTTCAGCTATTGCCACGTTGCCAAAACACACAGGTCTTTAGCTACGTACAGGTAAGGTCCATCCAGCCTAGGAAGGACAAATTTTGACCACTCATTTTCACTGCACGGTCAACCAGAACTATATTCACCAAGATTTCTAGTTACCTTAACAAAAGGCTGTTTGCATCTTTACCAAGGCAATCTAAGGAACTGCATGTTTCTATGAACACACTACCCTCTCTCATATTATTGCTCCTTAAATTTGCAGATTTAATTTGCGATACTCACTTGTGTTTTTTTTATCATCATCAACCATTTTATAAGCTGAGTTAGAGATCCTTCTGCACTCGAAAAACACTGGGGACAAAACATCTTCCATTTCAGATACTACCTCAATAAAACTTAAGTAACAAATATTGAATTTCATATGTTCAGTGCAAATAAGGCACTCAGCAATATATAATTCATATAACATACAACACACAAAGCATACAACTTGTTCCCCGCCCCCCAAAATAAACAAACTGAACCATGAGTTCAAGTAGTTTTCTACGACCACATTCATCTTCTTGAAAGCCACGCTTCACTGTGACTGATTTGTCCTTCCTGTGTAAAACAGATTCTGTTTAAGGGCTAGTAATGGCATTTGCCACATGTCATGACGGGGGATGGAGGGAACCAAAACCTATAAATCCAAGCTGAAAGCCTGTTCAAGGCTGACTCTGCAGTGTAGAACCTCTGTCTCTAGGACGAGGAAGGTCACCACCAAATGAAAACAACCACCAGTGACAACCAGCCTTGACACTACAACATCATGGGTGGAGAGACAAAACCCACAATTTAGTAAATAACCACTGAGGCCTGTGGCTGTGAAGACTATGCGCTGATTACAAATTCTGTCCTCATGTTTTTAACTGAATGCTCAAACCACCAAAACAGATCATTTGTAATACGCTGAACCCAAGTTTCTAAGCAAAATATATGCATTATGGAACACAGCCAAATACTACTGATTACACCACTGTCTCAAAAGCCTGCTGGCAAGGTATGCATTGCTTCAAAATAATCCTAAATTATGGAGTCTTCATTCTTTGTGAAAATAAAGTAACCTGTTATCTTTCACTCATCTGAAGTTACCAAATATTTACTTCCCTGGTGAGGGAAAAGCAGACCTTCTTGAGGTCCTTTATTCCCACTGAGTGGACATGGATATGAATATGCATAGCAGTACAAAAGGATATAAAAACAGGAAGAAAGATAACATACAAAAATGCTACTATCAATATTTGAATAACAAGGCAGCTTTATCTTAATCAGTATATCAATTTATTCACATGGGGTGACAAGAATACATTAAAGCTATTCTGAAGTTGGGCCATTAAATTGCTTAGACAACCTGTTAACTAGCGCTGGTGGCAATTAGGAACGCATTTTCACTGGAGGCTTTCTGCACATCCATGCTTCAAAGGTGCAATCTGCAGTGTATTAACTTACCAAGGAACATCGTGAGAACCGCTCCTCTGCCATGTAAGCTCATTGCTTCCAACTAATTAAACCTGCAGTTCATATTCTTAAGAATAAGTTGATGACCTTCTGCCAGTTTAGCATTTTCACGAGCACGAGAAAAGTAACTTTAAACAGACAAGCTATGCAACGCTACATGGACCATAAATGCCCTCTGTTCCCAAATCATTTCTATTTATTTGTAGCACATTTGGACTAAACTGTTTTTATTTAGACCTCTGCAGTATGCATGGTTTTGTACAGATACACATGTATGCACACGCACAAAAGGCAAATTTACTCGTTTGTTTTTCTGTTAAGGAAAAACTTGGCATTTCCCTAACACAAAGCTGTAAAAGCTATCCGGAATGCAGATCCTAATCACAAGAGCAAAACCTGTTGAAAGAAGGAGTCCACACCTAGCTGCATATAGAGCTGTTCCACACAGACTGGGGGGGGGGGGGGGGGGGGGGGGGGGGGGGGGGGGTATAAGCAACAAGCTCAAAAGAAATAAGCTCAAAAGAAATGGCAAAAAAAGGTTGATGGGTAGAGAATAAGCAGCATAAGAATAAGATGACAATTGCCAAAGTTTCGTTTCCTTTTGCACTATGGGAATTGGGTAAAAATGGTTCTCAAGCCTTATGAGCAAACAGGAGGGAAATGGGGCTGCTAAATGCATGAATAAATCACCCAAAACTAAGCAGATAGCTTGCTTCAGTCTTCAGCGAGGGCAACAGTACTGAGAGGGGTGGGATGAAGGAAGCATGCTCAAGGAAGTGAAGATGGACATGGGACATGCTACAACCAAAGAGGAAGCACAGCTCCAAAATACTCAGTGCACTACAGCCCAGGGACCCAGAAAACTTTCAAAAATTCTTTTGGGGTGTGATTACTGTGGGTCTGATTGCGAATATATCAAGTTAGACTGGTACCAGAGGATTACAGAATAGCAAATGCAAATGTCTGTTTAAGGAAAAGGAAAAACTAATTTTGTTATCTAAATGTTGGCTGATTTGATCTCAGGAGTAATGAAATGTTTTAAAACATTTCAAAAGACAGGTAATTAGAGACCTGAAGGAAAGTGAAAAAAGCAGGATAAAACACAACTTGGGTTAACCACCAATAATTGGTGCCACATTTTCCCAGTATGTTTTGCAAATAAAACACAAGATTTCTCTAAACAAAATGCGGTACATCTAATTTATCTGGCTATCAGAAAACACAACTGATGTTATGTAGGAAATGACAAATTCAGTCGGAGAAAATAAAACTTAATATAAGATAACTCAGATAAATAAGGAAAGGGGCTAAAGTCAAAAAGTCAAACACAAAGGGGAAAAATGAGGCTGTAGTGTTACTAATGCATTTTTAAAGGGTTTCTCCTGAGATATGTACTTTTTTTTAAACTGTGTGTGTGCATATACATGGGGGGATGCACACAAAAATGAAAACATCTTGAAGAAAAAAGGAAAATACCAATGAAGTTTACTGCATGTCAGTGTAGATGATGGCATCTGTCACACAGCAAGAACATGTTCAGTAGCGAAGAAAAGTTTTTAAACTAAAGGATAAGGTCAGCACAAGTGTAAGTCAGGTACAAACAAACCTCAAGTAAGGTTAAGCCAGAAACTGGAAAATTTCTTACCACTGTAGGACAATGGTTTGCCCATTCGACAAGCAATACCACAAAAATTATTGCTGAAGCAGTAGTTGATCAGATTGCAAGAAGGACTCTGATGCAATCCCCTGTGATAGCTGTGGACTAGATACAACATGTGTGTTCGTATCACGGAAAAAACAGACAAAAATTTGAAGTGGTATTGGCATTACTTTTCTCTTTAAAAGCAGATTCTTCAGCACATACCTGACTGAAAGAAAATTGGAACCAGTACACAACTAGCGAAGGAGCCAGAGAGCAGGCAGGCAAGGAGACTATTCGCTGCATTCTGCTCTTCATAAAACATCCCCGAAGCTGCTGTTCAGACACCGGTTTCATTTTAAAGACAAAAAAAAACCCACAAAACACAAAAAAATCAAAAAAAAAGAAGAAACAGCAGGGTAATACAAAGGGCAAGAGGGTGATAGGTGGTTTTTTTTTTTTTCTTTAAAGGAAAAAATGGACCACTGGTGTCACCTAATTCCTTCTAAAAACCTAAAAGGTCAGAAATATTTCTTAATTCACCAGTAAGCTTTCCCAAAACATTTTTCTCCAGCTATTAACCCAGCTCCTGATGTAGATCTCGCCACAATTTTCCAATCTTGTCTTTACTGCAAGTGCTCCAGTAACGTGAAGATGAGGGAAAAAGAAATGACGCATTTTACTTCATGGCTAAATTATTTTGGTTTTAATTTAGAAACAAATTTTTAGGTCCAATGGAGACGCTTCCCTCAGATTAACCTAACACCAGAGGGCAAGCGCTCCGGCAGATAACTGACTCGAGAGCTAACCACAGTGGTCACATCTCCTCACCCAGGTTCCTTTAATGACTCCTAGATAATGCAGCCAAATATCTCCCTCAAACAAGAAAGCTCACACACCAACAAATGCGAATCGCCAGGGCAGCTGGGATGGTGCATTTTGCATCTGTGGATCCCAAACAACTCATTGCTTTGCAGGTTGATTTTTTGTTTATTTCTGCTTATAAAGATAATAAACCAAACAGCAACCATCTAGTAAAACACAAGTTATTTAGCCCCTACAAGCCTCCACAACTCGTAACAGGAATTAAAATGGATTACAAAGATTTAGAGAGGACTAAAATCTAGTCTGTACGGCCACACAAAGGGAAGCAGGAAGATGGCTTCCTGCAGGTGTACCTACCCTGCTGCAGCGGCCCCAGCCGTACCAAGTAAGATGCCTGGGGCAAGCCACCAGCACGCCTCGCGCTTCCAACCAAAAACAAGGCACAGCAGCGAGCAGCAAAATATTAGAGTCTGGTACAGCGGGGAAAAAACAGGCTGCTGACCCCGAAAACAAGCAATCCTACACTCTAAAGGAGCGAGAGCTAGTTAAAATTATTCTACGCTCCACATCTGTTATTGTTGGTAATCATATCATTATCATTTTGTTCTGGTTTTTGTTTTGCTTTGTTTTTAAGGCAGGAGGGAAAAAAATGAGTATTTCCAGCAGCAAATTCCAGAAATTAAGTGATTACTATGTAAACATCACTGTATTAATTCTAAAATGTTGTCAGTATACCCACACACAATACATACAGATACTATATATATATAAATTATATATATATAAATAATGACTCCCATTTCTCTAATTGTAAGTAGCACAAGCTCTCCTCCGTTTCAGAAATAACCCTACTTGAATCCACTGATGAAAAGGAAAAGCAAGCCCTTTAAATTGAGCTATTAAGTCTTTTGTATCTCAATCTGAGATAGCAAAAGATGCATATAATTATCTCCTCTGCCCAAAAACGATGCCTTTCTAGTACAAAGTTAGTGCAGTCCCTATATATAAACACTGTATATAAACAAAGAATGAATAATCTGTATTAATTGCTATTTGTTGAACAACACATTCCTCTGAACATTTTTTAATTCAGCAGCCATCCCAGCCTGAGCCAGCCCTATGAAGAACAGTTGAGGTAGAGCCAGAAGGCAGAAAATGGAGAAAAACACAACCGCTGTTGATATAGGCTGTTCAAGGTAAGGTTGCTTCATACGCAGACTTGCACGCATTCAGTCCCTGAAGCCTTCTATAAACTGCAGACACCATGATGAAACACTTTTCATTTTGTAAACACGCTACTGCTTTCCTGGCATTTCTCTTGTAACAAAAGCAAATATACGCTGCCAGAAATACTAAGTAAGAATGGTCCTGTAGGAACTGGCAAATTCCATCACAAACCTCAAATGAAAGTGCTGCTGAATGGTAATAAACATCCCAGCATTTACGGTCCCTCTTCCACACACCAACAGAGGAAGTAACATCGTGCATAACGTCCCTGCTATGCAACATGAACAGCAGCACACATCCAAAGGAACTGCTACACAGCCGAGGCGGTGATTATCAAAAGCAAAATTTCAGCCATAATGGGAAGCAAGGGAGAGAAGTCAGGACATCAGGTATCTAAAATGCAGCATTAAACAGACAGCTATTGCCTGAACATCAGAACAAGTTTCGGACAAGCGGTTCAAACCCAGCTCCCCTTCCTCACATCAAGAGAGCAGGTAACCTTGAGAATCTGGATTCTTGATCTTGAATATAATATCTTTGTTTCTTCTCCTCTCTGCAGGCTCTGAACATTTTTAGTTTCAACATGATGAAGGTGGCAGAAACAAAGAATAATTTGAACAAGCTGAATGTTCATTATCTTGTCATAATGCACAAGACTCACCAGTTCTGAAAGGCTTCTATTCTTTTCTTTAAATATTTTTATTCAAATAACCTCAAACGATGTAGAACCTGAAGTTAGACTACAATACCCAGAAGGGAACCTATATGTTCTCTTTCCCATCCTGAAGAAGAAAATATATGTTTATACCTATGCATGCCACAGAAGTACAGCCCACCATGGTTTTCCAAAACCCTGCTATATTAACTCAGCTACTGTCAGCGTAAACCAACGGAAAGTATCTGATGGCCACACCAGATCCAAAAATCCAGCTAAGCCCACTGCTCTAGCAGGGGCCTAGTGTGGACATTTTGAGAACTGTAAAGAGAATTGTGGGGAGAAAAACAAAAATCCCTCTTTACTGTATCAGATTTTATCAAGTAGCCATTACAGATTTTCTACGTTGGAGGTGATAATGTAAAACTTGGGATCTTGCAGATGCTAACCATCCTTCTTCAGTTTACTGTTTGAAGATCTGATCACTTACAGAGTTTCAAAGTATTCCTGCTGTCAGATTCAAACCCACTGAGAACCTCAGCAGCAGTAAAGACCTCATAAAATTACAAGAAGTCACAAATAATGGTTTTCTTACCCACACTCCACATTAGTCTCAACTGTACAGCAGCTACCAAATCCCTAAGCACTTCTTTGCCCGGATGGACAATCCCATTCTGCTCAATTTCCATGTGCACGGAGGCCACCCACACAGCTCTAGTGGCTGCTGTTGACACTGTATTGTTTTTGCTCTCTACCGTCTCCTTTCTGTGATAAAAATAAATAGTTTTACACCAACTTATTCAAGGTACAGAAACACTACACCTTTATAGCAAGGCACAACACAGGTTGGTTTTGGTTGTTTGGTTCTTTTTTGTTTTGGGCGGTTTTTCTGTTTGCCTTTTCATATTATTTACCTTTTGGCTGCTGCCAAAGACTGTGCTGATATATTCAGATAATCCTTTACAGGGCCCTTTATTTAGTTGTGATAACTGATCTACGTAATAACCCATACGTCCATAGAGCTCTTCCTCCTTGTGTACATACACCAACACGGGACCTCGCCTGCCCATCACCCCATCAGCATTGTCGGAGCCTCCTGCCACTCACCTCAGGCGGGATCAGTTTTACCTTGAACAACCCCATATTCCTCAGCAAACCTCGCCTTTACACCTCCTCCCCTGTCCCAGGTCCCACAGGGTCACACTACCCACCCGGCGGCTGTGTGTCAGACCACGATTTCACTACCACCTGCCTCCTTTGCAAAATCCCACCCGGGGCTGGGCAAGCAGAGATTTTCCCCAAAGTTTCTGAAATGCCGAGGGCTTTCAGCGCGGGGCTGTCTTGTAGAAAAAGAGAAAGCCATGCGTACCGTGCCAGCCAGCTTGCCTCCATCCGTGTATTCACTGGCTCCTTCAAACAACTTTCCTCGGCAAGAGCTAATATTGACTCTTCCCCACGTTTTTATTAAGTCTATTCTTTATTACAGTTTCTATCAATATGCCCTGTACATTTACAGTTTGCCGCTCCTTGCAACTCACCAAGCTCTGAAGAAAAGAAAGGAAAAAAATCCTGGCATCACATTTGTAATCCTCTATTCTTCAGCATCAAGGCCGACTTAAGTAATAGGTTACACACCAGAGTCAGCGGCTCATCAAGTTCACATTCAAATGCTTTTAGAAATCTTGATTTAATACCATCTGGTCCTGATGATTTGTTACAGCTCCTTTCACCAATTAATTATAAATCCTATTCCACTGACACTTCAATTTGAGACAGTTCCTCAGAAAAGTCTTCTGGAGGAAAAAGGTTCCAACACACACAACCTACCCCACCATCCTCTCACACGCAAAGAAATACTTGAGCTTCCATTTTTACATTCCTATCTTTCTTGAACGCTCCTTTTACACCTGGAAGCCAATCTATTTGGAAAAGGTTTTATTAGTAGCTTTACTTATAGGAATTAATAAGCTGATCTTCAGTCCCTGAGGTAGACTCTCCTATTTCACTCTTACATTTAACTTTATTGAATTTATTCCATTTTCTAGTTTCCTTGTTTTAGGATGACTTCCTCCTTCCAAGAAACGTCTTTTTACTTCCAGCAATCTTCTTTCATTTGACAATATGCACTTTTCCCCTCTCAGAAGAACTTTTTTGTGTGTTCTAAGTGTGCTCTGAGCCTCTTCACACGCTGTCTTTACAGTCACTGTGCATCCCGCAGCCACGCTATACTTTGAGCTTAGGAACAGAGAGGGAATTCTCATCTTCGTAATTTTCAGGTGAATATGACAGTGATGGTGAGGTTTGTGTTTTAAACTAAGGACAAGACAGTCACTATTGCAGTGGCTTTACTTTACTTCCATCTCCAATCTCCTACTCCAAGATTTGATTCTTATCTCGGGGACTCTCCAGCGAGCTGCTCCTCAAAAAAGTTGTTTATGACATTTCAGGCACAACCCCTGCATAAAACTTGTCATGACATGAAGGCACCCCCATAAGGGTAAGAAATACTGAGGTTTTTTGTTCTTACCACCTTTGTAACCTTTTACCTGCGTAGTAGCCACTACCGATGCAGCAAAATAATTATAATCACTGTATTGAAAATTATCACTATTGGCTATACTCAAATCCCACAAAATTAAGAAAAAAGCTTTCGTTTTTCATCTACTGCACCTGGAGAGATTGGATGACCCTACGAATACTATGCAAATCGCTTGTGTTGACTAGCCCTGAGTCCCATCCTTAGTTTCCCACAGAACACTTTCACAGACTGAACAATCTGTCCAGTACTGCAACACCACCAAAACCTCCAGCTGACATCAGGGCCCGCAGTAAAAAAAAAAAAAAAAAAAAAAAAAAAAAAAAGACAGTTCAGAAGCAGGCAGTGAAGAACAGTACCCAATCCATATATTTCCGTGAAAAAAGCCTACGAGTAATACTGATGTGTTACTTGCATTGTCCCAAAGATGGGCTGCATGAGAATTACTTGATAGGTACTCTATTCTTCCACTTATTTTTGCCTAAGAGCAAACCATAAAGCATTCGTAATAAAAAAGTTATTACTTTCAGAAAATAATTTTTTTCTTATTTTCTTTGAAATCTGCTTGCACTGCCAAGAAATCACAGAAACTAGAGGCAGAAGAAACCTGTAAGGTTACCCTGCCCCAGATCGTTCCCACCCTGTAGTTCCTAACAACATGTCCAACGCTGCTTCTTATTGCCGAGTTACAAAGACCTGTGCAGAAGTTAACTACCAATAAAATAAGCACAGTTTCTGTACAATACTTCTTGAGTTTATTAGAAGTCTTTGCAAGCGTTAACAAAACAGGGAAAAAAAAAAGTAATTTCAATGAAATATCATGAGGATATTCATGAATTTATCATGAGACTATCTCATCAAGGAGAATAGGAAGGTATGAGATTAAAAAAATTTTCTGCTATGGACCGGAATATAACTACAAAATAAAGTAAAACTGCATCAGTTTTCAGTAATACTTTAATTCTTGGAAAGTTGTTATTGAAAAGCAAGATTCATTGATATGCCTTGCTATAAAGTCATGGTAAAGTAGGCAAGAAGTAAGCTGGTAGGACAATTAAACTGATTTGTATGGTCAGTGAAGATTGCTTTTAAATACTTCACTGTGTTAACAGAAATTATTTTTTAAATCTGCATTTAAAAAACAGCTTCTGAGCACAGCTAAAACTCACTGGCAAACGAGGGTTGTTCCTCCCCCCGTCAAATTACTCACGCAAAGAAAAAACATCTCTACAGCAGAAGGACACCAAAAGCTTAACAATTAAGGAACACAATTGTGCATGAATGCCAGGCTAGACAACAGCAACAGTAAAGAAACCACGTGAGTAACTCGAAATCCAAAGAGTTCTGAATTAGTTATTAAGTTTGATTGTGAAGCACCAGTTGAAGACAGCAAGATAAGGCTTACGAGAAAAGAGCATCTCTCACTAAGGAAGTCTAGAGAAGGTGGGTGCAGAGGTTTGTCTTCATTGCAACAGATGAGAGAATGTAAGTCTGAGCAGTTTAAAAGAAGTGACATTAGGCACTGGAATTATCTGCTGCATTGCTTCATAAGCAAGAAAGCTGTCTGTACTTCAGATGGGTACCTGGACTGGAGCCCCATGCTGCTCTGTGCATGCTTTTCCAGGAATTACAGGTAACTGACACTGCCAACGCTAACACCTTTGAATTCCGATGAGACCTCTTCTGCCTCAAATTAACCTGCCTGTGTTTCGCTAGCTAGCACAACTCCACTTTAATTCCGATTCAGCTTGTGGGATTCTTTCAATTCTTTCATCTTTTCCGTGAGGCGATCGCGATGCCACGGCCACACATCTCGACTCAGCACAAGCGCAGGGCAGGTCACAGAGCCGCCCCGTATGTGCACTGCCCCATCCATCACCACTGCGTACCAGTCTCCTATGAGCCACACACGCACTGGTCTTTATGAGCGGACTGGACACAGAAAGAATATTTGCCGGGTGGGACCTTGGCAGGAGGGGTTTTGTGCATCAAGGGAACATGGAAGACAGCTGAAGGATGCAGCGATGGCAAATTTCAAAGCTCCCAAAAAAAAGCATCTGCATCTCAACGCTGGACTGTAAAGACAGCTTTTTAGAGACAAAGACTGTAGCGAAGCAGCGGCAGGAATACCCATCTCACGCAGGAGACCGTTCGCACAAAAGGCCAAGGAACAAGGGAAAAGCAACACTTTGACTAGCCCTTATCCATCTAAGAGGCAACATGAAACTGGAGAGAAGTCTAGCTTAGAGTAGGAACCATTCCTGTTTAATTTATTTCCTGTTTGAGATGTTTTGAAAATAGGAGAGAACATTATTTACAGCACCACTGATGTTGGCCAACTGCTCACACACTTCCATTGACAGCCTTCTAGCAGGGACATCGCAAACTGTCCAGAGTCGCTGCTACGAGTACAATATATCAAAATTAATCTGGCACCTGTGTAAAATTTGGCAGTCATACCCAATAAACTGCTCCGGCCGTGATGTAGCAGTGACTGACATGTCCAGCAGCGCAAGCTCGGCACCGAGCTCCTCTCCACGCCTCGCTATGGGGCTGTGCCAGTGATACCCGCAGTGCTGCCTGCCTGTTGTCACCAGCCCCATTGCTCATTGCAGGAGCCTGCAAAGAGACCAGATGCCCCCTCTGGAACCTCAAAAAGTCCAGTCTGCCTATAAAACACCAGCAGAAAATGTCAAGTTTCTAGGAGAATCCCAGGAACAGAGCTGTAAGCACCATTGACGGGCTGTACGTCACGCAGCGATGGGGGGGGCAGATGCATACAAGAGAGCAACTCCATCCGCCCCTGGGGATTTAATTCCCTGAACAGGCACATCCTTAGCCAAGGCACCACGGTGCAACCATGAAACATCATGCAGATGCTTCATCCCTGATTTGTATTCTTGCTTTTATTGTGTTGCTTAATGCGATCTCTTGCCAACAATGATCACCAACAAATGGAGACCACCGGGGAGCGGGGACCACGCGGTGCCCCCCCGCAGCTCTGCGGGCACCAGCCTGGAGCTACAAAAACGCATCCTAGCCAGATAGCTCATTTGTTCCTCACTTGTGTCGTACGGCATTTACCGAGGTTGTGCATAATCATTTGAAGGCATGCAAATCATTTTTATTTTGTGTATTACCTAGGAAATTAAGTGCTGCTTTCTCCTTTATCTTGTTAGCACAAGTCATTACATCTTTTTCATATGCCAAGATAAATTTAACACACATTCATTGGTTTCTAAGGAAGAAGAAACTGTAGGCATCAAATTATATCTAAAATGCATTTAATTCTCTCTGCTCTTTTAATTGTATGTAAAGAGCATGACTCTTCCCTGGTACAAACTTCAGCTTCCCTGGGCTTACTACTAAAATGCTATTTTCCTGTCAATATCATCTGCCACTTAAAGAAAACACACAAAAAGAAAACCACACCAACTAAGTACCTTTAAAAGATGCCACCTTTCTACTGACACATAATTTTCACGTGACAGCAGCTCTGTCACTGTTACTAAAGCCTTAGGCGAGCACTGCAAACAAAATGGGTTCTCTGGCCCAAACCACCTTCCCCTCTCTGCCGTGCCAAGGACTCTCCTGCTGCAACTTCAGTGAAGCTCCTCTCCCATGCTCACACTTCGTGGGCACGCGTCCACCGCCGCTCCCCACGGGAAGGGCACGCAAAGTGTTAATCCTTGCCGCTGAGCCAGCAGAGGGAGCACAGAACATATTTTGACCAAGATTCATAATTGATTCTTTAAAAAGAAATGAAGTTGGTCGTCCTCATTGAAATCGCTTGGATTTTAAGCAACCTCTTCCATCAGCTTGCAGAAAAGCAGAAAGTTACACATGGGGTTAAAGCCCGATGGCAACAGCTCTTTTAGCACCATGAAGTACCGACGAAACCTTACATAATTTCAATTATTAAATGAGCAAAATATGTTTTTGTTTTGGAGCCATGTTGAACAGCCACAAGGGTATTCTCTTTAAGCACTCAGCAGAGTAATGAATTGATCAGCTGCGAACACTGGCAGAGGAACAGCGGCCGCCTGCTAGCGCCTCCTCTTCCAAGAGGTTCTGCTCTCTGTCAAGGTCTCGGCTTCTGCTCAGAGCCCAGCGGACATCCGCCCTGGAAATAGAGCCTGGCAAAGCTGTCTAAAAAAAGGCTACCCAGCCCTCCGCCAGAATAGGAAAAGAAATCACATCACACTTTGAATTTTATTTAAGGAAAGCGGGGTGTAAGAGGGAAGGAAGGATCCATTTCCACTTCTTCAATCGATAAAAAAAGTGGGCAATACATTTCTGCACCATTCAAGGCTTTGATACTCATTAGCACATGTAACTGATACATTTTGTGATGACCATTTTACACCACCTCGCTTACTTCATTTACTTTGTCTTTCAATAACAGGACTTCTTCCCACAAAAATGAACATAATGAGCAAAATATAGAATATTCAAATTAACAAACTTGAGAGATGTAGCGTTAAGCTGCAGGTTGCTACAGAAAACGAAGCCTAAATTTACTTGATTTCATGCAGATCACTGGGATGTTCCGTTTTTCTATCAACTGAACCCTCATCATTTTCCTAATGAGAGCGCCCAGACATAACTTTTGCTAGTGAACTATGCACCGGCAGTGAGGCCAGTCCAAAAGAAAAAGGAAGAAGAAAAGGTTCGGCCCTGCAAGATGGCCGGGAATGCTGTGTTATCTAAGTGCCTATTACCCAAATTGCAGAACCAAAGGTTAAGAAATGCTCCCATGGGATGCTCTGCTAACAGCCACTGGGCTCCAGAGCCCTGAAGGGAGTATCAGAGCGGATGCAAATGAGTCAGCAATTACGGTTCACAAGGTCACTTTCACTCGGAGCGCCTCTTCCCTTGCGTTCGTTCCTGTGACCTCAAAGTGCCGGAGCGAAGGGCAGACTGACCCGCGCTCAGCACGTCAGCTTCCCGCAGCTCCCAGCGTGTGCTGCCTGGGTCCTGCAGCTGCGCGGCCGCCCCCAGCACCAGCCCCACGATGCTCCCAGCACCGACTGGCACACCTTTTATTCTTCCTTTTTCCTTTTTTAACCTTTGAATTAAATGAAAAAGTGCTGCCTGAGAAGGGTAGGTGCGCTAAATGGTGATAGCGCAGCATGCGCCATGCAATAAATAAAATGTGGTTTTGAGTTTATGTGAAGCTGTTCCAGAGACTAAAGAAAAAGCCAGGAACCCTTTGCAGAAGAGACTAGGGCTGAACTAGAGTTTGGGATTTCTTTTTAAGATACATTTCACACATACTCCCTGAATAGACGTGCGAGTATCTGATGCAGGGGTCTCCTCTTGTTCCCGTCCAAGAGGATGGAGAGAATGCATTTCCTTGCTTTCACCTCCTCGCGCAGGCACTGATCTAAGGGCTTCTCTCTCTTTGCTGGCTGAAGACTGGAAAAATCACAATTTTTCAGGAGAAGCGTCCTTGCTCTGCTGGCTGCCCTACCTGCAGAGAACAAGGAGGTCTCCCAGGCATGCCCAGCACTCCTTTGGATGCACCCGGAGGGGAGCACAGCCCGAATGCTGCCCTTCTTCTGCACGTCTATGTGCAGCAAAGCATGGCCAGCAGGACACTGCTGGCTCTACAGGACAGACACAGCAGCAGGAGCTGCAGGGCTCCCATACACCAGGACCCTCCTCAGCACCCAGCCGCAGCAGCCTCCTCCCGCAGCAGGATGCTGGAAACGCTCTCCTTCCAAACACTGCAACCACGTCAACGTCAGCACGCTCCAAACCATCACTCCATCACAGCTATCCTAAGGCGCTTTCCTTTTTGCATTCACCTGAAACAACAAACAGCAGCAACTTTTCTCCTTAAATAGCTCCTTCTGTTGGCACGGAGTTCAGACGTATCTGCTAGCACCAGTTAACTGCCTGGGTTTTCTGTACCATCAATAGTTCTCCAGAGTACCGGCATGGAAAGACATTTTGTATAATCCATTCCCCACAGTCACGCCTGTTAGTGATGCATTTTTCCTAATGGCTATTGCCAGAGGCTTTAAAATACAGGGAAATAGTGGACAGCCTCGTCTAGGGTCTCCAAACAGCACAGAAGCTGTGTGTGTATGCAAATCACAGATTTCAGGTGTCATTGCTTTAAAAAGAACCATGCCTCTAATCAAATTAGGTCTAATTCTGGACACCCCCGAGACCCAGGACAAGGAGTACTTCACCCCCACCGCTGAAGTTTCTGCAGCATCTATCAACACAGGTATAAACAGTGCAATAAATCCGCGATGTTCCACACCTAATGAAAATGTGCCCCTGCATTTCCAATTTCTGCAAACATACTTATAAGATTGGATGTGCCTGTCAAGAGAAGAAATAAAATTTCAAAATGAACACAAACACACATTATTATTCGCACAATGCTAAGTCTGTATCCTCTTCAAATACAGCAGAAACCAAACCATTGTAAAACTGGGGATTTTTTCCCCTTTGCCTCCATGCACACTGTGCACGCGCTACAGACACTTGCTCAAGGTGTCATTCCTTCACGCACTTAACAGCTCCTGTGATCTATTTTGCTGTGACAAATTCTGAACTGTACTCAAGTCCCATTCATGGTACAGAAGACTTAAACACAGCTTCCGCAACAGGGCACCTCAGAGGTTTCCACATCTCTACAGTGCTTGGTTACATGAAAAAAAATATATAAAGTGGTTAGACATATGGAAACTAAAGACACCGAAGCACCGACTTTCCATCTATGCTGCTCAAGCCTTCCACCTCACGACATTACCTTCACTGCATTCACCAGCCAGCCAAATGCTGTGTAACCTGCTGAAGCTCACACTCTCCCAAGACACCATAAAAAGCTGGTCTACATGCTCCAGTGCTTCTAACCATCACTGCGACTTTGTAGGAAGCTCAAACAGAAATAACTTAATATCAAAAATATATCAATATTTTTTCTGGTAAATACTTCAGCATTTCTTCACTTCCCTGCATTAAGATTAATGAAAAGCCTCCAGGAATCACACAACTCAGAAAGAGGCAGGGATATAGCAGTGTTAACAAATGTCTTAGTGACAAAACCCACAAGCCTCCCAAAACGCAGCTTCATGGACAGCCCGACATGCTATCAGACCTCAGCGCTCGAGGCAACTGAATTTTAAAACATTCTAAAAGACATTTTTTCATCAGCGAGGCAAGAGATTGTATGTTAAAAAAATTATAAGTGTGCTAGTATAGTCGTCACAGTCAGAAATATTCGGTGGATATAAAAAATGCATAATTAATTTGCTCTATCAATTTTGTTCTGTAATGACCTCACCCTAATGATGTAAGCGACATCCTTTTTGAATGATGGCCCGTGAGCTGGCGGCGTGTTACCACCCGCTGTCCTGCTGCCTGGCCACAGCACACCTGCTTCAAGCTAAATAAAAAAAGACGAAGAGCAGGAGATCTGAACTCAGAGACCGTCCAGTGTAACCACATTATCCACACGCACATGCCATCCATTAAACTTTGAGCTCTCTGCACGCCACTGCTCACGGGCAGGCTCTGCTGTGCACATCTGAGCACACCGGGACCGATGCAAGATGCCCGACAGCTTCACTCGGAAGGGTTTGGCTGTGCCCAAGCCCAGCATGGGGGCAGCTCAGCCTCTGCTGCACTGGCAGCGCCTCAGAATGGGCTCCACAACTTGTGCACGTCCTGACCCCTTGGTGTAATTCAACCTCTGAGTTTCCTGCATGAACCTCGCACAGCTCAGGAGGACACGTCACTGAGCTTCGGGTTTGGCACCTCCCCATGACGGAGCGGGACAGAGCTCTCTTTGGAGACTGCTCATCCTCCTCTTCCCCCCCTCCCCGGCCACACCACGAGCAGACCAGAAGGCGAGGACGAGCCAAAGCTGCCCAGCCATGCTGATCCACCGGCACAGGAGCTCCTTCTGGATAAGTTACAGGTCTTGCGATTATTGATTCGACTTTCTGGGCTGGTAGTAAATCCAGGTTTGAAGCTCGGCGTATCGAGTTTTACGAGGCTTAACGTTGCAGCACGCCATGAATTAACCAGGGGACCAGGTCAGCTTGAGGAGAAGTTGCACTTTTACAAACCGTGTTTCTTCAAAGCTTATGAAGTTAAAAGGCGTGCAAGAACCCAGAATCGGTATTTGAAATGCAAAACGGGCAGCTCAGTCGCAGAGCGGAGCAGATCCAGCCCTACAAAGCACACAGGAATTTCAGCTCAAATTCCAGTCCAAGACAATGAAACCTGGCAGATCGTCTGCCATGCAGCTTTCTTTCCCTCCGAACCATAAGTCACAAAAAACATTTCCAGCACCATCCTGTCTGTATAACATATACCTGCTCAACAAGCAAATGGAGGATTATCCTTGCTATCTCAACTCCGCACTGAATTTCATTGAGTAATGTTTTTAAAAGTCCCTGCTAGAGGGCTGATGTTCATTCAAACAACGTAAACCGCATCTGACATGTCAGCGTTGGTGCGCAGAGCCACTCAAGTGAAAATCCACCACTGCCCAGAGCTGTGTTACTTTGAGGCTGGGGTCTCATACATCTTCATAACCGTCCAGGTGACAACAGGATACTGGGATTTGCTGGGAAAAGTAGAGATAAGCTGGAAACACTGAACTGATAATAATTCTCCCAGTTTCCTCACCTACAAAGCTCCAGGAAAGGAGGAAAAAAAAAAAGAAAATGAAAATCTGAAAACAGATCTCTATTAAGGTAGATTATTTTGCACTGAGGAAAAAAACAGCAAACTTCACATCTCTTAGCAGAGACAGCACTAGCGCTTCAGCTCTTTTCACCATCAATAAGCATTCATCCAAAATTGTAATTGAAACCATGCCTGTGTAAACTTCGTTATTCTGTTCCATGCCAAGGGTTCCTTCTTAGATGCACATTAAAATCATAAATAAGCTTTCTTGACTGAACTGTTTACCAGCTCTTCTCTTTACTATCAGTCAACACCTACATACATGCAAAGTAAAGGTACAGGAAGAGCGCAGACAAATATTTGATGTGAACAGATTGGCCCCACTTCGCTCAGCTCACAGTACACCCAGCAAACACCAAGGACACGCAGAGCTCAGAAGAATAATTAATGCCCAAACAACAGAGTAACAAAATGCTTCCTT
This sequence comes from Anser cygnoides, assembly GCF_040182565.1. Lineage (NCBI taxonomy): Eukaryota > Metazoa > Chordata > Aves > Anseriformes > Anatidae > Anser > Anser cygnoides. The sequence goes on along the minus strand of NC_089880.1, from coordinate 22,327,231 downwards.
CAGATCATCACTTTTATTTTAGCAAATTTGTAACTAAATTTAGCTTCCTTTCACTTCAGATTCTTTGCAGACACCACCACCTGCGAGGTTACCTCGACAAACAGCGCACTGCTGGGAGAATCACGGCCGAGCAACGGCACGAGCTGCGTGTCTTTGGCTACCCAGAATAGTCTGGGCATGCACAGCAACATCAGTGGTTCTTGAAACCTCTGCACACACACTGGCTAAAAAGTTTTAAAAGCATGTGCGACATCACTAAGGCAGGTGCTGGTTTGGAAAGTTAAAAATGTTTTCGTTCTACCCTGGATATGCCAGTGCAGCTGGAGAACAGGAAAGCATGGGGCAATTAGCTTGTATGTCAAGCCCTGTCCTCCTACAGCTCACCATCCCTCAAGGGACGGCGTATCTACACAGCTTCACCATGGATGAAGGGTTATGAAAGTCAGATAAGATGAGTCAAGGTATATTGCAGGCTTAGTCAACATATGCAAGCAATCGATATATGAAATTACAAGGCAAGGTTCCAATTACATTGCACCTCCTCGCAAAGACTTTTACCTCTGGATCAGCAAGCTCAAGTACTCGTGGGTGATCACAAGTTCGGCGTTCACATACCTGTTTTCCCGAGCAGCCACCCAGAAACTGCTGACAGACAATATCTGAAACAACACTGCAAAGGGGCAACTTCTTGCATAGCCGCCGACAGAGTAAATCCCAGATCCTGAGAAGTTTCAGCAGAAGTGCGGAGCTCTACCAGGATAACTGAAGATCCTCTCGATAAATGCTACGAAGACACATCTTAACTTCAGCACAGGAGAAATACAGTACCAGAACACTACAGGTGTAATCAGTCAGTAACCCAGTTGTTAAAACTCTAAGAAGAAATGAAATTAAGGCTGTGAATGGATTTAAATTAAGAAATCAAAATTACTAGCTTTACAGCAACCTTTTACACAATACTTGAAATTAAGAAAGGTCCTCAAAACACTCCAGAAGAATATAAGTTCTTAAGTTAATAAAGAACCCAACTAGATGAACACATCTATATGCTATGACTTTATCAAAATGTCACGACTATGAACCTCAGCAACGACTAACAATCAAGTATAATCCAAGAAACAGTAACTACTGTATTTGCATTTACATAAGCTCCATACAACTGAAACAGATGATGGCTAGCAAAAGAAGCTGGCAAGAGGGTTTTTTTCCTATCTCTATCTTACATCAGCAGGAAGTCCTTTGGCAATATAAGGCACAGAACATTATCTATGTGTAGCAATGAAGGACAGAGAAGGAAACACTCAGCTGGATGTATAACAATAAAGATAGCAGAACAGATGTCTAAGCCCTCTCCCAAAATATCCCAATAAAAATCCTTTCTCGGGGTGGGATTTTCATTTAGACAAAGAACATATTCTCCAGATACCGCAGCTAGCTCAGTCTTTCTAAATGACTGCACAAACAGCTCCACTTCTGAAATAAGCAGCATCGAATACATTTTCTTCCATCAGATAATTTCCTCAACTAAGACATTATCAGAACCAGCCTCCTTTAAAAACAACAACAAAGAATTGGTCTTCTCAATAATCCAAACCCATTAAATTGTTTGCTAGAAAACATATCCTCTTAAATTTATCTTACATATTATTTAACATACCATTCTGAAGCAAAGCAGCTTTGCCATAAACAGAGCGTTTTTCCGATTCACTAAAAGCTGACAAATTCTAGTACCTGCATATAATTTCTTATATACAGTATTAACACCGTGCCTTGATTAAAGGGCAGAACAAGGAAGACATCTTCAACAAATATTATGATGTTATTTCAACATTAATATCTAATCAGAAAGTTTATAGCCATAAATAACCATATAAGTATACAGCACATTATCTAATGCATTTGTTTTGAAATATATCAAGGTTAAACCATTGCTCAAGATAATGATGCAAAGTGTTGACTTAAAGTGTGCATTATTTACAAGAGCAAGCACCGGTTTCAAAATTTCAAGCTAAATTTTCGCTAGATACCATTTAAATTGCATTAAAAGCATATATAGTGTGCTAACAGATAAAACAATTTCTTGGGAACACTCTTCTTAACCTGTCTTTTTTTATAGATCTATAAAATAAATTCATGTAAAAATGTATATTCTGCTGATGAGATAGTAAAAATAAATAAATCCAGACTGCATTGAAATGAATTTTCAGTATGAAGTATATAAAATTATGGTACCTCTACAGCTTAGAGGAAGAAGGAAAACGATATAGCAACACTCACTAAGGTGTTGCATGGAATTTATTTTTTCTTAAGCCAAAGTGGATTTTACAATAAACCACTCTTTTCTTCATTCTGCAGTGCTGTATGGCAACTCTAATCTGGTACAAAGTTTCCCAAAAAGTCCGTTTTTCTTTAGGAAAGTTTTATGGGAAGGAATAGTATTAACCTACCAGCCCTCCTTCTAGCAAAGGATACATCTAACCAAAAACGCACCAACAGCAGCGTAAGGGTCAAGCCTCCAGATCGCATGGAACTCATCAGCCCTTCACCAGCTTTAAATCAAACTGTAATCCAAACTAATTAAAACCTAAACCCAGCACTGAGAAGAGAGCAGGGAAGCTTCATTAACCTCTCCCATTCTACCAGCCTTTCACAGACCGATGTTACTCCTTCACAACCGAAAGCCCCTCGTGCTTGGACGTGGTGATGCGCGGCAGCATCAACGGGGCAGCGGCGCTCTAGCGACCACCACCACCCACGGACCCGAGCACTCCCCCACTGTCCTCTCGCGGTCCAAGGGCTTGCATTTCCCAACCAAGAGCAGAAACAGGCAACTCTGAGCACACGCGTCGTCCAGCCCACAGCTCACATGAATCACACCAGCAGAGAGACAGATCTGGCTATGGCAGTGCAGGTACGCGCAAAATTGCTTTACAAATGGCTAAAATTAATTTGCAATAATTCAATTACCGTAGTGCCACGGGTATCACAACACATGTGGGGCTTCACAACCCTAAATGGTTACAAAAATTAAAGTCACACTCTCATGAAAACTTTTCTAAGCTCAAGGTGCTTTCACAATCCAAAGTTCATTCTCCTAAACGCTGTTTACATAGACACAGAAAACTCTCTCAATCACAGGGCACAAATCCTATAGTATAAATCTGTATTCCTGTCTCATCCGGTAAGTAAATCAGCATTCAAACAGCTACGTTCGCATATTAAAATGAGCTACTTTCTAGGTATCTGCTGCGTTTTGCAGTCTGAATGTCAATAAAGAATTTGGATTCACTCAGAGCCAAGAGACCATCCAGACCGGCTTGAGCACAAGTTTTTCTTCTTCTGCTAATATAAATAAGGTTGTGGGTTGGGTTTTTTTCCCTTTCCTGGAAGAAGCAAGAAGTCAAAAAGAAATGGTTTAGAATTTGAAGTATTAGATAATTCTCAGTTACTGGAAATTTAAAAAAGGTTTTACTTTGAGATGGGAATGAACTAGTTTAAATCTGAATTTTGCAGGAAATCATTATTTCAACTAAGTAATTACCCTTCTCCACTGGCCACTGCTATCAGAGCCCAACAGCCAGTCCCAAGCTGCTATTATTTATTTGGAGTGACTAATACTAATGGGATGAAATTTAATATTTCTCTTGACATATACAAAGCCCACTTCCAAAAAAAAGTGCGAGCACCAAGTTACAGCGCAGAGTGAAAAATTTCACTGGCCCAGCCAGCCCAGGGAGCACAGAAAGCGTGCAGATGAAGGCAGCCAGGAGCCTTACAGCCACTGCAGCTTTCGCCCATGCTTAACTCCTTATTCTGTAGCATCGATCAGTCCCAACACACAGTGAAATAGCAGCTTAACCAGAACACCACAACACCTCTACATTTCATTTTCTTTGTGCTTATATTTTCTTCTTGCGACACCTTGAAAAATTAAGTCTTTTTAACACCGAAAGGAGAATCAATCAAGAAATGAACAGCATAGTCTAAAAAGTTTGATGATTTGGGGATATGAAATTCAGTTTCTTCAAAAAAAACTAAACACAGGCCAGATGTGGAATAATGTGGGGGAAAAAAATAAACTCCACCTCTTCAGCAATGCCTTGCCTGGAAAAATGGTTAAGAATAAGATATCACAAAAATGCAATCCTGCATCTCCCACTCAGCGTACCATGTAGGAGTTGCCCACTCTCTCCCTCCCCTTAGATGACTAAGCAAACGCTTCAGTGGGATATTTGGAAAGCAAAACGCATTACAAAAGTCTTAAATTGATCCGTTTCACAGGAACTGCTGAAAACATGGGATTCATGCGCTGGTGGGGGGGCACCACCACCTCAGCAGGCAACCTCCCCGCCGGGGATCTGGCGGGCTGTGCGGGGTCTATGCACGCCCCAGCTCACCCCACAAGTGCACCAACCCACTGCGCCCACTTGGCATTGACTTGGCCCCTCTTTTATCCCGTGCTCCTGCTTAGTTGGTGCAGGAGCTAAAGGCTCTGCCGATGTTTGCTGCCAGCCCCAAACTAGCGGGGCTACTAATTTAGCGCGAAGCAGCTCACTGCCACACCATGTGAGCAGTGGCATGAGAGAAGCAGGGCTGGTGGCAAGAGCAAGACCTTCCCTAGCATCGGCATCTAGGCTGAGCGTTGGCTTGGCTGTACCACAGAAAACAAGCAGATCAAAGCACCGAGGGGCTGTGAAGTGTTGAATCAGAAGTACCACTGGGAGGTCACAAAGAAAAGGGGGGAACCACCTTTCTGTAAGCCTTTCAGCTCCAGAAGTCCAACGCGTGCCATGATAAAAGTGGTAATACAAATTTTAAGGTGAAAAGCTGCTAAAACCATTGCATCTTTGATCTACTAAGTCCCTTAAAGAATTGCATCAACTGCTAATTACCTCCTGTAAACTTGTCTTCTATGTTCTCACTGCAAATTGTCTAGCTTCAGCTATCAATTGTGGCTTTTCCTGTAGCTTTCTTCTTTCTGTTCTTTCTAAATTGATATCTTTCTTTTATTTAAGTATTTCTAAGCAACAGCAATGTCACCTCTTCACCTTCTCTTCAATGAACAGTTTGAGCCCTAAATCACTCACAGAAGCGTCTCCCAAACTTGAATCATTCTTGAAGATTTCATTGAAAACACTCAAAATACTGAATGTTTTTAGAAACATGAACAGCAGAACAGGACGCAAATATTCCCACAGCGATCGCATCATTACCAAATGCCAAGACATCACCATATTAGTGTTTTCCCCAGCTATCAAACTCAAAAACATTTTAGGTCTTTTAACCACAGAATCAGTGACAAATGCCTTAAAAAAATCAGATATAGTAAGTCAAATCCTCTTAGACTAACACTACATACAATTCAAAGTGGAGTAGAAGTGGCAGATAAAGAACAGTGATATGTAAAACAACATAAAACAACTTTGGATTCATGTGTCTGAAGGATAAGTTCCAATTAAAGACCTTCAAGAAGAATTTCCAGCTCTCCACTTCTGCTTTTATCACCCCGGTACTCTCTACTCTAAACAGACTTTTTGCTCCGCCTTATACCCAAAATAAACCAAAAGAAAAGTCAAAGTAATAACATCAAATAAAATGTATGAGCTTTTTTTTTTTGCTGCCTCCACTACAAGCAAACACCAGAGATGCCATTTATGAAAGTATAAAGCAACCCAAGGATGGTAAAGGCAAAATATAAAATATGCATTTACGCATAAATATTTTACATGGGTGAGATAAGACCTTTATAGTCAAACTGGGGGTGTTTTCAGGCACAATTTATTACATTTCATGCAACTTGCAGAAGGTTTTCTATTTCATATAAATCCCTGAAGTACCATCTTTATGAATGCAAGCAAAAAATGTCCCTTCATGCCCATTTTATTTGCCTTAAATTCTCTTTTTGGACACTTTCAAGTCAAAATCAATGTTACATTTAATATACTCTACAAAAACAAACAGATCTTTCTTTATGACTGCTAATAGAGACTTTTATAAACTTCAAAACCCAATGTTTGGCTGAACAAAGTCCCAGTGATTGATTTTCATCACTGAAACCAGCATGGCTCCAGGTCCACTCCACCGGGAAGGGTGCAGCGGAGACCCTTGCCATTTTATTGAGCAAGCCTTCTCCATAAGTTACACAACGAGGGAATCTCTCTGCTTCCTAAAAACACAGCTCTTCCACCAAGAGGACTGCCAGTGCAGCACCAACCCTTATTTCTCCCTTTATGGGGTTCTGGGAGATTTGTGGCGAGCTTCTCTTCAGGATTTTGGGTCCAAGTCCATGAATCAACGACTAAGCAGAACCAAGCCAACAACCAGGGTTTTCTACCACGGGAACACTCAGATTCCCACCGCCGAGCTCTCAGCACGCTGTTTGTCAGGCTGCACAAGCCCAAGTAAGAGTGCTGTCAGTAACGTTACAAGGGTGACTGAAGCCTGTCCTGTTCTGACGGCAGCAAACATCCTTCCAGCAGAAACTGCAGCCACAAAGACGTGTGTCTTGAATAGCAAATTTGTATGATGAACGTTTACAAATCTGCCTGAGAATCTGGATATTGGGTCACAAAGCAGGTCATCTGAAAACTCAGCGTTATGCAAAACATGAGCGGCATGCTTTCGAAAGTCATCCAAATTACTTAACTTTTACACAGAACAATTCCCCTGGGGAAAACAATCACCTTGTTGAAATAATGCAGGCTACTCAGAAACTGTTTAATCCATTTCAGGTCTCACTAAATTAAGTGGAAGTCTTGGACTTAGTACAAAATATCTGTGGGCCACACAGTACAGGAGAATGTTTTATTGACAGCATCCAAATGACAAACATCCAGCTGTAACACACTGAGTACCCCACTGGGAAGCTTCAAGTGTCCCCAAAACACAGGTCTGCTTCAGGTCTGCTCTGCAGGAGGGGCCGAGCAAGAGGGCACCACAAAGCCACGGCAACACTGGCAGGCACACGGTTTGTCTCTGGCTGCAGACACGAGGAGCATCTGCAGTGACTGGCAGCATAGGCAGGACTCGAATGTTTTTACTGCTGCATCATGGAAAAGCTTACGGAGTCCAGACGGGCGACGCAAGGAGAAGTCGGCTTGGGTGGTGTCTACTTGTCTTTTTTTTTTTTTTTTGCTAAAACCTTCCTGGTTCACCCACAGACCACAGTTAATGATGACGAGGCAGATCCTTCGGTCTCAAGACAAACCAAGGACAGCAGCGCACCCGGTGAGGGGCCTGCAGGCACGCCTCAGCCTGCGCACCACGGTGCCTGCGGCCCAGCTCCCGGGGCAGCCCTGAGCTCTGGGGACACCCCACGTGCTCCTGAAAGGCACCCACAGCCCTCCTGCCAGGACAGAGGCAGGGCTGAGGGCTGACCCCAGGCACCAGCAAGGCGTTCGAGGCCTTCTTCGCCCCTCCCTGCCTCAAAGCCCTGGGTAAACTTGTGTGTTCCTCCAGTGGCTCCGCTGGCCACCCAGTTCAACAGCTCCAACGCAGGCCCCTCCGGGGGACAGATGAGGAAGCTGCTTTGAATGAATGCCAACTTACCTCATTACACACTTTAAAATACCTACAGCATAAACAACAACAAGACAGCCTTAATCCATGCATTCTTTAGCAGCACTGTTCCAAACACACTGAGAAACCCTCTTGTATTGCATCAAAGATGTCGTATCTCCCACCATGAGCATCACCTGATGTCCATGCAGCGTTTTTCAAATGCACTTCATTATATGAAGGTAAGTAATAATTTGTCAGCAGCACAAATATTTTAAGATACTGACAGCAATGGATTCCTTTGCAAACACGCAAGGAAGCTTCATTTTAACAAGTTTCAATGCTGTTTAAAGCTCTTCTGTCATAGTCAAAACTGACCCAAAAAATGTGCATCCTAACCCATCTTGCTCAACTCCGTCGAACACACTGAAATCCACAGCTGTTTATAGCTGTAGCATTATGCATCTGACAGTTTTATTTGTGTAACAGTTTATGCTTTCATTATGTTCTGTCACTTGCTACACGGAATTTGTGTTTAAGAGGATTCCACTGTATCATATCTAAGAGGTTTACAACAAAATCCAAATAGCTGAACTCATGGATACACTGCGTCACTAGATTTCAGGGTTGACAGTAACTTCCTGTAGCCATACTACATTACCCAACAAAAAGCTGTAGATTTACCCACAAACAACACTCATTACTCCAGAAAAATTACCTTCAGCATAAATTTAAAAAATAGAATGAAGTAAGAAAAGTCAAGTCACGGTATGATATCTGCCTTTCCACCATAAATAAAATATAATTCCATCATAAATATAAATCACAAGAAACTTGAAGGAAACAAGCAGTTTTCACAAGTTTATTCCTCCTGAACACCGCACAGAAGCACATTTCCTTCCAGACTCACCAGTTAGTCCATTGCCAGGAGCTGAACAACTGGCAGACCCACAGCTCCCAGTAAAAGCACGTGAACAGCCAGTGCTGAGATGGAAAGAAGCAACTGGAATAAACAAGAATCACAATACAGACAGGATCTCCAGCAGACATCATGTCTTTTCTCTTGAGTCTTGCCCAGTGGGAAAAGGAGGGTTGAAACACAAAACATCAAGGTCAGTAAGGCTATAGTAAACCTCCTTTATGTTCAGCGAACAGACACTTGCCTCCCTACAGCCAGGGAGTCCTTTTTACCATTATGCATAGATCCCAGTCGTGAGACCTCTACCTCTGACCCAACAGCTGGGGCAAACCCATCTTCAGTTATCTCCAGATGGAGTGATATTACATTCAACCTCCTTTGTTGAAACAACCTCACTGCCAGTATCCCTGCCTTGGGAAAGGACGTTATCTACCACAACTTATTTTTCCTTTTGCCCCAGCTGACTTCATCTTCCTTTCTGCCACTAAATTAAAGAGCTCTCCACCCGAAATTCTCCACCCATGCTGGCGGTAGCTGTCATCTACAAACCGTCTTAGAAAAAAGCCACATGCAGAGACAGAGTACAGAAGCTCCGGCAAGGCAGGCTCTCTAGACCTCATGTCATAACGTACCTTTTTTTAAACCCTTTCAAATTTTTAACACGTTTGCTAAAAGTATCAGAAATGCATAGCATTAAAAGAATGCGCTCTTACATCAGTTCCCTTCAAGGCAACACCATCTCTTCTTTCTGCCTGCAGCACCACCCTATCTCACAAAGCACGCTGGAGATGGGTACGTCAATCACAGCCGTCAAGCTGGAGACGGAGGCTCAGCCGAGGGTTCGCCATACGCCCTGCTCCAGTAGGGTAGCTGTTCTGCATTACACCACTCCCCAGGCTGTAATCGTGCTGTTCTCTACAAATCCACTTGACAGAAAGCTTCTCTTAACTACAGATGATTTCAGTAATGAGTTATTTCAGCTCATGCAACTGTGGTCTGTGGTAGAAAAGTCAAGCCAAGCAATGTCACAGCTTGTGTTAATTTCTGCTAATGAGAATCCCAACAGTTGCAATAAATGGGTCCATCCACAAATTGAGAAATTAAATATTTTGAATGACTTCTGTAAAAACAGATCTTCAAACCAACGGGGAGAGCAAATCTGCAATCCCCTAAGTAAAGACTGCCTGCCGTATCTCCAGTGGGGATGCATTTCAGAGAAGGAGAACAGCGAAACATGTCAGCAGCATGAGTGGCACCAGAGTATCAGAGGAATAGTAGAAGTTGAAGTTTTAAAAAAAAAATCAGCTTCTACGCTGCGGAGACACGGGGAAAGGTGAGGAAAGCTGTTGTATTTAACTGGAAAAGACCAGTTATTCTCTATCGTGAGGGGATCCTACCGTAAGTCATAAAATAGATGCCAGAGAGTGTGTTCTGAGCTTCACAGGAGTGAACTCTCTGAGAAGCTAGCTAAGGGATAGGAAAGGTAGCAAACCTGTGTCTCCAGCCACCAAATAGTTTACTTTTCCCTTTACTTTTACAGCTCCTACCAGCTTCAGTCAGGACACACGGCACTGGTGCAGTTTCCCCACTGCACAACAGCTGCTGGGAAGTTCAGCACGAAAGCCAGAGTCCTGGATCACAGCACGCTACGTGAATGTCACCCAGGCAGAAGTATTTTCTATTTTGCCTCTTTGCCTTTTCCACTCACTCAGGCTCTATCTCAGCACAAAGAAGAACCAGGAACTAGAAGCCTGCCCCTAAATTTGGGGTGAATGCCGAAACACGACAGCGCTCGCTGCTCCAGCTGTGGGGTGCAACACTGCTGGGAGCGAGGACACTAACAAAAACCTAGAGGAAGCAAAGTTCACTGACGATTTGTGCCTGCTCGAGTGTAACCAGAAAATGAAACTATCACACATCAGGAGGCTGACCTCATTGTGCACTGTGCTGGACAAAATAGGTATGAAATATGTTTCCTTGAACTTCATACCTAAGTAAAAACTGTTCTGTAGAGGTGGGTGATGTAAGCTAAATTTAGACTACAGAGAAAGCGCTCATTATTTTATTGCATCTCTGACCAAGGAGTAAATTGTCTCAGTGTGCCAGCTAGCACTCGTGATCTCCACTAGTGAACTATTATCCACTTTAACTGACAGAACTTGCATTACAAAACAAAATACCCTCAGAAAAGGTGTGGATCTGTAAAACAATCAACCACTTAAGTGTTATTAAGAATTCATAAAGCAAGATGCAGTGGATGAGACTGTTCATGCACTCCAAATGTGTAATGGGTATGATAATTGAGATTCGGCACACTGAAAGTAAGGTTCCAAGCGAACTTTTGCACTTCTGAAAATTCCTTCTAAATGCTTCCACAGAAACTGCGTATATTAAAGTCTTAGGACGCAGAAACAGCAATAAAGCCAGTCACAACTAGCAACTGCATTTGCAAGGCAGTATCTGATCTAACCCTGATGTCAAAGGCTCACGCTTTCCAAAGCACGCTTTATTCAGGCTGAAGCTTTCCAATATTACTTCTATTTCTTTAATTTGCTCTACAATTAAAAGCAATCTTTACTTCGTTAAGTTAAAGCAAAATTAGATTTGATTATTTAGAAAAAAACTCAGGATGAAGATTAAAAAAAATCTTTAACAATTTTGTCCTCGTTCTTTCCTCATATGTGGGTAGGAATCTCAATGACAAGCTTATCTGCATTACTGATGCTTGATTTAGCTGTCAGAAGCCTGGTGTTTCTTCCTCCTGCATACTTTTTGTAGCATAATCATTTTAAGAGCCTCTTAAATATTCATCTATTGATCTGCTCCATTTACTCACTTCATTAACGACATACTATCAACTTTTTCACCTTACACGTAAGAAGGCACCTGGCATTTCAAACAACAGCCCCCCTTTCCTAGTGAGTATGGCCTAATTCAGGAGTTTTGCTGGGCCCTTTCAGAGCGTTTCTTATGAATTCAACAATTACAGGTTCCTTATATCAATCCCAAAACAGGGTCATCTAAAAGCACTTATGAAGCATTTAGCAAGCACTAGCAAGCAGAATTACATCCAACCCATGCTGTTTCATGAGTAATTGAAACAGCCAGGTAGCTTAAACATATAACATTTCATCAGACCGTTGCTGAGAAGACGTTAATACTCATTCTCCCCTCAGTAGCCATGTCATTTCTTTCCCTTTACTTCATCTTCATAAATCCACCAGAGTCTAAACACAGAAGAGAGAATTTAATCAGATAGCCAGCAATGCACAATTAACTTACTTTTCCTCTGTTTCAGTTCATGATTTAGTGACTGCTGTGACATGCTGTGAGTGGCAGAAGTGGAAAAGAAAAAGGAAGAAGCTTGGTGGGAGTGGGGGACAGAGTTGCTTTGTTTTTAAATAAAGACAAAAGATTCTCACCTCAGCAATAAATAGAGCCCCGCAAGTTCCAGTTTCTAAAACAGCTTTTCACAATTCTTTCTACAATGCAAATCACTGAGAAGGTGCTACGCAGACTTGTTTATTGCACTTCCAAAGGATGATACAAATTACCATGAGGAAAGGATTCAGCAACCCATCTGATCACTGTTAGGCTAGGGAAAAATCTCTTCTTTCTCTTAACCGCATACATTTGTTGCCACTGGACATCCATCCAAGCTGAGCGTCTCCTCCAACATCACCAAAATTTCTGCAGTTTATCCTTTCTACCGTACACTTCTACTTGTTTTGAGTGAAGATTTTGACCCTGATTTTAGATGGTTTAGATTTTTTAGATTTGGACTTAAAGAGATTCAAGCGATTGAGAAGTCACAAAGTATACAGTCAAAAGATTTAAGAAAGGTCACATTTACTTCTTGCAAATTTGCGTGTAACACAACACAATGGCAGCTACCACCATTAACAGAAATCTGGGAGTTCTCACGCACCTCTTCTTGACATTTGAGAGTCACCTGGCGGCTGACGATAAAATGCTGATTTACGATCTGCAGACTCTTATTTATTGGAGGGCAGAACTCCCCTTAGGCAGACATTGAGACAGCAATGCATACTTGTAATTTTCTGTAGTCTCTGGAGAAAGCATATTCTGGAAGTTGCAAAGGCAAATGTGCGTAAGCTTGGCAGCCTTGTATGCAATTTTCATTTAAACTAAGTTTATATAAAAAAATAAAACGCCATGTTAAAAGCTTGCCTTTTTCTCTAACAAAATGGATGTCAATTCATTACAGAAACTAGAGTTTCTCTGTGGTTCTAAGGAGAAAACTAAGCACAAACACCTGTTGATTCTCCAACCACTTCTGCTGTTCCACTGAGAAAACAGAGTTATTGCCAAACCAGGATTTAGAGCAGGATTTACACCAATGGAAGACTTTACTACACTTCTGAGTAAACAATTGTCTTCTCATTGTAATAAAAAGCTTTCAGGTGTGAATGTTTAAAAGGATACCATGAAACAAGCTGTATAACTTAAACATTTCCAGAAATGAAAAAAAAATAAAAAAGTCCTTCCTTTGGAAACTGAACATATAACTTGGGTGAAATTCTTTGTTAGTGATTTTGCAATTCAGTAATAAGGACAATCTAAATCTACAGAAATATTCTTTTCATCTGGAAGAAAAATAGACTGCTGCTTGGATTCGATGCAGCCTACCTAAACTACACAAAGTAAAATGCTTTTAGAGATAAAAGAATACAAGTGGCCTCTCTTAACTTTAAACCAACTCATACTTTAAAGTTTAGTTGAATTCTTCAGCATTTTTACTTCCTAGGTCAGTACTGTGACCAGACTGAGCTGCATTTTTACACAGCTTAGCATTAAGGAATAACTTGCACTTAAGGAACAGGCACACTGTAAAATAAAATTGCCCGTAAATTCATGTAAATACCTAATAGTTGATTCCCTTGCTTTAATAAATATACTTCCTTTTAACATGCACATTGACACACCACTAAAGTTCGGTTGAAGCTGCTTTATTCTATTTTTGCCTCCCAAATTGCTTCTCTAAAACTCATAAGGACACGGACCCAGAATACCTGCACGTACTCAAGCAGCACGGCTCCACAAAACACAGGGCATGTACAAGCTCCGTCCTTGCTGGAGGCAGCAACAAGCCTGTAGAGGACACTAGTCACATCCCACACGTCCACTACCCCATCTCTCCCACCGATGCATCATCAGCCTGACTGCAGACATTATCCAGATAACACGTAACACGCTGAAGTGCCTTATGATCTAGAAGATCCTTTCCCCATGTCTTCTCCCACCTCTCAGAAAGTCCAGTGGACACCAGGAGCAAAGATACTCCCTCCCAGTCACTTCTGTCTCCTACACCTGCAGCTTTGGTCATTCCTGGGGAGCTGGACAGAGAAGGCAACCTGAGCTCAGTGGAGATGCTAGAGCCAAGGAAAGGTATGCGATGCCTACAGATCGCAACAGGAACAGGAGGTGGGAAAGAGAACAGCAAACCGAAGAACTGAAAAATGTAACGAGGGCCAAGTGACTAAAAACCCTAAAAACAAATCTATGATTGATGAATCTCGATATTCCCCAACTGCTTAGCAAACAGCTGAGAATCCCACTGGTGGAAGTGAGACATGACTTACTATCACTTGATATTCTGATTAAAAAATTAACACCACAAAATACTGGGAGAACACCTGCTATTTGGTCTACAAATTCACTGAGAGACCTTAAAATGCAGATGTAAATTGGGAAAGAGCAAGAAGTCTAATGCTTCTGTTCATCAGAGTCAACAAAGGCAACTCAGCTACAGCGTACCAGGGAGGAGACAGAGGCATGAGTGGGCTGCACAGAACTTCTCTGCTTAGAAAGCTAAGCAGAAATGCTTAGTTAGAAAACTAAGCAGAAATTACTTCTGGAAGCTGAAGCCAGGCAGACTGAAAATGGCAAAACAAGGTTTGCCTTTCTAATGTTCTTAGAGGTAGAATAGCTAATAGAACAAGATTTTCTTCCTCTCGACGCCTCCACCTTGAGTAGATGTCTTTCAGGAAACAGTGCACTAGCAGAATGAGAGTCACCATCTTGGACTAGATGAAAGATACTGGTCTGCAATACACAGAAAAATCAGAAATGGCTTCTAACAACCCCTTCATGTCTTAAAGCATGTGGATAAAGGATAGGAATCTACCACTGCTATTAGTTACTTTTCATTCACCAGGTAAATCACTGCTGTTGATGCAAGCCTCATAACAATCTGCATAGGGTTTTGTGTACTGTCTTACCGTAGAGTTATTACTTTTCCCCAAAACCTGCTTTCTCTGTAAATCAAGGACTTCAGAGCGTTATTACTTGTATTACATGGAAAAGCTATAAAAACCGCAGCCAAATTTCAAAGGGAAGCATTAAAAAAAATTGAGTACATTCCAAAATAGAACGGTCCAGCTTCTTTCTGGATTTCCTGACACAGTCTGAATACGCTTCTAGGTAGCACGTCTTTCACAAAATCATGCCAGTCAGTGAGTAAAACAGACGATACTCACGCCTAAATTCTTAACACTTGAATCAAATGCTTGAATTTTCAGTCCTAATGTGCTGTGTTTGTTGTTTTTTTGTTTGTTGTTTTTTGTGTTTTTTTTTCCAACTGTTTTTACAAAATTTGCAGCATGGTACAATATCCTCTGGAGAAGAAGAAAGACAAAACAAGTTAAGATACAATTCTCTAACTAGGAGCCTGAAATCAATAGTAAATCCATTGTTTGACAAAGATGATTAAATGATGCTCTGCATATTACTAGTAGCATTCCTCTTCCAAATTCGGTGCAATGATAATGGCATGATGTGAGAACACTGGTGGATGCTAAATGTTTTATGTTAAAAAACTGGTATTCACACTGTAGCCTTCAAGTCTTGTTAAAACAGCTCAGTTTTAACTAATAGCAAAAAAGATACGCTTCTGATGACCTCCTTTCATATTAGGCTTTTTTGAAGGGTAAAACAAAGACAGGTAGAAGCGACGCCACTAGAATAACACCAAAACAAACACGAACACCACCACCCACACAACACAAACACCACCACCCACACAACACAAACAGTAAGAATTTACACCTGACAGGTTGCTTTCCAAAAGTATAGTGTTTTACGTATTAGATTTGTAGAACAATTTAAAATAGTC
Source organism: Anser cygnoides (assembly GCF_040182565.1). Classification (NCBI taxonomy): domain Eukaryota; kingdom Metazoa; phylum Chordata; class Aves; order Anseriformes; family Anatidae; genus Anser; species Anser cygnoides. The sequence continues at coordinate 22,311,680 of NC_089880.1, read as the reverse complement.
TCATCTATTAAATAAAAGTAGTACACATTCTGTAATATTAGGCTCCATTTTTGTATCTAAAATGTCTGGACAGACTGTTTCATGAGCCCAGTGTGTCTAAAACAATGCATCTCATTACATTATAAATCTCTTCTCTGCACTGAGCTGCCAGAGCAGTCAAAATCCATGAACTCCAGGTGAGAATCCATGGCATCACTTATGTCACACACACAAAACAGCTGCTTGCAAGTACCTAGTAACTCAACATATTTCATCAAAAAAAACATAGATGTTCAGTAAAGTAGATGAGGTGGCTTTACTAAGATGTGCACACCTGAAAGATGTCATCAAACAGGAGGTCACAGACCTGGCTGGATAGAGAATCATGGAACACCTACAGTAATTAACCCTTTTACTACATCGTTGAGCAACTGACAGACCCACATCAATTCCCAGTTAGAACTTGGTTTTGTGTGACTGCAAATTTCTTTTCCTCATAAGTCTGTCCAATTACATTTCGAACTTGTATAAACTTTGGGCAAAGGCATCCTGCAGCAATGTATTTCACAGCTTGAACTACACAGAAGATGAAGTATTTCATCTCAAACCTGCTGGTGACCTTCAGTCCTTGCATGAGGAAGAGTATACAAGTATCTCCACTCTTCAGCCTTCTCTACTCTGTTCAGGACTTCGGAAAGCTTAACGCTGATCTCCCTCACCCACAGGTTGTACTCTGCTGAAGACCTGGAAGACAGCTGGTCATCCTTGCTGCTTTTCTCTGAGTTTTTATGTTCTACTAAATTATTTTCTAGACACAGGACTAGAAGTGACTACTGTTCAAGGCATAAGACCTGCCACAGACTTAGACAATAATGTAATTAAGCCTTCTTTATTTTCTATTCATCTCATAGTAATTCCTAAAATTGTTTTCTTGTTTGATCACTGCTGACCACACAGATTATCAGTGGACTATTGTGCAAAGACACCGAAGACTTACCGCTTTCATCATCTAAAACTGGGTCTGGCAAAGCAGCGAAGAACCCACTTCAGAAAATACTTTAAAAGGAGTACTTGATGAATACAGTCTTGCTCTCAATAGATAAAATCTTGGTGAGATAATTATGTCTAAATTGCACTAAAAAGTAGCTTAAACTCTACTGGACAGAAGTTCTTGGCAGACTGAGTTGACAGCAGTATAAAAAAACATTTTTAAAGGTAGTCCATGCTACTAAATCAAACAAAAAAGTGGAATGCTGCAAGGTAAATGCTTTGAGCCAATGCAAAGAGCTGCCTCCTTGCTGGGCTGTGAGGATGGGGCAGTGCTAAATGCTGCCTAGGCAAGGGCAGTTTCCTTGATCAACGGAGATAAAGTTTTGCCCAGACTAGTGATACCTGATGCAGAAGACAGGATGAAAAGAAAGCTGTGTACGCATTTTGAAAATTCTGAAAAAAGTCCCTGTTGACACCTTGCTACATACCTTCAAATTTCTACAAAGTGAAGTCTAACAGCATTTTTTTTTTCATAGTACAACTCTGTTTTCTTCACTTAAAAAAAAAGTAATGAAGTCTTGCTTACAAATATATTTCATCTTTTTCTTCACGTGAATGCTTCTGGAATGAAAGTCCAAGGAGACTAAGGCATCCTCCAGCACAGCGCTCAGCGAAGCAGCTGCAACACTATTACTCACTGTCCTGCCAGTGGTGAAAACAATGCCACAGCTATGCCTCGGTGGGCAACAAAGGAGTTCATTCTTCAAGGGTTATTCAATTCTTTGTGTCGTGACTACATCTGCAAGCTCTGAAAGCAGGAGACGAGAATGTTCACCGGGAGAGCTGAAACGCAGATAGGTGCCCTGTTTAAGAACCGGACCAAAGTCTCCTCAAATTCATTTCACAATCCACAGCACGGTCATTAAGAAAGAGCAGGAAAACCCACGCCTTGAGGTCAGAGGTCCCTCCTGACCAGGAACCTGCCTCCCCAGGCCACCGCAGAACAGGGGAAGAGCTGAGCTGACAGTGCTTTGCCAAACAACGCCCGGCATTTCTGACTCACAGATCACAGAACTGTGAGGATTTTCTTCCCTAGTCATCCTGTCTTCATAAACAGGGTTCTTTGCATTAAGAAGTATGCCAGGTTCTGACATTTTGCTGCTTTGATCCAAAACCCTTATCTGAGGAACATTCTCAGTTTCTAATCTCTTCTCCCCTCACTGGTTTTCCTTTTGTTGTCCTCCCATCACTGGATTTTCTCAGAAATTGCAGCCTCCCTGTTTAATTTCTCCCTTACAATGACAAATGAAGAAACGATTTATTCTCATTCCCTATTCATAAGCCACCCAGAAGCAAGGTCACACAGCTCCCCAGACATCTGCTCACGCTGAATGCAGCGCAAGCACAGCAACCTTGCCCGAGACACCACAGCACCGGCCTTCCAAAGCTTCCTCATTCCAGTCACCCCATCCCCAGAAAGACAGAACATGTCTCAAATTAGTTTTTGCTTACTAACACAGCAACACTCATGAACATGGATTTCATATGATTTACAGCAGAACTCAAACTCCCTCCTTTGGAAGGGAGATCACCAACTACAGACGAGACGGGCAGCTCTGTGGCATCCCCTGCTCACCTGGGGAAGCAGAGGGAAGCGGCTGTAGCCCCACGCAGTGCCCAGACCTACCGAACCGCTTAGACCGGTGGCTGAGAGATCGTTACCAAGGCATACAGGGCGCTGAATCAGGAAGGAGAGCTAACTAGTTTTAAGAGGCACAGCTGATGCCCCAGCTCAGCTCTTGCTCCAGTTACGAAAGCAGCCAAGGGTAGAGCTACTTTCATGTGAGGCGTGTTAAGGCCCACCGTAGGCTCTCCACAGGGACCGGTGCCAGGCCGCAGCACACAGCTTCTCTCATCCTCTTACACTGTGCAGATACACCCGCATGACCCTCTCCTTCCTCAGCAGCTGCGCTTTCTTTCAGAGGCCAAAACATGACTAGCCGTGCACTTCTCGTCCTTCCCTCTTCCCAAGCTTTTGGGAGGTCAGGACAGGTCACATTGCTCACGTAACTCCACCTAAGAGAGCATCTCCCACAGTACCCATTAGTTCCCATCCTGCATGTAAGCAGGAGGGGATCTTCTGAATTTCACCCGTTCGAGACTGTTCACATAGAGGAAAGTGCTATTCTCAGCTGCACCAGAAGCGGCACGTTTTAGGACCTGGACCATACACCCCAGGGATTCGACCATGCCAAACACTGACTAAAGGTGCCTGGGCTTTGCTACCAGTGTGAATGCCACAGACAACATAACACTACGGCCAGATTACTTTTAGGTCTGACAGACCTAATTCTCTTTCCCCAGACAGATACAAAGGGCTATTGTTTCCCCCATCTGTTCTCCACTTTCAGCAAGCAAAGGCTGAAGGACAGCAGAAGCCTTATGCCAAGGAAGACGATATAAAAAGGCTAAGCTCATCGCTAATCACTGGTTACGAAGAACTGAGATACAAGTGCCTAGACTTGTTATACTGTCATTTCTCTTTGCAGTCTACTTAATAGCTACATCCTAATTTATCAGCATTCTGTTTAGACTGTCTTGTGCACTCCAGTCTTCGTCTAATAAGTAGCCATCCAAGCCACATTCTGCCAATTCTCACAATTTGCTTATGTCGCCCACTCTTCTTACATACACAGCTGCTAAATCCTCAGTGTCGACTCAACTGAAAATTACAAACTCCTTCTGGATAGCACTGCAGGTCACTAATAATTATTCTTTGACTGTAAGAGCAGTTTTAAAAAGGAGGAATTGAAAATAATTTGATGTTTTGTCATTCAAGTTTATTCTCACATTTCTGTGGTAACCCTTCTTCAATTTACTTAAAGTATATAGTAATTTTTAACTACAGGTTTGGACAACAAAAAAGCAGGATGAATCATTCTGGATATTTAAAGCCTACAATCAGACAGCTTGAGTCTCCTTGTATTTTGCTACAGTTCTCAAGCCAGAGTTTTATTTTCAACTTATCAGCAGGAACACTTTTATAAGGAGCGCTAATTCATTTAACCACGCAAAACATTTGAAGATTTGGGGATTTCTTATATTCTATAAAGCCCTTAAGGTCCTTGTTCTTCCCTTCCCTCTACATTGATTTTGCTTTCTTTTTAACTGCATACCCAGAATTAGAGGGTATTAGAGCTAAACTGGGAAGATAGCACATGTGTATAAATATATCGTATAAAAATAAAACTGGGCAGATGCATAGGAAACACCCTGCAGCACGCATTACCCTTGTTTTCCTCATCATTGCATAGGCAACACATGTCTACTAGTACAGTACTTCAGAGGCCAGGACTGCTCTCGGGGATAAACACAGGCCATGCTGTTGGAGAGGAGATGCCCTGGGCAAGTTAGCCCTTTTACTTCTCACTGCTCTCCAGTAAGTCACCAGCTGAGTTTAATGTTGGAACAACACCTAAAGTAACTTTTAATTCGTACTGCCTATAACTCAAGAGCTGACAGAGCTACAAAAATATTCGCTTTGTATAAACAGCCTCAGATCAGGCAAAGCTTGCTGGAGAGTTGTCTCAGGTTGGATAAACCATAGTAGCAATACATGTTTTCTGCTGCTTATGTTCTTTTTTTTTTTAAAGCATAGCTTTGAAATATATTACAGCAGCAGCAATTTCCACATATTCACACAAACAGCACTCCAGACTTCTGCTAACACTCAACTTTTTGCTTTCATGTGCTCCACAAAATGAGCATCTCAAGGAATTTAAGAAATTACTGCTCACAATGGAAACAACAGCGATCAGGTAAGAGTCACTCAAGAGCAGAATTTCAGCTGTGTCATCCAGCGGTCCAGCTACATACCTTAAAAAAGTACACAACTCCCACAGCCTGTCAGAACAATTCATGTTGATATAACAACACTGTCATGTGTCAACATACTGGCTTTTTAGATAGCAGCGATGAACAGCCTGCATTGATTTAAGTGATACAACATTGAACTGCACATCACCAGCGCGCGAGTTCTACATCAAAATCTATCTCAAATATGAAATCTCAAATGTAGGGATTAATGATATATCCCAGAGGATTCCCAGAGTGCTCTTCCTGACCTTTACAATTACGTTAGTGGATTCCACTTTACTCCTCCCTTATAAAACAGCAGAAAATTCTCATCTTCCTCCTTTTTCTACAGCCATAGCAGAGGAGCTGGTGATAATCCCTTGTGAATGCTGTATTTAACACCTACCTGGTAGGTGACAGGTGCTACAACGCAAGAAGATTAACACAGTGAGGTCCTTTTACAGACAAGGAAAGTCACCATCAGCCAAGTACAGCACCAATGGCTCTGCCTAGGCTTATCAGAAGCACTTATTGCACACCTGCATCATTCATATACACACAAACACGTGTCTTAAAGGCTTGGGGGGCAGGAAGGGGGTATCTATCTTCTGAGAAAGGGAAGATAGATACTAGGGCAAACAGAACAGAGCATGGCTGAGTCTGCAAGGACAAGATCAGCAAAAATTAACCAGGTAGCTGGAGACCGAAATACTGAAGAACTTCCCCTGAATTTCAGTCTAATCTAGAATAATCCCTACCCTGGAGTTACTTATCAGGTTGACACAGCCTGGCTCGCGGCCCCAAGAAGTCTATAGAGGTTCTACAGAAGAAAGCGGGATGCAGAGAGCAATGGAGAGGAATAGGATCAACCTTTCCATTCCACTTCATTTTTATTTTTTTTGAATGCATAAGTGAAAGTCAGCTAAGCCTGCTTGTGATTCAGTTTAGCAGTTGCTATCTGATTCTCTGTTATCGGTCACAACACCATGAGACTATACCTACGTTTCTTGCAACACTCAAGGTATCTACTCAGATCTCATCTCCCAGCAACCATAGCCCATGTGATGAACCCCGTTGGGTGAGGTCTTTGCTCTCAAAGAGTCGAACACAGGATGAAAGACAAGGAGAGACCGTGCTCTTTCACTACAGCTTGGCAGAGGAAGATAGCAAAAACCATCCTCTGAAGTTCACTACAGCTCTGACCTTACCGATTTCTAAACCAATGCCAAAGTACCTGTTGAAACAGACACTCCTTTAAAATGAAATAAAAACGGGAGATCATGATTTAACCTTTCCAGTCCAAGCTGCCCTTCCCCATCAGTCTGGACGGGCTCCTTCGCTGCTGCGTTGGAAGGACCCCAAGCCCAGCAGACTTCGCTCTTCAATGGATGTGCCATCCCCTCTTATCTCCTGGTGACCAAATAAAACTGGGGTACCTGCTCTGCAAAAGGAACATTACCAGCACACCTTTAGCATCTCACCTCTCCAGAATTTGTTTATGTATATCTCCTGTATACCTAAGGCCTTCTGTGAAGGCAAAATTACAGCATTAGAGATGCCTCACCACTTGGACTGCCGGCTTCTCCCAAGTACCAAGCTGGCTTCACTGTACTCCTTAAAAATGTCATGTCAGCAAGAAAAATGTTACACAGGAGAAGCTGTACTCTATTACGGTGAAAACTTTTACTTTCAATTATGCTAACTACCACAGCGAAAACATGCAATTAGCAACACATCCTATAGATATTGTTAAGCAATGTGTGGCAGTGAGAATTCAATTAAAGAGAGTAGCCCACAGCGATGAAGACTGCAGGGGAAAAAAAAAAACACACAAAACTGTACCTCCACCTCAACAACGTATAAGGCCACTGGACAGGCTTTCACACAAGAAACGCAGTGAAAACCAACTGGGACTGCTCCTCCACCACTCACACTGGTGCACAGTGAGAGCTGGGTCAGTACCCCACTGCGCGCACACCGCCTGCTCCTCGCGAGGAGCTGTGCCACAACGCTCCCTGCTCAGCACAGACAAGCCTCAGCCCCACATCAGCCTCAAAACCTAAACGGAAACCCAGGAACACTAATCTGCCTGAGGAGCAAAGAGGTAGCTTGTTCCTTAAATAAAAACAGCCACGCTTTTTTTTTTTTTCCTGTAAGTTTCCGGCAACCCAAGTAGAAATCCTCAGCCGTGCTTGGGAATCACACGAAACACATTGTGAAAAGCCTTCAAAATGTAATCCCCGTTCCACACTTGAGGCTGTAAGCCACCCAGATTTATCAGAGGCACCAGCACTGCACCAAGCGCTGCCCGACAGACGCGACGCGCTCTGAGCAGAACTCAAGCAAAGCAAAAAGCCCAAAAGCCATTTCCACTTGCACACAAGCTGTCACCGCTCCTGGTGTGCGGACACCCTTGGAAGTATTTTTGCAGGATTTTTTGAGGACAAAGAGCTATGTAGCGTTTTTTAATCATAATATTTTACATTATACAAGGACTCCTCAAACTGGCCTTTTTTCCTGTATTATAAGGGTACTCTTACGAACTGCTGAAGTGATCAAATAAGTACTAAAGACTGCAAGCAAACAGACCGCAGTGTGAGCAAGCAATGCCCACTTCAGAAAAGAGAAGCAAGATATTCACTTATCCATGAAGAATTATGAATTACTTTACGCTTGCAGAATACCTTCGTAAATTTTTAAATATTAAAATACATCGCATCAGTTTTATTATCCCCATTATAAAGATAGCTGGACACAAATAAAACACCTTAAATCAATTACCCTAGCAGCTTATACGACCCAGATCTACAACCACCGTGTCCAGCCCACGGTTAGCATCACACAGCGTTGCTCTCACGATGGGCACAGGGCCTGCTTTTGCCTGGCAGAAACACAGTGCTGGCACACCATCATCCTGAGCACCCAACGTGCCGAGGAGCCCAAACCCACAACAGCGGGTGGCAGCTGCTGACACCCCGGCTTTGCTCGGGGAAACACCAGACACTTCGCCAGATGTGCAGTGGGACCGCTAGTGGGACCCTGTGAAATCGCTCATGCTCCGTTTCTTGCCTGCAGATCCACGAGTCTTACAGCTCTTTCACCAGAGACAGAATTGAGCTGTCACTCAAAGGGTTCAGGAAACTTAGGGAGTGCTTAATCTATATGGTATTTTCAATTTACTTCCAATTGTTTCATCTTTGGACATCCAAATATTTCACTGCTCTACATTTCCAGTTTCTTCCGGCTGCCACAACAATGGTCTGAGGCCATGTCACACCAACAGGTGTGCCAGGAGGTGACATTGCCTCCTCTTCATCCCATCCCAGGCATTACAGACCACTGAGAGGTGCTCCTTTAAGTGATGTGCCAGAGGTTCCTACACAGGTATCCCCCCACGTCAGTTCAGACTGACACGACACTCAAATTAGCAGATCTGCCAGCAAAAGTGAAGGCGAGACAGAAATGGTAAGTCTTGGTGTTTGATTTTATTTTTAAAGGACATTTAATAAACCAGATCAACCAACTGTGCAGACAGAAGTTTCTGCTCCATACAGCAGCTGCAGACACATTTTGGAGAGCACCTACACACAGTCCTTTAAAATAATCCAATTCTGTGCAAATCAGCCATGCCCCAAATTCTAAGTCAAACCTTTTCCAAATAAAGCAAAATAAATACAAAAGGAACGCATTCATCGGTGTGCCACCTCACCCTGTAGCAAGAAGAAAGCTAACAGACCTAGTACCAGGCAGAGATTTAGGAGACCTTGGTTTAATTCTCACCTCAGCTGAAAACGTACTGATCTACCAGATCCTCTATTTCCTTGCATAAGAAGTGGGGCTTTTACTTCCTATTTCCACAGATATTTGCTAAGGATGCAAATCTATCAGTAACTGCAAGCCTCATAGATACTGCAGCAATACGGGTTGTCCTTGTCCCTGGATGGACACAGCCAGGTTTGTGCTTCACCTGAGCAGATGAGGAGAAGCCTTCACGTGAAAGCAACCACGGCACACCTTTAAAGGCAGGGAAACTCCACTCAGAAAACAAGATAATCCATCTGGCTGCATTAACCAGTCAGGAAAAAAAAGGAAAATAATTTCCTAGCAAACTACAACATTAGCTTTGGGTTTAGGAGACCTCACTAACCCACCTATGTATGCAGGGGTACACGGCCATAGAGCTACAAAGTCTCCTCAATTTTCAGGATTTTCAGAAGGCTGAGGCGTAGAGCAACTACAAAATACAGATTTTTTCCCTTGTGATATCTGACGTCATCCAAAGCAAGATGGAGTCCTTTAGCTTTCGTTAAGAGTTTGCTCACATAGCAACTTACAGCTGTTAGCAATCAGCAAAAGTTTCCAGAGCCACTCGTGGCTGCAGGGTTTTGGACAAGGGAAAAGCAAGAGCTTCTCAGCTGCAGCTATTAGCAGCAGAAACAAAGCCTCTCAGCTGGTAAGTGCTGGCACGGCTCCTTGCCATCACTCCCCTTCCCCAGAAAGCAACACCTCCAGACAGTGCAACCACCACAGGACAACTGCAAAAATAAGGGAATAAGAAACAATGCCGGTGGGTCAGTATTTCGGTTCGTCTGCCTTCAAAGCCACCTGAGAGTACCACCACGGGTGGACACGCTGCTGGATGAGTGCTTCCGAGCAGGCACGTCCAGAGCTGCCCCGCATCCCCTGAGGCTGCCCGGCCGCTCGGTGAACCGGCTGGTCCGGCAGACAGGACAGGGGACCAGGAGCAAGAAAACCCACGCTGGTTCCCGAGCTGCAGCAACGAGGGCCTTCCTGCTCACACAACAGCTCTTTATTAAAGCCACGAGTGGGCAGTTTTCTGTAATGAGTGCCATTTCAAAGAGGATATGCTAAGCAGAAACAAGATGCTCTTGTTCCAGAAAAAAAAAATGTCTGCACATTTAATTAATCAGAAACGACTACCGTGCTTACACCCTACCTTAATCTGCATTAGTTTCAAGCATAAACAAGACCCAGCTTTCCAAATTAGCACAGGCAAACACGGCAAACATCTCTGGACATCAGTTTCTTGAAAATACTTGCCCAACTCGCCACAGGGATGTTATAAGTCTCAACTAGTCTCTAATATGCACCTAGATCTTTCGATAAAAGCTGCTTCAGAAGTTATATTAAAAATATTAACCAGAAACTTTAATAACCATCCAGACCAACTCAAATCTTCCTGAAGGATCTTCCCTTCCATTGTGAATTTTAACTATGTACATTTCTTGCTTATTCTTTTATTTGGTAATTTTCAAAGCTAAATAAATTACAGACTACCACAATGTCCTTAGTTCTTACATATACAGCACCACACACAGCACATACTGTAGCACACACAGATGTGTTATTAACATCAAAATCTGACACCCACAAGTAATAAATGACCAAGACCATAAGTTCTGAAGGAGCAAGGTGTACCAACAGTGTGAATTACAGCAATAATGACTATGGTTTTTTTTTTGTATATAATTCAAATTACTTTGATCTATATACACTTATCTTAGTTTATAAAAAAATCAAAGAAAAAAGAAATCAAAGAAAATAATAGTCATGTTTGTACAAGACCTCTCTGTATTTTCTTGCCAACAATTTCTACTGATATCAGTTGTCAAGTGGATTAACAGTTACTATATACTCACTTTTCTACCATTACTGTCTGAGGGCCATGCCTGTTGTAAATAATCACCAGCTAGAGCCCTTGTATTTTATCTTTAATAATACATATTACCCTTTTTATAAAATATTATTTGCTTAAACATCGAAGTAATTCATGTTTGTTCCCTTTTGTGCAAAAGCAAATTAAGTGAAACCCTGGTGGAGGAAAGGTTTCCTTTAATAAACCTCTGATTTGCTGCTGGATGGTGTTTCAAATTATATTTAAAATACATCATGTTTTGCTGACACCTCCCTGCGCAGTTGCTGGTATAAAGCCCAGCGAGAGAGTGACTATGGCAACAGCAATGGGATATTTATATATCTACATATGCGTGCGCCTGGTGTCCATACACACACGACCCTGAACTGGTTTATAAGATCCACAAGATGTTCTTCGCTCTCATCTTCACAGGAACAGGTAAGCATTTCCAACCGAAGAGGCTGAGATGACAGCAGCAAGTTTTATATGGTGAAAGCCTTCAAAAGAGAAGCCCAGAAACCCATCAACGTTCGCAGCGTGTGCACGAGCACACGCTCACTCCAGAACGCTTTTCCTGCAACCAAAAGAAAACCAAATGTCTATGCAGATTCAGCGCCGCTGCCAAAATAAGAGGCTCTTCATTTTCAGGGTGTTTTTAGTGGGGCTTTTTAGCCGCGGTCCCACAGCCTCACCAGAGTGCAGGCTCCTGGAGAGGAGACCCAGCCCTCCTCTCCTCACGGACAGCCTCCTCTCCGCGCACCACGTGCGTAAGTTCCTTCGGTCTGCAAATTAAATAGCTCCACGCTGAGCTCAAATTGTTATTTCTGGTATTAATTTCTGTCTACTGACAAACCCAGATAGGTGATGCAGGAAATTCGAGGCAACAAAGGCTTCTGTTCGCAGCAATACAGAACTCTCAGCTGGGGGGGGGGGGAAGGATCAGAGTAAAAGGCTAATATACTGAGCCTATGTACACTACAGAATATCTGTGTTGAGTCCAGCAAGCAAAAAGTCTAGCAGATTCAAAGCAGTATTAAGAAGTGTTAATCCTTTTACCTCTGAGCTATTCATGAGCAATATGCAAAGCCGTTCTTATGGCGTCGCATTTGCAATGCTCTAGTTATGCTTGCATCAGCATTTCCATTGTGAACCCTGCTTTCACGGATTTTTCACTTTGCCAAGTTTTAGTCTGGAACAATTTTACCACAAGCCTATGAGATTTTAGTCCAGGATTAGGATTTAAGTCTGGTGAAGAAACATTTGGACAAAATCTGCTTGGCTGTTTTATTTATTATAGTGCAAAGTTAATCCTTCCGATTTACTGGACTGGAAAAATACTCAAAAATATAATTTTTTTTCCAGCTTTGAGAAAGAAAACAAGATTTACTCATTTACTCTCCCTGAGAAAGTCTTGTCACCAGATCTCTGCAGCCATAAAGCAGATGAAGGGCATAAACAAGAAAACCAAGGTACAATTGAACCCTGCCTTCCCTTGTCAGGCATTTTCTTTCTGTCACAGAAGCAACGCTGGGGCTTGGAAAGGGAGGAGGGTTGAAGAATTTCGTTGGGGCTTACAGGTGAAAGGTGGACATCTGAAAACACAAGCTGTGCATTAACGAGTATAACAAACCCACAACATTTCAAACCTTAGAAATTACGCCACCTTCCTAGGTAATATAAATCATAAACTTCATCACTAAGTAACTTAACAGGGATAGGGCCTTCATTCACGGCACCAAGTGGGCACGCACTCTAACTGGCTACACTATGTAAATTCACATGTTCTATCTGGCTACGCTACATAAATTCACACAAAACTCGACGCGGGAAGCATCACGAGAGCGACCACCTCCCCAGACCAGGCAGCACGTCTGTGCCGTGTGTCCCCTCGCTCCTGTGGGGCTGGCACCCGCGCTGCTTCCCAGGCCTTGGACCTGGGACGTGCACCTCAATAACGGCCATAGTTCAGGGAAGAGCTCTGGTTCGTTAAAAACAAGACAAAATTTCCAAATTGTTTCCTTTTGTGAGCTTTCCTGATCACATCCTCCACAGAACCTCTCAGTAAGCGTAAGGGAATCGACACTGAGAGCTTCCCCCTCGAATACCTACAGGGCACAGTCCTTCGTGCACTACACTTACTGCGTTCCAGCAGAGAGCTAAACATTTGCAGGTAATGTAAAGTTCTCTTCCATACCAAAATCACCCCTACCAACTAGGCTTCATAACACAAATTTTTCTGCCTTATCTAAGTTGCCCTTAGCACCTGGGCTTCGTATCACTGTATAGGCTGCCTACTGTAAACTGTCAAAATCATTGTACAAATAGATGCCTACCGTATGACAGCCAAAATGCAATGATTAACTAGGAAGCAAGTAATGCAGAACACATTTTCATTGGCGACAAACCACAAAACTTCACCTGAATTTAAGGTGCAACACCAAATCCATTCTTCATCTTTCAACCAGACTCTCCCTACCAAACAACAACCCCCAAAAAACAGCCAAGCAAAAATTTACACCACGTACTTCAACACTGCATATACATGACAGGATTCTTAAAAAGAAAAAGGCAGGAGTCAAGCAGAATGCATTTCCCTCCCATGATTCAAATAACCAGTTCTAATTTGTGTCTGCTTTTGTGTTTTCAAGCCATTTTCCTTAAAAAATGCTGTTTCTTATTGATTGCTTAATACCAGCAAGTATTAATTTGCTTCTAAATCTAGACTTTGCACTTTAAAAAAAGTTATATGATTTAAGTATACACATAAATTGTGCTGTGTGTATATATAATATATATATATGCATACCTATATACACAACAAACACCTTTCATTTTCATTAAGTTTTACATCAAACCACAACCCATAATTTCCCCTCTTTACTGGATTTTTTTTCTTTTGACTTGTTCCAGTTGAATTTGGATGGAAACTGAGCTCAACAGTATACAACAGCAGCTCTTTAGGAGATTTGTCTTTTAAAATGTACACATGAAATGCAAAAGGTTTATCTGAATGTATTTTTGTATTTAAATCCATTAGGTTTAAACTAAAGATCCATCTACCATATATCAAAACATTCTCATCTTTCAATAAATTTTTATTCCTATACAGTAGACAATGAACATTCCAAACTACATAAAAAAATAAATCTTTCAGTTGTCTAACCATGTATGAATGAGACCATGAATGGAATTCACTGAATAAATTATGGCAATACTGTTTTGTCTGCAAATGTAGAATGAGTTACAGCTGATTTAACATTTCTACTAATTCTAAATCCAGGTGGTATACACACACTTTCCCACGTTCAGCAGTTTGATTATTTTTAAGTACTGGAAGCAAAAATAAAGTACTTGAAAAAAATAATTTTCAGGCCTTAACACAAAGCATATTTTTCCAGGCAACCAAAAAGCAGTACAAAGTACATTTCACTGAAAAAAAAAATTAAAAAATCACCCCACCACCACCACTTTAACAAAAATGCACTGATTTTCACTTACTTTTGGAAAATGTTCAGCTTCCAAGCTTCCCTGGAACACAGCAGGTCGGTGGCATTACAACTTATGCACCCTCACATGGGAGGGGCAATACAGCCTTGTCCTATTTGTCACAAGCTTTTCTTATGTTGCTTTTATATTTTCATAACTGGGTGGTTGTTCGTCTTAAAGGAAAAAACCCACACCACTGCCAAAAGAGGATAACTCTGAACTGTACAGTGCTCACGTTCGTTTTCAGCGTGTGAGGTCAGCCAGAAAGCCCACAGGGCTGTCCTTTGAGCTGCAACAGACCAGAAGCGTTTTCTTTTTTTGTTTTGTTTTTAATTTTTGTCTACAAAGCTATGCACCTAAACCTTCATACAAGAAATTACACAGCAAGAAAATTTTGAATATATACGTTTGTTTTAATGCAAAAGTAGAGATCACCCTCTAAAGCGCTCCTAGTCCTGAAACAACTGACGCAGACAGGGAGAAAAACTCCTGAAAAAACAGCTCCGAACAAGCATGACTCTAACTACGAACCCCATGATGTGGTTTGAAGAATGGCTGAAGGACTAAAATAGTTAGCTATGCTACATACCAACAAATACGTTCAGTACATTGCCACAGGGATTAGAATTTTGTCTGGCTGTATTAAGTATCTTATTAAATATAAAGATGGGAATAAACCTCGCAATTACATTTTCAGAGAGTCTACGAAATGGGAAGCTACCATCAGAGACTACGAGCAAATATATTATGGCATGGAAAAAAAAAATTATATATATATATATATATCAGTTTCCACCTGGAAAAAAAAAGGCAGAATTCCACACATGCATTCAATGAGCAGTAATAGCTCAGAAAGAAGCAGAACCAAGAGAGATGACACAAATTAGAATTGCAATGAAATATATTATGAATAAGAGAGACCACAGCACTTCTTAACTATCAAAGGAAATCTGTGCTACAAAAGAAGGCTAAAGCAGTTTTGCCCAAGTACAGAGGAATAAAAATTGAATACTCAGAAGAAGTTCGGGATGTTTAAGGAAAGAATTTAAGACTAGAATTGGGGGGGGGGCATTAATGGTAGGGAAAGAAAAGGAAACAAGAGTACGGACGTTCATTAGAGGCCTCCAGGACTAGGTGATGGAGGTGACAAAACACTCTCAGATCAAACACCAGCATGCTCAGAAGCACAGACACCACACTCGGCAGGGGTTCGGTTAGATTGGCTTCCTGTTCATTAACAAAAATAATGAAATCAGGCAGCATCAGGCCATGGAGCACATCACTTAACAGGCCTTTGACAGAGCTCCCAAGAAGGGAAACTATCGTCAAGTGGCTTCCTACCAGCACAAGTTACTGGTGATACGAGCAGAGAAGTTTGTGCCAAGCAACTGTACGGATTTGGCACACAGGGAACTACTGTTCCAAGTGCCCACAAGAGCCCTGAGGTCTCCTTTCAGGAACAGAAGCTGTGTGGCGTTAAAAGCAAAATAAGGTCGAGTGGAAGAAAGGATTACGAGTGTGCAACAACTTCACGAAACCTACAAAATAACCCAAAAGTTGAGCAATTCCAGGCCTTCTCAAAGGCAAGGATGCAAGAGGCCTGAAGAGATCAATGTGGCCTCCAGGCCATGGACAAGGTTCGTGTCTCACTGGGCCTCTGCACGGGACAAGGAAGGAGGACACCCTCACCTGAACTACACCCTCAGTCACAGCCTGCAGGGAGAGAGAAGCACAGCCTAAGAGTCAAGTGAGCTAATGCTTCGTGGCCATTACAAGGATAGGCCGGACCATTAATAAATGATGAAGGAGGAAGAATTAAGAACTCAAGTAGCCTGCTACACTGACCACCTTTTAAAATCTACAAGGGAAAATAAAGGAAAGGCAGAACAATTAGAATTTAATTACAAACTTATAAAACATTATATATATACACACAGACGTACTCAGCTGACACAAGTATGAATGAAAGTTTGTTTTTTAATTTGTGGTGCCAGAGATCTACAGTGAGAAACAAACACTCAAGTGTACAGAAATCAGAGCGACGACAGCGACTGCCAGCAAGCACTCCTGCTAATACACACTACTGCAGCTCCACGCTTTTATCTGTATTAAAGTACAAATTGATAGCCATTAAAAATGGGCATTAATAATTGCAGGTAAAAGCCTTAGACACACATATCAGAACCACTCCATAACATAATTTATTCCAAGGAGTTGAGTCGGTGAAGACAAATTAGCAAACAAGCTTAATAAATACAGACGATAATTATGTTGAGACATGGAATACTGGGGATATATCTATAGATTAAAGACACATTTAGACCTCAAGTTCACAGAAGAAAACATATGGAAATTGTTGTATCAGCAAATTTTACTTCTCCTAAAATAATAGTTTCATCAAGATAGCAGAAACTAAACCCTAAGACTTCTGGAAGATGATTATCTTCCTTCCACCAAAAGCAATGAGGAGAGAAGGGGTTTATAAAACATACACAACGTCCAATGAAGCTGATCACTTTTTTTGAGAATTGCAGTTTGTTGATAACAAGCATACAGTAAATAAAAAACTTGCATGTTAGTAAACCATTTGACTGTATCAAATGACACTGTATCAAAATTATTTAAACAAGTTTCAATGGGATTTAAATGCTACCCACGAAAACAAACAAAGCAAAGTGAAAAATCATACACCAAGCCTCTGAAAGTATCTAACAAGAATGCAGGAAGCCTTCTTACATATTTTTTTACTTTAAAATCTTAGTTAATGATGCACAACAGGAAGTAAAATGTGTGTTCTTGAAACCTGTGGAAGATACTAAATTTAGGAGATGCAAGCCCCAGTAAGGACAGAGAAAGTCAAGAAACAGGCAATTAAAAAGAAGGCTCTCCTTGGAAAAGTGCACCGAAGACATCCAACAGGAAAATAATCTGAAAGAAATATTCAGTGGGAGTGACAAACTGAGAAGCCAAGAAATTCTTACAAAGTTTGCAGTGTGATCTGGTACCAAGAAAGATTAATGAAACCTCAGCTATACATGCAAAAAAAAATGCCACATCAAGAAGGAGAGAAGCAACAGCAAAACATGCCCACTTAGGGCAGCAAACAATATAGAAAAATCACAGAAGTCTCTAGTATTAAAAATGGATGCAAATAGTACTGGGAGGAGACAGGTCTTATTCAGAATAGGACATGGTAGTAGGTGGACACATTTAAAAAGAAAAAAAATAGGCATAAGTGTCTTAAAGCTTCCTTGTAACAACCTTTCTAAAGCCCCAATATTACAACCAGACCCAAGAGAGAGACTTAAATGACCATTTAAGAAGAGTTCGCTCACACAAATGAGATTAGTAGCAGAAAGCTGAAAATGTGTTGACTGCTCTCCCGCAGGAGCTACTGCAGGCGTGTGGTGCACAACACCTCTGCCTGGACCGGGCAAGATGTGAATATAAATAGGCCAAAGCAATTCTACACCAGGGCCAAACAACAAATCCGGGTAGCCTTCAAATTGGCTGAAGGTCATGAATTTCTCAGTGAAAGATTAAGTAAATATTTATTTTCTTCCAAGCACAACAAATTCCGTAACAGGAACACATCGACTCTCAGGAAAGTAAGCCTGATCTGTCTGGTTCGAGGACCCCGCAAGCAGCAAACAAAAAATAAATACCATACATCCACATTGAAATGAAATTAATGATTTTGTTCTGATTTTTAAATTATTTGTTTTATCTTAATGTGACATGTGCTTCTAGCTTTAGCAAAAGCGAAGCAATACAAGTGCAGTAGCAGTGCGCTTCCCAGCGGGCAGCTGGCTTTGAAGTTCACCCATCACTGGGACGAAGAGGCTGAAAAAAAAAAAACTCAGCCACAAAAACTCCTCCTGCAGCATCAAGGATCCATCCTCTCCGTTCAAAATCCTTATTATTTTCTGCACAGCTCAAGCACTAATACATGCCAATAGACACGACTGCCAAAAAACTGTTCAAGAACGAGGAATACTGCCCTGCAATTTAGTTACAGGCTTCTCGCAGCATGTTACCTACTTAGCTATAAACTTTACAGGGCAAGAACTCTGTTTTTTCTTTTGTTGCTGTAACATAACAAGTTCAGTCAAGTTTTTAGAACAAAACTTTAGACTGTAAATGAAATCCAGACCATTTCATCTGCTGTGTTCACTTTGTTTTCCCATTCCTATCTACAGCGCTTGACAAGCCAGCCTGTGCAGAACCAGCTTGTCTCTCCACATTAATGAACATTTCATTAGCATACATTATTCAGAGAACAACATTCAAGCATATTTAGAAACTGAGATTTTTAGAACTCTGGAGATAAATACTAATACCAGAACTTTTACATAACTTTGCTAAATGATATTACTGAACACTCCTAATGCAATACAGTAGAGGATCTACAACGCTTTGTTGCCATCAGTTTGACACTAATGGTGCCACAACCTACTGATCTTGTGCCCAGTGATTTCCTCTAATACAAGATGGTTCTCAGGTTACTTCTGCACAAGAGAAGATGAATGAAAATAAGCATGGCAACTCTGCCAGAAATATTCCGATTTCCACTGAGAAATTCATTCTAAGTATATTATTTTGACAAGGATTAGACCGAAGTTTTTGAAGTAAAATGTATTTTCTCCTACCTACACGCCCATTCAAAGTCCAAAATTTGCTGTTCTGCAATCATCAAAAAAATGGCAGGATTTATTTTTATATTTATATATATATACACATATATATATACACACACACAAAAAATGTATATATACATATATATTAATCCGAACTTTGTAGTAACAGCTCCAAAGAACACTAAATCTGTATGACTCCATTTTATCATTTGTAGACCAAGGACGCTAATTATCTGATTCACAGTTTTTTCAAGATTAATATAAGGATGTACCAACCACACATATTTCAAGTCCTCTGTTTTCTCCTGTCCATTCTGTTCAATCATCACTTGCTCTGATAGTTTTTGTAAGGGTGACTGCAACCTCAGTTCTGCCTGGCACATCACATTTTCACCATCACATTTCCCAAGGTTAAGCCTCAAGGTTTAAAAACATTTTTTTCCTCTCTGAGATGACCTTCAGCAATTGCCCCAGTTCTGAGAAATGAATGAAGTGTTCCCAAAACAAAGCAAATTTTAGTAGTAAATTGTAGCTAAAAAGAACCTACGTGACCTGCTTTAGAGACAAAGACTGCTAAAAATACAGCTTGCTGGGCGAGACTTTTGGGCAGACTTTTGGGAACATGTTAATTGGGTAATTCCTCCCAGAGTAAAAGTATACAAGATTCTTGCTTGCTTACCACCTAAAATATTTTCTTTAAATAGTAAAAACCATCAAGCAAGGGTAGATGGACCTTTTGATACAGTAGTTAACACAGGATATAGGATTGGTTTTAAGAGAACTGACCTAAAGTCCACAGAAGTCAACAGGATTCTTCGCACTGACTCAGCAGGAATCACATCAGATACCAATATTAATCTAAATATTAAAATCCATTACGTTTATATCTCCAGATAAAAAGTCTATCGAATAGTCTGCACAATCTGCCAGCTTCCCACAGAAAGGCTATGTCCTCTAGATTTCACTTGCATAATATTCTAAGAAGTGTACTTTGCTGATCTCAGAGGTGCACAAGATGCCCAGCTGCAGAGGAAGCTACGAGCAAGGCAGAATCAGCCCAGAAGCTCACCCAGCACCACCAGTGTGCTACAGAGACATTGAGAGGCTTAGAAGATGAGAACTTCCAACAGAGGAGACCACCTAGTTCAGTTTAAGCATCATTCCTTGTCGTTTAAGAGCTAAGAATTGCTAAAAAAAAAAAAAAAAAAAGCTGAAACAGCATTCTGTTTCTTCTTCAAATGTTTTTACAGCTCCCAATATCCATAAATGCCTAGCCCTCTCATGAATTTTAAAAGCTGCTGCCCTCAACTGACCTCCCATGCAAACGCCTGCCCAGGTGTTCCTGCATGCACTGTAAAAAGGAGTTTCCTTTCACCCATCTTGAATTGACCAATTTTGAATTTTCACCTTTCTTTTCTGTCTCACAATGCAAGAACAGACTCCTGACCTAGATTTCCTAAATTATTTATTAGGTTCTAGAATTATGCCCCTTCTGACTTGCCTTTTTCTGATGCAAAACAGTTCAGCTTCTCTTCATATAAAGTATTCCCAGCCACAGGTTATTATCGTCCACCCTTCCTGGCATCTCTTAATTCCTTATGTAAAGCTCCCAAATAAAATTCAAATAAAATTTTATTATTTACTTACAAAGTATCACTGGAGTTTGAGATCTGACGAACTACTCTTTCAACGGAAGTATTTTGACCAGTTCGAAGATAAATCAAATGATATTTTTGTTACTTTAAAAATTTGTGATATTGATTGAATTACCCCAAGTCAGTCTTCTGTGTCGATAATATCAAGAAGTTACCTAGGGAGCAGTTTCAGATAGATTAAATTGCTCCACGTGGCTTAAGACATTGCTTACATTATTGTTTGCAACATGTATTTGCAGGCATTTGAAGCACTATAAATATTTTGCATCATGCTGTGAATGAGTCAAATGCTGTTTTCCAGGCAAAAATGAAGAAATATACAATCAGGCAGCGTTTCACTTCCCGCAGTATTCTTTGTGGCAAATTATTACCAGCTACAAGTTGGCATTAGCAATAGAGGTGAAAACAGGCAGCCATAAAACCCGTGTGTGACCACCGCAGCTCCACGGATTTGGGAAAGGAGCACGCCTGATGGAGAAAGGGTGAGTGAGGACATCACCCCAGCTATGAGACGTGCAGGTCACAATAATCACAAGCTGGTGACCTCAAAGCGCTGGGGGTGAGGGGGGAGCTCGCTGGACCGACCAGAGGAGGCCCTGCCCTCACACACAGAGGCACGGTTGAGGGGCTGGGACCGGAGCACACCTCGCTCCCCTGGTTCCCCCGGCAGTCACAGGAGGACAAGTGAACACGCATGGTCTGCACATCTCCAAGGACCCCCCTCACAGGCAAGTAACTTCTCTTTCCATCACAGGCGGAGAACATCCTCCCAGCTGCCCCACTTGGGTTGCTGCTTCCCAGCGCAGCCCCAAGCACACGCAGCTGTCCACTGTGAGAGCTGCCGGGTGTCTTTGCACCAAGGCTCTACACCGTGAGGACAAACAGCCTCAAGGGACACCCACAGGGTCTGGTTGTCCAGACAAAGCCCTCCTGATGTCTCAGGTACACCAGGAGACTTCTGCTCCGAAGCACAAGGCGCACAAAGGAAAACGGGTTCATCAGTCCGTTCCAGCAAGACACAGCCTTGTCCCAGGGCTCTCCTCCAGGCCAACTCCTACTCTGGAGAAAAGACTGACTCCCAGCCAAGAGGATGTGGACCTCTCCCCAGCTCCCAGCTAAGGAGATCGCTACCAGAGGCCATGATCTGCATGGGGTAACATTGGGCACAACACCGCATGGAGGTGCAGCGTACCCAAAGTCATGCCCCACCAGCACAAAGGGAGGAACACCTTTGACCATATCGTGTGGGAACTAAGGACAACGGGGCAAGCACAGACACACACAATGTCTCCTTGCATGACAGTCTGACAACAACCATGGGGCAAACCATCAACGAGCTGAAGACAAAGCCAGTTTCTTCCATGCACCCCAGGACAAAAGGGACTGAAGGCTGTTAAACGGATTTGGAGAACATCCAGAATGCCACAGTGATCCTGAAAGAACAAAGATTTCATCAGAAATCAGTTCAATTTTGCCTTCAACAAAGCACAGGTAAAGGTTTGGGTTTAATTGTTATTTCTGGCATTCTACCAAGGAATAAAATAATAACAGCTATCAGGCAACATGGAAGAAATGACTGTATTGCAAATCATTCATCACGAGCCAGTTACCCAGACAAAGAAATAAGTCAACAAAAATCCCAGGTAAAAATCAAGTTGAAGACCCAGGACTGATGCCTAAGCATGCCACAACTCCAGGCCATATCCACGGCAAAATGTAGTACTTGAAAGTCTGAGTCTACTGCAAGCTATACCTCCAGAGGAAAGCAGTGTCTCTGCTGTGGAGACAAATCTACATTCACATTTTGTCAACCTGTGCTTGGTAATGGGCTACTCTCCTCTACTGAGGAGTACGTGGTTACACACTCTTGACAAAGACCCTCCAACAGTTGGATTAAATATCCTTTCTCTAAAGGTATGGAGACATGGTACACCCTAAAGATATTTCTACCCAAAACAAGAGTCCAACACCTCACAACGGTGAGCTCAGTTCAGTTACGCAGTTTCTCAAGAGGATGCATGGACTCTCAGAACAACCACTCTGCCATATGCTATTTTTTCTAAGCAAATCACAGCTTCGCCATAAAATTAGTATTGTTATTTTCCAACACTTTTGCAAACATGATACGTTGGCTGCAGGAGAAGTTTAGGGAGCAATTTCTCCTCAAAATAAGCCCTTAACAGTTGTCACAGTACAACCCATTCCTTTCACTGAACAGTTTAAATTTTGCATAGCTTTCGTGACTATAACCAAAATAATTAAAAAGTGAGCAAGGATATAAACACACTTCCATTTGTGTAGCCTGTTTTACCTACCTTAATATCCACAATCCTAAAGCACACATCCAAGAGCTAAACAAAATGTGCTCTTTTTCTATAATCACCTTCTATCCCTTCTATCATCAGTTACTGCTATATTCATACTGACATTTTCAAAATTCATCATAAAAGTTACATATGTTTCTCCCATAATAGAACATTTTTCTCCATAAACTACGCATTAATTTAATTAATCCTTAAAGAAGTAAGATTAGAATTTCAAACAACATTTAAGTAAAGATTTCAAAAGCTAGGCCACTATAAAAAGAAGTTGAGGAAAATAAGTGAATTATTTAATAGCATCACTCCAGAAGGAGCTTTACTGCATAAACTTACTGAATAGAGAAGCTATTAATGGTCCTCAGCTAGTTAGACACACCGAATTAGCGCTGTTTTAAAAATGAATTGTAAAGATTTTGGGGGAAAAAAAAAATTGAGTTTGTGTGAATCCAAAACACCACAGGAGTACTGAAAAGTAGGCCACAGATATGCCTATTTACACAGCCTTCCAAAACCAGGAAAATTTTCTAATCCTGAATAAAAGTGCTACTGACCTGCCTGCACAAAAATGGGGAAAAAAAAATCTGCATGACATTTTACTGGCCTGTCCATGAAAGAAAAATTATTTTGACATGAAGTGTTAGACAGAAGCAGCAGAGCAAATCTCTTTCGAAATACGAAAGGTAGAAAGATCTACCAAGACAGATGAAGATATTTACAGAATAGTTGGAAATCATTAATATTGTACTAGGTTTTTAAAAGAAAACACATCTTTCCCCCCCATCAATCTTGAGTATTAGTTCTCTTAGATGAATTCAAACAAATCTTTATCTTCTACCGTTATTTCTCATAGATGTCTATAACATTCACAAGGTAACTCCTTTCAACTAAAAGCAGATCTTTTCATTTTATGAAGTGGCATCTTTTGTTTCTGATCCAATAAAATAAAGAGCATCAAAGATCATTGCTTCTTACAGCCTTTTGGAGGGTCGGATGTCAGAAGGAGCCACAAGACACAATCTGTTTTGTAAACAAACTGGCACATTCGCAAACACTGCACTTTCACACGCAGTAATGATATTTTATAATCTTGATCAGCATTTCATATACAAAAACACTCCAACAGAACAGAAAACAAAACTTCCACAAAAGCAGAAGATGCAGCTTTTGCTGCTTCCCAGGCAAGTAACATCTCAACGCCCTCACCCGCAGAACCTCACGAAGAAACTCTGCTCCAGCGCTAATTCACTCCACCTTCCCTCTCCCCAGTTTCTGTCGGAACACATCTTCTAACCCTCCTCGCAATGCAAAATTAAGTCAGTGTCTACCTTCCTGCACGCTTGGTGCCCTCTTCACTCCAAATTACGTCTGGCAATGATGCTGCCCATCCACTTCTGACAGGTAACTCCATGGTGTTTCTACCACGCTGGGAGGGATCTCTGTACTTCCATTAGCAGCAGGCTGGTTTTGCAAGGGAGATGCCACCACTGCACAAGGGACTGCCTGTGCCTGTTTGGGCGCTGCTGCCATTTACCTGATGCTGGCATCGAGCCCTGTCTGAGCACCATTTATGACCTGTTGGAGCTCGCTAAAAAAGATCTCTAAAAGAACAGCAGAATTGGACTGTTCTCTTGCTTTTCCGAACCTTCCACGAGCTGCTTTAGCAGTCACTGAAGCCAGCGTAAGCAAGCGAAGACCACGCAACTGGGAGGCATGGAAGCTGCCTAATGGCTCGCTGCTGGTGAAAACAACAACGCCTCGCTGCGCAGTCCCGTCCCCTTGGGCATTCGCTGCACCTATGAACTGCTTTAATCCACTAACCAGCAGAAAGCTGCTCAGCTCATCCCCTCCCCCTTAAGCTCTTTTTCTGCTGCTTCAGTGAAGTGGCCCAACACCGAAATAGCATCAGGTGAGCCGCAGCAACTGGGAACGGGAGTGGGAAAGCAGCAACTCCCCTACTTTTGCTTTCAGCTTTAGCCAACTGCAGTTTATCTATTCATTGCTCTTGTTCATGAAACTACGTTGCATGGATAAGGCTCAACTGCAGAGGGCACGCCCGACGTTAGGCAAACCGGGGACAAAAAGTTCATAGGGTTCATGGCAAAGCACTGGACACGAACATAAAAACAGACGCACTGGGTCGCATCATAGCTCCTGCTAGCCCTATTGTCTCCAGCGTAGCCTGCTAGCAAACAGCGAGAGAAGAGCAAGACCAGGACAAGCATCTCTGCACTTCTCCAAGCACCTCTGTAGCCTGCAATACTCCCAGTGGTAGGGACTTTCTTGGTCTGGTGTGATTTGTCTATTGAGTAGCCCCGAGAAGACCTTTCCCAGGAGTTGCACAAGTTAACCGCCCCCAGTGTGAAGAACCATCTCCTCCTGCAGGGGTCTGAACCCAGCTCCTACCAAGTTTACTTGACTTTTCCTTGCTCTTACGTTCGGAGATGAAAACAGTCAAGCCCTCTTCAAACCACCCGTGATTTCACAGACCTGTCACATCTTTCTTCGGCCAGCCCGCTCCAAGTCATTCGTCATGTGGAGGCCATTACAGATCTCTGATGACCCGTGCTGCATTTCTCCACACTTCTAGCTGTACTATATTCTTCTCAGATGAAAGGAAGGGGAGATGAAACACTGTTTAATGTATGGACAAACCACAGATTTAGACATGGTATAATAGTGTTCTTTATCTTATTCTTCACTCTTCTCATAGCATTTCCTAAGATCCTAAGACTTGGTATGCTTTCTTTGATCACTACTAAGCACAGTGCTGATGGTTTTATGGCTTCATCCATCAGTCTCAAGATCCCACCCAGAGTGGTGACAGTCAACCTGGAGTGCACCACTTTTTATGAAAAGTTCAGGCTGTTTCCTGCTTCCAGTGCAAATCTGCTGCATCTAGTGTAGATAAATGAAAGATATCACGCTCTCTACACTATCCTTTTAATGCAGGATTAGGGACACGGAAAGCATTTAATGAATTATTTCAGTTAAAATCTTCAAGTTATGTGGATCACTGAAAACAAGCCAGTAACAGTAAGAAAACCTACATTTGGGACAAAAAGCTGCTGAAGTGCTCAAGTGAGCACAGCACGTAGGACCGGGCAGTCCTACTAATGGGGCAGCACGCAATAAGGAGTTCTTTGGGGCTTTGATCTTTTAGCTATTCAAAACCACACAGAAGTTGAATGCAAGAGGTACAATATCCCAAAGGATTCAGATTCCCACTTCTTTGCAGCAAGCTTCTAAAGTCCTCTTTTTATGACCACCTTCCAACAAAATAAATAAATCACTTCTTAGCAAAAAAATGTAAACCGAGGCATTTCCACTCAATCCCTTTCATGTTTTTCCACCGCCTCATCTGGAGTCACATGCTCAGCCCTGACCTTTCCAGATTCTCCTCTCTGCCTCACCACACTTATTCAGACTATCAAATTCATTTAGTGAAACTATCCTATCCTTTCACACTTGACTCTTTTCACAGACAAGCAGTTCATTTTCATGCAGACCCACTTTTAACTTCAAAAGGTTGCTTTGTATCTCAGCTTCTGATGTGATGTCCCTCGTTTAAAACACTTTCAAATAAGGATCTGAAAAAACATCGTAGCTGGGAACTCTCAGTGTCTTCCCCATCCCTCCTTAGAAAAGGAAAAAAATCCACTATTAAACCAAGCAGTGCATTCACACAGGGTTTCTTTAGCTTGACAGTAGGTCTCTTAGCTTGTCTGCACGCAGTCAAGGTCACAGCGAGTGCTTGGAAAACCAAGCCCACAGCTGCCAGGTGGGGTTTGTCTCCTGGAGCTACCTGCACGGTGACACTTGCCTTGATGCTGGACCTCCTCTGAAGTCGCTTGTTTCCAGTTAGCCACACAGTTACAGCAAGGCAGCCCTTTCGAGGAGATCTAGCAGCATCAGCAAGAAGCAGGACAACCCGACAAACACCCAGCGTGGTGTTTGTTTTCCCTGTGTCTCTGCACACCTCGCCCAGAGCGAGCGGGGACAACCCGCGGGCAGAACGAGCAACCCCTCGCCATGCCGTCGGGCATCCCACACGTGCAAGAAGCTCTGCAAAACTGAACACTTCAACTTATCTCACACCCAGCCAAAAGGCTTTTTACCTGTTTAGAGATGCCTCATCGATCAAGAAAAAAAAAAAAAGAGCTGAATTAACAACATTATATGCAAATCTGTAAAGCAATTAGGTGAAAAGATATGGCAGAACGGCTGAAAAACTTACACCTTTTAAGCACACCTACAAAATATATTTGTGTCACAGCAAACTATTATGAAAACTAATGTAGTAGCTTTATTCATCAAAACATTTTTCACTTTGAGGCCACAAATACAGGAGAACACTTGTTCGCAGCTCACTTCAGAATCACACTTTAAGAATTGTATTCAACTTAAAATATTTATAACTCAGTAATTTCAGGGGAAAAAAAGCATACTGAGTAGAGTAGCACATTACACTAAACTTCTCATTAATTTTCTGGTGAAACAGAGTTTCCAAAAACTGACTTTTAAGTTAATTTTGCACAAATTTGGACACTCCAAAGTCAGGAATTCAGAGCTGGATCCTGTCTAGTCACTCACAAAACCTGTATGAGGAAAACATATTATAATCATGCTGTTTCATTGCCAGAATAGGAAAAAACTTACTAAAAGCATTTTTTAAACCACATTTTTATTCCAAGAGGGGTTTTTTTTGTACAGGCTTTTTCTCCCACTAAACTCACCAGCTGTATTTCTACCACAACAGCCGCAGCAATGTACCCAGCAATGCACTGAGCTAAGTCAGAATTGTAGCCACTATTCTCCTCATTTTGCTCAGATTTGAGCAAGGGTAGGATTTTTTTTCCCCAAGTTGAAATACAATATTTACTGCAGATATTCAGAAAAAGGGTAAGATCAAATACTTTAGCATAAACACCTGTTCCCCCCTTTCCTTGAATCAAAATGGAAATACAAAAATTGAAAGAATCATTGTTTTTACATCAATTTTACTTTCTTACAGCAGGCATCTTACGTCAAAACCACAGCAGTGAAAAAGTCAAACAATTTTCCAGCTGGCTGCAACACCCGCTGATAAACAAAACTGGTTCAAGATGAAATCATGTCTTTTGTACTAAAATACTGGTCAAGCTGCTGACAAGGAGACAAATGAGTTTTTAAACCATTAATACACGCTCACATAAAATTAAAAATGATCCTAGAGAAAGAAATTTGGCTAACAGTGATATGCCTCTTCCAGCGCAATACTTCATTTTGATTTTTTGAGAAGTTATTAAAAAGGGCACATCTCCACTTGCCGGAATTCCATTTAATTCGTTATTGCAACGTACACTTAATGCAGGAGATTAGATTAGATTTTGACAAGTCTTTTACACCTCTCAGGACAGCATCGCTATTTCTGCTCAGGCTAGTAGCTTCAGCTACCAGCTAACCTGCACGGCGTTGACAACCCGCAATTAACAATTTCCCCACTGCCTCCATCCCCTCCCCTGGCTGGTGGCAGAGCCAGACGTCCCTGTGCACCCAAGGGTCCCAGCTCCATTTCGGCATCACCCAAACCTTCTCCAGAGGAAGAGGCAGAGCGCAGGCTCCAAATGGAGGCCACCGCTAATGAAGGATGGCTAGCGGGACTGCCGACTGTCCAAATAGTAACTGCTCTCCAGGTCAGGTGGGTTAATCAAACACCCTTGCACATCCTGAGGGAATGTCCGTTATTTAGGTTTTCTTCACGTTCTTACCTCACTTCAGGCTCTGTTGAACTACTGAGCCCTGAGCAACTATTAATACGTGCGTACAAAAAACGATGAAGCAGATGTCACTTTTCTACATTATCAGCTGAAAACATTGGAAAGTTCTTCCAAAAGAAATATTTTTGCTGCATACAAATAACATGACAACCCTCAGCACGTGTGCAGGCAGCACGCCCTGATGGGTGCTGGCAACACCCACGCCAGGTATCTGGAAACCCAAGTGATGCCAGAGGATGTAACCAGACCGTACGCAGGAATCTGACACGCATTGTTTCTCCCAGACTTAACCATTAAAAATTACCAGAACAAGAGAACACCAATGTGCACGGATGAAGTAGATGCAAAGTGTTCTCAAAATATGACAATGGCAATGAAAATAAATTTAGGATTAAAACATAGCTTACTTTCACAGGTTTCTAATAGCATTTGTCTCCATTCAACGAGAATTTATGCACCATTTCAGCCTGATAAGAATTTAATTCTAGGTAATAAAGCTTTACAAATTGAATTCAAAGGGGAAAAAAAAAAAAACAGCATTTCCCAATTATTTCCAGAGCCCCACAACTAGAGGCTTCAGCTAAGGAAACACGGAAAGCTGCCACCACAAAAGCAGAGCTGACATACGACCCCTGAATACAGTGGCACTAGCAGACAGCTATACTAAAATCAATACTAATTCTGCACGCTTCTGTTATGAAAATAAAGCTATGAAATTCCCCCATGCCCACCTGCCAAAGGGACAAAACTCAGACCAACTTTGTCAGAGAGGATTTTTAAAGACTTTCTAAAGGCATGTAATGGATTCCAAGACTGAACGTGCACTGAATGTTCAGTGAACCAAATAATTTTAAATAGATTCCTCGAGGGAGTTTATTTTATATTTTTAAATCACTGAGACCTTGCAATGACAGTCTGATTCAGAAGAAAAGAAAGGCCAGCGCTCATGGGGGTGGGGTGGGGGGGTCGGTTCTTTCAGGTTTTTTTTTTTTTCAAAAGAGGAATAGTTGTGCCTACTACAATTTCTCGCTAAGGATTTTAGAAATACCATAATCTCTACAAACCTTAAACTTGTAACATTTCTTCTGAAAATACACACCGAGCAACTTTAAACTTCCTCCTTGCAGAAGTACTGCATCAGCAATTAGAGAAAGTTGGTCTAACAAGAACTTGTAAGAAATTAATCAGAACCAGGCAGCTCACCTCCTTCAACTGCGGCTGCAGAAAGGCAGGAGACAGACCGGGTTCCCAAAACCACCAGGCCCAGACTTGAAACCCAAACGTAGCACAAATTAGGTCAGTTTGGGGATTTCAGATTAACTTCCTTCCCGCCCCTGCGCAAACCGATGCCCACCTTACAAGCCACCACGGTCCCCTCTGCTGTGACAGCAGCGTCACCACGAGATGCAAGAGCTCCTTCGAAGGGGAAATGTTTCCAACTGTGCCACGAAGTACGCAGGAAAACAAGACGAAGAGCCTCAACTGCTGCTGCCGTTAGAATGACTTCAGCAGGATTAGGCAGGGAGCTATGGGGGAAAAGCCTCAGACAATGAGCCCTTTCATGCATCAGAAACAAAACCTAACGTTAATCACACCAGCGATTCAGTTTCCTCTCCTAATTCCTAATCAGACATCAACAAATAAGGCGAAACACTTATTCTTGTTTTAATTCTATGAAATAAACACGAGTGAATGGGAGCGCTCGGGCCGCGCTGCACGAATTCCCTCGCCCCTCTGCCTCCCGATGAATGGGGAGCCGGTTGGGAAAGCAGCTCCTCCACGCAGCCCGGTCACCGAGGAGGCCAGAACAGAAGATTTGGAGGACTGCTGCATTAACGAGCAGGAGAAACTTCAAAGCCAAGAGACGAACTCAGTTGAAGCCCTCCTCCATACAAAAGAGACCTTGAACCACAGTCATTAGAAAAAACATCTGGCGCACTGCTTTGATTTTCAACATTAGTCATTGGACAGAAACAAAACATCTTTTTTTTTTTTTTCCCAAAGCAGCAAATAATTGCAAATCCACTTCTACATATAACCTATCATTTATCACCTCATCAGCGGCTGCTTGAGTCTGATGGAATTAAATACTCAAGTCAGGCAGTTTTTGTTAAAAGCAATAATTACATTGTTACTAGAATATACAATTAGGTAATAAAAAACAAAAACAAATCTGCCAAGCAATATTTTTTATGCACTCTCACAGAAATATTACCAGACTGGAAACAGGGAACATTATAATAATAAAAAAAATCCACTTCCACCGAAGTATAGCTACTTCTAATTTAAAACTTCACCCACAGGCAAAAATACATAAATGATTAGCATTATAGTGTTTATTTTAATTACACTGTGCAACAAGAATCCAAGAGGCTGTTAACTCACTTCAGATACAAAGAAAGCCAATATCTGAGCGCTCATCCTCCCTTTATGTCCTACACAGTTGTGTCGGCCCACCCCACCACCTAAACTCCTAAACATAATGTCTGCATTTCTCCTAACATCCAAAACTAACACACAGGAGAGGTATAGCTCCAAGAAAAAAAAAAAAGAAAGAAAAAAACAGGAGGTCAGCAAATTCCTCACCTGTTCCTTGCAGACAACATTTAAGAGCATCAAAAATTCACTAGTCTTCCAAGCACTGCTCTTCAAAGTTTAATAAGAAAAAATACATATCTTTAATTCAAACTCATATTTACAAATACTTCCCAGCAACATGACTGCTATGCGTGTTCTTTAATACTGCACAACCCACGGTGCCTACCTTGCACACCCAACGATATGAGCAAACAAAACACAGCTCATGGCTTCCAGTGTACGAAAGGCATTTTCCTCGCTGCAGCCAAGCTGTTGAGCCCAATAATTCTGTACAAGTCCTTTTACGATAAACATTTGTCCATCTGTCTAGATGGTTTTGGCCAATGAAGAAGCTTTTGATCGCTCTTCAGAAGAAAAGGCTTAAAGCTGAGCATCTTTTAAGACTGTATGACACCAGGGTGGGGGGACCATTGGAGGAGCGTGACAGCCTGTTGCCACAATCCTTCAGATCTCCTTATCATTAATTATGCCCCTTATTTCTTACACAGACATAAGCAGAAGATTGTCACCGAGTTACTACAGCAGCACACTTTATTATTATGTTGCTCACAAAGTAAAAGCTCCAGGTAAGAAGCATAGTAAGAGCCGAGCGCAATTATCAGCAGTAACAGCTTGCTCCCATAAAGCTGCTCGAGTTTTATCGCCAAGGCGCACGTGTTACACTTTGGTGCATTCCTCCCGCACAGGTGAGAAGCGCTCCTTGCAGCCACGGCCTCCGCAGACCCGAAGAACCAGGGAAGTGAGCAGCAAGCGAGGGAAACCAGGGCAAAGCGTGCGTTTAGCCGCCGGGAGGTGTGCATCTTTGCAAGGGATGGGACCTGCCTGCTCTATGCGGGGACTGCAAGAGCCCACAAGGATCTCCTCCGAAATCCAAGCAGGGACAGCAAAAAGCTCGCCGTGCACCAACCAAGAAGAGCAGAGGAGCTGAGATCACGTCTGTAGCACAGGCTTCCGCGAGCTCTCCTTGCATTGACCTGTTGGGCAAAGAAGTAGGACCCGGTACCTACAGGCTTCAGAAAATGAGGTTAATGAAGAGCTATTCTAAAACACCTTCCCTGAGCCAACAATCCAAATAAAAGACCTCAACAGGTACTCTATCAAAACACAACACCCAAAGCACAAAGCACAGTTTTAGCAGCTCTGAAGATATAGCTGGACCCAAGGAAAACTCAAACCAACGGGAGCAGCAAGACTTTTTACAACAGACTTCAATCTTGCAAGTGTTTTTGAAGGAGACAATACCTTCTTGCCGAAGTTTAGAATTTTATCTTAACATCGAGAGGCAGAATTAAAGCAGCAACCCTGCAATGTGCTGAAATATTTGTCTCCCTGGGTGTAACTCTTCAGGTCTGTGTTTTATTAATGGAAGCTACCCTTGAGCAAGGCTGCAGCAAGGAGACGGAGTCAGCATCTAGAACATGCCTTCAAAAATGCATACTTCAACCTCGGGTTAAATAAGACTTTATGAGGATGTTTTTCACCACATAATAATGCATAGATTAGAATGCATAAGACTGTAAAGGAATTTTGTCTGTGCTCAAGAACAGTCAACAAAACCAATTAGAATATATATCATGAAATTATTTCCACACCTACTAGTTCATAGGCTTAAGAGGCTAATTTTCATTGTTTATTTCAATTGTTTTGTATTTCACTTAACTTTGACATAGAAAAATGTATTATTGGATTTCGCACCTATCTTCTAGTCAATTTGTATCATTTTGCAAATTCTATATTACAAGTAGTTAAAACACAATGGAGAGTGCATTCATAAATTACAGGGATTTTGTTAAGAAAAGGGAATTACTATCGATTCTGCAACAACTAAACCTTTGATCAAATTCAATGAAACAAATGCTACCAAGATATAAACAAACGTAACTACTTCATATGTGGAAAAAATACCATGTCATAAAGACTACAACTTCATCTAAAAGAGGCCCTTCTTTTTTTTTTTCCTTCCTCTCCATCTTGTCTTCAAGGCACATGACACCTCAAGGCCTCTTTCAGCGTCCAAAAGGACCAAGGGTCCTTTGGAACCACCTCCGTGGTTCTCCTTCAAGATAAAAGATCAGAAGCACAACACCTGCCAGATAAGACAATTATATTTTTTTATATACACACCATAAAATCCAAACACTAGTCTAGCCTTTCTTACTTCTCATATCTAATTTACCTTCCCAATTAACGAGCCCACGACAATAGATCTAGGCTGATGCAGACGATCTAACCTGTTGCTAGAACGATTACCAAACCTCCCCCAGATGAATTGCCATACAATAATCCCAATTCCAGCCCTACTCATAAAACCCTCTAGGAAAGTAATGGCTTTTCCAAAACACTGCAAGACCTAAGTTTGTGAGGAAATTTAACTGAAGAATTGAGTACCATCTCATGAATAACTTCCTGCTCCTGCAGAGAGAGGAGTTATTACAAAGCTTAAGTGCCCGGCTGACTTCAGCAGCTAGGATGACACACGAAAAAAGAATCCATACACTGGAGGGATAAAAAAGCAACTACGCTATGTGGGTCCCATAAAATAGAACAGATGTTATCCTTTGCATACACACACGCAACTCAGTATCTAACGCTCCATTTGCAGGGGGAAAAAATAAGGAAAAGAGGCTGATTAACCCAAGAGATAATTCCTCTCCACAGTCAAATGCATGCATGCTTTGTTTAATTATAAGCAATGACGGGATTTCTAACGCTGCTTTTGAGAAAGCGATACCACATGACCAGTCTTCACATTTTTTCCTCTGTTCAATTTCATCTGACAACTCCTAACTATAAACTTCGTGTGCCAACCTAAATAATTCCTCTCTCTCTCTCAGTAAGGCTGCATGAAAGTACTTACCCACTTGCCAGCTGCAGCTGAAATTTTGTGCCAAGAAATAAACGTCTTTTGGGCAGGTTGTAAACTGGAAGCTTCTATTCCTGCTGAAGGGCAAGAGTGAGAGCAGGACGACCCCATCCTTTCCCAGATTAATGGCATTTCCATATTTCAGCCTCAGAGCAGACTGCATTCAATAAAAGCATCTAGACAAAGCTACTCCCTCCTAGTGCTCGGCTGAGGTATTGGGAGATGCTTTATCAGTTTTGCTCTCAACCAGACTTTTTATGCACATTCTACCCTCTGCTCCAGAACTTCTCTCTGCATGTTTGATCTCCAGAAAAGTTCTCAGATAATGGACTCCTTGAAGGAGCATGACCTATTTCACCATTTTTTTCAGTAAGGCTCAGATGCGTACACCCACTGGGTGCACACTAATATTAAACAGCAAGTACTTCAGCTTCCCTTCCTTAGCCTCCTTTCAGAGCCCAAGGGGACTCCAACCCTCCTACAGGAAGGGAAAGCACTCGCAGGCACTGGTGACCACAGCCCTTGTGAGTAACGCACGGTGAAGACCAAGGACACATCTTCTTCCACCTCCCCCACGGCTAATAAAGGCAAGCTGCAGAGAGAGCAAAAGGGACATGCTCTAGGGCAGAACGGCTCGTGGCTCCATCAGAAATTAAGAGGTTGTGAAGAGTTTAACATCTTCCACCAAGGCTGGAGCAGACACGGGGTTCTCCAGCTTGGCAGGGCTGTTTTGTCCGGCACCCTGGGATGTGCAGAACCACCAGTGAGGCACCGCAGCACCGGCATCCATGCACTGGTCACCTCCAAGAGATGCCACCCTACCATCTGCCCTGTCCTCCTCCAGGCCCCCACAAGCCTCCCAGCTGCAGGACGTTACTGCCTGATTACACACCCTGCACTTTGTAGGGCTCCCCAAAGCTCTAGTAATAAATCCCAATCACAGAAAAAGTCACGGGCATGTGTTGCTCCAGCGGAAAGCAGTCTTTTCCTCCTCACTCTACAATCCTTGGCCCCCTTCCCGTGCTGAACATGAACCTATTCCATTTTGGTAGTGACCTGAAGTTTTGCCAAAACCCTGAGGTGCCAGCTACAAGCTCAACTACGAGAACCACGTAAAGATGAACACCTACACCAGTAAAACCCAAATACCCTCTCCTACAGAAAACAAAAATAAAACAAATGTTAGTAAACGCACACAAGCAAACCATGAGGTATATTAACAGATGTCTCAAGACATGCGTTGGTACCGTGCACTTGGTTTTTAATATACACAGTGTATGTATATAGCATGCCTCCACCATCTTCACAAATCGAGCCAAGTAGTGCTTGTTCCCTTTGCTCGTTAAAGCTCTACAACTGGTGCCTCCTGTATGCCCACATGTACCATTTCATTAAGCTCACTTGACATTAGATGAAGAAAGAGTACAAGAAAATTGCATATTCCCTGCCTAAAGTAAACTTGTCATTTAAACCTTGCGTATAGATAGAATCTGATACAGCACTGGCGCAGTGAGTCATTCCTCAGTTTTAGAGTTTGTACGACAGTATTCTTACATATGTTTTGCAATACTTTCCAGTTCGCTACCACCCCATGTAATTATAAGTTTTTACTGGAAAGGAAGCATACATTTTGGATTTGAACACAGCGCTATCGCCCGTAGAAACGCAGCTCGCCTTTAAGACCAGATTTTGAGCAAAAGTAACTACATGCGAGAAGCCCTCACAAACTGTATTAAAGGTTGAAGTTAAGGCACTTCTTTTAAAGAAGAGTAAGCAATGATGGTGTGCATCGCAAATATTTTTCAACAAGCTCCTCCAAACAGTACACACAAGCAACTCACGTGCCAGGCTTCTTCAAAAGCTGTTTCTTCACTACACAAGTTAAAACTGCATTCATTCAAGGCTCTATATAAATTAACCGGTATCTATTACAAGTGTTTTACTTGAGAACATGTTACTTTACACCCTCCTGTAGTGCAGTGAGAGAATCCATGAAAAATCTTCCCTGCTGTGTTAGTTTCACCTTTTGTTTTTAGGTTGCATAACAGACGAGTAATTTAACTCAACCCTGACTTCTAAGAGGCACGGAAAAAAAAAAAAGGTACTTAGAACTGAAATGGAAAGGCTTGTCCCATTTAATACTACTAACAAAATCAGCTCCGACTCCTGCCTAGTGGCACTCAGCTCACTCTAATGCTTTACAGGGAAGTTTACGACTTCAGAAGGCATCGGTCCCAACTTTCATGTGCACACAGCTACACGTTTACTACTTTGGTAGACCTCTTCAGTCAGGTTTTTTTTTGTTTTGGTTTGGTTTTCTTCTTTAAAGCTGGTTATTAATGAACCTTTCTGCTATCTCAATTCAAATCAAATGGATCCACTGAATTGTAGATCTCTCCTTTTTTTCATCAGATCAGAGGAGGAAAAAATACCTCTGGACAATGAAAGGTAGCTGGTTAAGATTCAAGTAGATGCAGCAACGACTGTTCCCCCCCCTCCAAACTGCATATACTAGGACCTACAAGAAACATTTTCTGCTTAAAAGTAATACTTAAATGGAGATCTATGGCTGAACGTTATCACAAGGATTGCACTTACTTGACAGTCTGCTATTAGCCAACTCCATTATCGCTATTTGCAGTTTTTAAATGTACAGATTCAGAAGTAACTGTACAAAGCCTCCATTACAAGTGGATTTATGGAAAGCCACAGCAATAATCATCCTCATTAAGCATATCTTCCCACAGCCCTGCATTATGTGGACACAAAGAGGAAAACATTTCTTCTCCGTTACCCACAAGCTTAGATCTTTCTCCTTATAATCACAAGCTTTGACTGTCTTCTCTGCTTTTGCCAATGACAGTTAGCTAATGCTCCCAAAAGCAGGGCTTAGTCTGAAAAAATTAAAAATACCTGCATAGCTCTCAGCCCACAGCCAAATACAGACACAGGGTGGAAGGTTTCTACTTTGATTTTCTGGACACCAACGTTTTTATTGCCAACATGTGTGAGAATAAAACGTTATCTATGGCTTCTACTATTTTGCTAACTGCCCCAACCAGTATTTCTCCAAGATATATTTACGGACACGCACATGCAAAGAAAAGGGCAGATGGCAATATTTGTAACTAAGCTGAATTATAAAACTCTCTTGAGCTGAAGCGACGCGTTAACTCTTTGGCCACAAACTGCTTTAACCCCTTCACGCGTGCGGTCACGCTGCATCCTATTGCAATGAGCAGGACGCGTGCCAGTGACGTACGCGAGGAAACGTGCACGTTAAGATGGTGGGTTCAAGGCACAACCTGAGAAGTTGGATATTTGCACACCACGTGTGTGTGCTCCCCCTCCCAGACCCCAAACGGGCCGTTTCGCCGTGCAGATTTTACTTCTTGCTCACGAAGGGCAGGCTGCTGGTCACGCACTTCGACGTGCGGCCGTCCTCCTACGCCCTCAGCCCCACGGCTCACCACCACAGCAGAAATAATAAAGCCAGGACTAAAGTACACATGCTCCCTCCATAAAACTATTGTTGTGAGCCGAGCATTTCCTGCATTACTGTAAGGAGAGCAGCATGCTTAAAAAAATAAAAAGCAAAGCTCTTTCTCAAGCCACACGGGCAGCCTAGGAACAATCACGCAGTAACCAGACACGGAGATAGAGTCATTTGCATCGGAGGACCTTTGTAATCTCAAATTAAATTTGTCGTTTCTCTTAACATTTACTTTGAAAAGCGAACAAAGGTGGTTATACACGCAGAATGAGGAAACTGTGTTTGCTCACCACCCCTGCTCGAGTTAGCCGT
The DNA here is from genome assembly GCF_040182565.1 of Anser cygnoides. Taxonomy (NCBI): domain Eukaryota; kingdom Metazoa; phylum Chordata; class Aves; order Anseriformes; family Anatidae; genus Anser; species Anser cygnoides. Next base: position 22,274,079 of record NC_089880.1, on the reverse strand, counting down.
CTTCAGAGACCCCTAAACCAGCGGTCGCTCGGCGTTAACTTACAGCTGGAGCTCTGACGAGCCGGTGGCCCTCAGCCTACAGCACTTTTTACAGCTCAATCCCGCGCTCGACGCGAGGACGTATTCGCTCGACCCTGACAACGCAACTTCATCCGGCGACATCCGAAACAACCCCCCCGACAGCCACCCAGCCCCGAACCGCTCCGACAGCTGCCCCGGTCAGTCTCCTGGAAACAGCAGCACATCTTTGCGAGCGCGGAGGTCCGCAGCAGCAGATCTTTGTCTGCGGGCGAGGAAACCCTTCCTTCCGCCGGGTTTACTCGTGCCGGGCTCCCAAAGCTCCTCCAGGTGGGTCTGGAGCGGAGTTTCCCCAGCACACACACACACACACACACACACACCCGCTGCGCTGCCGCCGCCCGGCCCAACAGGTTGCGGGGCCCGGCTGCAGCCCCCGGGGGAGCGGAGGGGACGCGGGGAGGGGGGGAGGGGGTCAGCACTACGGCTGGGCCCCCCCCAGCCTCATTTTGGGGGCTCGCACGCCGGAGCCCCCCCCGCCCGCTCCCCGCCGAGGGCCCTTTGTTCTCGCCACCCGGGACGCCGCAGCCCGGGCGCTCTCCCCGGCGGCCGCTCGCCCCCCCCCCCCCCCCCGGGGACACGAGGCGACCCTCCCCGGCCCCCCGCTGCAGCGCCCTCCCTCCTCCGAGCGCAAAACGGCAACCGGGGAAACGCCGCCGAGCCCTCCCCGGCACCCCCCCTCCGCTCACGGCCCCGGGACACCCCCGGGGGGCACCCACCGGGACACCGAGCCCCACGTGTGTCCCCCCCCCCCAGCCCCGGCAGGTGCCCCCGGCTGCGCCCCGCGGAACCGGGCTCCCCCCTCCGTACCCGGCGGGTGGGAAGAGGGGGTTATGGGGGGGGGGGGGGGTCCGGTACCGCCCGGTGCCCCCCCCCCGGGGACAGCCCCGCCGCTCGGGGGTGCCGGGGCGCGGGGCTCAACAGGCGGCGGAGTTTAGGGAGGATCGGGGGGGGGGGGGGGGGGGGGGGGGGGGGCTGCAGGGGAAGGCGCCGCGGCCGAGCCACTTACCGGGGCTCCGGGGCTCCGCCGCCCGCATGCTGCCTCCGAGAAGCCGCCCGCTCCCCGCCGGCCCCGCTCCGCTCCGCTCCCTCCTCCGCCGCCAAGCCGCGGGACCGCGCTCCGTGCGCGCCGCCGCCGCCAGCCCGCCCCCGCCGGGGCCGCGCACCGCGCCCGCCCCGCCGCCGCCGCGCCCGCCCCGCTACCGCCGCCGCCACCACCGCCACCTGCCGCCCGCCGGCTCACCTGGGCCGGGGCCCCGCTACCGCGCTCGGCCCCGCGGCGAGGCGAGAGGCGCTGCTCCCGCTCACGGCCCCGCTCCCCTCACGGCCTGCACCGCGCTGCCGCCGCCGCCGCCGCCTCCTCGTCCTCGTCGTCCCCACCCGCCCGCCGAGTCGGCCCCGCAGCCGGCGGGCACGGCACGGCACGGCCCGCCCCGGCCAGGTGTGGGCGGGGGCGGCGGGGCGGGGACGGGCACGGGGAGGGAGCGGCCGCGGCCCGGGGCTGGCGCCTCAGGAAGGAGCCGCCTGGGAGCGGGGGGGGGGGGGGGACCGGGCCGGGCGGGGGGACCGAGGGGGGGGTCTCCGGGGGCGGGAGGCGATCGCTCGGGGCCCGCGCGGGGTCGGCTCTGAGGGGGAGCTGCGCGGCCCCGGGCGGCCACCGCTGCCCTCTGTGGGCGGAGGGGAGCAGCGGCCCCTCGGGGCCCCTCTTTCCCCCCGGGGCCCTCCCAGGCTCGCACCCACCCCCCCACAAACCTCCCCCCCCCGTAGCGGCAGCAGGTGAACGCCGGCCCGAGACCTGTTGCGATTTGGGTTCATTTCGGCCGCGTTTCGTTCAGCAGCCGGGACTTGAGAATTGTTTCAGCCCGCACGCTCGCAGCGTGCTTCCCCCGGCCGCCCTCGTTGCTCGTGGCCTTTTTTCTTTTTCTTTTTTTTTTTTTTTTCGATTCCCCACCTCGCTCCCCGGCCTGGTGGAGCTGAGGTGGGCGTTGTGCGGCCTGGTCAGGGGGCTGAAGGGTTACCCAGCCGGCCGCCGGGTGTTTTGGTGCTCTTTGGCTCCTCGCCCAGCCCTTCCCAGGTGCTGGTGTTGCATCAGAGCAGGCACTACCACCGCCCGGCTCGGCGTTTTCACCTCGCCGCTGCCGTTCTCCTCCGCACGCTGTACTTGGACCGCTCAGGCGTTTCCCACGGCATGTTAATTTTTTTTTTCCCTCTGTGGTCTCCAGGATTTCTTCCCATGCCTGGCAACTGTGTTCCTCCGGGATGTTTTGCCCTTGTCCTCTCATCCAGGGTGGTGCCAGGAGCAGAGGAGCAGCTCGCGGAGTTAACGCGGCTCTTCCTGCGCCCTGGCGTCGTCCCCTCGAGTGCTCGGAGCAGCACAGGGCTTCAGGTTCCTGACCGCGACACCACGAGCTCAGTGGGGTGTGCGTCACTCCGCTCTGCCCTAACCTAAGCACCCAGAGCCAGCCTTGCACCTCTGCCGCACGGCGAGCAGCCCTGACACAGAAAGCCTTTGGTTCTGAGACACTTCCCTCCCTGCTCGGTATCCAAACGTTGCTGCAGAACGGCCCTTCTGTGCATTCCGCCGCGAGGCCGCGGAGCTTAGAGTAAGCGCTGCTGGCACGGCGCCACGCAGCACTGCCAAAGTGCCCATGGGTTCGACTCTGTATTAAAATTTGGATGTGCTTCAGGATGCTTCAGAGCACGAGACCACGGGGAAGCTGGGAGATCCTCGCTGCCGAGCGGTTCACGGAGCTGCGAGTGGGAGTCTGGTCCCTCGGCTCCCGCCGCAGCCCTATCGGCGAGTTTACAGGGGGTCATGTCAGCCCAGCCCCTCTCCGTTTGAGGTGGAAGCAACAGGTTTTTGAAGTTTGCTTGAAAAATGGAAGATTTGGGATTTAATGCTCCTTTGCTAATCTTGTCAGATGTTTAGCAGCTTATGAGAGGAGACACTGAAAAGTTGATCCAATCTATGGGACAGGTATAGATACTTTTAGACACCTAAAATGCAGGTTCCTAAGCACCTTTACAAATCTAGATTCATGTGACTGACACAGAGCTGCCTCATAAACTTTTGGTGCCCTGGAGCTTCTAGCCAAGACTTGCAGGTAAACGATTGTCCCATGGGTGTAAGCCATTAATCATCAGCATCATGAAACGGAGTTTTCACATACGGCTACCACCCAAAAATCTTTATTATTCCTTTGCACACTTCACGCCTCTATGACGTAAAAACTTGAAAGACAATTAATAATGTAAGCCCAGGAGGCACTGGTGCCTGGTGAGCCGCCGAACCCAGGGCTGCCAGTCAGTCACCCCTTTACCTGTTCAAGGATTTTGCGGTGGCAAGGCGCCGTAGCTGAAAGCAAAGGCACCTACCTAAGCAGTTTGCTTGCTACAGGATATGTTGGCATGTTGCCACCAGAGCTGATGGGGGTGTACAGTGTACGGTGTCCACCGGTTTATGGGTAGCACCCCGTTATTTCATCTCCCGTGACTGCCGCCAACCCAGCCGTTCCAGTGGTAAGCTGTTCGGAAGGCAAAGTCCTGGTGTGCATTCACAGTACCTGGCTTGGAGGTCACTGCTCTTGGCTAAGCTCTCAGCAGCTCTTCCTTCCCTTTGATCAGATCTTCAGAGCAAATGCACACACCCATATTCTTGTCATGCGTGCCACTTGATAATAGGCTAGTGTGCAGATACTGTGGGATGGGTTTTGCTCACCTTTAACATAATAAATTAGTATAAAATCAAAAGACCAGGATTCTGAATTTTTTAAGACTTGTCAGAACAACTTCCCTTCTCATTTCAGGTGTTGCTAAACTCGCTAAATATTTTGGAGGGAACCTGCAAGTTGCAGAGCCTGGTGGAAGCTCATCTTTTCTCCAACTATTTTTTCTTAGAGGGACAATTCTGGCTGATGACTTTTTCTCACCTGATTTTATAGTAATTGTCAATTGTATTGTCAGGTCTTCTGGTCTGTTTCACAAGTGCCTACTGCAGTGCTCAACTTTGTGCTAGTGTAAGATAATACATCTCCATCTGCAGATCGGCTTGACAGCACAGCTTGAGGACCATATGGCCTTGACTCTAACTGCCCACCATTTTTTCAATATTACCCCCAAGACTCCTTCATTTCCTTTGTAAGACAGGGTTATTAGAATTCTCTGTTTTGCTCCAAATAAAAAAATATCTGTCTTGCCCATTTCCGTTTTTCTCTGATTGAAGGAACTGCAGCCTAGGAGGGGCACGCTGATGCGTTCTCTTCTGCAGCACTAGGTGTCTGGTCTGTGAAGCCTTTCAGCTGGGGATAACGACTTACCCTTAATTTTGCTTTACTACAGATTGCACTTGGTTGAAGAAATAAAAGACAGTAATAAAAGTGCAGCCACAACGCCAAACTGGTGGTTACTACTGCTTCCTGGCTCAGCCACCAGCCAGTGGGACTGGTCGAGCCCTGCAAGTTTTCTGCTCCTCATTTACCTCTCTGTAAAGTCGGTGCAATTGCCTTTCCCCTCCTTCAGCGTTTGTCCCAGCTGTCTGCAGAGATCTGGACAGGATGTGTGCGCTCTCTTACCATGGCGTTGCATAGTGCTTAGCCCAGTGAAGCTCCCTTCTTGATGGATGCCTTAGAGATCCTGCCAAGACATAGCGTAAGTAATAACTCTTGCAGCTCATTTACCTCCTCATCATAATAAACTAGAAAGGTAAGTTTATTGAAAAAGAAGGAAAAAAAGCACACAGCCTGACAGCTGGTTCCTGGCAAAAAATTCTGCCCCTGACCAAATAAAACATAGTAGAGGAAGGCCCTGGGAATGCTTGCTACTGAGGGAGGAATTGAGATGACCTCCTGCTTCTGCTGAGGGCCAAAGCCTGGGAGTGCAAATGGCAACCGGCTTACGGGAGACACTTCCCAAAAGTAGAAGCACACTCACTTGTTCAGAAAAGCAGACTCACAGATGAGTAAGTCTTTGCAGCGTGGTCTTCATGTGTCCATGCTCCAGAGATAACAGTTCAGTCTTTCTCTAACCCTAAATAAATGGTAATGGAAAGAGCAGCTTAAATCACTAAAACACATCATGTGCGTGTGAGTTAAAGAGAACGGTGCAGGACATTCGGTAAGCTCACCACTGGAATGGTCTCTGCTCCCCTCTGTTTCCTGACAGAGTTTGTCTCTCATGCATTTCTTTCCATTCTTGTCAGGTCTGTGAGAGAACGTGTTTTTTCTGGCCATGGCTGCCATGGCCCCTGTGCTCAGCCTGTCCAAGGGCTGCTCCGGTGGCCCTCAGCACTGACCCCTCACCAGCCTGCAGGCCACGGGCGCTGCAGAACGCAGCCTGAACAAGAAGCGTCCAAGCACTGATCGCATGAGTATCTGAGCACTTCCTGAGCTGATATATTTATCCTCACAGGATTGCTGTGAGGTAGGAAATTGCCACCGTCCCCCTTTTAAAGATGAAAACCAGATGAAGGCAGGAGCTAATTGACTTAGCTAATGTCACACCGCAGTCTGTGGCAGAGCAGAGAAATGAGATCAGCATCCTGCCCCAGTGCCATGTGCCAGAGGACAGTTCGTCTCCAACATTTTTTAAAGATCCCGGCCAGTGCCCAGGGAAAATTACAGGTCCATGCAAATTCAAAGCAGAAGCTTTCAGATCATGGCAACCTGGGAGGGAAGGGACTGGTTCCCATTCAGCTCCAAGTCGTTCAGCGGCAGCAATACCAGCCTGGTGCAGACCTGCAAAGTGACCGGGCTTCTGGGACTGCTGTGAGGAGGAAGCGTATATTCCCTGAGCAATGTCAGGAGGTGATTCATGACACTTGATCAAAACTCTTGCTTAATTTCAGCCTTGTCAGGAAATCCTCATTTTCACACTAGTAAAAGCACTAAATGCAAATGAACTAAATTTCAGCCCAAGTCTTTTTTTTTTTTATATTCATTTTTAGTCCATTCTACTCTTTTATATTTAGTTTTCAGAACATGCTAAAAGCATTTTAAAAGAAGCCATGAGGCAATTAAGAAAATAGTAGAAACTATGTTCAGACCTTAAAAACAATTCTGTTTTAAAATTTCAGATTTTAAACATGAGATGCGGAATATCACTAACACAGCTCGTGTACAAGAGTGGGTTTTGATTAAATGTTTGTCCTTATAAGCATTTAGACAGGAAAGGGAGTGGCATTGCCTTATCCTTGCAGCAAATTTATAGACCTTGTTAGCGAAGTTAAACTTTTGTGCTGACTAAGCTTTTCCACACCCTCTTGCTGCAATAAAAATCCACCTCAAATTTTCAGCTCACGACCAAGGAGCAGATAAGTAATACAGAATGCTTCATATTAAAGCAAGGGAAGTATCCCAAAATACTCTTCTGCACCAGAAAAAAAAACCATTCTGCCCAAATGTCTGCTTACTCAGGCAGAGCACTCCGCCTCTTACCAGCTTTTAATATTTTATCGGATTGCGAAGCTAGGGCTTTCCTTCGGATGTATCATCAACTTAAGGTCTGATTGCAAGATGGATTCTGCCCTGGGTCGTGCGTGCAGCAGCACCCTGTGACAGCAGCCACATAAGATAGAGGCAACTGGAAGACTGGAGCCTGTGAGTATAACTGAGGGAAGGATCACCCTGACCGCAGCTCTTTTGCAACAGGGAACAGAGGTAAACAGGAAAAATACGTTGGATTGACTTCTGTATCCCAAAAGGAGCTGACGTGATTGCTGTTTACCAACTTTTCTTTTTAATTTAGAAGCCCACGTGTGGAATTTTTGAGGTACAGCGTATGGGGGGTCCTGTATTCCTACCTCAGACTGTGAGGGCTGGAACCCCGAAATGGCGATGGAAAGCAAGTATTGTTCCAGCCAGATAACCTCGGACTTTGGGATGGGCAGCCTGGATTTGAGAGATGGTAGGAACCCCCCAGGCACAGCACAGTTGCTGTGGGTCTGCTCTACCTCTGGGGTCTACAAAGAAATTGAGCAGAAGAATTTGGGCACTGCAGTCCTCCACAGCAAAGGCACAGAGGAGGGATTTTGGGGGCTGCCCAACAATGTATGTGAAAGCCGGGATTTCCTGGGTTAAGTATTTTAGGCGCCAGAGTTGGCCAGTGCTACAGGCAGCCGTGAACTTGGCAGAAGTCGAATTTCACAGCTGCACTGTACCAGTGCCTCTTACAGAGAGCAGCACATTTTCTCCGTGTGAAGCTCAGCACCCCAGCTCTGTGCACAGCCCCAGCTTTAGTGCCCAGCACACACAACCAGCATGGGGATGCCACGGCTGCTGCGGCAGTGCGCAGCGTGGCGGGGCTGCGACGAACACCCGCGATGGTGGGGATGCACGCGGGGCAGCCTTCCTCCTCCGCTCTGCGTGACAAATCGTCGCAGTGCTCGCAGGGCAGGGCTCGGCCCGGGAACAGGCCAGGACAAGGGATATACCACACTTAATCTCATAAGCTTCAACAGGAGGTAAATGCTTCCCAGAATTTTGCTGCTCTAACACGAAACATGCATATATTACAAAAGTAAACTGAAGCTATCCCCTAATGATTTTGTTTTCCTTTAATTCATTCCTTCTGCCACCCCTTAAAAAAAAAAAAAAAAGCCAGCAGGAACCAGCTGTTTTGACAGGTCATTTAAAACCACTTTTGTAAAAATAGAGTTGTATTTTATGGCTTAATATTTTAGAGGCTGGTGACTGGTTAAACTTCTTTCAGCACCAGCACCTCTTGCTTTGGGCTCCAGCCTTCAAATAAGTCACTGGTTGTCATGATTTACTGTGTATACTATGGGACAAGTGCAAGATTTTGACAAGAAAAGATATTTGGGTGTTATTTGAGGAGACATGGGGAAAGTCACTTAGCTCGGTGTTTATATAGAATGGCTTTCTTGTTTCAGAGGTCACCTCTGTTAGAATAACAGGTGCAGTCTTCTGAGCACTTCAGACATCAGCTGCAAGGGCTGTTTTGTGCATCAGGGCGGTTATAGCTTTTCCTATCAGAAATAGTCAGAATTTCAAGGAATAAATTTTGCTTAAATTTAACTAACCTTTCCAGCACGGTTCCAACAGAAAGATGCAGCCCATTAGCATAACAATTACTTTTGTGGTGATAATGCCAATGTTTTTATCTAAACACTGTTCCCAATTATTATGTTCTGAGCAATGGATGTGGAAACCTGTTCCTGGAAAGTGCGTCCCAACTTTGAAGACAACCGTCTACAAGTTTAAGTCAGAGTAATAAAGTGGGCGAGGAGCAGGCAATAACCACAGTACAGACTTTGGTCAAATTTGGGGATAAAGAGTTCCTGCAGAGCTGTTCAAAGTGGGGAGAGTTGGCTCCGGCAGCCACTCTGCGAATATTACAGAGTGGTTTTGTTTTTAAAAGCACCTTCAGCTGGCACTTCTCCGAAACTGAAGGGCTGGGTGTGCTCAGTACGTGATCAGGTGCTGCGCCTTCCTGGCCGTGCCCCAAAAGGGCTCGGAGCTGGGCCACCCCTGGGGACCCGCCACCCTCAGCAGCCCCACACGCTCCTTGCTCAGGCCGCCTCAGAGCCAAACTTCCAAACACAGGCACTGAGCTCACCCACGCCTCTATTTCTCTACCCCGCATTTTCCCATCTGCAAGTCGTTTTAACAACTTAAGCCCAGCGCTTGCCAGATCTGCCCTGTGCAGGTTCCTGGCCTGGGCTCCCCGCTATCGTATCTGAGCACCTCTCAGTCATGCATGAAGTGATGTGACGGATGCCTGGCTTGGTGATTTGTTCTCCCTTTCCATTCTCTCTCAAGAAGGAGAGTTGGCCCTGCTGTGCCGCGGCTTTGTTGTGTTTTGGTGATGTTTCAGTTTGTGAGACTTGGCTGTGGCTGAGAGGCTGGGGGTGTCACCCACAATCTTCATTCTTTTATCCCCTAAGTGTGCTCTGTTGACACGTTGAAGACTTTCACAGTTTTTATGTTATCAGTGCACCGCATTCCTCTGATACCAAGGATATTTGGTGTTGTCATGTATCAGGACTAAAGCCATCCAGCAGTATTCCCTCTTCTGCTTTTGGGTGCAAGTCAGTCCTTAACTCTTAGTGGTCAGGCTGAGAGCAGCACAGCCCGCACGGCTCTTGCCAGTTTGTACACCTTCCTCTGCACCACACACCGCTGGCCAGGGCTGGCGGCAGGACGTGGGGCTGCATGGATGCCTGGTCTGGCCTGCTTTAAACAGTTCTGTGCTCCTCCTTCCCCAAAATCTTAACTGATGCTATTCAAGGTACTCCCCAAGATTCACAAAACCAGAAAAAACTATAGGCCTGTGTATCTACTGTGTATTCTACTTTTCTTCCACGGAATATTAGCAGGAAGCTAGCTACTTGGAGAGTTGGCTTTGTTTGTTTGTTTGTTTGTTTTCTCTCTCTCTCATTTCTACCTTGTAATTTTAATTACAGTGAGAACTCCACTTTAGAAAAGACACTGAAGGAAAACAGTGCAGTCATCAGATTCACATTTGGTTTCACTGGTGACTCTCCCCATCCTCCAGCCAGTTCTGAGCTGAACACAAAAGCTTTCCAGGAAGAGAGGCATAATAAAACAGGTGATTTTCAAAAAGCAAGTGAAGAACCCTAAATTGTTAAACAGTTCATCTTAGCATCCAGAAAACAAAACCTCTGCTCAAAATCTCATAAAATACAAAGCGATCTTTAATACAGTTGTACAAGTAAGTTCCCTCGGGCATTGCTGTGGCTCTCCATACATCCCAGGCTGGCTTAGGGGCTGGCTTAGAGCAATGTGAACAGATAGAAACAGTGCTGCGAAGAAGAGCAGACCAGCAAGCTTCAGCTGCTCTGGTTTGCTGTGAATGCGGGGCAAGAAGACCCTTCTCTTCCTCAGTTTCCTCCCACCCTCGCAGCCTTCCCCAGGACTTGGGGCCTTCAGCTTCCACTGAGGGAAGCCTGATGAAGGGGGTCTCCATCCAAAGAGAGGCACATGTGATATTTTAAGGCCTGAGCCTTGCATACAGCTGAATCCAGAAAAAGTGGGTAACTCCACTGAATCCACCAAAAGAAACACAGACACATCGTCTTATTCTTACCTGATATTTATTGTCCATTGCACTGACAGAAGGGGCTGCATCATAAACCAAACCAGGTGACATTTCTACATTTCTGGATTAAAACTAATCTGCAAAAAAAAAAAAAAAAGCAAGGTTTAACCACAAAGAGCTTTCCCTTGTGCACACCTTGAACATGCTTGCAGCAGCAAGGAGCCTAACTTAAACGGAGTTGCTTTGTGCCTAGTTCAAATTTAAAAGGCTTCCACAGGTTAAAATGTGTGTCAGTACTTCCAGCTGTATGACCAAATGCGATGCTCGCCCTGGTTGCTGTGTTCTGCACTGGCCATGTAACACAGCTGTAAGTTCAAGTAGCTGCTTGCATTACCAGTGGGACACAATGCAGCCAGTGCCAGGGTTAGCTGGGGATATACTTGATCTTTCTATCCATTGCATCAGAGAGACAAGAGCAGAGAGAACCCCTGTGCCAGAGAGCGATTCCTCTCCCTCCTCCATTTTCCCTGTCCCTGAGCAGGGAAAGGGACTCCTACGGTGCCTGGGAGCAGCCAGGCTGGAGTAAGGTCCCACACCAAGGGACGTGAGCTGAACATGGACGAGGGAACAGCAGGAGCTCATGGGAAGCAGAAACCTTACTCCAGGTGACTGCATGGCACCTCCAGCCTGCTGCTCATAGCATCTCCACGTCCCGCCGCCCTCCCCACTCACCAGCTCCAGCATGGCACATCCCCAAACCCAGCTGTCCCCTCCCAGCCGTCCCAGTCCCACCTGCCAGCCTGCTCAGCGGGCTGCAGCTTCAGGTACATTTACCCCATCCCTTTGGAGCCCCTTTCAGTGATTTAATTCTATTGTTGTTAAAAATGTGCATCTTAATTTCTAGTCTGCATTTGTCCAGTTTCATCTTTATTAGCTTTTATTATGCTGCTCTAATCTGCTAGAGAGCCCTTTAATATTGAAAGGCTAGAGACTGCCAGAATCCTCCCAAGAGCTGGGTTCTTGTTTCAGGAAGCTGCAGCATATGCTCTTTGCAGGAAAGCTTTCTATTTCTTTCAGTGTGCCTTTTATAAAAGCATCCAAACACAAGTTTGTATCCAAACGCCATTTTTCTCAGAGGGGCAGAATTGCGCTGCTGAAACTCGAGCGTCTGCCTGGGACTCTGCAGGTGCAGGGGCTTCAGCAGACTTTTGCGTGTTGTCCAAGCGAGGCACACAGGCATTGGAGCCAAAAACTCAGCTCCGAAGCCAGGCTGCAGATGTGCAGGCTCGGGGGGAGACGTCTAGGAGCAGCGCTCAGGCTGTTTGCAGGAGCTCAGACCAGGCCGCAGGGAACACGAGCAGAGTCATGGCTTGTCCCAGGCTCTTGCCGTCCTCCCTGCACGTCCCCTTGAGGAAAGACATGTCCCCAAGAGGGGCTAGAGGTCCCTCAGCGTCCCCTCGGGGAGCCTCCTCGTTCAGCATGTCCCTCACATCTTGTTAACGCTTCCCCTAGCGCATGCCCAGACATACTGTGAGACTGTACGAAAACGCTCTGAGAGTTTGCTCGGCGTTGGCTGGAAGAGTGCATCAGTCTTTCCGATGGCATTTAGTGCTGCCATTCTGACTCTATAGATGCAGCTCTGTCATGCTGCCATCAAAACCTTCACCTTACAGCCCTCACCACGAGGCTGCTCTGGGCTGTGACAGCCCAGCCAAGAAGGAAGTAATCCTTTCAGAACGTGAAGATACATCACCCCTCTGAAAATAATTTGTATGTAGGAAAAACATGCATTAGTGGGATTTGTTGTTTGTATAACCCAGGAACGGTTTTAATTAAACAATAAATCTAAGAAGCAATTAGGCAAAAAGGGGTTGAGGCAGAACTGGTATTTTGAGAGAAAGCTGAGATATTGCAGTTTAAAAATCAGCCAGTCTGCGTGTTCAGCAAGTATCTGCTACAGCACCTGTGGAAACGCCACAGTGTGGTGTTGCATAAATAGATGCCTATCAGGCGAAGAGCTCCATGGGTAGATATGTAATTATACAACTTAAAAAAAAGCATAATATTTATACTGCAGCCGGGATTGGCTTCAATCATGTGCATAATACATTTATTTGAAAACATCCTAATTATGTGTTTACCTGACAGAAGGAGCCATTACAATCACCCTGGCACATAAACCCATTTTATAAATCTGCCTGCTTTTGCCTTTACCCAAGAGACCTACACCAACTGCACATTTATAATTATTTATATAAATCTGCAAAATATATAAATAATGGTATTCTTAAAATATATCATCAAAGCACTCTGGACTTCTTTTTCTCTTCATTCTAGATCGTTGCAAAATGTTTTATTCTCGGAGATTTTCAGAGCAGGGACGTTGCGTTTTATGCGCGTGGGGAAAGAAAACACATTCTTAACACTCTGGCAATAATAACAAACTCCCCGAAAGATTTAAATTAGTTAGTTCCCTGAATTAAATGTCCCATCTGCTTCCCCTCCTTCCCCAGGCCTCTTCTCACCGCCCACTGGTGTGCATGCACTGGGTTTGCTGGTTTTTGGGGATGCTGCCCAATTCCAGCGGACTGCCCAAGGGCTGCTGGCGGCTGCGGGAGCCGGAGGCCGGGGCTGGGTGCACGTTCACTTTAAACCCGGGGCACTGAAGCGTTTGAGAGAAAGAAAAACAAGTGTTAAGAATTCTAGCAACTTTGCAAACAATCGTAAGGGGAAGCGAAGTGGATCTGGGGCTTGGCGACCTTGGCAATGGCTTTCTGAATAGTGCTCGCAAAGCTAAAGTAAATTCTGACTTCAGGCTGGCTTCATCTTATACTCACGGGGCTCGCTCTGTCTCTCCCCACCCTCTCTCCCTCTTTTTTCTGTCTTTAAAGAGAATCCTTCACTTATACTAAAGAATGGCCTGGCAGCCTCAGCTGAACATCACTTCTCCCTCGTTAGAGAGGAAATATTACTTGTAAATATTTTCAAACATGATGTTTTGTTGACTCCTTTTCTGTAACTCATCCTAATCATTAGCTTACATTTTAGACATTTGTAACTAAAATGCAATCATTTACATTTACTCTTCCTGTAGTGAAATAACTTATTTTAAAATTAAAAAAAAAAGTGGGGGAGCCACGGCTCTCCTTTCTGGTTGCATGTCCTGCCAGCCTGATTACACAATCTGTTACAATTACGCCGAGCTCTGCAGACCTTCAGGGAGCCATGTTATACAGTAGAATGACTGCTAATTGCTATGGGTAAAACCTTGAGCCCATCGAAGTCAATAGCAAAATTTCTACTAATTTCATAGAGAGAATTTCTAAGACTATCTTCAGAATGATAAGCATCAATATTATTTAATGTACTAACTTGATTGAGAGGAAAACCAAATCTATCATCAATATTATATAGAGGCTAATAAACTCCATTTCTTGAATACTCAAGTTACCTGAAAATTTTAAATCTTTAGGTCATCAGTATTAAAAATACAGAACGCCTTAATTTAAACTGACTGAGCTATTTCCTTCTAACACAATTTGTTATGCCTCTGCAAAATTTTATGATGGAAAGCTGTATGACATGTCTGTGGGGTTTTTATGCCAAGGCAAAATGCAAAATGGCAGGATAGATCTGCTGAGAGGCTTAAAAATGTCATCTGGGCTAAGATTTGAGATCCAGAAGAATTTGTGTAAGGAAATTGCGAGCAACCGAAAGAGGGTGAACGAGACGTAAGATGCATTCCAGTCGTGGCGTGATGGATGGCTCCGCATGTTGGGGATGCTGGGAACGGTGGCTGCTGCCTGGCTGCCCGGATCCCACCTCCACAGGGAGCCGTGGCCCATCTCCACATCCTCCAGCATCTCCCAGCTCTGCATTTGCCATTCTGACTGCTACAGACCCTCGCGTTTCTAGTTTAGAGCACAGCCTTTGAGGTGTCCAGCCTCCTGCTTGGCTCCGTTTCTGATCCCTTTCACAGCCATGCCCATCTGCCTCGACCCTGCTGTTTATCTCCCGTAGGGACAACACTTGGATGCCTATCTATGTCTAAATTCGCCCTCCCCTGAATCCATTTCCAGAACTGACTGATGAATTTACTAAACTAGATACACAATTTTTTAATATGATAGGGAGAATTTTAGAGAGGAATTGGAAATCAGACCCACGGTCTGAAGTGGGAGAAAGCTCTCGCCAGCACTGACTCATTTGCATCTTTTTCTCAATTTCATATTTATTTCAAATTATCATTTCAGCTTGGGTTGAGCAGTATTTTTCAATGCTGGAAGATAACCGCAAGCCAAACAAATTTAAGAATCAGTACAGAAGAACCCAAAATCCTGACTAATCTTCATCATTTTTTAAAAGGAGAATCAGTCAGGATGAGACTAGAAAGCCATGCCTAACATAATTAATTTTTAAAACCTTTTTTTTTTTGTAAGTGTATTTGGAATGAAAACAATCCTAGCGGTAATATTGCTCTATTACTAGAAATGAGGAAATTGTGAAAGCATAATTTTTTATAAATCGTCATCCTCCGTCTTCAGAGGAAAAGATAGATGACATTGTCGTGTTAAATGATGGTGAGACATAATTAACTCTCGCTGATCATGGAAGGCATTGCATAGCACCATTTTTAAATCTGTAGCTTAGATAGTTTGCATCCGAGAATTTCGTAGGAGCCAGCCAGGAAATTATCCAGATGATTGCTGTTGATTTTCAAGAAGTTTGGGAACTAAGAAAAGTTCATGGATCTGTTTCAAAACTGACAATGTTTGAGTATTTAAGAAGATACACAATGGTAGTTGTCCACACCCTGACAACTAGCCACAGCAAAAGAATGAAGTGGGTAAAGCAGCACTTTGGTAAAGAATTAAAACTGGAAAATACAACTCATTCCCACTGAGCTTATGGAAAATTCCAACTAATTTGATATATTTCTTGAATAGCCAACAAATTCAATTAAAAAAAGCAATAGTCTATTAATACCATCTACAGTATGGCTTCTAATTGACTAATGCCAAACATTCTCCTTAGCAAATTAGAAACATACATATAAACATGGTAAAGATTAAGTGAATTGGATGGTGGTTCCTCGACAGTTTTTGACAGAGGTTTGGCAGCGTAATGGTAAACGAGGATTACTCACAAGAGATGTGACTAGAGAGCCCTAAGGGATCAGTTCCTGGCCAGGCACAGGTCAAAAGTTTTAACAGTGACGAAGAAGAAAGTATAAATTGTTAATCGTTACGTCTCTAGATGACACAAAAATTGTGGAAATACTGGAATGCAGAAAGCCCTGATACTAGAGGAAAGAAGACAGCCTGCACCAAAGGCTGTGTTGGCAACGTGCCTTCTTCACAGTATGCCCTAAAATAGCATTTGCATTCTCTATCAAAGGCTAAGAATATACTAGAAACCATAAGCTTACACTTAATACTTTTTATAATATGTATGTAGAATGTTATACAGCTTATAGAAATCTGAGAACGTGTGTTCAGTCACTCGGGCCAGGGAGGCATTAGCTGGAGCTGCAACACAATGGCACTTCTCAGCTTCTAAAAGAAAATTTGCAACCACAAGATTGTGCTTCATAGCCACAAATGTGCCTATCCTTCATGAATTTGTCTAATCCCACTCTAAGCCCGTTTATGCTCTGCAGTATTTTGTGGCACAATTTTTAAAGTATATATATTTATGTATATTATATATATTGTGCAGAAAAGTATTTCCTGTTGTTGGTTTTACACCTGTAACCCATTTCAGCTGGGAGCTTGCCAGTTCCTATAGTGGGAAATAGTGTATAGTTTATCTTTGATTACATTCCTTATATCATTTCTGATTTTACAGACTTCTACTGTATCTCCTCAGCGCTGTCTTTAACAGAGTACATAATCCTAATCTTTCCTTGCACGGCTGTTCCATGAGTTACTGCCCTCACAGATCCCAAGAAGGTTATGGAGGGTTGTGCTAAAATCAGAGAACAACAGTAGGTGCCTTCCTGGCCTCTTCTCCCTGCTGCCATCAGTCACAACCCAGGGTTTTTCTAAGCCAGAAAAGGTAAATTTGTTTTCAGTTTTTGAATTTTGTTTGATTAACCTGCTCAGTCACTTCTTGAACCCTGTCACCTTTCAGGGTGCTCAGGATCCTCTGGCAGCAAGTTCCTCGGCTCGTTTGCTTCTCACCTAAAGGAGTATCTTCTCCACTTGGTGTTGAACTTCCATCTGGTTACTTTGCTCATGGCCCCAGCTTCTTGTGTTGAAAGAGGCAACTGGCAGTAAATCCCGATTTGTCTTTTCAAGACTGCTCAGGATTTTATAAACCTCCAGCACAGCTGTGTCAGTCCAGGTTAGGCGTCCTAAGCTTTTCAGTTGTTGCTGTATGCCTGAGCACTTGTGCTCCTTGGTGCTCTGCTCCGCTCTTTTCCAGTTCTTCTTTCTGCTTTTCCAGACAGGAGACCAGAACTGCACCCAGCACACATGGCACATGGGTTTTATGGTGACCTCATGCTGTTTTCTGTTTTGGTCTGTGTTCCTCCCACAACCATTCTCCTCGCTTTTCTGATCTCTGCTGAACACGGGCATGACATTTCCAGACGTTTCTCTGTGATAACCTTGAGATCTTTTCTCTGTGTGGTAACAGTCAACTCAGAGACCAACATGTGTCTGAAATTAGATTTGTGTATTCCCATTACATCCCTTTGCAGATATCTACATTGATTTTAATGACATTTTATTGTCCAGTCATTCTGAATTGTAAAATCCTTCTAATCTCTTCATGGTGAGTTCTTGTCCTTTAGCCTCGAATAATACTATCAACAAATTTTGTCACTTCACTGTTCACCCTCTTTCTTTTCCAGATTTCTGGTGACTACACTGATAGCGCCAGCTTTCATACCTCTTCTAATACATTGACATGATCTTTAAGTAAGGAGGGAAGGCAAATGAAGAAAAGCGAAGGAACTAGTACAGGCTGCAGTATTCAAGACATGGCTGAGGGTGGATTAAGAGGGCAAAGTTTCTCAATAATTCTCAGTACTAGATTCACTTCATAGACCAATGCTGAGTGGTGAGGTACTTTTTCCAGGGAACCTTCTGCAGCGAGTCCACAAACCCTTTCCTGGTGGTAGCATCTCACTCAGAGTCCATGATTTTATGTGTAGAGTTCAGGTTATTTTTCCCCCTGTGTATTATCTTGCAGCTACAAACACTGAATTTCATTTGCCATTTTAAGATTCGCTCGCTTGGTATTATGCGATCACCCTCCTCTCTTTGCAATCAGCTTTAGTTGTGTTTAGCTTCATTTCAGTCACTTGAATGATTTCGTATCATCTTCAGACTGTGTCATCTCACTACTCACCCTGTGCTTCCAGATTTTTGTAAAGATGTCTTGAGAAACCTGTGCACCCGTGATGGAGCTAGGGAACCCAGCAAATGGTATTTGCCAGCCTGCTGAGGGTAAGTGGGTGGTGAGGGAGGAAAGCGAGTGCTTGTGCTGCCAGTTTCCTGCTCTGGGGAAGAAGGTCCCTCCAACTGGCACAGACCAGCACTGCGCCTGCCAGGAGCCGCGGCTGTTACCCCACAGCCACCCTTCCTGGCGTCACAGGTGATAAACAGCAAGGAGTCATTTACTCAGCAATCCAGACTGCTGTGTATAACACAAGAGCAGGCAAACAATATCTGTTTTAGTATGAGCAATAGTAAACTCATTTATCTGAAAGCAAAGAAGGATGGCTGCAAACGGGGAACGAGGACTTTGGAAGCAGCCTCTCTGAGAAGAACTCGCGGGTCTTGGCGGAGGTTCGCCTGCACAGGAGCTGCCAGCCTGGATCGGGGCCACAAGAGCTGGAGAAACTCAGGGTGTAGAAATGGAGAACCCAAATGCTGGCCTCTGTGCTTGGCTCTAGTGCAGCTGTTTTATTATTATACATAATAAAATGTGTTTAGATATGTGATATAAAGTTTTATTTATTATTTTCAAGCCCATATTATGTAAAGCTTTATTATTTCCTTTGATGGGATTATTTCTCTTGATCACATTTCCAAGCCACTGGATGGTGGGCTCATCTACAGCTCAGCTGTTGCCTCAGCTCAGAAGTTACTTGAGATTGGTGTGGATGGGGGGAAGTGGGATGCCGGCGGGCTGAGCAACAAGCACCAGTGAGCTACAGCCTGCTGAGTTGTATGGAGTTTCCAGCAGGTTGCCACAGGGCTAATACTTAGGCAGAGTATTAATTAACATCTATAGTAATGATCTGCAATGGAGTATTAATAGCACACTGTGAATGCAGCTCATCCCAAAGCTCAGGGTGTTGTAAGCGCCAATGAGGAGAAAGAAATAATACAAAAGGGCTGCGAACCTCAGCAAAATGGGCAGGAAATACCGCAGTAAGTACACCCTGGAAGGACAAGTATTATTTCAGGAGGAGTCATTCAGACCATGGGCAAATGGAGTCCTGTGTTTCATCTGTCCCTGTCTGGAATCTCAAAATGAGCGCGTTCGGCCTGGTCAGGAGCTCGCGTGTCAAGGGTGCATCTCATCAGGGTCCCTGCTGGAGGCCTCTGAGCCTTGCAAGGAGATGGTGGCACTGACGAGAGGCAAAGGCAGCTGTGGGGACCCAGGCTGCCATCAGTGCCATGAGCACACCCCATCTGCACAGTAACTCATAGTAAAGCGTCCATGCTCCTGTCCCAAGGGTCTCGTTGGGTGAACTAGCCCAGAGCAAGGCAGCTGCATTAACCCCAGAGCCTTGAGAAGAGCCTGTGAAACCTGTGAGGCCCAGCATGGGAGGCTACTTGGTTTGGGTGACGTGAGAGGATATAAACAGAAATTCTGGGCTGAAATCAAAGGGAAGATACTTTAATGGATAATACTGATGCATTCCTCATGGTGATACTGCTACAATGAGGGACACATCCCCAGCACCAACAGTGGAAAGGAGAGCATACATCTGGGAGCACCACGCAGGGAATCGTGTCCAGAAGGGAAGAGTCAGGTTGGTCACCAGAGACCTTTAAATTGGGGCTGTGCCTGCAAGCTCCCCACAGCTCCTTCCCCGGGTGTCCCCTGGGGTCAGCCTACGGTTGTCTCAGGCTCCGAAGATCCTCCACGGCTGCAGATGTTCCCTTCTGAACTGCCTCTTCACCACTGTGTGGCAGCACCAGATACTGCATTTGTCCTTGAGGACACACTAGCCGGAACACGCTCTGGTTTGACGGACGGGGATGGTGGGACCCAAACCTCCAGGGAGCTGCTGTGGCCTGGCCGTGGGAACGGCTGGCAACGTGGCCAGGTCGCAGCACCGGCTGTTGTTCAACTTTTGGCTCAAAAGTTGGTGAGCCGGAGCTCCAAACTTCGCTCTGACTTCCATCCGCCAGCAGTCAGCAGCGTGTGAGGAGCGGGCCGGCAGCAGCATGACGCAGGCGGCTCCTCGCGGCCTGGAGCCCAGCACCCTGCTGCCAGCGCTGGCTGCTGGGGGCTTCTTGCACCCAGCCTCCTCCTCCCCGCCCCGGCTGCAGGCTGCACGCGGGTCCTTTTGCTGAGGCCATCTTCCGAGGCTCCAGATGAATTCCCTTCCTTCATTTATATTGTTACCTTGAAGGTATTTATAGACCGAGACCACATCTCCTCTGACTCTCAACATTGCTAATTTATAAAACGTTGGTTCCTTCAGTCTTTCATCAGCATGTGCTTTAATCCCGGTCTCATTCCTATGGCATACCTCTGTTCCTCCAAAGCCTCGAGGGATAGTTTTTGTATTTTACCCACAGACACGCACAGCACCGTGCTGCCCACCCCTCTACCGCCCCGGCCCTTCTCCCCCGAGGAGGCAGGAGGGAAGAGCCCCGAGCCAGAGGCCTCTGTCCCCACGTCTGGGGCACGGCTGGCACCCCAGGCAGGTGGGGACAGAGGGGGGGTAAGGGACGGGGAGGGGGAACACACCAGCAGCACCGCCAGCAGCCACACAACCAGCACTCTTCCCAGCTCTTGCTGCTGAATGGCGTCAGCTCTGCTCAGAGCTGTTAAACTGCAAGATTATGTGGTATTAGCTTGGCTCTCACCTGTTAGCCTCCATCTCACTGCTTTCCAGATATCTGAGCTATTTCTTTTCTCTCTCTGAGGTCACAGGCTGCTGTGTCTTGCTGCATTCAGCCCATGGCTGAAATATTTCCAGGCTGCTTTGGATGCGTCCCAGTCTGTGCCGGGTGCCCGCTGGTGACGCTGGTATGAACGGTGTTAATTCTTTCTCCGTTTAATGAAACCTTAAATGCAGGTGCCAGTCCTGTCTCCTGTGGTAATGTCACTAAAATTGTTCCCAATTTTGAAGTTCCATTTTTCTGGCTACTATCTGAGTCTGTGACTCATCAACCAATTCCTAGCCCACACCAAATTCTGTGTAACTATAGAGTTTTCATCCAGTTGTTAAGAAAACTTTGTTATAACACAACAACAAGAACTCCTCCAAGGGGACCAGCCACGCAGGCAGCTGAGAAGCTGGCTGCACACCGGGGACAGCCTTCTCAGGAAGGGGAGAGGTTTTGTTTTAACAGCTGGAGGTGGGGTGGCTCAGAGAAAGTTCATCCACACCTGTACAGGACGCAGAGTAACCCTTTGGGTTGCCTAGAGCGTGCAGTTGGGTGCCTTGCAGTCACTGATTACAAAGCAGCCCTCATTACTGCAGAAATCCCAAAAATGCAAGCTGCTTGCAAGGTTCAAGGTGCATCCTGCATTGTCTTCCTAATTACCAAATTTTTGTGCGCTCCACTTACAAGCTCTTTGGGAATGCATCCCTGGTGTGAGCTGTGAGCAGGAAGGAGCTGGGCAAAGGGAAGCTTCCCCATCCTCACTAAAGTTTATGCTGCTTTACAGTGCTATATAAACCTCTCTCAGCTTTTGCTCCTCAGATCACAGCAGCTCTCTCACATCTTGTTTTGGGAAGGGAACGAGGAAGAGCTGGGGAGCGCTATGTATCTGCTTCCCAGAGAGGGAATGAGAGTCACAGCAGCTCAGCGGGGTACCTGAGAATGGAGGTTATTGAAATTCTTATTTCCAGGGGAGTGCACTTAAAAAGGATTTGGGTTATTTCCCCATTCCCCACTTGCACCAAGCTGCCTTCTTATTTTGGAAAATAAAGGGTCCATGTGCAAAAGCAAAGGTGGAGTGCAGACATAACCTGCTCCTGACACACTGGAAGATCTGAAGCATATTTGTGTATGCAGGAAAAAAGCGCCTGCTGCAAGCAGGCTTCCTGATCCCTGAGCTCCCCGCAGCTGTGTGGAGCCCTGGGCAGAGGCTGCCAGCTCAGTGAGACAGTAACAAGGAGAAGCAGGGAAGGAGGAGACCAGGGATGAGAAAAAAAATCAGTTTGAAACTTGCCTGCCAGAGCTGCGGGGAGGTGGGCGGCAGACTCCTGCTCCATCTTCTCAATCTTTCCTGTAATGGGATGCACATTTGGCCTTTCCCAGGCCCCAGATAACTCTCATGATGAAGGGAAGATTATTTTTCAAGATGGTCTTCAGAGATTTCTTTTTAAATTCTCCAGCGTGCTGTGTCTGGACCTGCAGATTTACAGTATGTGGGTTGAGTTTTGTCAGATACTCTTTTACCATCTCCGTGTTTATCCTTTGCTCTTGGCCTCTCCAGCTGCTCTCTCATAAATCCTCTGCTTCCTGCACAAGAATCCCCAATTTCTTCATTATCATTACTGAAACTAAGCTAGAATATATATCTCCAGCCCAAGCCACCCTGGAGTCGGCCCAGCTCAGCCTTCAGTTGCTGCAGGACTCGAATTTATTCCCCAATTCCTCTGCCCTTCTGTTCCTGCTTTTAAATAAAAATATTAATGCACAAACACTGCGGCGTGACTAGAGCAAAGCTGTCCCCATAGAGGATGTTTAAAATGCACAATTCAAGCATATACTGTGTATTACAGGTATGCATCGCTTTGTCACCTGCTCACCTTCATGTGGATCTGGCGTGTTTGTATTTTTGGCAGATTAAATGAATAGGTCACGGTTCTGCCCACGTTTATGGGCTGTTTTCTTATTTCTCGTATCTTAGCTCTCTCCTGTAATTCTGATGCAGGTTTTTCTTCGATTTCTAACCATGCATTCCTTGTCTGCCATGTATACCAGTGGGCTACCTGCGAGTTGCTCGGGGCCCAGCCGCTCTCAGCGCGGCACTCCCCCAGGGTGTCCCATGGTCACAGCCCACAAGCGACAGCAGGGCCTGACGGCCACTTGCAGCCGAGCAGGAACGGACCGAGGAGCTGGCACTGACCTGCGGGCCCTGGATCGCACGGTGGAGGTGTGTGGGCGAAGGTCTGGCCACCTCCATGCCATCGCTGGGTGCTTGGGCTGTCTTCCTGCCTTCATTCTTTTCTGCTGGTCGCTGCGGGCTTGGTTCTGCGAGGTGCTGAGCAGCAGGACAGAGCCACGGCAGAGCGCTTGGCCTACAACTCCAGCACAGGAGTGTCAGGACCCCAGCAGAGTTTCAGACACTTACACACATGTTTTGCTGTGGGAAACACAGTGCCTAGCACCTCCCGAAGTCAAGTCTTTTAAGGGAACCCCTCTGTGCAGCCTGCTCACCTGTGGAGTGTGGGAGACCAGGTTCAGGTGCTGACAGAAGCAGCTGCAGGTGACTGTGGTTACAGAGGGACCAGCCCGAGCACCCCGTGCTCCCACCCAGCCTGGAGCAGGGCTGCTCCCCAAGGACACCCCGCAGTGCTTTCTCTCTTGGCTTAAGCAACTGCAGATTTCCTAAGGAAGGAATACTCCACCGCCTGCTTTAATCCCTTTTGCTGCGGTGCAGGCGACAGGACAGGGCTTGTGCTAGGCAGGCTCTGCAAAGCCAGCTGTGGATGTGCCAGACCCTTGGTATTTTGCATTTGGCTGTGCCGAGCTCTCCCAGCGCCGGCCGACATCCCAGCCCCGCTGGCAGCGTCCCCCAGCGCGCTGGCAGCGTCCCTGTCACCGCGGCTCTGCCCTCGGCGCTCGCTCATCTGCCTGCGCGATGCCAGGCAATTTCGGACTGCAGCGCTGCTCTCCTGAGGAAACGCCGGCCATAGATTTCGGAATGGATATTGCCAAACAGTATATTGTTTTCATAAATCTCTGTAGATCTGCTTTATATCCTGGAGGCTAGACATTCTAATTATTGCTTCTATTTTATCTAAATTGGCAACAAAGCCGTCTTAGCTCAGCTCGGAGCCGGTACAGGTAATTCTGCTAGACCAAATTTTGACCTTTTAAAGTTCATTCTGAAGTGCCTGCCGCACTCGCTGCAGCTCTTGCCTGGGTCTCCCGTTCTGCTTTCCCGGAGCCATTGCCCAATTTAAAACAGCAGTCACCATAGTTTCAATACATCGTACCTTAAAGACGAAGGCAATTACTGTGTGAAATATCTCAGGAGCAGGACTAATATCAAAGGGCATTCTCATCCCCTTAAAACACCCAAACAGCATATTAAAGATCTTGTTGAAGTTAGATTTAAGCTCGTCTCTTCACAGTTTATTCGCTGAAGAAAATGCCCTTCATTTCACAGTGATTTTTCTTCCTTTTCCTGAGAACGCGCCTGTCATGCGGGGCTTTCACAGAGCAGTGCTCACGTGTTGCAGCTGCATTTAAATAATGTAAACCAAAGCATCTCCCTCCTTAAGCTGGCTTTTCAATGACAGACACAGAATTAGCTCCATCTGAAATTCCTTATCCTTTCAATAACTCCCAGATTTTCTGTATTATGCTACATTTTTACTGTACCCTGTAGAAGTGGGATTTTTTCCTGCGGAGAGTTCATCAAAGTAACCCATTGTTTGAGTTCAGTGCCGTGTTCCCTTTCCAGCCAGCCCCAGCCCAACCAGATACCTGAGAACCCCCCCAGGCTGGGTCTGTTACAGGGAATGCTTTGCCTACTTGGCAGCCGATTTATTTATTTTTTTTTAATGTAAATGACAACCTTTAAAGGAAAGTGGAACTCAACTGTGGCAAAGAGCGTGGAATGGCACCGGGTGAATATCTCCCTACATGTCATCCCTTGGCATTTGCAGTAAAAATGTTTCTAATTTCACAATTAGGAGAGGTTCTCAAGTGGTGCATCTGGATATAATTGTTGGGAATGTGTTACCTGGTGTTTGTTTAAAGACAAACGGTGTTGTGTGTTATTATTCTTTTTTATATCCTAAATGTGAAGCAGTGTTTGCTATAGGCTCCTGATTAATTCCTTCAGCTGTAGCACCATGCGTTCCCTTGGAGTGGTGATTTTGGAGATGTTTTTTGCCTTTTCCCAGCCCCAGGCGACCGCTTGATGCTTCCCCTCCAGTGCAGGAGGCAGCCCCTTGCCCAAACGCCCATCGCCCGCTGCTCACATCCCACTAGGTTTTGGAGAAAGACATTAAACCACGTTGCAACTGCCTTCTTCAGCGCCTGAAGGCAAGTAACCCCACACGCGTGTAGTTCCGGGGGGGTTGAGGAGTGGGTTTTAGGCAGTATTGCTGACTTCTAGTGGATGCACACACATTTCTCAGTTTTTGCCCTTGGAAGCTTCACTGCTCATTTGAGCATGTTTGCCCCCCTAGAAGGGTTCACCCCACTGATATGCAGGGCACGGGCAGCCCTCCCTGCCCTCTCTGCAGAAGGCACCGTGGCATGGGTGTGTGCCCACAGAGACAATTATTTTCTGCTTCATTTGTGGTATGTTTGACTAAATACGTAATGATTCTCGCCTTGCGCCTTCAACAAAACTTAGCAAATAGGGATTTCCACCTGTCAGAAAATGTCTTATTTCTACTTGCTCTTCCCCGTCTTTCAGCATTTTGTGCTCGGAACGACGCAGTGTAAGTAGCTGCTTGTCCTGCGGCGGGGGATTCGGAGCCTGCGCGCACCTGCAGCTGCTCGGCCGCCCCTCTGCCCAGGGCGAGCTGCAGCCCGGGGGCCCCTGGCCGAGGCACAGGTCGTGGCAGCTCCTCCTGGCGCTCCGTAACTCATTTACCTAATGATATTCCACACACAAGCCTGTCTGTTATTAATGAGTCACTAAGTTTTCAAAAACCCTGCGTTTGAGCTTTAAGGTTTAAGCCCATCACGTGTGCATCCACTGATCTGCATTGCAATTAATGATGAATAGAAATGAGCTCAGCTTCTAAACTTGTTCAGCTCTTTTTTTTTTTCCTGCTGCTGTGGAACCTCACACGCCCTGAGATGGGCGCCAGGTCCTCGTCCCCACGTGAAAGCTCTTCATGGCTGCCACGGTGGCTCTTGCACCGGGGGACGTAGACCCAGGACCTGCAGAACCAGGAGCAATGGTAAATATCTGCAACTGCTCCTCGCTCCCCATCTCTTTTGGTGACATTCTCATGATTCCCAGGCACGAGGGGGCATTTGGATCAGCCCTGGCTTTGCTCCAGGGCACCCTTCCCCTCAGACGACCTCGTTCCTTTGCTGTCATCTCCAGAACACTTCTCGCTTCTCCCCTCGGCACGCCTGCACGGGGGCGGCTGGCACGCCGCTCCTCCCCGCGGTGCCCCTGCCGCGGTGCCTCCGCGCGGTTTCCCGACGGTATTTCCGTGGCACAGCATCCCACCAGGCCCCTGCTCTGCCAGCCACATCACAACTGCCGTCACGCACGAGAACCTCTCCTTCCTCCTGCTTATTCCCTCGCTTTCAGAGTCAGCTCTGACATACTCTGCTTATTCCCTCTCTAATTCTTCCTCAAAGTTTCCTCTTCTCATCACAGACTCATTTCCCTGCCTGCGCAGACCCAGAAACCCTTGTGCAGAGCCCAGTTGTGGTGAGCCACCTCCTTCAGGCTGCCCGGGCCTTCCTCTCACCCACGGCTGCCTTGAGCAGGTCCTGGACCTCCCTAGTGAAGCACTTCCCAAAAAGAAGCAGCAGCACCACCCCAGTGACGTGCCCCCACTGAGGCTCTAGCTGGCACCCAAACAGGAGACAAATAAAAAAAATCAAAAATCCCAGTCTTGTCCCCATTTTGCTTGGTTCCAATGAAAGCTTTTCCTCAACTTGTTTCAGATTTCAAAACTTGAGCCTGAGGTCTTTCCACCCACCCTCTCTCTCTTTTGCCCATCCACATTTTGTCCATCTAATCGTTCACGGATTTTCCTTTTGCTCCCCTCATTTGCTTCTTTGAAAAAAATAAACCAAGAAAAAAAACCTACTGTTTTTCTTATTCTGACATTCCAGATCACCAGAATTAGTACTTCTTTTTTTCCCTCTTGTCACTTTTCCAAAGTTGAGGAAGTTTGGCCCCATTCCAGATCGAAAGGGAAAAGTCAGAAGGCAGCCCCCACCCACCAGCCGTCTGCTCCGCTCCGGAGCAGGAACAAGTCACGGGAAGAGATGGGAGACGAGGCAGGGAAATAACACACCAAACTTCCAAACTTTTTCATTTCAGCAAAACAGATATACTTTCTTATTAATAAATTAAAAGAAAACGCACAAGGAGGAAACACTGCTTTTGATCCAGGGCATTTTTTCACACAAATGCTTGGTGAGACGTGTCCAGAGGATGCCGTGCGGGCTGGGTGCCCCGCTGCCCAGCACCCTGGCAGGGAAATTGGGTGTCACACCGTCACAGCCCCCAGCCTGGTAGGGGCAGGAGTCACTTAACTTCCCTGCAGCGCAGAGGTGGAAATGCCATGAACATCTCGAGGCCAGCACGGGCAGTCCTGGTGTCCCCAGGGGTGGCAGAAGCACCCCTGGGTGCAAAGGGGTCACCTGCGCCTCTTGTGCACACCAGAACTATGGGGCCTCTCCCAGAAACTGGATTACATGTTTCCCATACACGAATTTGCTGTGAAATCAATAAGCGTGCTGCCTCCTGTAGTCAGTTCTTCCAGCATCTCCTGCTAGGATCTTCCGTGTTGTTTCCAAGCTGAGTTTTTCCAACTTCTGCTTCAGCTTTCAGATCTTGTTGTGCACTTCTCTGCAAGACTGAGGCTGCTGAACTGTCAAGAACTGTTCTCGCTGAGATCAGGGCATCCCTCAGTCTTCTCTCCCGCAAGCTGAGCTGTTTGTGCACCCCCAGTCTTGTACTGGAGCTTGTTTTCTGATACCCGGACTGCATGCATGGCCTTCCTTTGCAGAATTTCTGTGTCCTCCTTAATTCTGGACACCCGAGCTGGAAATAACATCCATAGCAATGCTTTCAGCAGTAAAGTGAATAGAGGCAAGATTGCTCCCCTACTTTTCTTTGATATTCTCCCATTATATATTCCAGGAAGGTGTCGGCTGCTTTTCAGCGCGCTGTTGAAACGAGCTCGTGTAGAGGCAGGTACCTGCAATCATTCCTGAGACTTCTGCGTCGCGGCTTTCCAAGCCCCATCCTGGAGATGAGGGCAGCATGCCTCCCTCCCAGGTGCCTTGCCTTGCACGCAGCTGTATTAAAATGCATTTAGTTGGATTACAGCCATTTCACCAGGCAATTTAGAAGATACTAGAGCTGCAGCCTGGCCTGCTCGTTATTAACACCCCTGCCAGTCTCTGCGTCACCTGCAGACCTTACAGCCCCTTCGCAACCACCACAGCCCCTTCTGCTCACGGTGACCACCCGACAGAAGCACACGCAGCGTTACTGCAGGAGGAGGTTCCCCCAGGGACCCCAGCACCAAAACCCTGAAATCCCTCAGTAACCTCCGCACCATGAGGTCTGGGTGAGACAGATGTGAGTCCTTCTAGTGTGTGCCCTGATAGTGTGGGTTTTTTAATTCAATTGGCACGTGATAATAAGCAAAATGTTCTGAGGAAATCCAAGTTTGCTCTCTTGGTACACGTCCCTTTATCAGCCAGACCTATAATTCTGTCCAAAAAGAGACCCCTCACAAAAACGCATAAGTAGCAGGGTTGAAACGCAAGTCCCTGGGCTGTGCCTTTAAATTTTTCTAAATACTGGAACTACACTGACATTTCACCAATCTTTTAGAATTTGCCCACTTTTCTAAGATCTCTTAAACCAAAGCATTGGCTTGAGCTAGTTCCTTCTAGACTCTTGAGCATCAGCTGTCCGGATGATCTGCAAATGCTGAATTCGAGGAGATCATGCCTCACATCCCCCATTGTTACAGATGGCAGGATTTATATTCCATCCACAGTATCATCTGGAGATGAATATATCCTCCTGCTTCATTCCAAATACAGAACAGAAATATCTACTAAACATTTCTGCCTTTCTGCACCAGTCACCATCTGGCAAGAGCAGGCAAGGAGCCGTGCTGAGCGCCAAGCTCGAGTGCTCCCGCGGGGACGCTCGTGCCGTCCCCACCGCCCGCACACGCGT
Organism: Anser cygnoides; assembly: GCF_040182565.1. Lineage (NCBI taxonomy): Eukaryota > Metazoa > Chordata > Aves > Anseriformes > Anatidae > Anser > Anser cygnoides. Next base: position 22,245,702 of record NC_089880.1, on the reverse strand, counting down.
GGGGCACGGCGTGGCGCCTTGCCCGGGGCTCTCCCCGCTCCTCTGCCCTCTGCAGTAAGCAGGGGCAGACCCCCGGCCCCAGCCCCCTGCCCCAAGGGCAAGCTTGCAGCCTGGCAGTAGCACCGATTCCTGATTCAACCCCGGGCCAAAGGCCCCATTACCATGTAAATCACTGCGTGAGGGGGACCGGAGGGCAGGGAGAGGGGAGCTGCCTGATGGGGGAGGCTGAGATAAGGGTGTTCTGATTGAAATTCAGAAACCTTCTTTTCTTCTTTCTCTGGCTACTCAAAGAACAGATTAAAGCCAAACAGTCTCGCATGAAACCTGCTGGGGGAAAATACTGCGAGAAACACCCAAACAGTGACTTAAATATGTTTGCAGTGCGAGTCACCTCTTATATCTCTCCAAGGGGCTGCCTTGCTGGAGTCCCCAGCACCAGGGCGCCGAGCGGCACCCGCTGCCATCGCACAGGCAGGCACCAGCTGGGCTGCCCACCTGCAGAAAGGGCACACAGTGCAGGTGGCCGCAGCCCCGGGCTGCTGCGAGTGAGAGCCCAGCAGAGCGAACCCAGCCTTTTCCTTCTTTTCTTTCGGTGTTCTTTATTTATTTTTTATTACATATGGCAAAGCCAGGAGGAGAGAGGGTGAAGAGTGAAGGAAAAAAAAAAGGGGGGGGGGGGGGCAAAAGGGAAAAAAAGGCACAAAGCCTGCAGGGGAGAAGGGAGGCGTTCCTGTGAAGGTGTGCCATCCTCGGACGTGGGACGCGGTATTCCCTGCTCCGATGTCTGCGGTGCTGCTTTGCAGAGCGGGGCATGGGCTTAGTGCCAGCGCACAGTCTGCTTCTCGCAGTGCTTGCTGCAAAGGGTGGGGGTCGGCCCGGCTGCGCCCCCCTCAGCAGCACCGACCCCATCAATAATGGATGGCTGTGGAGCCAGGCAGCGCACCGCCAGAGCAGCGTGGACATCTGACACCCCCAGCAGTCCCCTCCGGCACAGGGCTGCTGCCCGGAGGAGCTGCTCATGAAGGTCACTTCTGTGTCCTGTCCCCAGTGTCTGGGCTGTGACACGGCGCGTTGGCACCCACCAACACCCAGTACATGGCCAATGCCAACTGGTGCAGGAGGCACCGTGCCTCGGGGGGTCCCTCTGAAGAGGCCACCCTGCTGTCCCTGTGCACCGAGGTCAAAGTGAGCAAAAGTTCACTTGGAAACACAGAGGAATGCAATTTGTCCACCAGACTTCGCCCATCAGCAACGAGAATCCATTTTAAGCTCCGTTTGATTTTAAAGAGCTGGAGTCTGCCTCCACCAGGCACTCCCAAGGGGGTACAAACGCACCCTTCCCAAAGCTGGCAGTGCCCCTGTGCTGCCCTGCACCCCCGGCCCCTCCAGCCCTGCGGGGACGTCTGCCAGCCGTTTCTCTGATGTATTACAAATGCAGTGGCTGCTCCCCAGTGTTGGGGGCTCCTGTCTCTCCCCGAGCTCTCCCAGCATTGGGCTGAAGCTCTGTGGCGGGGACGGTGCCACTTTGCGTTCGCCACAGACCTTGCCATAGCGGTGCCAGCGATGCTCAGCCCCCCAGGCTGGGGGCACGGCTCCTGCTGTGGCTTTGCTGTGCATACTCTGCCGAAGCGTGTTTGTTTTTTTTTTTTTCCTTTCAGCATCCTTAAATCCCTCTCCTGTTTGCCTTTTCGAGCATCGCTAGCGCTTCAGCGAGGAACCCGCAGGGACTCGGAGGTCTCGTATCTGAATGGAAATGTAAAGCCTTGCAGCGCATGGAAACGCCGGGGTTATTTTTTCGCCGCGTGTGGCATTTTGCTGCATCTCCCCCGCCCTGCCACCACCCATGTTGTGACCCGGCTGTGTCCCAGAGCCACTCCGTGGGGGCTCCAGGGGACTCCAGGCACCGAGGGGACGCCGGGGGGACGCGGGGGCGGGCGCTCCCCCCGCACGGGGTTGCCATATCAACAGGTTCCCCGGCGGAGACCCTTGCTGCGGATGCAGCATTTTCGGAAGGCGTGGGAGCCCTGATGTGAGCCTGCCTGGCTGGCACCAAGCCCCCAGGCTGCTGCGGGCTCCCCCCCAGCCCCACATCCCCCTCGGGTGCCGTCGCCACCTGGGTGGGCTGTGGGATGCTGAGCCCATGGCTGGTGCCCTTAGCATCCACATCAGGAGGGCAGCAGGGTGCTGCCTGTCCTGATTTCGGGGTGGGGAGAGGCGTTTGTATCCAGCTGCCCCTTGAACGCTCACACGGTTGCACTGCGGGGTCTTGTCTGAGCAGGAGGCTGGGGGAGCGAGGGGCGGTCACCCCAATCCACCCAGGGCATGGGGTGTCCCAGGAGCCACCCAGGATGCTGGGGGGGAGAGAGGGAAAGGAGGAGAATGTGTATGTGGGGTTAACAGAGACCTGGGAGAGCTGCAGGATGGCGAGGGGAGGCCACGTCCCCAGCCGAGGGCAGGGGCCCCGCAGTTGACTCAGGCTGCGTCGGAGGGGAGGAATTTGCTCGTGAGGCACTTGAGGCTTCAGATAGTTGGGATGCCTGGGCCGAGGAGGGTGTTTGCATTCCCTCCCTTATCTGCTGCCCCGTGGGGCCCCTTCAGCCGCAGGGCAGGTTCCGGGGGTGGGGGAGCGGGGATCCAGGCGCCAGCGCTGTGGTGCGGCCCCGCACCCACGTCGGTGGCCGCAGACGCCTGTGGGGCCAGGTGCGGCGCCAGGGATGGGGCCAGGGACAAGGCCCCCCAGCCACCCAGCAGCCCCATCCCTGCTCCCCACCCCTGCCCCTTGTTACCCCAGGAATGCCCTGAAGGTCTGCATTCACCCCATGGGGAGCCCCGGGGCCACCCCTGCAGCATCGCCCCCCGGGGACCACGGCCCAGGTGCTGCTGCCTCCTGCGCCCCGGGCTCCCCACGGGTACACTGAGCGGCACGGGGCCTGCGGAGAGCCTGCCGGCCCCGCTGCTGCCCTGCGCTGGGATGACAACTGCCCGTTGATTCCTCCTCTGCTTTCTGGCTCTCCGTGAGCCTTTGATCCGTGGCAATACTTTGCCTCTCGCTCCACGACAACTTAATTTCTATAGTAACCTCCTGTGCTGGAGCTTGTCGAAAGGCCTTTTGAAAATCTGAATAAACTATGTCGAGTGGTTTTTCTTCTACCCACTCTTTACTGGAGTATTAGAAGAACTCTAATACAACAAATGAGGCTGGATGCTCCTGTGCGGAAGCTGTGCTGGCTGATGCCGAGCACGTTGCAGTCTTCCAGCCGCTCTGCTTGCCCCGACCAACCCACAAATTCGGCACGGCCACCCCTGCACAGCCCCTTGCTCCTGAGCCCCCTGGTTCAGGACAGCACCAGCCCCATCCTGGGCCAGCAGAGAGAGGGGGCTGCAGCTAACTGCTCCGTCTCGTTGCAAAAGTTTAATTAATCCACCGAAATTTCCTATCTGCAAATAACTCAGACCTTATGAAATTCCAATAAAACAATTTATCACAGCTGGCAATTTGATGCTGCCAGCAAAGCTCTTGGACGCTCAGGGAGTAATTGATAGCCTAATATAATTTTAAATTAGGGTTTGTGTTATTAATTTCAGACCTCGGAAAACACCCCTTTGTTTGGAGTGACCCCCCCCCGTCTCCTGCTGCCTGTCCCACCGGTGCTGCCCGCGGAGGCTGGGGTCCCCCCATGTCCCTGTGCAGGGCTGTGACACTGACCCCTTGCTTCTGGGATGGCCGGGTGCGGCCCAGAGCCCTGATCCCAGGCCCCATCCCACAGTTTCTGCTTGTGCCGGGAGCGGCTGAGCACCTGCTCTGGGTAATTTCAATATACGCATCCCTCACCCTCGGGCGGCGGTGGGATCCCTCACCCCAGCCCGTCCCTGCTGAGTAACATCACATCGCCGCGTGTTGCTAAACACCACCGCAGCCCGCTCCGGGGCGGCTGCTTTTCGGAGGTGGGAGAAGGAAAACGATCCCTGTACTTACGTGGTCCTAACTCCACAATGCGCGCTAAACCTTGCAAAAGATGCCGAGAAGATGAATGCGTGATCACAGCTGCGGTGACAGGCGCGGTCCCCCCGCTACAGCACTCACCGGTGATTCACAACGCGAGCGGCGCGGAGAGGAGCCCACGGCGGGGTGAGTCACGGGGAGCCCCCGCCCCGGGCAGGGCCACGGCCACGCAGAGCCCCCTGCCCCACCGCCGAGGGCTGGGGACAGCGGGGACGGTGGCACAGGAGGGGCTGGGAGGCGAACGGAGAGGCTGGCGAGATGCGAGGCGCGATCAGGTTTGATGTGGTTCATTAGTTAATGGGCGCGCCGGGGCTTTGAAAGTGCAAAGCGCTGAACAGGTGCAAAGGAATTCGTGTTTTAAATTAGTTATCTATTTTTTTTTCCCCTCTTTTTCTAAGTCAATGCCACGAGGAGCAGCCGTGCGTGTCCGGCCATGAGCAGCCTGGCTGCGCTGGCGCTCGGTGGGGCCTCCAGAAATACCATTGGGACCACGCACGGCAGGTGGCACCGCAGGGCCGCTGCACCCCGGGATGTCCCCAGCCCAGCCACATCCCCTCACCCCAGCAGGACACCAGGGTGCAGCTGCTTGGCCCCTTCCTGGGGACCATCGGGAGCGCGCCAGCCACGTAATTGAGCCGGGGAGCTATTACCATGTTAAAAATCTGGACACGATGCCGTAATGAGATTTGCAATTTGTCCCAGGCAGGCAGGCTGCAGCGTGCTTTCCCCATTAGGGGCCGCGTGCTGTTCGCAATCACATTAGTGGGGCTGGGATTTAGCAGCAGGAAATCAAAGTGCTCCCTGCAGACCCCAGTCGATAGCCGGGCAGCTGAGGGACCCGGGGAGCCGCTCGTCCACCCGCGGCTGCAGGGGGGCCGGGATGTGCTGTGCCCCCCCGCTGCCATCTCCCCGCGGGCACTGGGCCCCCCAGGGATGCTGGCCAGGACCCGGCCATGCTCTGCGCCGAAGCCCCAAAAGCTCCAGGTCGCAGGGAGCTCCCCCCAGCCGCCTGGCCTCATTCACTTTTTTTTTTTCTTTTTTCCTTGGGATCTATCAGTTAAACAGATTTTAATCTACGCAGTCTGGAGCTATTGATACCGTGCCGCGCTAATTTGTTAGCAGGCTGTCAAGTAGCTGAAACTAAATGCCAAATATTAAATGAAGCTGGTGTGGTGTGAAAGGGGCCAGCACTGAGACCCTGCTTCCCCTGGAGCCAGGGACCACTTGCGGGTCTCTCCCGCACGCCCTGGCCACGTCCCATGGCCCTGGCTGCTGCTGCTCTTGGGATGTGCGTCAGCAGCAGGGGGGCACCCACAGGACCCCCCGGCCCCACAGGTTTGGGAGAGCAGGGGCTGCCTTCACACGCTCCCTGATCTCTCCCCTCTCTGCCCCACGGCAGGGCTCTGTCCCCGCACCCCCAGCCCGCTGGCTGCCCCCTTTGCCCCCCGCACGGCTGCACCCTCGGCCTCACGGCACGGCGGAGGCGGCCGTGCAGGTGCGGGGGGCACCGCTCCCCGAGCACCGCGCCGAGGCGATTATTTATTCGGTGAGTTATGACTTTGTTTTCCCCTGTGTAAATATCTGGGAAGCGCAGCTAATGTTCTGTGCACAGCCGAGGCAATTACAGCCCTTATCAGAGCGCTGCCACCCCCCCGGCCCCCTCAATGCAAATCGGCCCCGGCTCCCCCCACGCCCTGGGTGCAGGGAGAAACCCCCGTGGAACCAGCCCTACGAAGCCAGCCCCGAGCCGCCCGCGCCCCTCTGGCTCCCCGGCCCTGCTCCGGCCCCCACGTCGGCCAGAGGTGCTGGGGTGACCTGCGGGCTGTGCGCGGGCTGCCCCCGCCAGCTGGGCGCTGGGTTCCCTGCCAGCTGTGCTGGGGGCCGCGGGTGCTGAGGGGTGAGCTTCCCGTTGCGCGTGGGGAGCCTCCAGCTGCTCGGGAACGGGATGGGGCTCCAGCCGTGCAGGGCTGGCCCCCCAGCTGTGCTTGCGAGGGGCGCTCCAGCTGTGCTGGGGCGGCTCGAGCTGCCCCCAAGGAGCCCCACGGCCCGGCACAGACGGGTACAATCCCAGACCGCCCTCCTGCAGAGCAGAGCGGGGCTGCTGCTCCCACCCCAGGGCTGCTCGTTAGCCCTAACGAGGCGGGGAGCCAGGCAGCGGGGGCACCCGGCCCGCCGCAGCCCGTGCCCGGCAGTGGAGACTGCGCGGCGGCCGAGCCTCCCGGCCCCGGCCCCTGGACGACAGGCAGCCCCGAATCAGCTTCATTAAGAGCCATTGATCTGTTTCCTGCTTAATATATTTTTCATTTCCAAATGTTTTTTTCCAGGCTCCACAGCGTTTGCAGCTTGTACCAATTAAGGCGGCAGCACAGAATGAGCGCTGCAGCCCATTAATTAAACTTATAGGGGGAGATTAAGTGCCCACTCCATCCTCCCTGGCAGCTCTCTGCGAGCAACAGGCGGGCAGGGGACCGGAGCACGGCCGAGCGCTCACGTGCCGCTCACCAGCCCTCCCTGCCGCCCCCCCGGCCCGCCACGAGCCCCCAGACTGTGCGGGCACCCATGGGCGCAGGCGTTGCCTGCATGGGGGGGAAAAGGGATGTGGGGCTCCTGTGCGCCGTGGCTCTGCTCCAAGGGGGGACGCTGAGCTCGGTACCGCCTTGGTGGTGGTGCATCCGTTTGGGGAACGGGCGCAGGGCACGCGGGGATGCTGCCGTGCCCTCTGGCTGCTGAAGGGCACGTGGATGGCCCCTCACGTCCCCTGTCAGGACGAAGCCCGCCTTCGGGGACCACCCCGGCCCGCAGCGGGGAGCCAGCCACCGGCACCACCGCCACAAGGCAGCCGGTGCTCGCGCTGTCACACGCGGCTGCCATGGAAACGGTGACACTGTCACAAGCAGCCGTCCTCCAGCCCCGGGCACCCGGGTACCACGCGTCCGGCGGCCCCGCTGGCACCGCAGGCGTGTGGAGCTGGGGCGGGGGCTCCTGGGGCTGCTGGCGGGACGTCCTGCCCCGACGGGAGGGGACGGAGCAGCGGCTGCGTGGGCACAGCACGGGCAGGCGCACGGGTACGGATGGCCCACCCCATCGCCTGCTGCTGAGCCCCCCCAGGCACGAACCACTAATTGGGACAAATGCTGGAAAAACGGAGACGGGCCCAAAGCCTGCAGACTGGCCCCAGGTTTTGGAGCAGGTGAGCTCCCCGTGGGATCAGTTGGAGGCACCAGGGAGGTTTCACCGTGTCTGGGACGCGGTCGGGGCCTCTCCCACGCTGGCTGTCCAGGTCTGGCAACCCACGAGCATCTGTGGCTGCTGCTCCCTGCTGCGGCCCCGTCCCCGCGCCTCTGTGCGCGAAATGCACGGAGGTGAGATCCCCATCGATGTGGACAAGGATGGTGGCGGAAAAGTGACAGTGCAAACAGCAAAGGGCAGCTGGGGAGATGCTAAGCTCTGGCAAGCAGTGGAGCATCCATCGGGACTGTGTCGGCAAAGGGCTCGGAGGGACAGCGGGGTGCATCCCAGCCCAGTGCTGTCACACAGCCCCGCTGCCTCCTGGGCAGGAGCCGGGGCTGGACCGAAACTATTTGTAGTTCCCATCAAAAGGCAAGCTAAGGATGCACAAGCTTTGCTGGCTTGGCTTTGTGCGGGTGATACAGAGGCTTGTGAGATGATAACCACAGAGATCGTCTGCTGCGGCATCACTGCCTGAGCTGGGAGCAGAGCAGAGCGAGCTGCTGCTGGCAGTGACACCTGCAAGGGGTGTGACCTGCAGGGGGTGGCACCGCAGGGGCCTTTATGGGGAGAAGTGGGGTGTCCTCCTTCCTAACACACGCTGCTCTCAGAGGGGATGGAGAGGTTGTCCCCTGGGGGGGAAACACCCCCATTAGTCCTGTTGGATGCCTGGTCTGGCCCTGAGGGCAGGGAGCAGCCTCAGCCGGGGTTAAGGCAGCAGGGTGAGGGCTCCTGCAGCGGGCGGTGGGCTCGGAGGGGCCGGGGGGCAGCAGAAGGCCCGGCCTGGCCGGGCACACAGACTGCAGGGAGCTGGCTGCGTGGCTGCTCCCCGGGGCGCAGCAGGGGAGAGGGCAAGGTGCCCGTGCCCAGCGTGGGGCACCCACCCAGCTGGGACCCCCGTGCAGCCCTCTGCAGCATCAGCGCAGCTGCTGGAGCACCGGCAGGCGTCTTGGCACCCTCCTGAAGCCCAGACCTCGGTGCACAGCCCCGAAAGGTGACAGCAGCCCGCTGGGAGCGGAGCGGGGCTGCGGGGCCGGGCCGGGCTCTGCTGCGCCCATGGCAGCGGCGCGGTGGCACCCGCTGCACAGCTCCGTTTCCCTGCCTCGTTGCTTTTGATTTAGCAGTTGCTAGAGAAACTAAAAGTTGCAGTTTGGGGAGCATCTGCATTTTAATGAGCAATTACCAGCAGTGCTGCTCTGGCCCAGCTGTTGCTTGCAGGGTCCCCGCTGCTGCTTGGGGCTGCCCTCACTGGGGCCGGGTCGGGGCCGTGGGGCTGTGCCCGTGCCCTTTGGGGTGTCCCCAGCGGGTGCTGGGCAGGACACCAGGGCTGGTGGCACTGTGGTGCCCTGGCCTGGGTGCTGCTCGGTGCCCCCTGAGCCCCTGGTGCTCAGGAGATGCCCTGGCCCTGCCTGCCCTTGTGCCCATGCTGGCCGCCCCCACGGAAGGAGTGCTGTCCTGTCACCACAGGTCACTGTCCCCTGCTGTCCTCCCACCGCAGCTGTGACACCCCCGGGATGGGGAGGCTGGCGCCCTTGTCCCTGTCTGTCCCTGCAGGTGCGGGTGGCTGGGGTTGCATTCCTGTGCCCCCAGCTCTCACATGCTGTCCCCCCACCAGGCCATGCCATGCCCCCACAACACGTCCCCAAGCTCTCAGACAAAATGGGGAGTCCCTGCTCCCTCTTGCTCCCCTTGCTCTCCTCTGGGTGATGCCCCCATCCCCTCAGCCCCACACCCACCCTCCGTCCTGCACCGTGTCCCACCCCATGGCTCTGGGACCCACCAGCTGCACGGAGCAGTGGGGCTGGATGAAAGGGGGGTGCAGGGGCTTGGGGCAGGACCCCCACGCCCTTTGCAGGCCCTCGGTGTCCCCTGTCCCCTCCCCGGCTCACTGGGCCAGCCTTTCATTTTAACAAGGCTTTCAAGCTTAAGTGCTGCTTGGCGTGACTGGGAAAAATTGATATTTTGAGAATGAGCTTGCGAGGGGCCATGAATAATTCACGCCGGGGCGGTTCCGTTCCCATAAACAGGTTGCTAAAAAAAAAAAAAAAAAAAAAAAAAAAAAAAAAACAAAACACGTAGCACTTAACAAGGAAACAAATTACCATCCTGCAAACCCCAGGCCCCGCTCAGCCTCCCCTGAATCTTTAATCTCCAGAAACAGGCTCTGGTGTGCACGAGCACAGGACACATTGCCCACATAGGGGACCCACACAGCCCAGGGTGGTGGGACGGGACCCTTGTCCTTTGCACCACATCTGGGGGACCCCATGCAACACAGGAGCATCCCAAAACCTGCCCCAGTGCTGCGGCGGGGAGCCCAGGACCCCCCATCCCCAGGCAGTGGGGACGGGAGGGGGCCACCCGCTGCCCGGGGGTCCTGCTCCCCGTGCCGAGCTGGCAGCCCGCGGGCGCCGCGGCAGCAGAGTCTGTGTGCTGCCACCCGGCACCGCTCCCCGGCTGCTCGCTGCTGGACGCCTTCCAAGCGAGGCGGCTCGGTGACACGAATCCAGCTGGCTTCCTAGCGCGGGGACCCCGGAGCACCCCGGGGACGGGATCCAGGGCTGGGCACAGGACCGGGACGATGAGCACGGACTCGTCCCCTCCGTAATCACCCCCCAAACCTGTCTGCCTGGGGATGAAAGGAGCGGTGAGGGAGCCCCCAGGTTCTCCAGCATCACCCTGCTGGAGACAGCGCCCCGGCCCTGGGGACAAGGGCACACGGGCAGCACCGTCCCCAGGGACGAGGGCACGGCGCCGGGGCAGTGATGCCGAGGACGAGCCCTGCGGCCCCGCCGCTGCGCAGGGAGAATTAGCGGTAATAAGTCATGATCATCCCCTGATGACGAGCACTTAATGTGTGCCAGTTCTGCTATCAAAGTGCCTCTTAAACCCCAATCGCCCTGTCGATAGCGGTGGCAGAGGCTGATGGATCCCCAGCCGCCCGCTCGGGGTGCTCCCGGCATGCCCCAGGCGGGAGCATCGATTTCCCACTGCTGCGAAGAGGCAAATATTTGAAAAGTGATAAATAAGGGGAGCTGCCGGCTCGGCTGCACGCATCAGCGCCCGGGATTAAGGCAACGAGGTGAGACTGCCCAATTAAATCCCAATAAAAATGGCTGCAAATTCAATTTTTCCCCTCGTCCATATCCATTTCCAGTGCCGAGGGTGTGGGGGGGGTGCTGATAACACAGAGTTCATCGATTGTCACTGCCAGGAAGAAATCTCTCTGAATTCAATTAGCTTGGAAAACATGCCGGGCGGCGCGGGGAGGTGGCTGCCCTCTGTGAGCACCCACCGGGCATGGGGTGATGGCACCCACGGGTGCCCACAGCGCCCTGGAGGGGTGGAGGCATTGCCCTCACCAAGCACCGGTGTTTCTCCTGTACCGGGGAGGTCACCGCGGGTCTGGCACCCGCCGGTAGCAGCAGCAGCTGTGTGAGTGAATTAAACGTGCCCTCTACGTCCCCTGGGCGGATGGCGAGTGACCGGGAGCAGCCTGCACGTCCCCAAGTGTGGCTGCACTTCAGGAAGGCGCCCGGCCTGCTCTGACCCCATAAGCAGCAGGGCTGGCCCCGGAGTACCCCAGCCGCAGGGGATGGGGAGCGCAGCGGGTCCCAGCGTGGGGAGCTGGGGGGGCTGGGGGCTGCGGCTCTTCCCCCCGCTCTTCAACGCGGCGCGATGACCCCGCCGGGATGAACAGCCATCGTGTCTCATTGCCTTGGAAACCGAGCAGCAGCACTGCAAAGCCTTCCCTCTCCTCCTCCTCCTCCTCCTCCTCCGAGCTGGGCCTGCAGGAAGGGGCCGGGGGGCTTGGGGATGCGGGGGCTGCGCACCCCGTTCTGCTGCCGCCCTCCCTGCTTCCTCCCGCCCAGGTGAGAGAAGTACGAGGCCCGGTGGACACCAAGCCCCCATGGGGCAGTGTGTGAGGGGCTGGGGGGCCCAGCTGGCTCAGAGGACAGCACCCACTTGTGGGTCACAGGGGGACGGTGACACCCGGCTGGGGTCTGCAGGCACAGGAGGGGTGAGGGCAGGGCGCTGCCTGCCGCTGCTGTGTGCCTCCAGCGCTGCAGCACCAAGTTGCCTGGTAACCCTCCTCCTCCTCCTCCTCTTCCTCTCCTCCTCCTCGCAGCCCAGGCACGACCCTCTCACCAGGCACAACTGAGCTGCTCTCAGCAGCCCGGGCACTCAGAGTTGGCCCTGACTCCCAGGGGGAAGGGAGCCCCCGGTGCTGGCGCCGTGCCGCAGGGGCGGGCAGAGCCCCCCAGGTGGGCACCCCTCAGGGGGGCACCCCCTGCCCAGGCTCCCTGCCCCTGCCCCTGCCCCTGCCCTCCCGCCGCACCCCAAAGCTCCCGGAGCCCGGTCTGAGAGTTGATATTCTGCCCGCTCCCCTACACACATTGGCAATTAGATCATAATTGTAATATTTGCATATTCATAACAGCTGAAATTAATCGCATTTGCATAATGGTAATGAAAGGGACTTCATTAATTACCGCTTTTTTTTTCTGGGGATTTTGCATATAAATGGCTTCCATTAGGCAGGTTCAGGGGGTGGGAAGGCAGCAGTGCTGCTGTTTTGGGACGGAGCTGCCCCTGGTGTGGTGGCAGTCCCCGGCTGCTGGCTCCTGCCTGTCCCCAGCCCCTGGCAGCCCAGTGGGAGCAAGGACAGGCGCCAGGGCTGCTGCGGCCACAGCTGTTTGTGGGACAGACCCGGGGGCACACGGTTAGTGCCGGGCAGGGGTGATGCTGCTCGGGGCTGGCAGTCACCTGGCGGCGTCCTGGTGTCCCCGTGCCATGGCTCTGCCTCTCCTCTGGGACAGCCGTGCTGCCCGGTGGCTGTCACCATCTCTTCCCTCCTGTTGTCCCCCAGGGCTGCCACCAAACGGGGACACCAGCACCTCTGGGGTGTGGGATCACTCCTGTGTGACAAACCCAGGGAGCCCCTCTTGGGCAGCCCCACCAAAGAGGGGATGTCCAGGGGGCAGCACCAGGGGACCTGCAGGACCCCAGAGATGGGGGACATGGGGACAAACGGTGCTGGCACAGCTGGGGCCTGCGGGCAGCCCAGTGCTCCCCCATGAGATGTGAGAGAAGAGATGGCAGCTGAACGTAGCACGTGGAAGCTGGAGAGCTGGGAGCAGCGAGTGAAAGCTGGCAGTCGGCAAATGCAGATGCTGAAAATATCAATGAAAGCCATCGGCTGGCGGAGTCGCAGGGAGCAGGAGATAATTGTGGAAGCAAACAGAGAGAAAATCAACTGCAGGCAGCGGCAGCCTGGTCCGGAGGTGAGGGAAAGGTGACGAAGCCGTGGCTCGGCAGAAATTCTGCTCCAGGTTGTGCTGAAGTGCAGGACGATGTGTTCGCCTTGGTGTGAAAGGGAAGGGCACCATCCTGCGCTGGTCTGCATGCCCCGGAGCTGGGGGCAGCGGGGAGCTCGCATCCTGTATGGAGCCAGGAGGGTCTGGCTGAGCTGCCCGTGTTCAGGGCCTCTGCCTTGCAGGGAGGATGCTGCAGCTCCATCGGGGTGCAGGGGCACCTCTGCTCTGTTCTGCTCCTCCGGCCGGGGCTGCCTCCCAGCCCTCGTTGCCTCCTAATGGATGGCTCCGTTCCTCCTGCTCCCCTCTCGGAAGAGGCCTGCAGAATAAATCAGTGCAGGAGACAGATTATGGCAACTAAAGACTCCAAATGAGATGATAATTGCCGTGGTAATGACAGCGAAGAAGACCTGATGCTGCGGATAAGGAAATATCTCCACTGTTCTCGGCTGGTGCCCGGCCCGGGGCTGGTGCGGGTGGCACTGTGGGGACTGTCCCCAGGGCGCTGTGACCGGGCACCGCTCCCCTCCCAGGATGCTGCTGCGGGGGCACAGGGCTGCTCCAGCACCACCTTTGCCCCAGGAGCCCCACGCAGCGCTTGGGCACCCAGGGTCCATCCGTGTGGCTCCCCAGCACCCGCAGCATGTCCCAGCGGAGGCAGGGATGCTGCCGCCCCATGCGGTGCTGGGCTGTGCCTGGCACCCCGGGGTGCGGGACCGGGCACCGGCCGGGAGCTCTCGGTGCCTGGGGCTGCTCCTCTGCCCTGGGGGCCTGATCCTGCAGCCCACCGTGCCCCCAGCACCTGCGGCTGCAGGGGCACCGGTTGTGGGGTGGGGATCAGCAGGGGGCCAGGAGCTGGGGTTGGGGCGCTGGGCACGAGGCGGGCGGCACTGCCGGGGCTGTTTGCCTGCCTCTCCCGCCGGCTGCGTGTCAGCTCTAATTAGGCAAACTTCTGTATTCATTGCGAGCCCAGCCAGCGGAGAATTCCACAATTGAATTTTAATGCCCTAAAAACACATTACAATCAGCCTGATTAATTAAGAGATGGCTTAACACGGTGACCGGGCTGCAGAGGGACACTTCAGGCAGGACCACGGGGCTGCAGCGTGCCGGGGGCCAGCAGAGCCGGTCCCGTCCCCGAATTCCCCACAGGGCTGCAGGAGGGGACAGGGAGCTGGGGACGTGCCCTGGCGGTGCCCATAGTGGTACTGGATCCCTCCCCGTGTCCCACCACCAGGACCATCGGTGCTGTGCACCCCGCAGCTGCTCCCCAGCCGATGGGTGATGGCACAAGCCCGCAGGTGCCCTGCAGCAGATTTGGGGCCGGTGACAACGCCGGGCGCGCTCCCCGGGTGCAGGCAGCCGCCGACAGCGTGATTGCAAGCGTCTGCTTAAATATTTGTGCGGAGCGACAAAGCCTTGGGCTGGCGGGGAAATCGCTCCCTGCCGAGGTGGCTGTTAAGGGGCTGATTGGCACCAAGATTACAGGGGTGCAGGGGAATCGCTCGGAGCTGACAAAATAGTTGTGACAAACGTGCGTGTCGGGGGCGAGGGAGGCGGGCGCAGCCGCGGCGCCAGCACGGGCAGCCCTGAAGAGGGGCAAAGCCCGGGGCAGAGCCCAAAATTGGTGTCTGTGGTGGGTGATGGAGGGTGACCGGCGTAAAACGGGTGGGAAATGGGGAAATTCATAATCGTGGTAAAGGAGAAGTTACAAGTGGCAGCGCATAAATCAGTGGGAAATTGATAAAGGGAGCCTCTCGCCAGGAAGGGACCGGCAGAGGAGGGAGGAATGTCTAAAGCATAATAAGGCCAAAAGAAATCCTGGCAAGGCTATAAATCCTGCACCCGCTGGAATTGTTCGAGCGCTAATGATCATGCAAAAACGCCAGACACGTTTAACAAATATTTCTGCTCTGTATTTGGAAAGAAGCGGGACGACATGTTTGAATCATACAAGAGTGATGAAGCCGTCTATTAATTACTGCCGGGAATGTTAAACAACATCTGCCAGCTCAGCAGGCCCAGGCACCGCCTGCACCGGCCTCCTCCAAGAGCTGGAGGAGAATTTGGCCTCCTCGTTAATTTCCCGTGAAATCTTGCGATGGCAGAAAGATCCCAGAGACCCACGTGGGGCGAGCCCACCCATGCCGCCGGGGCCAAGGCAGATGGACCGAAAGCGGCCAAATAGCAGGAAAATGATGCTGAGGGGCCCAGGGGTGCGGGGCGCTGGGCCTTCGCCTCCTTGTCTTGGCCTTACTGGGATCGATATCACGTTCAGCCCCGGCTCGATGCTCGCTGATGAAGAATAGCCATAGCGCCGGCGGCGGCGTGCGTTTGTTTCCCAGCGTATGATGTATGGATTTTCAGCCAAGCGTTTTCGGAGGCTGCAACGCGGCGAGATCGCTAAAGCGCCTCGCAGAAATCCTCACCCAGGCTTTGGGGAGAGGTTGGCAAGGTTCCCCACGTAGTGCCCAGCAGTGGCACTATTACAGGTTAAAGCTGAAAGCCAAAAAGAAAAGCAACCCCCCCAGCTCTGCCGAATTAAAGGGGCTGTTAATCCAGCTGAACGAGAGCGAGTTTCCCTGGTCCCAAGCGGAAACACCTCACATTTCTGGCAGGGAGCTGGCTGCTGGGGAAGGCTTTTTGTCTGCTGGTACCCCCTCATCCAGATGGGATGGGTTTTGGGACAACTGCCCACCCGGCAGGGTGACAGGCGCGGGTGGGACGTGCCACCCAGCCACCCCAGCCCGTGGTGGCGCAGCCCTCCTGCCCCCCGAGGGTGGCAGCCGAGCCTGGGGACAGGTAGTTAAAAATGCAGAAATGTCAATTTAAATTAAAACACGGCTTGCGAAGAGAGAGAGAGAGAGACGAAATCTTGCCCGCAGCACAATGAGCAGGGGGACTTAGGGGGTGCTGTGAAGACGCTGTCCCCGTGGGCTCCGAGTTGGCTTGGCCACGTGCTGCTGGTGCCATGGGGCACCCCAAGGCACCATGCCGGGGCAGGGGGCCCTGCCGCCTCCCCACCCCTGCAGTCACAGAGGCCACAGCCGGGTCTGCGCCAAAATGTTAGCTTGCTAATAAAACGAGCCAGAGCTACGCTCTCCCCGGGACCATAAAGCTCGCGGCAGGGATGCGGCCGTGGCTCCCCGGGGCGGGCAGGGCTGGGGGTGCCGGCGGCACGGTGCTGCCTCGGCCAGCCGAGCGGCGGTAAATCCTCCGCGCCCTGTCAGGGTAAAGCGACAGAACACCCGACTGCAATGCAGGAACTGCAGTTATAACAAGAGAAAATCAATGAAATATATTACCAGAGATATAAAGCCGCCATTAATTTGTAGAGCCCAGCAGATGCGCTCGGTGCTGGCACGGCAGGTTTGATGTGCAGGCTGCCCAAACCTACGTCTCTTGTGCTCACACCCGTGGCCTCCCGGGCCTGGCCCCGGCCTGATGCCAAGCTTAGAGCTGTGGATGTGGCCGGGTTTCCTGCAGCTGGAGTGGGCACGGCCTCGGCAGGAGCCTTGTGGCTCCACGGAGCAAGGGCCAGGCGCAAGGATCAGGTACGAGGGCCAGGTACTGGGACCAGGAGCAAGCACCAGGCTCGTTCAGGGATGTGCCCCGGGGACACACGCCAGCCCCGTGCCTGCTGCTGTCCATCACCAGGGACAGTTCTGATTATTGCTGAGAAGTCAGGTCAAGCTTCTCCTAATTGATTAATCAATAGCCTTAATTGAGTTGAGACTCTTTAATGGATAGCTTTGCTGCCACCTTCCCCTCTGCCTGCAGAGCCCTGACCTCCTCCAAAGCCCTCCAGCCGTGGGTGGAGGCAGATGGGGACAAGGAGACCTGGATGGGGCCCTGGGGACACCCCAGGGGGACAGCTCGAGCCCCCTGGTGGGTTTGTCACGGAGGGAGGCGAGAGCTGGCGGTAGCCTGCACTGCTGTGACGGGGCTCGGAGCAGCACCACATCACCCACGGGTGCTGGGCTGGTGACTGGGGATGGGGATGAGGACTAGGACAAGGACAAGGGGGGACAAGGACACAGGGACAGCCCAGCAGCCGCCCCCGCCAGCCCCAGCCCTGCGCCCACGCGGGACCGCGACCACGGCCGTGCGGCGGAGCCGCGAGATGGCGGCGGGTCTGCCCCTGCTTTGCATAGCCCCGCTCCCTGCTTTGCATAGCACCGCCCCCTGCTTTGCATAGCCCCGCGCCCCTAATCTGCATAGCCCCGCCCCCGATCTGCATAGCCCCGCCCCCGGTGTTCATGGCCCCGCCCCGCCCCGCCCCGCCCCGGCCCGCCGCCATGTCGCTGCGCTTCGCGGCCAACGTCTCGTGGCTGTTCGCCGAGCTGCCGGCGCTCCCGGCCCGCCTGGAGGCCGCGGCCCGCGCCGGCTTCGCGGCGGCGGAGGCGGCCTGGCCCGAGGGCTGCCCGGCCCCCGCCCTGCGCGCCGCCGCCGAGCGGGCGGGGCTGCGGATCGTGCTGCTCAACGCCCCGCCCGGTACCGCCGCGGGGATGGGGACGGGGGGCGCCGGGGGCCGGCGGCGGGGCGGGGGTCGGTGACCGCCCTCCCCCACACACACCCCGGCTCTCTCCTAGGGGACCGGGAGCGGGGCGAGAGGGGGCTGGGCGCCGTGCCCGGCCGGCAGGACGCCTTCCGACAGGGCCTGGCCGCCGCCGTGCAGTACGCCAGGGAGGTGGGCTGCCCCAGGTAGGTGCCCACGGGGCTCTGCCCCGGCACTGGGGGCTCGGTGCCCCGGGAGAAGCCAGCCCCGGGTGAGGTCCGGCCGGAGCAAAGGACCAGGACAGGACTTTGTCCTGGGCAAAGTCCGAAGTCTCCCGGCCCGGCTGCGCCCGCAGCAGGAGGCAGCTCCCTGTGCACAGGCCCCAATCCACCCCCGCAGGAGGTGCCCGGTGCTCTCCTGCAGCCCGGTGATGCCCCCCGGGGCCCTTGTCCTCACCTCCACCCCGCAGTCCCCTTCACAATCCTCTTTTCCCCCCCAGCCTCCAGTTACAGCAGTAATTACCCCTCCGACACCACCACAGTTGCTTTATCAAAGACCAAAGCCCGGCAGATGCCCTGTAGGAGATGCAATGCGCCTGACACAATCCGCTTCAGAAAAGCAGCACGGCCCTCTTATCTCACCTACTTTGCATCGTCCTTTCCCTAGAAGTGCACCCAAAGCCCTGTGCACGGTCGGACAGCCCTGCGGCTGCCCTGAGCAGTTTGTGCTCTCAGTTAGTGGGGAGATTGAAAACCCTGCTGTGGTCACAGTACCCCTTCACCACACGGTGTAAGCAGCTTGCTGTCACGCCGGGGTTGCTCTCTGCATGCAGCCTGTTGTGGCCCAGCAGCTGGCCGCCGTCCCCTCCCCGCTCCGAGGAGCTGGCCCTAGCGAGCAGTGAGATCAAGCACCCGCTCCTGTCACGCAGCCCCAGCAGTCAGACCCTGCACACAGGGCAAGTCGTGTTAGAGCCAGCAGCTGCCTGGGGACTGATCTGTCTCTGCAGGATCCACCTGATGGCCGGGCGGGTTCCTCAGGGTGCCGACCGTGCAGCAGTGGCAGGTGAGATGGAGGCCACCTTCATTGAGAACCTCAGATACGCCGCAGACATCCTGGCCCAGGTAATGAGGGAAGGAGCCCTCTGTAGGGGCAGCTGTTAGGGTACCGAGGACAGAAAATCCCCACCACCCTGGCATGGGGAAGGAGCGCTCCCCGCTGCAGAGGTGAGGGGCTGAACCATAGGGTGCTGTTGCTGTTACAGGAGGACATGATCGGCTTGGTGGAGCCTATTAACAGCCGCATCACTGACCCTCACTACTTCCTGAACACCCCGCAGCAAGGTAAGGCAGACATCCCTCCCTCATGTCTCCTTTGAGGCAGGAGGGGGAGCCCCACGCTGCCTGAAGGAAGGCAGACCCCTCACTGTTACCTGAGCATAAAGGCAGGATGCTTGTACTGAAGAAAAGGCTGAAGCTTCGGGCCTGGCAGTGACAGGCTCTCACTTCTTGCACCCGCAGCTGCTGCCATCCTGGAGAAGGTGGGGCGGCCCAACCTGAAGCTGCAGCTGGTGAGTCAGCACTGACCTCTCCAGGGGCCACCTCCCACCAGGGAACCTCGCTTCCCTCATGCAGAACCTCAGCACTTGGGCATAGCTGAGAACAGGAGGCAGGAGACACCTCACAGCAGCGTGAGGGCTGCAGGCAAGGGTTACACTTCAGGGCTGGGCAGCCCTGCTCCTGCAGCCCCAGAACATCGCACACAGGAGCACGGTGCCTGGGAGCCCAGGGAAGTCCCAGTGGCTGAGGGCACGTTATCACCTCCTGGGGACATGGGGAGGGTCAGGGACCATGACACAGCCATCCCCAAACACTGGCTCCCAAACAGCTGCACCCTCTTTCCTCTTCCCTACACAGGACATCTTTCACTGCCAGATCATGGATGGGAACTTGTCCCGCAACCTGGAGACGTACTTCCCACTCATTGGTAGAGCCCTGCTCCTCAACTGGCTCCTCTGCGACCACGGGGCAGGAGGGACTGGGAGGGGACCCTCCTTCCTCACGCCAGCTGGGGAGGAAGGGCTTCTCTCAGCTTACCTTGTCCTGTGCTACCAGAAGGCTGCAGGCAGGGCTGCCTTGGGCACAACCTCCGATTTCCTCCGTAGGTCACATCCAGATTGCACAGGTGCCAGGGCGGCATGAGCCCGACAGCCCTGGGGAGCTGAATTTCCCCTACATCTTTGAGCTCCTGGAGTCCCTTGGCTACACCGGCTACGTGGGGTGTGAGTATGCTCCAAAAGGTGAGTGGGCCTGGGGGCAGCGTGGGGCCTGAGCCCCCCTGGCAGATCCTAGCATGGACCAGCACTGGGGAACAGCAGGGTCCCTACCTGGGGACAACAGAGCAGAAGCTGTTCCAGCGTGCTTTGGGCTGCCAGCAGGACGCTGTGTCTGTCACTGCAGGAGACACGGTGGAAGGTCTGGGCTGGCTGCGCTCGTACTGGGAGAGCCGCGGTTTGCAGCCTGGTGGGACCAGAAAGGCAACAGACTAAAGCAAGGAAATCACTGGAATAAAAAGTCAATCCAATGGCCTAACCCAGGAACCTGTCTGCTTTTTTGTGGGAAGGAGGAAGGAGGAAGGGAGGGAAGGTGTTGATACCTAGCATGAAGTTAGCATGAAGTTAGGAGCATCCATGTCCTATTCCCCTTTCCCAGGTCATTCTCAGCACCTTCACTTCCAAGTCTGCAGGGGGGGGGTCTAGGCAGAAGTTTCCAGGCCCCTGTGCTGAGGGAGCATTCACTCCTTGGGAAATGGGTGTTCTCCCATTCCAGCTCCAGCTAGCTGCTCCTGCTCAGGCAGGAGACTAGAGTGCAAACCCAGCCTCCCCTGCTCCAGGGGGAGGCAGCCCGAGGGACTAGGGTTGCCTCTGCAGCCCCTGGGAGGCTTGCCACATCCTAGCCTACAGCACGCAAGTAGGGATCTGATTGAGTTTATTTCACAGATATGTCCATGGCTTTAATGTACACCTCCATAAAACCTTCCCCTGGTCCAGTTCACCCTTCCTGTCCCATTCGATGCTCTCTTGACGAAAGCAAAGGGCCTGGAGCGGGCAGCCTCCCTGCCCAGCGGTGCAGTCTTTCCACGTGCAGGCAGAGTGCTGTGCAGTGCTGCCCACTGTGCACCTCCAGCCCTTCCTGGCAGGCAGAACTCACTGCAGGTGCCAAAGGCACATCCCTGAGAGCTGCTCTGCTTCAGCCAGGCTGCAGCAGCCAAGCTCCTGTCCTTGCGCTTTGGTTCAAGGTCACTCAAACCCACCAAAAACTGCACCCAGGGCCCCAGCAGGCAGCCGGAGACCAAGGTGCAGCTGGGGCTGGAGCCCACGAGGAGCAGCCAGGCTGCCCGCACCCATCTGCAAGCTCCTGTTTGGTACCCATGCGTGCTGCCAGCAGTGCTGAGAACAGGTCCCGCCCAGCGGGCCGTCCTTCCCTCTTGTCACCCACGGCACAGGCGTGCAGAGATCCGGTACGTGTGTCCGTCCAGCACGCGGGTGCCAGCGCTAGAGCAGGCCTGTCCAGAGGTTGAAGCAGGCGGTGTTGATGACCGACTCCAGGTGGTGGTACGTGGACACAAGCTGGGGCAGAGGGCTCTCGCTGTTCTGGGGCTGCACTGGGAACGGCTCCCGGAAAACCACGGTGAGGCTCTGCCGAGAGGAAGGAGCAGGTCAGGGGACAGGATTAGGAGGAGCACCGCGTAGCCCCTAGCGCAGGTGCGTGGGCACTTCTTTGGCAGAGTCAGGCAGAGAGTTGGAGAAGTCCCAAAATGCCAGCGGCGCTAAGCTGTGCCTCCTCCTGTGACAGCATGTTTGAGCCTCCTCCCAATTTTCACAGGGGAAATTAGGTGCAAGGACATGCCCACCCCCCATCCCAGCCCCCGTGCATCTGCAGTTACACAAACCCCAGCAGCTGCCTCGGGAGAGGAGGGGATCCTACTGCCTCCACAGTAATACGGGGTTCCAGGGAAATTAGAGGGAAATTTCTTCTACAAAGGCAAAGAGTAGGAGTGAAACGAATAGGGAAGGGGAGGAGATTAGGTGTAATAACTGCAATCCTAAAAATAAATGCTAGCTGCTCCGTTCTCATTAATAACTGTACTGACAAGGTGGGGCAAGGGCAGGGGGGGCAGAGAACAGGGTGCAGAAGAGAACATTGCAGGAACCGAAGCTGAAGAAACACGCGAGTGACTCAGTGCACTCAGAGCAGCATCGTGGAGGCAAGACACGGGGACTGGATGTTCTCCAGAGCTGAAATAGAGCACACCTAGCAGCCAGGGCCTCCTAACGAACTTGTGAAGCCCTGAGAACAGCTACGTAACTGCAAAACAGCAAATGCACTGCTGCCACTTAGGAGGGAAGAGAAAGTGATTTGTGAGCCTAACTCCAGGAGTGTGCAAGGCTTTAAAGCAGGCTTGGAAAGAACAAGGTAAAGGCAGCTCTGTTTTACCAAAGTGATGTGCTAACACGAGAGTTTTCTTTGATAAGGTAATATTTCTAGACAAAGGAATCATGGTGTATCTTATCTGAGCTTTGGGAAGGATTTGATGTAGGGCCACATGGGAAATTTAGGTAAGCTGAAGATAGGAATTAATGCAAAAAAATTTAAGGTGAAAAGGGTAGTGCTGAAAGGGGAAGTGGTTGGCTGGAGACGGGTTACAAATGCAGTTCCTCCAGGATGGGTTTAGGGACTCACGTCGCCCAGTACTTTAATGAGTCTGGCACAAAGATGAGGAGCACACTGATAAAATTTGAGGCACTAATACAAAAGTGGATTGGGATAATACAAAAAAAAAAAAAGGCCTAGAGATTTTTTGAGAGGCCACAGGAAAAAGGATGAATGTTTAGTGGAAAATACACGGTTATAACAGAAATCCTTCATGTTCTTAGGATGGAGCTCACTGGGAGAGGTGCTGGAGGTGCTAGAGGGCCTGGTTTGCCAGTGACCACGAGGTGGCACTAGGAGCAGTGCGACAGCCACGAGAAGGCAAAACCACCCTAGGCTGTACCACAAGCAGCCAGCAGGGACAGCAAAGCCTGTCTGGCTCTGCTGAGACTTCTCAGGAACACTGGGTGCAGTCCCAAACACCTGTACTTACAAAGGCTGACCCGAGCCTTTCAGGCTGTGAAAGACAATGAAGCCGTCGGGGAAGGGAGGCCTGAAGCTTGTGCAACACAGGGCTAGCAGAAAATTCCACCTTCACACGTGGAGGGGAATGTAGGGCTCGGAAGCAGCAGGTATGTGTGAAGAGTTGTTTCAGCTCCGAGCTACCACTGGCTTGAGAAGTGACAGATGAAAGTGGCTACAACAAAAGCTCCAGCTCAAAATGGGAAGGACTCTTCATCATCAGGTGGCGAGAAGCACTGAGAAGCCTTCCAGCAGGCACCACCCCTTCTGTCTCCCCTAGCCACGTAAGATGGTATGCAATTTGTTTCCAGAGGGATCAGACATGCTGCAGTCCCTGCAAAAGCCTCACTGGACTGAAGCATCTTGTAGGCCCCCTGCTCTCACACGGAGCTGCATTCCCCGTGACCCACCCAATCCCCTGCCTGCAGCACAGTTGATAACAGAATATTTTTTGCTCTCAAGTCCAATGAAGGCCCATGGACATGGGCCCATGCAGCTTTGCTGTGACCCTCGCTCACAGTTCAGGTCCCCTTCCTTTTCGCTCAGGTAGGAGCAGCCTGCAACACTGCAGTTAAGCGTGCTCTAGCTTTGGACTGAATGGAAGGGACTCAGCCTGGACAGAAACAACTTGAGGGACCTAAAAGCAACCCTGTCAAAGAAGAGGGGATCAACTGTTCAGTGTTTTCGAATATAAGAACAAAGGGGCATCAAATAAAAAAAGCTTAAGTATGTCCAAAAAACAAGCCAGGGAAGCTCTTTACGCAGGCTGTAACTGCATCATGGAGCTGCAAGTCAGAGGAAATCACGAATATTAGAAATTAACCAGAAGAAATAAAACCACTGAGGGTTATTAAATACAAAGGCCTCTAGCTCAGGACAGCCCTGTGCCAGATGGTCAGGTGTCGGGACAGTTATTTGGGAAAGGCGTGTCAAAAGCTTCTTGACTTGCTCTTATTCTTCCCATGGGCACTTGCTCTCAGCCACTGCTGGACGAATCCAGACAGACTCCTGGCCTGAGCCAATAAAACTGCTCTTGTGTTCATAAGTTCTTACCGTCTTTCCTGAATGAGAATCGAGGAACACAAGAACGAAGCAATCTGTGAACTTCTGGTTGAGCACAACCTGTCAAGAAAGCCACAGCACACATTGGAAAGGAGACAGCACAAACCCCAGGACAGGGCTATGGACTACACCCACCCAGGGACGTGCTGACGTGCAGGATGAGTGGCCTGATAAAGTGAAGGTGCAAATCTGCCTGGCTGGTGGGTAACACCGCCAGCCCCTGGGCATATACCTGGTATTGTGCTCTGTGGGGAGAGAAGTGACCGACAGGCCTGGGGGCAGGCGAGCAGGCGCTGCGGTACCACAGGAGCACACACCTCACACTGCACCAGGAGCGCCCCAGCTGTCCTGACAGCACCCGCCAAGCCCTCGCTTTGGGAAGCCACGGCAGGGGAGGGCCCTAGAAAGGGGAGACAGGCCACAGGTGGGCCACAGGTGGGCCACGGGCTGGGTCTTACCAGGTACTGGGTGCCGGTTTCAGCGTTGTGGAAGTGCCGGCAGCTCTGGGGAAAGCGGCTCAACAGCACTTTGATGAGGCTCTGGTACCACGAGACCGTCATGGTGAGGAAGCAGCCCTGTGGGTGGAAAGGGGCTGATCTCAGCTGCGCCAGCAGCCATAATGCTACAGCAGCCCTCAACACCAGATGCATCTCCCAGAGCCCACTGAGGCGTGCTGACCCAGGGCCAGTAATTCTCCACAGACAGATCTGTGCGGCCTCCCCCTTCCTGCTAGAAGCCATGTTCCTGCCTCTGCCCCCCGCTCAGGCAGGAAGAGCCGTGCCCTGCAGGCCCTTCACCTGCAGCCCCACTCCCTCCCCCAGCGCAGGACAGCCACTGCTGGGCACCAGGATTAGAGCCCTGC
This sequence comes from Anser cygnoides, assembly GCF_040182565.1. Taxonomy (NCBI): domain Eukaryota; kingdom Metazoa; phylum Chordata; class Aves; order Anseriformes; family Anatidae; genus Anser; species Anser cygnoides. The sequence continues at coordinate 22,221,563 of NC_089880.1, read as the reverse complement.
TGCTCACCAGCTGGGGGTCCACATCGGCAATGGATTTCCCGTGCACGGCGTCGAGCAGCTCCTCCAGCTCCACCAGGGACAGCTTGCCCAGCTTCAGCTTGTCGGAAGCCAGCGGCTCCAGGAGGAAGAGGCGCTTCCAGAGGTTGTCCCTGCGGCAGTGGCACTTGGCCAGCTGCACCATGCTGCTGAGCTGCTTCTGGGCCGAGGCCACCTCAGAGGCCAGCAAGGGGAAGAGCGGCGAGGTGTAGAAGAGCCCGGGTCCCAGTTTCACTTGCTTGCCCCCTGCGTAGAACTCGCTGCTGTCCTCCACGTCCTGCCACAGCTCCTGCTCGGCCGGCTGCTGCCGCGCCAGGCTTGGCTCCGGCTCTGCGGCCTCCCACGCCGCCCGGCCCACCACCGGCTCCAGCACCTCTCGCTGCAAGCGGGGCAGCTTCTTGAAGCGCCGCATATCGGCCGTGAGCCGGGGGAAGAGCTCCCGCTGGCTGGTCATGATGACGTAGAACCGCAAGCTGAGAGCAAGGAGACATTGTGACCTGAGGAAGGGCTGCTCCCTTCTCAGCTAGACTGCAAAAGAGCCATGAGCACCTCTGTCCCCACCAGTACAGGTGTTCCTCTGTCCCCACCAGAACAGATACCGCACTGCCCTGTGAGGAATCTCCTGAGGTAGCACCACACCTGCTTGTGATGTCCCAGACAGAGCCAGTCCCTCCCAGAGCCCTCTTCCCTAGCCAGGAAGCTTCAGGGACATGCCTCTGGCCCTCGATTCTCACCGGAGCATGCGCCTCTCTGCCTCACTCTGCTCCTCAAACGGTGCTGCGCTGTGACACACCAGCAGGGACACGTCAAAGTCATCGTGATGACGCAGACCTTCAGAGTCCTTGTAGGAGCCCGAGCTGGGAGCAAAAGCACGTCAGTGTGAAGGGGATCTCACCTGGTTCCCACAGAGCTCCTGGTCACCACAGAGTTGCTGGGCATGTGAGATCTGCCACAGCAGGACCCCTCAAAAAGCACTACAGGAGGCAGGTCAATAGCATCTGCATACAAAAACACATGCCCACCACCTCTGATGGACATCAGCTCAAAAAAGCTGGGTAGAACCCACTGCCTGGTGCTATGCAGGACAGAGTCAGCTTTGCTGGCACCTTTGAGGGCAAACTCCTCACGATTGGGGTGGTGCCAGGCAACTTGAGGCAGCTCCAGGAGCTTGCAGCAGATGCACTCACCTGTTCCAGATAGAGACCAGCGCGTACTCGTTCTGCTCTGTGCCTGGCGTCCCCTTCTTGCTGTCACTGCCCGTAGCTGGCCGGGCCATGCGCAGGGGCTTCATGTGGTAGGTGTTGGCGTGGTCAGCAATGTAGTTGTACAGCTGGTGGGCAGTGATCATGTTGGTGGGCAGGGTCAGCATGCCTAGTGGAGGAGGAGACATTACTGCCATGGGAGTCGCTCGGTGCCTGTTACCTGGGCAGGGCAGTGTCCTACAAACTGCCCTGGGGGACACAGCTCTAGAGCAACCAGCCTCCCTTCCACAACGGGGCAGGGAGGACTATCCCCTGGAGTGGCACCTCATGTCACCCTCCTCCCAGATGCTCGCGGGGTCAGGTGTATTTGTAAAACGCTTGGGAACCTTTCGCCAAGTCATGGGCTGGTGATCAACCCCCAGCTGATTACATGCTGAGTTACCTTGGAAAACGTGGTTGCGGCCAAATTTGGGGATGTCAGGGTGGTGGGCGATGAAATCCTCCAGGAAGCTGGTGAGATGGTAGCCCTGGCGGAGAGTCATGTGGGAGCCCAGCAGGTACTGGTGGACTATACGCAAGTGGAAGTCGTAGCTGAATGAGTGCACATGCATGAGGTCCCGCACCTTGTCACACTCCTCCGTGAAGAGCATGGAGAGCTGTGGAGGGACAGGGAATCACGGCAGGCATGTTACCAGGCACCTCACACCCTTGTGCATGGCAGCACCAGCACAGTCACCCCTGCCCTGACACCACAGCAGGATGCAGCCCAGAAGCTGTGTGCACAGTGCAAATAGCAGACGTGCAGACCTGGCCCCTGGGACGAAGTGATCCAACTTGTTAGCAGTTTCCAAACCTGACCCCATCACTGGTCTCCAGTAGCAGCACGGACTGATCAGCACCGCCTCCTTTTTGGAATCAGTACATCTTCCCCCTTAAACTGAAACTTCCCCCTTAAACTGACGACAGAGCCCCCCTTCAGCCAAGTGCTGCTCTGCACTGCCTCGTCCCTGAGCAGGTACAGGATGCGCTGGGGCTGGAGCCCCAGCAAGTTCTGGATCCTCAGGCAAAGGCTGACTCACCGAACATCCCCGGCGAGCAGGAGGCAGCACAGGGGCCTGCGCAGAGTGGTTGGACCCAGAGATGGGCATCAGAGCTGCTAGTGCCCAGTAAAAAACAGAGACCCAGCCGTGGCTGGTGTGTCACAGCTGTGCCTGGGGGAAAGCCTCTCTAGCATGGCTGTCACCTCTGCCCAGCATGCCAGTCCTTCACCAAGGCAGCGCCTGCCTTCACACACACACCCTCAGCCATGTCCCCAGCACAGCTGTAGCTGCTGTGGCAGGGGATGGTGTTGGTGAAGGCCTCAGCCTTGCCCTCACGCCAGGAGCCCACGGTGCCATTTTAATGTCTTTCAGCTCTTTGCCCTCTTTGGGCAGTTAACCCACACCATAATCTCTTGGCTTAAGGACGGGGCAAGCAGGGAAAACCAGCAGGCAGGAGGCATTGGCATGAGACACGTCTGCTCTCTGCACCATGAGCCAGAAGGCAGCCAGCACAGCCAGGACCAGCCCGGCAAGGAGCCTATAGCTCTGTCCCAGAAAAGGCAGGGTAAGGAGCAGGAAACACAAGGCGCTGCCCCATGCGAGCACCCGAGGCCCACCCAATCCTCCTCCCAAGCTGTGCTGCCCTCTGTGGCACGTACTGCTCCGGCAGCAGGAGGCGAGAGGCTGGCTGCTGGGGCACAAAGGGTGAAAGCACAGCCCGTGGGAGATTCAGCCCTGCACTCGGCAGGTCCTGCCTTGCCCAGCATGGCAGCGGGAGGAGAGGACGTACCGCAGACTCAGAGATGGAGCTGGGTCCCATGCAGCTCTTGCTGCGAGCTCTGGCTGCAAGAGTGCCCTGATGGAGAGAGATGCACAGCCAGTGGGAAGAAGGACAAGGCACTGCCCTGTTCCTGCCCCAGCCTGTCCTACACAGGCCCAGGGTGGGACATGGGGAGAGACGGGGCAGAGGAGCCCTGCCCCACCTGAGGGACCTCTGGGCTAGTTCCAGCACGTGGCAAGGCTGGCCAGGCCCCTGCAGCAAGCCCCATACCGCTCACCCGCTGCTCCCAGCACCGTGCCCTCCCACTGCAGAACCCAGCAAAGCCTTTTCCCAAGTGAGCCAGAGAGCCTGAACGATCCATGCAATGCCAGCTGCAGACTGGTAACACTGCCCTATGCAACGCAGGCTTCCCAGGAAAGCCTCAGCCAACTCTCAGGGACTGGAGCAAGGTCCTAGTAGGCTCTAAGCTTACAGAGCTATTCTTGACATATATATGACGCAACCTTGCTACAGAGCCACCCTGGAAAGGACAGCATGGTCATACGTGTCTGCTGCCTCAGACAGGCTGGGGGTAGCCAGCCTCTAGGCAGCCTCCCAGTGCCCTGGGGACAGGTAGGAGACAACCGAACACACCAAAAGAGAAGGGTGCAGGCAGCCACATGATGCTGCAGAACAATGCATAGAGGTATCAAGAACCAGGGCTCATGGTGTAGAAAGCGATCCTCTCCAGCAAAGAGCAGCCAGTCATGTTCACAGATCCCTGTTCCCATTCTGCTTCCCTCTTGCTCAATGGAAGCAGAAAGCTTCTGGCTTTCCATGCACTGACTTTCCCTGGAGCAGCCATTTTTGGCCAAAATTGCTCCTGTTCCTTCCCAGCATGTTCTATCTTGCTCCCCAAAACTAGGACAAGAGTCACTCTTGTAAAAACTCCCATCCCCCTTGCACTGCACTCCAGGTCTGCTCAAGCAGCCTGCTATACAGGGCACGCGGCTGCAGAAAGCTCTGCACGGTTCTGCTCTTCCAGGAGGGAGCCGAGCTTTCCAGAACTCGCTGCACCTGAAACGCCCGCTCTGTCCCACAGATCGCTGCCTCTCCCACAGCAACCCCTGACTCCAAGGAGCACCAACAGCGTTTGCAAAGCCGTTACCTGGGAGTTGACAGACTGGCCCATGGGGATCCGCGAGCACTCCAGCGCGTACTGCTTCACGCAGAAGTAATAGCCCTGGAGGAGAGAGCACACACTGAGCACAGCACAGGCCTTGGGCCTCTCCGAGGAAGGAGAGCAGCTCCCACAAGGCTGGCTGCACCCCAGACTCGTCAATTCATCCTCTGGGCTGGGTCCCTGACACTCTTGCTCCCTGTTTCATCTCCTCTCCTGTCTGAACTAAGCAGGCCTCAGGGAAGAACAGCCAACTCATGTCTGAGAGCAGAGTGTGCTACCTGGTGCTAAGCTCTTGCCTGTGTCAGTTCCACTCCAGGCAACTCTTACTGCTTTCATCCCTTCAGATCTGTCCCTAGCTGATCCAAAGTCCTGCAGGACCGTGGAAGATGCAAGACAAGAAAGGACTAATCATATGTTCCTGCTGCACTCATCATACACATCGCCTCCTCTTAAGACCATCCCAGACTCCCACAGACCATACTTTGTTTCTTGTCCTCTCACCTGGAAGGCCAGCTCCATCAGCACGATCCCGCCTGGAAGAGCTCTCTGCAGATGATAGGTGGCAACAGCAGGGCTTGTGCTCTGCGAAGAGAAAGACAAAGCTGGAGAGGCGCTCTGGCACAGGAGAGCAGCCCACACACCGGGGTGCAAGGCTGCCATGAGGTTCTGTGGCAGAGATGGAAACAGGAACCTCAACCACCAACCAACCTCACCGGAGGTGGGCGAGCAGACATGCCAGAGCTGACTGTGAGAAGAATTCCAACAAAACTAATAGGCAGCCTTCAAGAGGTGCTGCTCCCTTCAAACTGGAACTCCCTTCCAGTTTGAAGGCCCTGTGAGCTGAGGGGTGATGCTGCCCACAAAGCCCCACTCCCACCTCTCCCTGCTGAGCACTCACCAGATCATCATATCTGCCCGACACAGCAGTTATCAGAGGCATCCAACTGGGATTTAGAGCTTGGCTGCCAGAAAATTCACTTGCCCTCCTACTAGGCTGTTCCGGTGGATTGCTCTCTTCTTGTTTTAACTGCAAGGTGTCGTCTTGCCCACAGTTCTGTATGAACTTCACCCATAAGCAGGTACCAGGAAAGGGTGACAATAGGGTCGGCAAATGCTACGCTTCCATTCTCCCTGGGTTTCCCGACCCACGGGTGGATTCTGCCTACCTAGCAATTTTGATGGATTCCTCTTCCAGTTACTTACCTATTCTCTCTTGAACCCATATAAGCTCTTAATGTTCATAAAACCTTTTGATAAAGACCACCGCTACCTGATAAATGAAGAAACACTCCCTTTCACTTAGAGACTATCCCCCCACTACTCTCATTTGATAGCGAAAAAAGACAGCAGGTAGACAATCCCTTTCCCGGCTAGCTATGCACACAAGGCGGCAGCATCTCCTGCCCTCAGGTCATCCTGCTGTACTTTCAAGCTATTACTGTCCTCCTGAGATTTGCCCTGGTTCCACCCAGTCTCAGGAAGGGTTTCTGAGAGCTGCAGGAAGACAGGCAGGAAGGGAAGGAGGTCTCACCTGGCCCAGCATCCCAAAGATGGTTCTGGTCTAGGTGGATTCTTTTCCTGCTTCGGTCCCCTCTCTGCTCTCACACCTCCCTTCCATGAGAAACTGATTCAGAAGCCAACCAGAAGTGCCCCACGCCACAGCCTGACTTCCATCCCAGTTCAACTTCTCTAACAGCACAAGCACTTACCTTTGGACTCCCCTCTGCTTTTGGCTTTGTGTAGGAAAAGGATCCTCTCCCCTCCACACCCATTGCTGCCAGAGCTCGGATCCGACTTGTGCTACTGGAAATGACAAGAGAGAGCCTTGAGCAGGGGAACCGACCTCTCCTGTTGTGCCAAACCAGGGCATGGCTCTGGGTCAGCCCTTCTCCACCAACAGTTCTCCCAGAACATCACTGACCTGCGTGTGGTAGGTGACGGTGGCCGCACCTGGACCAGAATGAAGCCCATGCTCTGCAGGTACTGGATGTATTGCTGCAAAAAGGCATTGCACATCTCTTGCAGCCAGGGCTCCTCCTTCAGCTTGCAGGGCAGCCCTTCCGCTGAGTCACAGCTGTGGCTGCGGTCTCTCCCTGAAGCTGTGGAGTCATTTGAGCGGTGGCGCTTCTGGAAGAGAAAAATAATTTCCTAAGGAGATCTGCTGTGACTGCTGTGCGAGGGGACGCTCGCTGGGATACCACCAGCTGCGCTGGCTGAGCAGAGGGCAGACTCTCCGCTGCCAGAGAGCGCTAACAGCTGACACTGCACGTGCTGGAACACAAGATCCAAGGTTTACCCAGCCCTTGACTGACCTAACAGCACTGCAACAGACTGCCAGAAAAGGTGCACTGGCAGAAGGATTCATATCTCTCCCCGCAGAATGGCTTACACAAAGTCATGTTTCACTCTCAGCTGGTTCACACAGAACTCCATGGTGCCTCAGCTTCTGCTGCCATGTAACAGTCCAATTCTTTTATGAATCCTGGTGACATCTCGGGTTTTACTACTAGTTCAGTAACACGGTATGAATGTTTCCTTTTAACCATTTTCAGTTCCCCTTTTGATGTATTTGAATACGACTTGTCTTTGTGCTGTGAGACACTGAAGTTTCTTTTCTTGATCTCCCTCCTTTGAGCCTGTGGCTCTCACATATTTCTCTCTGCCCTTTCATCCACCTGCCCCAGAAGTAGGTCTCTTTACCTAGAGTCTCTCCAGCTTCTCTCTAACCTTCTCCAAGTTGCTCTAGTTCAGCACCTTTGCCACAAGATGCCTGGTGTCTCACTTGTCCAAACGAAGACAATCATCCACTAGTATTTTAGAAAGGTATTAGAACATTACCCATAGTATTAACACACCTTTCTGATGTACTTTAATTGGTTTGCATTTTGTATGAAACTGTCCGAGAAATGCAGAAATCCACTAGGCTGTCTACTCTGCTCATACAGGCTCCGCAGGTAGCGTACAGTACAGGAGGAATTAAAGTTTCTTCCCACATTGTGCTCTGCTTTCTTGGGAATCAGGTCCCAGCTCCAAAATACCCCTCATTTCACAGGCTGCTCTAGGGAGAGTTCCTTTCAGCCCTTCTGTCCTGAGCAATCCGAAGCACTACACAGTGTCTCAGAGCTTGGCATCTCATATGTGCTGCGGTAACTTATCTGCAGATACAGAACCCAATACACAACCTTGAAGCCCCTGCTGCCAGGCTCTTCAAATCAAATAGCCAATTTTCACTTTGCTCTGTTCCAAACACAAAGTTAAGTTTTCATTGGGGTAATAGTTTTCTTTTCTCTTTTGAGTGCTCAATTTCTGTAGCAACCTCTGCTTAAAGACCCTGTCAGAATCCTCTTGACATTTAGATAAATTACAACAGCCTTTTCTTCCCTTCTGACACGTACAGGCCACGAACGGCCAGTACAGGATCTGCACTGCTTATGCTGTCAGGTCGCAACCTGCTCAGGATTCAGGCGGCTTGATTTCAATTGTTCCAGCTATTTGCTGGGCCCAGGCAAGTTCTACCAGGTCTGGCTGCTGAACACACAGGGGGAAGTTTTGTTTCCCCAACAGGTTAGAGCCAGACAGCTGGCTTTGCTAGACTCATCCCTGGATTCCCTGGGTAGCCAAGGGATTTCAAGTCTTCCTAGGGATGGTGAAACAGCAGGAAACAGGCTTTGATGACCCAGTGATTTTCTCAGTCTCCATCTTCACCATAGCGAAAGCCCCGTGCTGAGGGTGCAGATTCATCCTGTAATGCAGGGGTCAGCTCTGCTCTGAGCTATCTTGGAAAAAAGACTGCAAAGCCATCCTCTTTTTTCCAGTGCACAAAACCAAACCCCACTGTCCCTTTCAGACACTCACCTTCCCCTCTACCTTCCCCTGCTGGTCAGTCTGGATCTGCTGACGGAAGGCTGGGTCAAAGAGCAAAGGGGTAGCGCAGTAGTGAACAAGGCGTGAGGACTGCTTCAGGGTCTCCAGGTCTGCCAGCTGCATAGCACAAGAGGAACACAGTTACAAACATGCGTAACTCATCAAGACCAGGAACAAGCTGTCTGTAACATTGCTGTGCTGCTCAAGTGGGGATCTAACTTGTGAGGCAACCACCCTGCTTTACAGCTCTTCCAGTGCTGGGCAGCAAAGCCCCATTTGCAAATCCCAGCACTAGAGCCGAGGAGACCCAGTTCAAGCAGAAAGCACTGCTCCACAGCCAGACACCACCCCCGACACACAGCCCACTCCGAGCTCCACTGCTCCCTCATGGGCCCACTTTGCTGTCTGCCTGCCTGAGCTGCACTCACACTGATAGGCATGTTGGACTGCGCTGATCTCTGCTGCCAGGTCACAAAGAGATTCTCAATCTTCATCTGCTTCTCCAGCTCTGGAGGAAAGAGAGCAGCCACAGATGTATCAAGCCACATCCCCAAGTATTTTCACTCCATTTCACTCTCATCCTACCCACTCTACTTACACAGGCCACAACCCATCCCATCCCATTACCCTGGCAGGAATGGCTCAGAACTGCCTCCTCTGCCAGAACTTCCATTTTGCTCCTTTTAAGTTCCTTTTCCAGGAGCAGGGGTGGGAAGGGGCAGTTAGACTCCAGCGACAGCACAACTCTTGCTTTACCTTTCCTCTCCATGCTCTTGATTTCCAGGAACTGGGCCCCATGCCGAGACACGGGGTCGAAAGGTCCCAACTCGGGCCCATGGGGTATGCGTTTGACAGTGGTAACATCCCGCAGAGCTTCATCAAAGGGCACCACGTCGGGATGGAAATGCAGAGATGGCAGGCTGCGTGCGGAGCTGCTCAGCCGGCCTTGTTCCTTGCTGGGTGGGGGAGTGGGGCTCCGGATCAGCGCATCCACCTCCAAAGTGGAGTTCAGGAAAGGATTTGGCTCCTAAGCAAGGAGACACAGCCGTGAAAGCCTCCTTACTGCCAGCCTCAGAGCAAAGACTCACAAGAACAGATTAAACCCAGTTTCTGCCATCTCCAGACATCTGTTGACCTTCTCCACCACTAGTGCAGAGGACTGAAGCCTTGGCCCAGAATGGCTGTTATGTGCAGCGGGAAGTCCATTCCCCAGCCTCCTCTACCCTAAATATTCCAGTCACAAACACTGCCAACTACAGAGCCTACTTCCCTTTCCACCTCTGGCTGTCTGCTAGAGCAGACAGCAGCATCCAGGCTGGACACAGCAACAGTTGGACACGCAAGCCCCTGGGGATGCCTTCCAACTGGTGCGCAAAAGCACAGAAGTGTCTGTAACCCTCCTCAGACCCCAGAGCTGCCGAGGCCTCTCCAGATGGGGAAAGGACTGCCCTGCCAGGCAGGGTGCCCTACCTGCTTGCTGTCTTCATGCCATGGCGTGTCCATGAAGCAGTGGTGGTGGAAGAGTCCCAGCTTCTGGCTGATCAGGCAGTGCACGATGTGCGACCGGGCGTTCTGCCACTGCAGCAGGCGAATGAGTGAGCAGTTCAAGTTGGCTCCCAGGTCTGGGGACCAGTTGTAGGTGTAAAGTGTCAGCTGGAGAGAGAGGAGGGGGAGGAGGAAGGGTGAAGGATCTGCTCAGTAAAGTCCTGCACGGTGACACAGGCTGCTCCAGGTGCTTTGGGAGGGACTTGCTGCAGCTCCAGGTGGCTTCAGATGGCAAGGCTGGGAGAGGGATAGTGACAGCCACCCATTTACACCACCCCATTAACAGCCACAGCAGAGGGTGTTGAACTGGCAGCACAAGTGCCCAGGCTGATGTGGGCCTTGCTGTGGGGAGGGAACAGGCAACTGCAATCCACAGTGGGACAGCAGGAGCCAGGGACAGCTGCAGGGAACCGCTGCTCTGCTTGTGGCACAGGGCTCCTGCCTGGGGCAGGCTGGTTGCCCACAGCAGGACTGGTCCTCTTTCTAGCCCCGGGCCAGTTGGGAAAAGACTGGCTTTCAGGAGACAGTATCACACAGGCATCATTGCTACCTTTTTGTCAATAATCTCCATGAAGAGAAACCTCTGCCGGGGTGCCAGGTCTCGTCCAGCGAGGCTTGGGTCAGAGCCTCTCTCTGCTGAGCTGAATTCCATGGCCTCGAAGCGCTGGAGCCCTTTGTGAGCTGGAAGAAGCCAGAGCTGTTACCCTCAGTACCCAGAGCTGTTACCCTCAGTACCAGTCCATCCCAGAACAGCGGGACGTTGTGCCATGGTACTTACTGCTCAGCTCATCGCTCCCAAAGGACAGTAGAACACAGCCCACACATCATCTAACTAAGATCCTGAGCAACAGCATTGGTATTTTCCTCATCACAACCCAAAGCCTCCCCTCTGGGGGCCTTTGTTCACTTTTACCTTTATTACCTATGTTGCTGTGATAACCCCATGTGATCACCCGGCACGCCCTGGCTCTGCTTCCTCGTCATTTCCAACCAAAGACCTCCCAGGCCCCATGATTTTCATCTGAATACTATTTGCCCAGTCCTTCATATTTTTCCCTGCATACCTCCCCTTGAAATACCCCCTTGAAATAGGCAGTTCGAAGCAAATCTGAGAATAAGATCCCAGCGGCTGACAATGGACACCTCACTGCCCACCTCTGGGCACAGGCAGCCCGTCCCCGCCAGGACAGGCACCCCGCCCACGCATCTCCCACCCCAGAAGTCCCCAGCACACAACCCCACGGACCCCGCTCACCCTGCTCCGTGCTGCAGCGCCACTGGTGGAAGTTGCGCCCCAGCAGGATGAAGTGTCTGACGGCTGCGGGGCGAGGACTGGCACTCTGGCCAGGTTTATAGGGCAGGAAGGCAGTGCTCCCATGGCAGCTGCAAGGAGGAGCACCAAAGGTGTGTGACAAACAGAGCCACAGGAGGAGAGGCTGGCACAGCTGATCGGCTTCTGCTGGTGCCAGCCAGCCCCCGTGAGCCACGTAACTCACCAGATCCGTTCAAACACCTTGACGGTGGTGTCGCTTGCCAGGGCGGTGACCAGGTTCACCACTTCCACCAGGATGGAGGACAGGAGGAAGCGGGACACAATCTCTGCTGAGCACTGCTGCACGGACGGGCACCCTGCAGGGGAGAAGCACTATTGGACTTACCCAGGACTTCCAAGCCCTGTCCTTGGCAGCGCAGAAGGCCAAGGGGGGGCCCGCTGCAGGACTGCTGCCCAGGGCAGGCCAAGTTCCTGCCTTGCCTGGAGCAGAGGCAGAGCTGTAGAACAATGAATACAAGAAAAGATAAAAGATGAAATAATCCCTGTTTCAGGTTCTGGCCTGAAGTCACACCTGCAATAAAATTCCCACATGCCCTGAGCTTGGCACTTTATTACCCCATAAACTCCTTGTTTCCTGGCTTATTCATCATCAGAGAAGGTGGACAGCTCTGCCTTGCCAGCATGAGGTGTGAGGACAGATGCTGGAGTGGGCGGTATTCAGAAAGCAGCAACACAGCTGCCACAAAGACCCAGATCCCACTATCTGAAGGGCATCCCTCTTCCAGTTTGCTGCCTGTCTCCTCCTCTCCCTCCTTGCATGGGTGGGGGCTTCCCATGCAGCTTCTCAGTCCCAGAGTGTTTTCAGAGGCTCAGATCCTCTCTCCCTACTACATCTGGGAGCTCCATCATTTCCACAGCTGCTGTGGCTTGAGGTACATACCCAGGTGGTTCATGAATGCCATCCACTGCTGGCAGGTTTGACTGAAAAGCGGGTGCATGGTGCCCACGTCCCCTTCTTCCAACTGGCAGGCTCGGCGCCTGGGAGGAGAGAAGGGCAGCATCATTATACAAGAGCAAAGTCAACAGCAGCAAAGGCAAAAAGGCGCAGTGGTTCCCTCCCAGCTCAAGCAGAGCCCAAGGAATCCCCTTTTCGGGTTGCTATAGTGCTTGAGTTTTGTCCCTGGGGTCGGCAGCCATAGGTGTTGTGTGGGGAAGGGATCTCTGGCAGGGAGAACCAGCTGTGCTCCCAGCACCAACACAGATCAAGGCTTTGTGTGTGGCAGGCAGCTCCCCTAGCTGGCTGTGTAAGGGAGACACTGCAAGAAACGAGGACGTGGTCCAGAGGGTTGAGATGCATGAATAGCCAGGGGGATGTCAGGCTGGGGAGTTCTGCACAGCGACACCCCAGCTGCCTGGCCCACAGACCACACTCACCTCTGTGCCTGCTCCAGTTCAGCTGTGGCCCGATCCTGGCTCAAGTGCTGCTTGACGTTCTCGGTCTTGTGTCGCCGCCTTGTGCGAGCCTCTTCTGGCCTCTCCAGTACAATGTCATCAGTAGTCTTGGGGCTGCCCAGCTCTGAAGACTCTGCCTTGCTCTAGGAAGAAGCGGTGCAGGGTTAAGGCTCTGCATATCCGCAGCCCAGCTGTTGCCCTGATCTCAAACACCCTGGTTACCAAGCCTGGCCTCCCTACCCCAGCCAGATCCCTCCTCTGTCCCTCCTGGCCTAAAATACCATGAGGAGCTGCAGGCCCTGCTCCCCACCAGTCCCTCAGCAGTGTTACCAGCATATCCCAGAAGCTGCGGCGTCCCAGCTTGCTTGTGGGTGTCACTGGCTCCCCGGGGCTGGCTGCAGGGGCAGTTGTGAACTGCAAGGGCGGAGGACAGCTCTTGCCAGTCCCACTGGTACTCAGGGCCAGGCCCTTGGTCTCTGACATGGTCCTCCTTAGGCCTCCTGTGGAGACAGAGCAAATGAGATGCTTCAGAGCCCCTCACTGTGACGTTCACGTGTGTACCTATGTACCCCACCATGGCTGGCCACAGCCTGGATGGAGAGAAGGGAGGGAGCCCTCAGCAACACCTGGCAAAGTTCCTTCAGTCTTCTGGAGCAGAGATCAACCTCTAAAGATCTCTTCCAACCCTGTTTCTATGTCGCTTCTCCCCTGGGACATCACACAGCACAGCTGGCAGAGGGGACAGTGGCTTCCTCCCTCCCCAGCCCAAGCGCCCTCCCAGCACCAGCCGAGCTCCCACAGGGAGGAGAAACAAGGCAGGTGGGGGGCTCGGGGTGCCCATCCCCTCCCACTCTCACCCGCAGAGCTCAGCTCCTCCACGTCGGTGGCAGCCAGGGGGCAGGCGGCCTCCAGGCAGAGCGGGGCGGGCAGCACGAGGAACTCCATGACGGCGTCGCAGAGAGCGTGGCGCAGGGCCCCGCGCAGCTTCTCCGACAGCTGCAGCAGGCTGATGTTGCCCTTCTCCCAGATGTCCAGGCGTACCAGCACGCAGGGCTCTGCTGGGAGGAGACAATCCTGCGTGGCTCTGCACCCCCAGCCTTCAGAGGCGCCCCGGGGGCTGGAGAGGCAGCAGGGAATCAGTAATTTTCACTGCCTACCTGAAGGCAGGGTGCCGGCCTCAGGCTGGTGCTTGCTAACGGCAGTGAGGCTTTCGAAGTCAGCTTCCTGCAGCAGGCCCGTGACGGGTGAGGAAGCAGCCATCCTCAGGGGGTCGGGCCTCTCCCCGTGGGGCAGCGCGGTGGGGCTGCCGTTCTCGTCCACAAACGTCAGGGCAATGCACGCAATCCCTGTGGGGAGAGCCCGAGGCAGCCCCCGTCAGCCCAAGGAGCAGGGTGGCCACCCCACGCCTGCCCACCAGGGCTTGGGATCATCCTCTGGCCACTTGGGTTTCACAGTGCCACGGGTGCACAGGGCAGGAAGGGAAGCAGCCAGGGGAGAGGCGACTAGCTGTGTTCATCAGGAGGCAGGGTAAGAAGCATGGTGTTTGGCACAGGGTGTCCCCATCACCCCGAGAATCTCCCTCCTGCATCCCTCTGGGATGGGGCTCACCATCCCTATCCTCCCAAGGGACAGCGTACAGACAGAGCCCAGATACTCTCCAACAACCCTCTCTGGGCTCACAGGCTCCTTGCAGAGGAAGACTACACACAACACCTTGTCGCAGGTTATGCTCAGGGCCTGCTTCCCACCGCACATGCCTACAGACGAGGTGCCTTCCCCACATTCCCATCAGCACAGCTGGGGGGCAGAGCAAAACGGGAGCTCACCCCCCACAGCCCATCTCCTGGCCAGGATACCAGGGGAACAGCAGTGGGGATGGAGCTGTAAGGTCCAAAGCTCCCCAGCCAACTGAGCCAGCACTCAGGGGACTGGACGGCAAAGCTGTCCCGAGGTGTCGATGGCAGGGCGCGCAGGATGGGCGTTCTCTCCATGCAGATACAAACCCAGCCCCAGCAGCCTGTGCCCAGGCCTAACCAGCCAAACAACCTGGTTTCCATCCTTCCTAATGAAGTGTAAATTCTGCAGCACCCTTTCCTCCAAGAAATGCCAAAATGAGAGGGAACTGAGATGGAGAGGGTTGCTCCCAAAAGAGGGAGGTGGGCATTCAAGTAAGAGTGCAGCATACCTGCACTCATGCTGAGGAAATCTTAATCTACAAGCACCACTCCACTTAAAGAAAAGTAAAGAAGCTGCCTTATCTCACAGGTGCTCTGTACCAGCCTCTGACACGTCTCTCCCCTAGACAGGCACAGGAACAACCCTTTATCCAGCAACCAATGGGGAAGTTTATCATTTCCTAAATATCAAAGCAAGAGGGGACCAGGACTTCACCCAGCCTCATTCCCCTTTGGAGCCTCACTCAAGACCCTCCTGCCTCACATAACCTCTTGCTGCAGCAGAGCAGCTCTCTGGGATTTAGGTGTCAATACAGAAATATCAGGAGCTGCAAATATGCTCCATGTGACAGTGTGTATGTGCTGCTAGAGCTCATGAGCCTAGTAAAAGTCACAAGCCTTAGCAAAAGGCACAAAATCCTCATCTGTCTGGCCTGACAGTAAGCCCCAGGCCCCCCAGAATGACACTGGATGCTCATTAGCCTCTTCTTGAGGCAGGTAATTGTAGACCAATTAGACCAATTATGACCAGGTAGTCACCTTCCCCTCCTCCTGGATAAACTCCTGCACTGAGCCCCCTCAGCCTCCCCCTCTCTGGCAGGCCTCCAGACCACAGCCCTTCCCGTAGCTCCACTCCGCTTCAGTCCACCTGAAGCGAGGAGATGACAACAGCCCAGCACAACATCCCACGTCCTCCTCATGCTAGGACACGTGCTCCAGAGAGGGAGGACCCACAGCAGTGCTTTCAAGCAGGCCAGGTCAGCAGCCACAGGAGCAGATGCTCGTTTGCACGTGCTCCCGAGGGGAGCTGGTTTGCCAAGCAAGCGCCAAGCACCGCAGCAGGCTCAGTCCCTTGGGGCAGAGCCGACGGCTGCTGCTGCCCTGGCAGCAGGAAGGCTTCCTTCCCCGCTGCAGGGAACAAGGCTTCCAGTTCTGTCGCAGGAGCACGGAGAAGCAGAAATGCAACAGGTAAGAAACAGCCCTGACAGGATGGACACAGCCTGAGCTGTGCGGCTATGGGAAGAGGTAAGCCAGCGAGGGCTGCCGAAAACCTTCCTGCCCAGAGCCTTGGCGTTTGGCTACGTATTCATCCATCGCACCCTGCGAGGATGTTGGGGTGCAAGTGATCTGCAACCTCCCAGCTAGGAAGGGCTCTCCAAGCCCCCTCCAATCCAGACTCTGAAATAAAAAGTACATGCCTAGAGGTGCCCGGTCACTCCAGCCCTTCGGTGTGCAAGGCAGCCCCCAGCCCAGGGCAGAGCCACTGGGAGCGTGATGGTGCTACGCCCTGAAGCTTGAAACTGCAATTGGAAGATTACAATCCCTGTCCTTCTCAGGGATGAGATGGCCATATAGGCCTGCGGGGGAAAAGGGGTGTAGAACTTTGAAGCTCACTGCTTGCAAGCAGGTTGTTTGCTCATTTGTTCTGTTTGCTCATTTATTCTGTTTGCTCATTTACCCAGCCAGCAAGAAAACGGCGCCTCAGCTGGATGGACACACACACAAACACACAGAGGAGTCAGAGCTGAAGCCACAGCACAAGGGGAACAAGAACAGCAGGGACCAGAGGGACCAAGGATCTGCATGAGAAAGGAAACTAGAGTAGTACTTGGAGCCAGAGGTGCTACCTTGGAAGTGGGAGAGTGGAAAGAGGTGCTGCACAAGGTCCGACATGGTACCTACATAACAGAAGAACATTCAGACTGTGCACAAGGGACACAACAAGACTCACGATGGCCAGGTAACAGACCACATGGCCTTGGCACAACACGACACGACAGCCTGCTGCAGGATTAGCCCTATCCAATCCTTCCTCCAGCAGTCCCCAGGAAAGAGCAAAGGCACTGCCCCCACAACTGTGCCACTAGCTATGCCTTGCCCCACAGCAGCTGCAATCTAGAGCTGCTTCCTACAGCAACAGGCCAAGCTTAGCAAGTCGCTCTGGGGGACTCCTTAGCTCAATTCTACAATTGATGCATGGTTCTGCAGCCTCCCAAGCACACGCCCTGCATATCCTTTCACCCTGCACATCCCTTAGGCATTGGAGAAACACGCCACCCTGACACTCGCCCTCCTCAGTCAGAGCTCTCCAATGTGGGAAGTCGCTCCCCAATGCACAGCCCTATACCCGCCTTCAAAAAAAGTTGAGCACAGTACCTTTGCCACCAGTGCCTTGGCCACCCGGCTTGTTGTACAGATAGAGATCCTGGTCAGGGACACTGCCACTGTGGTTGAAGTAGTGCTAAAGGGGGCAAGAAAGAAAAGTGACAGAGACTAAAGAACTTGCACTGACTGGAAGCAGAGGTCCACATGTGCAGAGCTCATCCCCTGGCACAAAGCAAGCAGTCCTTACCTACTTAAAAACCACTTACCACCACAGTCTTGGCTACTGTTTGGCAGAAGGATGCTCCTACAGCTCTACGCAGTGTTTTAAGGCACTGCACATCTGGCCTCACCTTCTATCCTTGCTATGGCCATGCTCTGAAGGAGTGGGTAGCTGCTCCCAAGCTTTTATTAACCCTGATGTTTCAGTCCTTAGAGCCTGGCCGCGCAAGGAACCAAGCTCAATTTTGCAAGGGGGTCTCCTCCCGTGCTCCTGGGAGAAGACTGTGGGCACGAGCTTTGTGGCTGCAACTTTTTGCACAGCAAGTGACTACTTGAGACAAAGCAAGGCCTGTCCACTTTTACACCAGGCCAAACAGGATCTGCTTGCTGTCCTGCACAAATCCTCCAGGCTTCACTATTCAGTGTCAATTCCTCCCCAGCGACACATGGCAGAGCTGGGAACACAGGAGCTGAGCTGCCCCAGCGAGCACCCCCCAGCAGCAGGTGGAAGCTGGGCAAGCTGTCGCTCTCCTCACCTTGAAGTGGTGCTCCACGTTACTGTCTGTGTACTTTGGGGTGTGCAGGAAGATGAGCAGGTTCTGGCGCAGGTAGTAGGCCACTGCAGGCAGCCAAGGCAGAGCTGAAGGTGGCAGTGCAAACTGCAGGACTTCTGTGGGCGGCGTCCCAGGGGGCTGGATGAACTGCAGAGAGAAGGCTTTAAAACTCAGCTGAGTCCAGCAGGATGCCCTGGGGCTTTGATACGCATCTGAATGACACCAGCTGGGTACACAAAGGGAGAGCACAGTGTGCAGAGCCCAGACAGCACCCTGAGACAGACATGGGGGCCAATGCTCCATGCGTATTCACAGGGAGGCCTGCCATGCTGTGAACCCAGCAGAGGTGATCCCACCAACTACCCTGGCACCCACACAGAGTGTATGTCTGTGAATGCCAGACTAAGCCAGCGCTGGAGCTGGGATGGGATGCAGCTGACTGCCCTGGCCTTCCCTGCCCTGGTGCAGGAGGGGCCGAGACGGGTTAAAAAGGAGGAAAGAGGGATGTGCAACAGGACGAGCAGAGGGGTTATCCTGGTACATACCTCAACATCTGCTGGGGTCAACTTGCAGTTCCGCACCAGCATCACAGTGATGATATCCAGGGTGGCCTCATCCAGGCGCCTGCGCAGCACTTTTACCAGCTCATCTGTGATCTCAGGCCCTAACAAGGAAGCAGAGGAACATGCAACTTTTTCACTTCATCTGGTTATGACCACAGCCACCTCCCTATACCTGTCCAGAATGCACCACCCTCACAAACACTTCTCACAGGAAACATGTCTTTCCCCACCATCAACTTCTTCAGACGTCATTTTCCACCTGTTTTTGATCACAAAAGACTGCTGACAAAGTAAAGGCAAATGTACTTCTGCACAGGGAAAGCTGGCATAAGCCACCTGGTCTGCAAGAGGTCTTATCATGGGCCCTCGGTCCTTTCCTCACATTTCCACCCAGGCAGAATGGAGAGCAGCTCTGGGCTAAGGAAGAGCAGCTTGCTCAGGAGGGACGTTCTCTCTTCATTCTTCAAGCAAAGAGGGCAAAGACCAGAGCTTCATTCCCCTGCTTTGCAGCAGCACAGTCTATCTGCTGCCAGGCTTTGTAATGCTTACCTGCTGGGGCAACTCCATGGACCATCAACTGGATGTGCCTGTCTACCTGTCCCACTGGGCGAGCAGAGTCCACACTACGGCACGAGGCTGTGTCCAGAGAGGAACGAGAGCCCTGGAAAGGAAAAAGAAAAAAAAAAAAGACACAAAAAAAACCAACCCAGATGCATGAAAGCAGTTTCCATGTGAATCCCTGAACCAGCACCACCCATACCTGTCAGCAAGGTCAGGCAGAAACCCCTACTGCTGCCCCCCCCCACACACATCGGCAATATAAATTTTACCCTACTTAAAATCCAGGTAGCTGGAACTACCAAGTTCCCCCTTTTCCCCAAACACCCATCCTCCTCTACTCCACGCATGTACTCTGTGACCAAAACCCACATCCAGTCCCAGAGAGCAGCACTCACTGTTAGATCCTCAGTGTAGATGGGCTCCTGACTGCGTGTCAGTGCCAGGGAGCGAGATGCTGGATTAACGGTGCTCTCTGCTTCCCACACCTTCCCACTGTACGTGGTTTCAGTCAGCCTGAGTATAGGAGGAAGACGTGTCAGCCTCCCTTCCCAAGAATGGCAGCATCATACCAGAAGATATACATCCTCCTTACTCTCCCCTGAGGAATTCCCAGGAATCAGTCCTTACAGCACAGAGCTTTTGCAAAAATTGCTCCGTTTCCCTCACATAACAACACTTTTCCTTCCAGGTAAAGATTTAGTGCAGGAAGAGCAGGAGGGGTCTGGTTTGACATGACTCTGATTCATCAGAAACCAGACATTTGCTGCTTGGGTCACAGCAGGGTCCCCGAGGCTGGGTAGACACTTCCTGCCCCAAGGAGCTCTCAGCCTGGTGCAACACACATAGCAGGGCAGGGGCACGCCAACAAGTCAAGCTGACTTCTTACCGGAGGTAGAAAACAGACTTAGTGGCACGTTCCTGGTAGACAAACATATTCTTCCTGTTCACCACGGAGAAGGCGTTGAGGACCGACCGAAGCGCCTGGATAGCTGTGAGCAACGTGGGACGTTAGCTATCCCACACACCCTCCTGTCGTGCCAATCCAGCCAGAAGCCAGACTCTTGACACACAGAATGAGGAGGAGCCTGGGCTGTACACACCTCGCGAGACCCCCATGTTAGGGCCCATCTTGAGGCGTGAATGCACGTGGATGAGCGTGCTCCACACCACGTCACAAGCAAAGTGCCCTGGCATGAACTGCATGGTGGCAGCCAGGTAGTCCCGGGGCTGGTAGCTCTCCTCTACCGAGTAATCTGCAAAGAAAATAACAAGTAGTCATGGCCATCACACTGAAGTCACTGTCTTTTTAGTCAGCTGCACTGCTGCTGAGGCAGAGCCAAAAGGAGTATTCGTACCATCTGTGGGCAAGACACGCTGCCTGTAGGAAGTATAGGGAGTTTCACTCTTCCAGATGTCCTCCTCGCTCTCTGCCACCAGCAATGAGTTGCATATGTGGCTGTCATGCAAGTCCTGCAGCAGCAAGCGCTGTAACAGATGAGAAAAGACAATTCCTGTTGTTTCCGCAGCCACACAAGACAGCAACAGGGAGGGCCTAGGGCCAGGCAGAGTCCCTTTTCCTTTGACCCCCAAGCTGGGACTCCACCTGCTGAACTGGCTCCCTGCTCAGAGCTGGGCCCGGACCAGACAAACTCTAGAGGTCCCTTCTCATCTAAGCCATCTAATGACTGGCAGCTCTACCCCTGTCCTCTGCAATTTGTTACCTGATTGACAACTCTGCAGATTTCACTGATCTTTTTCACCACCATCTGGTTGAGACTCTGGCACTCCCCTGGCTGCTCTTCTTCTGTCTCTGCTGATGCTGCCTTCTCCACACTCAGGCTGCTTTACAGGGAAGGGGAGAGAGGGGTCAGTAGGACACCTGGACAGCACCTTTCTCTGTATGCAGAAAGCACACGCATGGTGGGGAAGGATAGTGGCTTTCCCCATACGGAGTACCCGTCTAGTCCTGCAGCTCCCCACCCACACAGGGCAGGAAGGAGATCCTGCCCACAGAGACGAGCAAGCGACAATAAGGCCAGACAGCAGGACCCTCCTTACCGTGTGTGGTAATAGACTTCCACTCGGTCCTGCTCAATTTTTATGATGAGCCAGAAGTCCGGCATGAGGGGACACCTGGGTTCCTGGTCGCTCATTAACGCCTCCTCGTACTCGGAGTCACTGCTCCCCCCATCGTAACCTGCAACGTATCCTCACTTCAGTCCCAGGCCGCCTGGCAAGCCAGCCTCCCCCCCGGGAAGAGCAAGCTCTGCGAGGTTAAAGCCATTCCCAAGCCCCGTCCTCAGGGCTCAGCCCAGCCCAGGCACACAGCCCCCCGTGTCCCCCCGCTGCCGCCTCACTGCCAGCGCCTGGCTGCACGCTGCTGCTGCCAGCACCGAACTCACCCAGGTGGTCAGAGTCCATGCTGCCCTGGCTTGACACAAGGCTCTGCACGCGGCTGGGACGCTGCTTGCTGGAGCCTGCAAAGGGAAGAGGAGCTGATGACAGCACTTGCTATGTCCCTTTGCACGCACCACGTGTTAGAGAAGTGCTACGGGCAGGCAGCGCTGGGGAATATAGCGCTGGGAACAGGCCTCATGCAGCCATTACTGGAAACACCAGGAATTTCGTGTCATTACAGATATCAGTGCAGCAGCACAGACTAACCCAGGTAACATTAAACAGCAAATTGCCTGCACCCTGGCAAGGGAAGGGGAGACTAGTAGCCCTGAGCGCTGATTCTGGTGTTTGGGGACTGGAAAAGGAATAACAGTTGTGTTTCATACACTACAGCCAAAACTGGGCCCTTCCCTTAACAGCTTATGAGGCTGAGGTACATCTTGCCCACATTTGCAGCTCCTACCTTCCCTGCCCTGTGTTACAGACTCAACTAGGCTTGCTGCAGACGGTGTCACTAACGGTGATTTCTCACTGTTGCCCTTTTCAGAAGACGAGGACGGCAGGGATTGTATGGTTGTCTCCAGAGCTGTCTCCTCCAGGGAGTCATGGCCAGGTGCTCTGCTCTGCTCAAGGCTCAGTGCTTCTCCTGTGACCTGTACGCAAGCCAAAGTTGCAAAAAATGACCAGAAAAAGAGGCGCAAAACCCAAACAACTCCCTGCACATCACCCTCCTGTATCCTTCCGCCTTCAGTTGGCAGAAGGTCCCGCACCTTCCCACCGACAGACCACCTTAGTGTCTCTCACCTCATCCTGCATGTGGCTGCCCCCAGCTACAGGGTTTCCAGCTTCTGGCACAACGTGTGTCTCACTCTCTGGCCACCCCCAGAGACCCTGGGCTTCTTCTGGGAGGGCACAGCTTGCATGGTGCAGCTCGGAGCTCTCTGCCTCTGCTTCACTGCTCCCCTCCCGGCCCGCCTGGCCCAGGGCTGTCCTGGTGCTCCCTCCAGTTTGCTGCTGCAAGCACGGTGTCCCTGCTGGGTTTGGGGCTGCCCGTCTAGAGTGCAGGCGGCTGATGGAGATGTAGTGGTAGTCACTGCCTTCTGCGTTGAGCACGTAGCCTGGTAGAGCCATCCTTCTGAACTCCTGCAACACAGGGAAGAATAAGCAACCCGCTAACTAAGGGTAGGACACCGCCTCAGGGCTCCCTCTTTTACCTCCTTGAACTTCTCCAGCGAGTGCTCGGGTCCAAAGACAAACTGGAGCAGCACCACCTCGCTGTGGCAGCTGGGCCGCCCCTTGGAGTTGTAGATGTGGGAGGCCACCCGGTGCAGGATGGAGGTGCTGATGACCTGTGAGTGGCGCAGCGCAGACACGATCTCATCGTCCAGAAGCCAGCGAATCTGAGCAGAGCAGGGACACAGAGCAATCTAAGTCACCGCCAGCTGCAAGGCTGCCCCAGTTCTCACCCAAGTCCCAACATTCTTCATTTCCTTCTTACTGTACCTAAGAAAAGGGTTCTGGAAGAGACTTCTGCCCACCCCAACTGGAGTAAGAATTTTATCAGGGTAGTCCCACATTTTGGGGCAGCACAAGGCCAATGGCCTGTGTGATACAAGCAAAGTCACTTCAGTTGACAGAGGCTACAGCCTGGAGCAGGCTAGGGAGTGCGGAGCAGCAACTGTGTGCTGTGGCAAATTGCTTCAGTTAGAAGCAAGCAACAGGCAAGGCTGCCTCACCTCATTCATAGTGGCTTCAATCGCCTGCCTGTGCACTCCAGGGAGGTTGGAAAGTGCAGGGTGCCTAGGGAATAGCACAAGAATAATCCATCAGTCGTTCTCATTCATGCAGCTGCCATAGTGCAGCCCTTAAGCAGCAAAAGGAGCTCACAAAAAGCTGCAGCACCATACCTCTCATCTCCTGTGGACGGGAGCCGGTCCAAGTTGTGCATGATATCCTCATCTGACCGGAAAGAGGATGGCTGCCCAGGAGAGCGGGTGAAGGACACGCTGCTCTCTGAGGTGCATCTGCCACAGGAGAGAGAGCAGGCTGAGCATCAGCTTCTGAGCCAGAGAGGATAAACAGACAGTCTCCAGAGGAAAAAGAAAGGATCCCTCTAAAAGGCGAGACTATCCTGGAAAAAACTTAGTTTTCTGAGGGCTGTGGCAGGCTCTGTGAGGAAGATAATCCCCAGTCTCAGTACGGAGAGAGGACCTGAAACTGTCTTGCTGGGAAGGGCAGGCAGAGGACGGGTAAAGGCTGGGCCTCTCTCCACCTACCTGTTGTGGAGAATGTCCGTATTCACAACTTCTATCTCCAGGGGTAGCGTCAGCACAAAGATGTCCAGTGTCACACACAAGTCCCCCAAATCAATAGTGTTCAAGCCCTGGCAGCTTTCCAGACAGCCCAGAACTTCCCCTGAGGAGAGATCCCAGATGAAGGGGATCATACAACAAAACAGCTCTGCTTCCACACACACACAGCCTGCCGGTAAGTACAGAGACTGCGAGAGGTGGCTATTGTCCCACACCTGGGCAGGCTCAAGAACATCACCATCCTCCATGATCATTCCATAATTAAACCCACAGCAAATTAAACCACAGCCCTTGTCTGATGCTAGGAGACCGTGGGGGCTCCAGTACAGGTAGGGCTAGTCCATCGAGAGTGCTGTTCAGGACACGGCACGTTTGTTCCAGGGGTGCTCCCCCAGCCAGGACTCCACAAATGCCCTAGTGCCCTGCAACTTCACAGCAAGGCTTGCGCTTACCTAGACAAGTCGGTAGGGATTGCACAGGCATGGAGCTGTGCTGGCTACGCAGCTTCACTGAGCAGGTGAGGTGCACAAAGAGCGGGGGCATCTCCTGCTCCAGGAACTCTTGCTCATTGAGCGAGTCCCCTCCCAGCACGCTGAAGGAGTCGTCATCCTGGTTCACTGTGTTGGAATCTGAGAGGGAATCCGTGTCGGGGAACTCATGCTCCAGCTTCTCACGGTACTCCACCTCCAGCTCTGGGTCACTCTCCGTGGCAATGCAGCACCCGGACACGGCTCCTGTTGACATAGGATCCCTGTTAGCAAAGAGACCCCACCAGACACAGCCAAGCTCTGACAGGCATTACCACAGCGAGATACCTTCTTCTCCAGGACAGAACAAGCAAATTTTACCTTCTTCAGCTGCCAGTTCTGCCTCTGATCCCTCCATGTCCTCACTGCCTTTCCTGTCTGTCTGATCCCGGGATGCCTCTTCCTGAAGGGAGAGGAGGAGGGCAGGTACTAGAACTGTGCCAGGCAGTGAAGCAGGCTGTTGATGCCCTCCAAGGGCTCAGTCTGCCCAGGAGTCCACCAGCCTAAAATCCACATCTGATTGCAAGTAAAGCTACTCCACTCCACAAAGACTAGGTGCCTGCCAGGGCAGCACCACGCCTACCTCCTTCTTGGCTGATGGTGGGCAGTAGAAGAAATAGTGAGGATTTGATGGCACTGGCTTGAAATGTAAACTTCCAATTTCCAGGAATTTTTCCTAAAAGAGAAATCCCAAACATGAGGCAGACATTCCACTCCACTGTCCTGTGGGAGCCAAGCCAAGCTCCCATGATCCTCACCTGGATAATTTTATGCAGGTCAGGGTGTGCCTGGCAGGGTTGTCCAATTTCAAGCAGTGAAAGGGGAAACTCTGAACAGCAACTGGTGCCCACACTGCTCTTCGGCTCTTCCGTGGGGCTAGCAACATTATGGGAGTCCTGCTCACTGTAGTCCTCCATTTCCGCACTGAAAGGATCGTGGACAGGTCAGACAGGCAAGTCAAGAAGCAGTAGTTATATGCATTATCTACCCAGCAAGCATCCCACCTCACAGTTCCCCACACCTCATCTGCGTAAACACGAGGTGACTCGTATGTCCCCACAGTCCCCACCCGTGCAGCCCCAGAAGCCCTCCTCCCACCCACGAACCCAGATAAGCACGCAGGCTGTCTGAAGCCAGGCCAGAGGCAGCTGAACCACACCAATCCTGTGGTCACTTACGCTGCAGCATGCTATCCCCTCCCTGGGAAACAGAGACAAGCGGCTGAGTATAAGATCAGCCTGGAGCAGCGTGAATTCCCAAAGCCCAGTTCAAGGCGTTTCACAGCAAATATTGCCATGCCAGCATTCCTAATGTCTTGGCAGCACAGAGAGCACAAAGCTCAGGCCCACGCGCACGCATCAGCTCTGTGACAGAATCGGTCCCTACAACTCAGAGAAAGTGATCTGGGGAGTGGGATGAAGGCTGGTCAAAGTACTGCCAGGTGCCCGAATTAGTAATACAGATGGCAGATCACAAGCTATACATCCTTCAGAAATGTTTATTATAATCACCAATCCCAACTCAGATTGTGTTTTATAAACCAAGAAAAGTTTCCGCAGTTCCTTTGTGTGAAAGTTGCACTTGACGAAGTGACTGGACTATCCAAACACTGAACGTTCTTCAAAAACAGAGCCCCATCTTGCTGACTTACAACGTAAGAAGAAATAGCGTTGGGGATTCTCAACAAATTCTAGTGAACTCACATGAAGGAACCAAGGATAGTCAAGAGCAAACAGAGGATGAAGAACTTAGAATGTTTCTTCAACACACAGCATAGTAAGGCAGAGTATTTCTCCCTCCTTAGGTTTCCAGAGGCAACACAAACCTCAGAAATATCCTAGCAGGACAGAAGTTTATGATCAAAGGATAAAGCTTGATGTCACCTGTCCTGTTCACCAGAGTCAACAGCAAATCTCAGATGAGTCAGGCAGCAGGAGACACACAACTTCTCCAGAAACAACGAACCTGAGAGTGTTACTTGCAGACAAACTGCCCTCCAGCCCAGGCCAGTTGGGACTTACGAGCTAAGACTACAAGGGACAGGTAAAAGATGCACGTCACTAGAGATCATAAAAACAAGAAGGTCCTGGTAGATGACATACTAGGGGCATATTCCAGTGGAAATATGTTTTCCTACACGTCTCTTTTAACACCTGCCCTACGACATCCTTTCTAGAAGCAGCAGCTGATGCTTGATCTGTCCCAGCCCAACGTTCAGAGCACAAGCAAGACCAAGGCAGGCCCCTACCTTGATTCAGAGACCAAGACACCCCGTTCCCTAGAGCTCTGCTCCTCTTCTTGTTCTATGCTGCCCACTTGGAAACTGGCAGTCTTGGGGTGCATACGGAAATGTTGGTGGCTCTCTCGGAAGGAGCGGACGTGGCTGCACACTGTCAGCAGGAAGTTGGTGATGTCGATCTCCTGGAGCAGCTCCTCGCAGTAGTCCATGGCTGTAAGCAGGTCTTGGGAACTGATGCTGTGTGACTGCTGAAGGCTCTTGAACAGCCCTGCGGATCAAACACAGCTCTCGAGCCCACTGCAAGGATGTGAGGCCACGAGAATCGGGCAATAGCCTTATTCTGGGGAGCAAAAACCAGGCTTTCACCAAGTCCCAGCACAGAGCTGCTGTCAATGCTGTGAGACAAGACTCAGACAGGATGTCTAGCACTATGCATTAGCCTGGCCCTGGCCATGCCAAGAGTGGCCTAGGGATCTGTCACCCTGAAGCTGAGAGAAAAAGCCCAAGAAGGAATCCCACCACCACAGCACTGCACAGGTCCAGGAACAGCCTGTGCAAGGCCCACAGGGAATATACTGAGGCATCTTTAAGTCCTTCCTGGTGAGAGAGCTGTCCCACAACTCCTCCCTTTTTCCTCGGGGTAACATCACAGGAAAAATAAGACACTGCTTTCTTAAAGGAGACCCAGGGTCCAGCCCCAACGCTGCCTCAAACCCATCATGCTACTCCTCACCTTTCACGTAGCACTGGTGGGAGTGTTCCTGCAGCAGTGTGCAGTAACTCACCAACTCCTTATGCTTGTGGTCTAACCAAGCAGCAGCAGGAGGACGCTCCAGAGACTGGGACCTGGGAAAAAAGGAGCCACAGAAGCCTTCAGCACCTGTAAAGCATGTTTTAGACTGTAAATGGCTCTGGCGCCAGTAAAGCAGAGCCATAGCACATGCACAGGCAGTGGCTGCTCTAAGGTAGATAAGCCAAGCCAAGAGAAGAAGGCAGGGCTAGAGCCAGCCTCTTGTCAGGGGCACTCCTG
Source organism: Anser cygnoides (assembly GCF_040182565.1). Taxonomy (NCBI): domain Eukaryota; kingdom Metazoa; phylum Chordata; class Aves; order Anseriformes; family Anatidae; genus Anser; species Anser cygnoides. The sequence continues at coordinate 22,194,526 of NC_089880.1, read as the reverse complement.
ACAAGGGATGCTCCTCTGCCCACTGTCTAGGAGCCGAGTATGGTTGGCATTACCTGAAAAAGATGTCCCGGGGAGAACGATGCGTCCGTGGGCTGACAAGCTGCTCCCGTAACAACTCCAGAGAGCAGCTGTAGATATAAATGGGGCAGCGAAACCTCCGACACTCGCCTAGCTCACTTTGTGAGTTCTGGCGACAGAAGGAGATGTGTACATCTCTCCGTGAGGGGCCACCCTGTTCTCCAGTGTCACGGCTCACTTCTGCAAGAGAAAGAATCCTGAGATAAAGGCCTTCAATGAGTTCCTCATTCCTGGCCTGCAAGGTCACGGCTCCCACAGCAGCAATAGTTTTACAAGATTCTCACCACTCAAAACCCAGGGCCGTTCCCCCAGCCAGCACCCAACCACTCAGCGCAGCGCCTGGGCCACACTGATGTCCTTCCTGGGCAGCTGTGACCTGTCACCACTACCACCACCTTCTGCAGCAGCACAACGCACCATCCCCAGACCTGGCTGACTACACCAGGGGCTGATCAATCAAATGCCACACGCCTCAGGACGCCATCTGTGCTTTTCTCTCTAAGGCAACGTGCTGCTGGTAGTGCCAGTCTAGATCATAATGCAATAGTTGCTGACTTTCCTGTGTAAACCAGTGACTGCCTTTCCTAGTAGTCTCTATAAACCTACAACCTCCTGGTCCACGGGGATCCAGCCTTCTGCCATGCTCCCTCAGCTCACGTTGCACTCCTTCACTCTCCCATAAACAGCATGAAAGTTGGCTGAGGTTTTGCTGTGCCCCTTGTCCTGATCTTGACTATGCTGAGTGCCAGGCAGGAGCTGACAGGCTGCAGTGGTGTGTTATTCCTGCTGCCGCAATCTGCCCACCAGCAGGAACCACTGTGCTTGGGAATAGCCAAGGAAAGGCCTTGCACTAACGTTAGCCAGGTGTAGTTCTGAGGGCAGTACCATGCGCTGGTGTTATGCTGAGGGTAGGTAATGGCACTGCAGCATCCCCTTCTTCAGACTCAGGCCTGCTTCGCTCTGCAGAGACAGGTCTCAGGGTATCTTCTCCAGATCTACTGTCATCTTTTGGAGGCTTGTCCAATCCGCAAGCCATCAGCTTCTGCACATCTGGAAAAAAAAACAATAAAAAAATCATCCTCTATTCAGTGTGAACAGCTTAACCCCTCCACATAGATTCCCAAGAGGGCAGAGGTTCCCACTGCCTGTGTTCCAAAGAGTTCCTCCAGCTGAGCCTACCAGCCCCAATGCCCAGAAGCAGGGACTCTCCCAAATCATCCCATCAGCAGTGAGCAGCACCACGTCCAAGGAGAGAACAAGACATTCACCACTTTGCACTGCTCTATTCTTGGCCATATAGTACAAGAAGACTAGGTTTAGATTCTGCTGTTCAGTCTTCCCTCCATCCTAGAAGAGCTTTTATTGTTTTCCCGAGGAGGTGCTTGGGACTGCTGGATCTTCTCCCTCCCCACAACAGGGGGCCTCACCTGAGAACGTGGCTGGCAGAAAGGTCAGGAAGACATGCTGCGGATTGACCAGCTTCGCGTAGCATCGCCACTGCGGGGGAAAGGGCCCCGAAGCATCACTCAGGGTCACATCATCCTCAGGCAGCTCTGTGTTGCCAAGGCTCTGATGAAAGAGCAGAAGCTGGGTAAGTTCACAGCACATGGCACTGCCTACCCCAGGGCAAGTAGAAACCACACAGAGCAAGTTCCCCCATGACTGCTGGTTGGCATGGCGCTGAAATCACTCTGTGGCGAGTCCACGCAGCATTCTCAGAGCAGCCTGGCTCCAGGAAACACAGTGCATACAGTCATGAGATGCTTAACTTAAACCAGCTTTGCTGGGGCTGGTTCTGACCTCGAGGCAATGATTGCCCATGGTTTCTGAGCTTCTTCACAGCGCAGCATCAGTGCTGCTCTAACAGGCTAGGCCCATGGTGAGTGCAACTGCCCACACACCTACTGGATTCCTGCTTGACTTCAGCCCCAGGCTACAGCTTAAACTGCTGCCAGTTGTGGGGAAAACAGCAGCCTTTCTACCTGTTCTCAACCCACACGCTAACTCTCCTGATCCTCAACAGCTGCTCCCTTGCCCCCCAGAGAGGGCTCAGGAGAGGGACAGCAGCGTAGCAGTACCTGCAGAGTACTCGTGGAGCCAGTCATATCCCTGGTGCCATTGCTGCCAACCAGATGATAGGATGCAGAAGTATCCTGCTGCTCCACGGTCCCAGAGGCTTTCAAGGTTTCTTCTAGAATGGAGCAGAGAAACCAACCTGAGGAACACCAGCTGAGGAAGAGACTTGAAAGCAAGGCTCCTGAGACACCCCAGCCACCAGCGTCCCTGCTGCCGTGCTCCTGGCCCTTACCTCGGATCACAGGGAGAGTGAAGGGTGGTTGATGGCCATCACGATCCCGCTGCAGAACCTGCTCCATGAAAGCGACGTGATCAGCATCAGCCATGGGGATCTCCCGATCACTGAGGTCGTGCTGCAGGCAGCCATGGAAGAGGTTTAGTAGCATTTCATTGGGCACAAATGAAGAGTCCTTGGTCACCTCCTCATTCTCTGCTCCAAAACAGAACCACGGCAACTTCAGAGACAGCATCTCCACAGCCACCACCAGCCCAGGCTCCCAGGAAGCAGCCCCTTGCAAAGTGACACTTCCACACAGCCAGAAGTTTCCCGCAGCACCCCTGCAAGTCTGCCTTGGAGGATGCTGAGATGCAGCGCCAGCCTCACGAGCTGCCCTGCACTGACTCGCCATGCTGCTGTAACTGTTCTGGAGATGCCCGAGGAGAAGGACAAGAAACTGCCACACAGAGCAACTGCCTAGGCTGGATGCTTACAAAAGCAGCGCTTCCAAAACTGCCATCCCAAGAAAGCAATGTATCTGCACAGCCCTCGGGCTGCAGAGCTGAGAAGAACAGAAGAGGCATGGCAGCCCCACGACCCGCTTCCCATGGAGACAAGCACACACAGCAGCGTGCCCAAAGCCAGGGAACGAGGACAGGAGAAGGCAGGCAGTGAAGAGGCACTTACCTTTTGTCAGCATCAGGAAGAACATTTCGACCTGCTGGCACCTGGGCAACAGCTTCATGAGGTTGAACTGGAACGGGATCTCATGCACTCGGAAACCAGCCCCCATGTCTGGATCTACAAGAAGAATTGGGAATGCGACGTTCCTCATGGCACCACGGGGTCCTGCCCCCCAGGTCACTTGTACGTGCACGGTGCCAGCCCCAAGCACAGCACGTGAGCACAAGTGACAATCAACAACAGCACTGCCCCAGTTCCCTCTGCTTGGGAGGGCAGAGGGATACAAAGAATGAGCGTGGGGAAGACCAAAGCCTGATGGAACCTGCAGCAGGTTGTGAGGTACCTGCAGAGAGGTATCTCACTCTTAGAGTCCCCTGGGCTTATTGCCATCTTCACACAAGGATGGACTGGAAACCACGAGGCCCTACACAGCCCAGGCCGCCTGCAGCACAGCCAGGCCCACAAAGCACTGTACATTGGTGTCACAGGAAACGCCGCTGGAGGCCAACGGCCACGCTAGGAGCCAGACATGTCAGGGACAAGGACACCCCTCTCTTCCCCCCGGCTCCTGTGAGCGATCTCCCATCCGGCAGGCTCTGCACATCCCTGCAGACATTTCCTGTCCTCTTACTCAGGAAGGAGTCTCTGACCTCCATGCCCTGAGCTTTCCTGGCCCTCTCCTCCTCCCACGGGAGCAGTGAAACGACCCAACGGGGCTCCTTCAGGTCCTGCCCTCAGACTTTGGGGTGATCTTGGCTCCCTCAAACCCACTCAACACCTGTTGTGTGCCGCTGCAAGGCAAGCAAACAGAAGATCTAGGATGGGATAAACCAGTGACAAGAAGCAACGTTAGACTAGACATTTGGGAAAAGCTTTAAAGCAAAAACAGTGAGATACTGGAACAGATTGCCTGGCAGGAGTGAACCCTCTCCCACATTCCTGGATTTCTCAGTGAACTACGATAATCCTGTCAGATCAGAGTAGCGCAATCCTACCCTGGAGGACAGACCAGACCTCCCAAGAGCTCTTTCCCTGTCTTCATGAGATAACGGAACATTCACAGAGGGTTTAGACATGAACAGGGCCACCACAACAAAAACGTCCCACGAGCTGCTCAGTTACAAGACACAAGACTCAGTTACAAGACACAAACTGCTCAGTTCCAAGAGTTTCCAGAGGATGGAGGAGCTTCTGCTTGCATCATTTGCAATTTCTGTACAACCACCTGCCCAGACATCCCCTGCCCATCGCTGCACGGGTGAGCTCATCTTCCTTCTGCTCCAGAAACCAGCCCCTCTCACGGAAGAGCTACAGTTAGAAAGGACCTCTGTGGGTCATCTGGTCCAGCCCCCTGTTCAAGCAGAGCCACCTCGTCACTTCCCCAGTCCGGGCAGAAAGTCTCAGTGCTTTTTTTGGCCTTCCTAGGATGAAGCCAGATCTCTGGTAGCTTAGCACAAGTGCAACAAAGTGACCCAGTGCCATCAAAGTCTAGAAAGTTATTGTCAAAATAAATGTTCAACCTTGCAGAAGCATCTAGCATTCCCCAGTACATTCAGGGCCTGGCTGCCTTTTGCTCCCTCAGAACTGCTAGGACATGTACGCTGTGCTCACCTTCAGTAGCTTTGGTGTCTGAAGGAGGGCAGACCCACTCCTTGTTCTGGCACAACTGGCTGATGTACTCAAATGTCAGCATGGTGGCAATGCACGCAAGGTCCCGTGGATAGAGCTGCAATAAGCAGTCAAGGCTCAGCTGTGTGCAGCAGAATTTTGCTATCCCCAAATGCAGCAGAAAGCACTTTAAAGGCATGGAGAGGAAACACCCACGTTCCTGTCCCCTGACCCCTTTACTCTCACTCATTGCTCCCCGCTGCTCCACCAGCCTGTCAGCTTCCCTTTGTCCTGTTCAGGGGGTACACAGGCAGTGCTGCCTGCAATCCGTTCTCTGACCCAGCCCGCTCCCCTCTACTGGAATGGCTCTTGGAACCACCTACCCCAGAGCACCACTGCATCCACTGCCTTGCAATTCAGAAGCCGTTTCTGTCCAGCAGCCCAGTTCCTCTTCTGGAAATCTCAGCCTCCTCTGTTACCAGCACTGCCATCTCTTCTGGCCCTCAGTGACTTACCTGCAGCGTTGTGGTGCACTTGCAACAAAACCCCCTCTCCCCACAACAGAGCACATGCCCAAACCCTTTCAGGGACTCACCGCTTTAGGTATTTTCTGGTAGGGCAAGCCGTGGAGGTGCTTCCAGTTCTCAGCAGTACTGTGCACATAGCCACTCTGGGGCTCTACCCAGCACTCAGTGACCAGGTTCAGCTCTGTGTCCACCTCAATGGCCTCCACCTCTGTATCATTGTCATCATCGGTGGAAAAGCTGGAGGAAAAACATAAATCCTATGAGATGGAACAGAGGCAAAAGCTTACTGCAGCTCCTGTCAGAGCTGTGAGAGCAGCCACAAAAACTGCAGGTGTGCAGGCAAAGCCCCATCTACGTGGTGAGCTACCTGTGACAGGTAGGTGTCTGTTCTGTTGCTACCTGCGAAGGGCAAGTCTGGAGCTGTGCCCCCCCTGCTGCCAGCCCTCCCCAGGAGCAGGGCCAGCCTCACCTGTCCTTGGTGGAAGTGGAATGTGGGGGGAAGAGGATGTACTGGACAACACAGGTGTGCTTCTCTCTGCCGCTGCTGCTCTCACTTGAGCCGTCAATCTGGAGGGGAGACACAGCATAAGCCCGGCCAGCAGCAACAGCCCACACCTACCCAGAGCCCTGTTACACAGCACGGCCCCATCCTTCAGCTCATGGTGGGGGAGAGAGGGAGCCTGCACCAGCCCCAAGAACTCCTCCAGCACAGCATGTCACTGCCAGCAAAGCAGCTCTCTAACTGCTGGTAAAGACAGGAAAAGACCCAACCCACAGGCTGCTTTTCTTCAGGGAAGGAGGTAAGTCTCCCTATACGCAGCAAGGGTACATGCTAGAAGCAGGTGGGAAGGTGAATCCCACACACCCACCACAGGAAGGTGAATCCACCTAAGAAGCCACAGAGGATTCCCTCCCCACAGCAGCCTCCAGGCTCACCTGTATAGGCAGCTCCAGCACCATGTTGATAATTCCATCCCCGCTGGATGCAAAGTGGAAACCCTCTGACAGACGGACCCTGGCAACAGAGAGGCAGTCAGACAAAGAGGATTTCACTAGCTGTACTGCAAGCCTTAAATACAAGAATGACTCAACCCCTCACTCCATAACACCTCCCTTCCCAAGGGAGGGATTTGCACACAGAGAATATGGAAAGGTGGCACTTTGCACAGGACAGCCTGAGTGAAGATCAGCACACTCCGGACATAGTAACACCACCTGCCCTTTTGTATGTCTTCCAGGACACTCCTTTTCCTCAACTGCAGCTGCAGAACTGGGTAAAGCACTGGCCCAAGTAGCTCTGGAAGCTGTGTGCAGGACCAAAACTCTCTGCCTCAGATCTGCACCCCCAGGACCCCACAGAAAGCATCTTCATTCAGGTGTACAACTTACTCCGTGAGTGTGGAAAGGAGCTGGGCTACAGCTGTGATGGGCACGGCTGGTGCCAGCCCCGACTGGACGCTCCATATCCAGCGCTGGTGGTAGAAGTAGCGGGACAGCGAGGCCAGGGTGGAAGAGGCAGTACGATTGGCCACCATAGTGAGCGGGCCAGACACCGGAGGATGCTCCAGGTTGAGAATGAAGGGAGCTCGATAGTCAGAAGGCAGCTTCTCATACCTAGGAGAAAGAAAAGTTTGGCTTGCTGAGGTACAAAGGAAGTTCTGCTCAGCACCAGAGCTGCTTGGATTCACAGCCTGCTTGCTAGGCCTGGGACAGAGCCCTCCAGCAGCAGAATGTGGCTAGCCCAGCACAATATCCCACTCACACAGTGCTAACTAAGCTTAATTCTGCATCACACTTGGTAAGAGTAACAAATCTGCCTTTCCAGCAAGGCCCCCTGCAAGTCACAGCCCCCCCAGACTCCAGCCACCATTCCTAGCCACACAACCCAAAGCACCACAAGCCCAGGCTTCACAGCCCTCCCATCCTGCCGCTGGCAGCACCACCCACAGCCCCTCTTCCTCCCACCTCCCAGGGCAAGGAGGCCGCACTGACCGCCCGGCTCCCCATCGCTACCTGATGAGCAGCTTCTCCAAAGGCTTGTGCAGCACTACGAGGCAGGGTCTGTCCGAGAGGGCTGACTGGGCCCCAGCCACAGGTGGGGACTTGGAGGGAGAACTGCTGCCAAGCATTTTCCTCTTCGCTTTTGGAGTTGCCTCCTTGCTCTGGACCCTGTGGGGAAAGCGGAGCTGCAAGATTCGGTCCCGTAACTCCTCCACTATCTGTCATGGCAGAAGCAAAAGGTAAACATGACCACCTTTGTCTGGAGAAATACGCTATGCAAAATAAGCTTCCAGAACAAGAGTCTGACTAAAAGGAGTAACACAGTCCTCAAATATACTGAAGAAGAATTAAAGGGCATTCTATTTCTGAGGCCCTAGTAAGACCAAGGCCAAAATGACACAAGGTTCTTAGGTCTGCATTTTAACAATCACAACAAAGACTTTCAAAAGCACAAAAAAAAGGTCAGAACAACCCAAAGATTGTTTCAAGGCTGGAGAAATCACCTTCCATAATTCTAAAGAAAAAAATTAATTGCATGCTAGCCCCTCTACAGAAGCAGGCCAAGTACTCACCCTCACTCCTCCCCTCAACAGCCTGTAGTAAATGTAAACTACTACATTTAAGACAGGGCCACTGTTCCCACAGCTGATACAGTCCCCCACTATCACACTCATGTGTCAAATCTCTATAGTAAAAGATTTCAAGAGACTAACTAATTTTGTAGGTTAGGTTATTTTTTCCAAAATACTTTCCAAACGACCTCTGGCAGGTGAAAAAAGAATAAAAAAGAAAGAAGATTGTGCATTATACAATTTATAATTTACAGCTGCTGCTGCAATGCTCTGGAGCTTGCCCACAGCTGCGGGGTATGGTGCCTGTCTCACACCTCCTTCATGAGGCAGGTTTTAACTTATACCTGCTAGAGAGAACTCCTTCATAAAACCTGTCCATGCAACCAGTACCCAAAGCCTGGATCTCCTAATGACTTGAAAGGGCAGGTCCAACAGAGTGCCAGAGCAGTCAGTGTTATCTAGGATCACCATTATCTCAAAAAGTGATGGTCCTTCGTGTATTTGTCAGCTTCTCCTCAGACTAATCTAACACTAAAGTTAAGTGAGACAAACCGAAGATTTCTTTCCTGAAGTCCAAAGATCAAGGTTTAACGATAAACCCCTTGTTTACACCAAAAGGTTCACACAGATTATTAGCAGGACATCTGTCACACTTACTGTTTTACCTAGGAACACTTAGACTTGTCTCTGCCACTGGAGCTGGAGATACAGTTCATGCAGTAACCCCACCTTCTGAATCTGACTGGGGCAGCCCATTTCTTTGGGTACAAAGGGGTTATTAAAAGTCTATCTAGCAGACTTGCATCTCTCTAAAGCATTTTCTGTGTGCCACTGTTTTTTTCCATCCCTGTACTGGTCACACAGGGCGTTGTTTGCATCTTAACTCTAACCCCTCTCCTCACCTAGATTATACAATACATACATGCACTTTACCACCTACTGCAGCAGATAACCTAGGGAACATGTAGTACCTCCATCTTAGAGGTCTCCACAGATGAGTCAGACAAGTATCTGCTGCTCCTGACAAACAGTATTGATTGTGCTTTGGTCACAAGGATAGTCTAGATAACCTGTGAGTCATTTCAAGGCCCACAGTTCTATTAAGCAGGGGGAAGAGCATTCACATGACCAGCTATTTATTGATCTTCGAGTTTTTGGATTTAGATCTTTCGCAGACTTAACAAAGAAAGCTTTGTCCAAACTGTTCCTTCCTGTAACAGTAAACTCACACCTACCTAAGCCTTAATATATTGAGTGTTGCCTGTGATCTACCCACCACTTCCACATCCAAAACTATGTGCTTTGCTCCTACCCCAGGAGGCAGGCAGCCAGCTCTCACCTTGTTCCTGGCCTGTGCAGGCGTGCCGATGGGGAAGCCCAGTCGGAGAACCATGCATGGAGCTTTGGAGATGATCCGCACCACGTAGAATGAGGAAGGAGTAGGATCCTCAGAGCTAGGGAGGATGGATTAAGACAGGGCTGAATGTAACATGGCAGCAACTCATCAGTTCTAGCACACACAACCCCCCCCCTCAGGCCCCAGCTACCTTCCCTCTCCCTCCAGGCTCTGCTGAAACCCAGTGGCAGCACTTCGGAATACAGAGTTTTACAACTACGTGTCTTGCTCTAGACATCAGCTTCTGGCCCACCACAGCATACTGGTCTAGCTGGATCTCTGGCCTGGCCACGTGCCCAGTTACCCACACAGGACTGTCTCCGAGCCACTCACCCATGGATCAGTTTGACGTAGGAGTAGCCTTCCACCAGCACAAAGCTGCTCCAGTCCCGCAGCAAGGAGGTAAGGGCAGAGTGGGAGATGCGGCACTGGATGGTGCTGTAGCGGCCGTTGTTGCCCGGCGTGTGCAGGTGCTTGGGCACAGGCCTGCAGAGTGCAGCAAACAGTCATTTTAAAACCACAGTTTCTCTTCTCCTCCCCAAAGCTTAGAGAGACTTTGCTACACCCATTGCAACTCATCCAACCAGCACAGCCTTCTTCCTGCACATATCCTCCTTCCACCCATATCCAAACATATCCCATGCCCGTGAGCAAGAGCCACACTCCCTGAGTGCTCAGGGACCCCATTCTCCAGCTTGCAGAGAGCACGCTCTTGTACTGTTTCTAACTCCCTCCATACAAAAAGCAAACAAAAGCCTGTGGGATAGCTTCAGCTGTATGGTCCGCACCCCCTGCAGTCAGGCAATCCAAATCCAAGGACTTGAGAAACAATTTATACTCTCTAGAACAAACTCCCTCTCGCCAAAAGCTGACTTCCCAACCACAGTCCCTCCCAGAGAAGTGAGCCTTTATCATCTGTCACATCCAGCTAGCAAAGTCCTTCCCCTGGCCACAGACACCTGCAGCTCTGTAGCAGGACTGAATTGGCATGCAGTTTCCACGGTGTTTGGCTGGACAAACCGATGCTGTGCTTTCCCCGGCTGGCCTACCTGGTGCACACAAGCTCAGCCCTGCCAGTTACATACGTGTCATGCTCCAGGAGGAGAACGATGCGATGCATGTGCAGCCACCGCTGCCAGAAGTTGGCATCCATGGAGAGGATAGGCTTCCAGTAGGAGGCAAACTGGGAATGGCTTGAGTCAGACCCGCTGTGTTGCAGGGACAGCACCTGAGAAAAATGACAGGATGGATCGGTAAGAGGCAACGTGCAGCAAGAATCTGTCTAGTTCCACCCAGAGAGCACAGGAATTTCTCTCATGACTAGCTGTGTAGGTCTAGAAGGCTAGCCGCATCCCTGGCTTTCAAGAACTGCCTCACAGAAAAATAACTAAACGTGTTCACATTGAAACAGTGCAACATAAGTAAAAATAAATTAGGCTTCTGAAATGTCAAGTTAATTAGGAACTTAACTACTTAGCATCAAGTAATTCAACTACAGAAGAGATAGCATATGTAATGGTGTCTTTTCTGATACGAGGATATTTGGCTTGTGTCAGCAGAACAACTAAACACCGAGAAAACCCGCCTGAGAGAGCACATGCAAATAGCGTACCAGCAATAGGTGGCACTGGGCAACTCTGACCTGTTTGTATGGTAACACTGTAGTTCCACCAACTACAGCAACGCTGCTGACGCAGGAATAAAGTGGTTAGCCATAAGATGGGATGCTCCAGACACACCGTGGGATGTATATCCATGCAGAGAGTAAATTTGTTACATAAGCCTTAAGGAGTAAAGGGCTTAAGCAATAAAATTTAAATGACAGCTCTCCTAACTTTGATATCTGCTAGTCATCATCTTCTGCCAAAGCCAAGGACACTACTAGCAAGGACCAGGTAGCATGTTAGCACTTTTGTTCTGTGAACTTCACAGTGGAAACTTCGCTCATAATTTTTTGTTTCTGCTGTGCTGATGACAAATATGTCTCTTTCACCCTTCACAAGTGCTCAGAGCAATGAGCCTATTAAATAAAAGCCATTTAGCAGAACCTATCTTCACCTCGTGATATATCACCAGGGTACAAGGCTGCCAGCAGCAACTCCACGCATATCATTGAAAAAAGCACGGCAATAGTGTCAGCTTGACCATCAGTCTCACACATCACTACAAGAGAAGGCTTTGCAGCATGCTTAGGAGACTTGCTGTGAGGCTTAGAGGTGTAGCTGCAGCAATAAAGACATAGAGTGATGTCTCGGAGGGGAAAAAACATGGGATGGGACGTTCACAGATACTGAATTGTACTTGAGCTGTTACTGATTGGGACAAAGAGCAAGAGATGAAGACTGAGTTACAGAAGAACTTGGTTGCTTGTTGGGACTCAGCATCCCCAGGTGCAATACAGAACAGGCAGGAGGGACAATTTGTCCTACACTAAATGGCACAGAGAGGGAACGTACCGGAGTGGTGGAGCCTGGGGGGATGTAGAAGAGAGGTACCCCATTCTTGGTGCTCTCAGGAATGGTGAAGTGTTCTGGGACTGTGTCAAAAGACTGCAGATGAACCAACATCTGATCCGTTTGGTTGATGCTGAAAGAGAAGAGGCAGTTAGCCACACAAACCCATGTTCTCCCCTTCAATGCCTCAGTCACCCAGTGGCTGCCCGTGCAACACTCCCTGTGTCTTGGGAACCCATCTGCCCCAACTCAAGAGACAGATGATCAAAGTTAGGAAAGAAGTGCTAAGAAAGAAATCTGCAGAGCAGTAGGGAACAATGGTCACCCTGGCCAGGAAATGGTCATAACCCTCAGGCCTAGGAGACACGAGGGGTTTTCCTAACATCACGGTGCAGCACGGCTACTGCATATAAACCTATTGCAGCACAAGCCTTCACGGCAAGGCAGCGCTGTAGGAACACACCGCCTCCATGGGATGGCAGTCAGAATTAAGGTTCGCATCACAGCATCAGGACTCAGAAGAAGCAATACCCTCGCCATGAAGCAACGTTACAGACAAGGTCACAGGCCAGTTGGAGTATTTTCCTTGGCCAGAAGTCAAGCTTGTTGCCTGTGGTGCCTCTTCCCCGGAAGCACATTCCTTTGGGACCCTGGGTTGGGAAGGCCATCTACATAACCCATGCCCCAGCATGCCAAGGAGGGGATTTTTTGGGTACAATGGACTCAGGACTGCTAGGGATGGTGCAGCTCACCTCTGCAAGGTGTTCCAGAAGCGCCGGATGACTGTAGTGCGGTACAAACTGGTGATGGGTTTCCTCATGGTGCAGCTGATGTCGTGCAAGATGTCGTAGCTCCCCTCCATCGTCACCTCTACCCACGTGCTGCGCTTTGATGGGTCCAGGGGCCAGGGTGTCACAGCTAAGTACTCTATCCTCATGTTGTGCTTCCAAAGCAGCACGAGTTTCACCTCCAGCTGAGACCCACCTGCGTGAGAGCAGAGGAATAGTTACAAGTGCTTGTTCTGCAAACATCTGAGCTTTATCTCTGACCATGGGCTCCCAAGGACACAGAGATTGCTTATTGACCATGAGGAAGAGAAAGTCATCTAAAAGCTGCTCTAACTGAAGTCATTCTCTCTCCTCTCCAACAGAGGGAGGCTTTGCTTGCTCAACAGCATTTGGTGAACAGTCCTTTAAATGCACACGTACTAGCTGAACTACAGAAGGCAACCGAAACTTGGGGGAGGTGCTGACATTTGCAATGGGCTGTCTTTACAGCCTCAGCTTTGTTTCCAAGAAAACTTTTGCTTTGCCCTGATAAGCAAGGCCTTTAAGCTTAACTCTGCAGACTGCACTTAAATCGATCCCACTGCAGAAACATGGATGTTCGGACATGATGGGACCTGATCAAAAAGGAAGGTCCTTGCCATGGAAGGTGAGGACCAATTCTTGATTTGAACTGCACGTTCTTCCTGCACAGAAAGTATTTCATGCAATCTTCAAGAATCTTCAAGTACCAAGAGCTTCTCACCATGCTTACCCTCTTCTCCTCAGCTGATCCCAAAGTAAAGAAGTTAAGAATTAATATTCACCCACTCTTCAAACTGTAGTTTCATCTCTTTCTTTGAGATGGCCATTGCATCTCTAGCACAATTAACGCAAACACCCGACAGCAAGCCTCACTGAGCCAGAAGAGCAGAAAATGTCCCGGTCCTGCTGACCGTGCATGTCTATTTGTACCAAAACAACCCAGGGAACACATGATTTTCTATAGCAGCACCACGCTGCTGTTTCAACTGCTCAATCATCTGTTCTGATGTCCAGCCTGCTCTGTAGTTTGCCAGACCTGCAGAATTTGTGAGGTGAGCGATTAGATGTGCTGGAAACCATCCGAACAGGTCACCAGCCTAGATCTTATGTTTCTTGCAGAGTTGCATTTGCTGCTGTCATAGATACATCATGCCACCTCCTTCATGGGCTGATTACACGACATTTTAAAGCTATCCTGCTTTTTACTCCCCTGGTGCCTACTAGGAGGCTGCCTTAGAGCACCCTTCCCCCACCAAAATTCAGAAGAAGCCTTTCAGAGTACATGCCCAATTCATGCTTGGCTGCTGTTTTGCTGAAATTGTTTTTATTCTGAGAAGCTTCGTTACCAGAAAAATCAATAAGCAGCATGTACTAGGGGGGAGAAATCCTCATCCAGTTTCAGCTTTTACTGTGTAGGTTAAACCAAACCATAGTCAGCAGCCTGTGACAGACTATCCATGAATAAGTATTTATCAATGGATGCATAAACAAGAATTTATAAATGCATGTCTTCCCGTTTCATGCTGCTAAAGTGCATTTTATTCCTACTGCTCATCCATTGCTTTCTGCACAATATTTTGGTTCTCATAACAAAGCCTTCCTACTTCATCAACAGCAAACATGATAAGTAAATTCCTACTTATTTTTCGTCTAGATCATTAATGAAAATATTTCCTATTTCCACTGTAGGAAGTTTCCAACTGTTTCCATTAGTCATCCTGGCTTTGCTCTTACTATCCAACACAAGCAAAACTAAAATCACAGGCAAAAAACATTCACTTAGTTTGAAGTCATACCTAGATGGATCTTCAGTCTGTTCTTACTGCTCACCAATCCATTTCTGTTTCTTAACTTAATAGCTAATAAAGGTGTTTGCTTCTTTGATTTCTTTCATGAAGTCCAGCTTTACGATATACCAGTTTATGGTATTTAGAAAACCAGAGATTTTTTTTTCTTTTTTTTAAAAGAAAACACTGAGAACTGCCATTCTCACTGGCCAGACTATGCCCAGCCATTTTTGGTGCTGGACTGGCTTCACAGAAGATGAAGTTTCAAAAAAAAAAAAAAAGTTTTCCAAGCTTTCTTTCTCTCCCCAGTGCACAACAACACAAAATTGTGTTTTGTTTTCCTTGTTTAATTATTTTTATTGTTATTTTTACAGGCAGCAGTCCTCTGCCATTGTCCCAGAAAAAAAACAGGAGAGGAGCTGAGCTCCATCACACCTTCTCAGGCAGAGCTTCTCTCTCTTCCATACTTCCCAGTTCTTCCCCTTTCACAAGCAGTTCTGTATTCCCAACTAACTATAGTAACCTTCTAAACACCTAAGTATCTGGAATCAAATCGTGAGGGTAACCAGAGCACTTATAAATACCACAACCAACCTCTCAGGCACCTCCGAGCACAAAGCTAGCTATTTATTCTTTTTTGCCTTTGGCAAAGTAAAGCAGAAAAGCGACAGTGTCAAAGTCCACAGCTGCACTCCTTCCTCTTGCTTCACAGCCAGGTTGGCTCTTTAACAGCCTCTAGTTGGCAAGCTTTGGCAAAAGCTTTTGGCAATCCAGGTTAATTAACTGTTCTTTGTTAGACATTTCTCTACAGAATGGCCCAGAGAGCCCTGAATTAGCCAAGCATGCTTTTACTTTGCAGAGGCAGTGCTGGATGTCTAAATGTCTTGATCTTTTATAAATTCTACTGTAAGATGTTAGTTCAACAATTTTTCTGATCAGAGCCAGCAATTCCCCAGAGCATTTAGCCTTTCCAAAGGCTAAGTAACATCCCCTACTATTTTGAAGGCTGGCATAGAAATACACACTATATTTTTGATAGTTCAGACATTTCGTTTTTAAATTCCTTCTAAAAAGACCTCATGGAAATACACGGGAAGTATTTTTGGCTCTGGGAGCCCCTGAGCTGCAAACAGATTGAGGGTGCTCAAAGTGAAAACAAAGGAAACGTGAAAGGGAGTATCTATGTTCACCCTATCCTTACTCCTCCTTGCCCTTAGCTACTCATCACCAAAGGCAACACCAACCCAGTACAGCCACTCTTTTGCTCTTACAAGAGCAAACGACCAACTCAGCGTCCAACAGCTGAAGGAAGGCAGGAAGATGCCTAGAGAAAAGTGCACGGAGCACACTAAGCGTGCAGTGATCTTTCTGACGCATTCTTTCAGAGCCCAGGAATTTGCTGCCTTACAATACCCTGAGCTAGAGGTTGTAGCTCCTCCCTTGTGCAAAAAAGGTACAGCGTGGATTTGTCTGACTGCTTTCGGAATGATTCACACCCGCTGCCTCTTCCAGCATTTCTGTATGGGGCTCCGCCGTCACCAAGAGCACTTCGCCGTTGTTGGCAGATGTAAGAAAGGCTCTCAGCAGTAAGTTGTAAGTGAGCTGGTGCACAGAAGGACAAAAGAGACAGTACTGAGCACAACCTGGACAGGAACTGACTTGTCGGACTGTTCCGTAGGCATTCCTAGACAAGGAGAGCGCAATGGACCTAATCTGTCTGGATTTAATGGAAGCATCTCAGGCCACACCTACGGATTAGTGAAAGCAACCTGGGGACACTGTAAGGAGAGATGGAGCTTCTCAGTGGGAAACCTTCGGAGATTCTTAGTTTAAACAGAAAATTCCCAAAACAAAAAAATTTGGGTATTCCTTGAAGACCATCTTTAGAAATTATCCTGTGTAATCTAATTGTTAGCAACATTCAAAAGAAACAAACAACAAAAACAACAAAACACACTGCACAGAAAACAAAACAAAAATAAATAAACCTCAAACAAACCAACACCAAAACAAACCAAGGCCAACATCTTTCTTCCCCCCCCAACTGGTTTCAGATTCATTCTGTTTGTAAAAAGCATCAGGCCAGAAGAACAACTCCCAGTCATCACACAGGAAGAGTGAACTGACCACTTAGACCAAAGCAAGAGATTAATTTAGTCTACTGCGATGTGAAGAACAGCACATTTAGGGACTACTAGAAAGCAAACAAAACCAACAAACCAAAACCATAAGACTCAGCAGCTGGAAGCACAGGTATGTAAAAGATGCAGGCATTTCTGAGCTAACAATATAATGCAATCATGGGGAAAGCTCACGCGATTCCTGGTCTATCAGATAGGGTATTTTACTTCAGAAATATTGGCATTAACTAAGGCAAGGCAGCGATAAAACCACATTTACAACACTTATCAACTGTTTCAAGAAATATGAAACCAAACTGAAAACGAACTGGAAAAAAAGTACTGTTAAGAAAAATAAACAGAACAGAAAGCCTGTCCTTGCAAAAGGAGACTGAAACACTGCCTTGCCTAACCTGCCAAAAGGAAGGTTAAATGGAGAAAGGCATTCTTCCTAAATAAGTTTGTGCAATGCCAGAGGAGGATAAACTTAATTAAGGATAATAAAGTCACACAAGTCTAATTTGGTCTGAGTAAGTTTAGAAAGGAAGCTAGAGAAAGAGCAATGCAGCTCTGGGACAACCTTCCAAGCACAGCATGACACCAACTTATATGGTCTTAAGGCAGAAGAACATGCCATCACATGGCATGTTTGGAATTATTTTTAAATCTTATCACAGACTTGATTCTCTCATATAAAATGTATTCTGTGTGCTAATATCCCAAAGAGGATAGTGAAGACACTGGATCACTAGGTGTCGTACACGTTTACACTGTGTAAACAAATTTTATTCTTCAGGGTTTCTGCTGGTCATTGTAAAAGTCAAAAGTAATTTGTTGCCTTGCTTGCAATTGATAACTTGCATTTACATTTTTCTCATCTCCCCTTCAGTTAAGGCTCCATCTCCAGCTGTGACTGGTGGCTAGAAAGTTAGGTAGGGCTTACAGGCACTCCTTGGGATACTCAAATCATTCACAGTCCCCTACTTAGTGGCTACTTCTCAAGGTGCCGTAACAACTTCTACCAAGTCAGAGAGAATAGGACCACTGAATGTGTTTTTCTAGCATTGGTCACAGTTCTGACTGATGGAGCATTTTCATCAAACATTCTCTTTGGTTCCCCCAGTTTCTTCGTTTGGAACGCTGTAGTTAGGAGGCTTTGAATCTTTTGTACTGAAGGGCTCAACTTTGTGTTAATATTTCGGAGTGCATCTGGCAAAAGACTAGAAAGGGACAAAAAAAAAAAGGGGGAAATGGAGAGGAAAGCCTAGAAAACTCTCCAAAACCACAAGTTATGTCATTAGTTTTCTTGCAGCTGTGGGGACTCATTACCAAGATAAAAAAGGTCAGTTTGTCTGTCCCTCCACATGCACATATAATGAGTAAGTACACAACTGTGCAAACATCCTGAGCAATCCTGTGCCCTGCAATTGTTACAGAAAACAAACTTTGTCACGGTTTGGGGAAAAAGGCTCCTTTCCCCATGTACCAGCACTCTGCTAAGATGGCAGAGCCTGCACTGTGCTCTGCACAGTTGGTACGGAGCCCTGTGCAAGCCTCCAGGCCCATTACTGAGCTGTCACCTTTTGTGATGTTGACCTCCCGGATGCTGTAGCCCTCGCGCAGCCGGACTGAGACAATGCTCACGAGGTCGGCGTGCACCTCCTTCTCCGTGTGCTTCTTCCTCCTCATAGCCAGAGCAGGGTTGCTGCTGGCAGACACCAGGTGCTCATTGAACAGTCGGTGCTGCGACACTGCAAACAACAGAGATGGGGTTTACGAGGGAGCAGCTCCCCTGCTCCTCTTCCTACAGCAAGAGCCCTCCCCAGGTGCTTTACAGGAGCCGCCTGGAACACCCACTGGCCCGGAGGACAGTACATCCTTCAGGCATCACTTACACCTACTCCCGGTTCTGCAACACAGCAAACAGGTCTGCTGGCATGAGGCGGGGTGGGGTGTCAGGCCCTGCTTCCTATGGGACAGCCTTTGTGACAAGGCAGGTATTAGAGCTACACGTTTAGCCTAAGCAGGCAGGAAACACACAGCTGTTATAACAGTCACACAGGAAGCTTTTGGGCTTTACCCCTTTCCCTGGAAAACCTCAAATTCCCAAGTACTTTCTGAAAGGTATCAGGCTGTGGAAGCTTTAGGTTTAAACCACTGACACCTGATCCTTTTCAGATTCAACATCCCCGATGGCATCCCATGCCAGCTCTCTTCAAACTTTTCACTGTGCGCAGATTCTGCTGGCAAGCTGCAGAAAGCACAGATGGCAGCAGCACTATAGCCGGGCACGAACGGGTGTCTCCGTGCTTTATTGGTAACTAATCTCTCTTGGCACACTCCCAGCTGCTAACACACACGGCATAAGAACGACCAAGAGAGGCATTTGGGGTGGTTCTCAGGAGTTTAATCTTTCAATCCGAACTGCCATCTGCAAGCCTGATGAGGACAAGCTTTCCAAGACGTCCCCATCTGTGAGCTAGCCAGTGTGGAGGAAGGCCTGGAAGAGAACTTCTCACCCCCTCCAAGTTCCAACATGGAAGGCCTAATTACAGTTTCCTGAGTGAAGTCCAAAGAAAGGGGAATGGCACAGAACTGGGCATTAGTTTTCCCCAATCCACCCAATTCCTGGAACCAGGAGGGCAGTGACGGATTAGGCTGCACGGCCCAGTAGTGCCCAGAGCCTACAGGAGGCACGGAGCTCTGTGGAGTCCAAGACAGTGAGCGCCCTCGGGGCCCTCTGTCTCACACAGGCACGAACACAAACACTGCCCATGTGGGAAGGCAGCATTCCTGCCAAGTCACACAAACTGCTGCCTTTCCCTTGCCTCCACAATACTCACAAGGGCCCGTAGAGGACAAGGGGGAACATCAGCATAACCAAGCCTGAGGGAGTCACCCCAAAGATTGGTGCTATAAGACCCTCTTCTGCCTTCCGAAGGAGGACATGCACACTCCTCACCGCAGTAGTATTCTGGATTCAGGGACTCTCCGGTACGCAGGAAGGAGTACAGCAGAAATGCCTTGTGATACACGTTCAGATCCAGGCTCAGGGGATCCAGCTCGGGGCACGTGGAGAGGTAAGCACCAAAAGTGGCCATGGCGATGAATTTCATCAGTTCCACATTGGGAACATGGCCAAAGCTGCAATCGTATGAGTAGACACCGCCCACCTAATGGATGGATAAAGAAGAGACCTGAGTGAGCACAGCACTGCTGAGGACGTGGGAGAGGACTGTTGAAGGGCTCAGACAGGCAGCAAGGTCCCCTCTTCCCCTCTGGAGGGTGAACACTACCAGCAGCAACTCACCTTCGTCCCTCTGGCAGGAAGCAGCCTCCACAGTCCCTGCTAACAGCACACGTACCTGGACAAAGGAGCAGGCCACAGTGCCGCTGCGGAGCTGGTTGAGTAAAGTCTCACACACAGCCACATCGGGGACGCTGGTCACACCATCCGTAATTATTATTATACCTGTAAAGAAGGCATTATCTTAGAGCATCTTCCACCTCAACCAGCTACCGCTCTCCTGGTATAGAATTTAGGCAGGGCAAAGGTAAAAAGTAAAACCTTGGGATGTCTTAGGACACAAAAGGCATTTTAGAGCTGGCAAGCTTCTCGACAAGGCACAGTGAAGCACTCAGCACAGCTCCGCACACCCTGGGTTATTCCAAGCAACAATCATGGCTATGCTACCTCACAAACTCTCCAACGCTGACACCTGGTGTGTGATGCAATGTTTTCCTCCTTCCCAATCCCACCACAATTAGCCCACGGAGGGCAGAGCAAAAGCTGCCGTTGGAATTTCATCCCTAACTGAAGGGTCCACGTACCAGCCCTTACAAAATTCATCTCAGCCTACAGCAAGAGGAACGCAGCCCTCGCAAACAGCCAGGCACCCTGAAAGCCAGAGAACGAAGCCAACCTGCGCTGGAGTTGGAGGGCAGCAGCTGCAGCGCCAGTATTCCCTGCCGGACCATGCTGACCAGGCCAACGTCAGCAGTGACAACAGACACACTGGGCTTCCTCCCTGATGGCTCCTGCACATCACCAGGGCCCTCTTGGCTCAGAGGTGATAAATCCACCTGGGAGAGGAAAAAAAAGAAATAAACAAACAACAACAACAAAAAAAAACGTCCCATTCTCCTAAACAGCCTTCAGCCTAGCAGCCCCATGGTACCACAGCCTTGTTGTACTTTGGCAGACTCCACTTTTAGCTTAAATTTCCAGGTTCTCTCAAAGTCCTAGTCTCTCGGGCCCCTTAGAACAGCTGGGAAAGGCTTCCTGGGGGTGGAGGAAGGGGACAACATGCTCAGAACTTTATTATAAGTTGATTTCTGACACTATGGGAAAGATGAGACGCTTTGGGGTCACTCAAGCTCCTTTGTGGAGCAAAGCATTTCTCAATTAGAGATGCTGAATACCTTTATTTTTTCCTTGTCATCTAGTAGAAGCTGCAGCCACTTAGCATTTCCTCAAGTAAAATCCAGAAAGGCACAAGACACTCAAACAGCTGTGTCTCACCTCTGAAGCACGGCAGCAGAGCGTACAAGGAGCCTTGTAAGGACGAAGTCTAGTGCCTTTATATTTATCTGTTCAACCAGCACTAGTTATGCAGTGCTGATATAAGCAAATGCAAGTAGGCTTCTCCTGCATTTTCTATCAAAAGTATTCCCCAGGCAAAGCCTAAAATTTGTATAATTACAGTTGTGAAGAACCTACTGTGTTCATAGTCCCCTCATCTCCAGAAGGCTCTGACGGGGCAACCCTGTAATAAACTATTGCTTCATTTTTACTGCTAACACAGAGAATGGGTGAGACCCTCCCCTGTACAGCTACACAGATGTCTGGAGCTTGGAAAACAGAGTTAGAACAAACTGAACTTTTGTTCTGCACGAATGAGAGCAGTCTGCTGCTGCGAGCAAAAAACCTGACTATCCATCACTTCGGTCTGGTAGATGCCTTCAGTTCAGACTCTTGTTGACAGCAACACAGCTAATGCAACTTCAAAAGTTAAAAAGAAAAGTTTCAGTTCCTGCCTTTCCCCTGGGGCCTCCCACCTCCACCCCACAGCCTGTGGCAGGACTCGCCAGTTCCTCTGGCCTGCAAGTGCGTCTCTCTCCTGGATTTGCATGGCATTAGTTACAGGGTAGTTTGTTATGAGAGAAATACTGCAGCAAGCAGGAATGCATACAAAGCACTGCAAAACACCAGCTGGTCATGCTAGAAAACTGTTTACTTCCTGCAGGCCCCTTCTTATTCCAGTACTGTCAGTCTTTGTATTCAAAGACAAATTTCAGCTAGAACGTGAGATTTTATGCACTTCTGATACATAACTGTGAGGGGTCACAAGTAGCCTTTTGCTCATGACTGGGACCTTTTTTTCCCTTGCTTTGAGCTCAGACACTAAAAACTAACACTAAGTAAGGACTAAACAACCTCAACCAGGCCAAAAACGCCTCTGAGTGTGAGAAGAGTCCTCACAGATACGATTCCGACTGTAGAGCAGCGTACCAGTACCCTAATGCACTCTCTCGATGAGAAATTCATAGACACCCTGAATTCCTACAAAGTCACACTTTTACTGTCCTCCTCAGCTGTAGTTTACAGTGCTGTCCTTAGCTGGCTGACACCTGTATCCTTAGCCACTAAACAGCATCTGCTTCAGATTTCAAGGAGTATCAGGAACTGCACCAGCCGCATATTCAGTTTCATGGTCAGTTTTTGTGGTGACAAGGAAGTATTTTCATTCAAGATTGTAATAAGGGCCAAGGGCATACTCACAGCTATTTATAAACTAATGATAGGGGTGTAATCACCTCTCCCACCATTTTCTTCAGAGAGAAAGCACATCCTACGGTCTGTCCCACGATGTCAAAGAAGTCAAGCTGCTTTACTGTACTTTATTCAGGCCCTTTATTACAATAATCTTGGGAAAGATAACTGCTTTCATCAGTCCTTCTCCTAAACACTTACTGGTTCTGCTTTATTCAGTGTTCTTGTTGCTGTATTCCAAAAAGTTTTCTTCCAGACTCCTGAGCTGTTCCTTCTCCAGACCTACACCACTGCTCCTCGTGTTGCCAGGCCTCACAGAGCAGATCTCCAGTGAGCAAGAAGCCCCAACCACCTCTGCCCTCCTCACCTGCGGTTTGGGTTCATACTGCTGTTGGAGCATCTCTGCCACCTTGTTCTCAAAGGCACACAGCTGCGTGTAAACCTGGTGCAGGAAGGCTTCTCGCTTCGTCTCATCCAGCTGGCAGCCCTGGAACAGTACCTGGCCCGAGGACACACACGTCAGTCACCAAGTTCAGGTTTTATTGTGGCAGCCCCCACAATGGTACACGGGAACACGGTTCGGTGCAGCACAGTTCAGACACGTCCCTTACAAAGCAGAGGTACAGCACAGGCCTCTCTTGTCCTGCCTGCAGCCATCTGCCTGCGTGCAGCAGTGTTCTGTGGCATCTGCAGTGCACTCTGCAGCAGATGCTCACATTGGTCTCTGGGATGTCTCCCTTTTGGGCAAGAAATTTCTACTTTTCCTTCTTCTAAGATAAGCAGTCGGCAGGAAAAATTAAGGTGAGATCCTCGTTAGAAGGCATTAACTCTGGCCCACATCTCTAAGGAAGACCTGTTCACTCCAATCTAACCCAGCTACCGACTAATCCAACTATCTTCCAGTAAGTGGCTGGATAGAAGAACAGTAAGTTGAAATAGCGGAAAAAAAAACTTAGATCAGACATTAGAGAAGAGGCTGTGAGACATGACAGAGGGAGCCTGCCACCAAAGGAACTCCCTAAGCTGACAGGAATGACGCTTGTATTTACAGCGACTTCGTACAGGCAAACCTCTGCCAAAACTAGGTATCACAAAACAAGGAGGCAAAGAAGATGCAATGTGTACAGCAAGAACTCAACAGACAGCTGGGACATTGCACATGATCCACATTCCTGCAGCACCTCATAAAACTTGGGGAAAGTAAACAATTACAATATAGATGAGTTTTCTTGGATGAGTGGTACACCTATATGCCTTTTCCACCACGAAAGGAACACACAGCTTCTCCACTTGTCCCCACAAATTACAGTCACCGGTCTCATACAAGAAACGGGTCTTTAGAGAGATCTGAAGAAGAAAACCATAGCCACTTCAGTGCTCAATTTAGTGTAAATACAGGAGATACTGAGACAAAGCATGATGACACCTGAAGGAGAGCTGGACCAGAACACAAAAACATCACTAGCGAATCAGAAGACTCTCACTATGCTTACTTTGGTAGCACCTAAGATTGAAGCAAGGGCCCTTAAAGTAAATGCTCTTCAAGCAATGTACAAACCATTCAAGCCTGCAGACTGCCCAGAAGGCTTGAATAGAGGTGAGCCAGGGGAGAGGGAGGGAGGGAGGAAGCAAGAAGAGATTTACAGGCTCTTCCTGTTGCCACCCACTTATTCTGGTTTTAGCAGAGGAACGAAACACACCATCAGAAATGTGAAAATACTGGGAGGTGGAAGGAAGCAACACAGGGAGGATAAACTTCAAAAACCCCTACAGGCACTGTAAACCAGACTTCAATTTACTAAACAGACCTGCCCCGGCTCAAGTAAGTGTGAGATTACTGGGGCTGGCTGCTCTCTCCACCAAGGAGAAACACATTCATACCAATGCAAACAGAGAGCAAGGTTTGCCAGAAGAGAAAATTATCATTGAATAAAGCACTGCTACACAGCTGGAGCTGGCAGACAAGCTTTTAGGCACACCGCCTCTTTCTGAATACTTCAAACTAATTATAATAGGCCAAAAAGAATTAATCAACAGAGATTTAAAAAACAACAACAACCATGCAGTAAGCATGAAGGAAAGATGCGCTACGGCCTAACTCAGAGAACGCTGCCTGCAGGTGCCTTCTCAGAAGGGCCCTGCTCCCCCAAAAGAAACTCTGCTTCCTCCCAGAAAAGAGAAGTTGCTCACCTACACTTCCTCATCGCCTCAGGCTACGTGTTTTAATGAATCAAGGCTACAGCATCCTAGTTGACAGAGCCCAGCTAACTGATGTCCCCGCTTTCCTCTGGGTTCACAAGAAAGCAGCGCAGCAAGCTGCTTGCACACCACGCCAAGGGTGAGGCCGAGTTTTACCTGGTGGGACTGGAGGCCAATGATGGAGGAGTACGCCTGGATGGTGACGAAGATCTCTGGCTGATAAATGATGTCTGAGCCAGGAATGCGGAAGGGTCTTAACAATCCCACCAAGCACCGGGAAAGGGCATGGAACACTTCGTCAAAAATGATCTCCCCCGTTGAGTCATCCTACGGAAACAGAGAAGTGAGGCAGCTTTTGCGTCTTCCAGGACTCTCCATCTTGTTGTCCCACCACACGGAGCCAACAACAAGCTTTCTTCTGCAGCAGCAGCTGCATTAAAACGGCAGCTTCCTGCAAACCGTGGGCACACGCACGGCATTAGGCAGAGAAATGGAGCTGCCGTGGGGCTGCCTCGCTAGGAGCATCACGTACCTTGCTCCTGGGGAATAAGGCAAGGCCCCTGCGGAAGCGGAGGCTAACACGGAGAGGAATAAGCCCGCTCAGCAAGGAGACCGCTCCTCCTTTTGAGACACAGCGCCCCAGCAACCCAGCCCCTGCACTCACCACGATGCCCGTGGAAGGGCTCAGATCCAGCTCGATCACGAAGCGGTACTGGCGGGCCAGGAAGGTGACGCGCGTGGAGGGCACGAGGAGGTAGGGCCTGGGCTGGACGGGCTCGTCGGGCTGCCAGCCGTGGGGCAGGATGCTGAGCACGTCCAGCTCGTTCTCCGAGTTCACCTGCGGCGGGGGGGGGGGGAACGACAGGCGAGGGGGCCCCGCGGTGAGACGGGGGCCAGGGCCGGGACCCCCCCCCCGTGCCCGGGGCCGCCCCAGCCCCGTCCCCGCTCACCAGCTCGGGCTCGGGCAGCGCCCAGATGACCTGGTGCAGCCGGCTGAGCACCCAGGCGAGCCGCACGTTGCGGGAGATGCGGTAATCCTTCTTCATCAGCAGGAACACGTGCCCGGCCTCCTCCACCTGCGGGGATGACCACGGCAGCCGCTCGGACCCGGCCCCCGGCCCCCTCCGCCCCTCGCCCGCCGCCCCTCTCACCTCGCCCTCGGCCCTCTCGGCGGCCGCCATGTCCGCCCGGCGGCCCGGCCCCCTGCCCCCCGCCCCCCGGCCCCGCCGCCTTCCGCCATGACCCGGAAGCGCCGCGCTCCCCTAGCAACCGGCCCGCGCCGCCATGCAGGTGAGGGCCTGGGGCCGGCGGGGACGGGACGGGGACGGGGGGAGCCGGGGCGGGAGAGGGGACGGGGACGGGAAGCGAGGCGAAGCCGTAGCCCCGAACCCCGCTGCCGCTCGCGCTCCCTCGAGGCTCGGCCCGCGGTGTTGTATCGGGGCCGTTTCCCCCCCTTTGTTTTGCCACACGCGGCGCGTTCCGTGTGCCCGCCCCGGGTCCCGGCTCCCTCCCGCCCCGCCGCGCCGGCAGGGCCCTGAGCGGCCCCTCCCCGAGCGGCCCCTTCACAGCCCCGGGACGAGGGCACGGTGGTGGCGAGGTCCCTGAAGTCCATCGCACCCAGATCCCAAGGGCTTGGGAGAGAGCCTGCAAAAGGAGGAGGCCGGGGTCCCCCGCAGGTGCCGCGGAGCAGAGCGCTGTGTGCGGTGGGATTTAATTCGCCCTCCTGAGAGCTGCTGGGATAAGCACCGGTGATCGCAGAGTCACAGAATCACCTGGGTTGGAAGAGGCCTCCAAGATGACCGAGTCCAACCCCTGACCTAACGCTAACAAGTCCTCCACTAACCCATATCACTGAGCTCTACATCTAAACGTCTTTTAAAGACCTCCAGGTTTGAGACCAGGTGAACTGTCTTGGATGTGTACATCTGGCGCTGAAAAGGCCAGGAGCCAGTAAAACGCTGGCTCCTGGCCCAACTCATAGTGCAGAGTGTGGTTAACCTGCTCGCACAGACACAGAGCACGCAGTGCGCAGGAGCAGCTGTAGACTCATTTCTTCAGTTCAGCCAGGAACTGATGGGCCCCGTCATAAGATGGAGGAGAGTTGTAGTGCTGCGCTCTGAGATGTAACACCCCCAGTCTGCTCCGTGAATCCACTCCGTGCACAGGGAGTGGGTTTTAACAAAATTGTCTCAGCCATTTCTTCTGAGGTGGCTAAGTGAAGACTGATCAGCAGTTTCTAAATAAAAATAAAGCCTTTATAGTCTAGCGAGACTATAAATTAAGTAGAATAGCTTTGTGTTCTCATGAACATGCGAGATACTTAAAAGTCTCTCCCATGAAGCTCATGCTAGTTGAGTTTGTTTAAACAGTACAACGACTAACCCAACAGCAAGCATGCAAGCAGCCTGAGTCACCCCATCTGCTTTCCCAATCGGCATTCCCTTTCCATTATTTGATTGCTTTGTCCCACCCTCTTCATGGATTATTGTACAGTGCCTGACTTACATTAGCAGTTCATTAGGGCTGGGACTTTAATTACATTTTGTGCAATTCTGTTGTATGAATAAGTAAGAATAGATAAGGTTTTAGAAGGTTTTTGCAAGAGTCAAAGATATGACGTGGTGTCTGTGGCAACAGATCACCAGACACCCCCTCACCCAGAGAGAAAGGTTATTTAAGCGGCGTAGTCCAGAGCAAAACACAGGAGGTGATCTTTGCACGTGTCCAGCTGACGTGTCCGTCACCTCAGTGCTTCCCACAGCTGGTAAGGGACAAGTCACATAGGAATTCCCAGTTTTTTAGCAGCCGGTAGTGGCACTAGGGCAGGAAGAAAGTAAAAAGTAAGGTTAAGGGTAGAAACTGGAATCGTTAGGCCCCAGACCTGATAGATACTCGTTCTGCAAATGGCTGTGCTGGGTGAACACATCACTGTGCCCACGTCTGCTGTCAGCAAGGGTTCAGAGAATCCTAATCTGCTTTGAGCTGGGTTAGCATAAATAGCGCACAAAGGTGGCGTGAGCCAACTTTGATGACTTTGCCTGATGTGGTAAAAAAGCAGATGGAAGAGATAATGTCTTCACCATTCTCATCTAAATCTTAAAAAGGACAGCTAGCCAGGGCTTGGTACAGGTACGTGCCTCTTGCCTAAGTTTTCTTCCCAAGGAGACATGTTCAGTGTGAAAATACAGTATTTTTTTTCTTCAGGGTCTCTATTTCCTTCCCCTGCAAAGGAGTTCCTCTTGAGAGATTGGACTATGGATGCATGTGTGTGGATCGCAGTGGTCCTTGGAGAGATGTTAAGCTTTGTCCTCATCCCTGTCTTTCCTGCCTTTTTTTAGAGAGAGGAGAAGCAGCTGGAGCTGACCCTGGAGGCGCTCATCAGCCAGGTGGCTGACCTGAAGAACTCACTGGTCAGTTTTATCTACAAGCTGGAGAATGAGTACGACCGGCTCACGTGGTAAGGCATCTCACGGAGACAGGGCACCCCTGATCACTGCTGAAACTCTTCCAGACTCTGCTCAAAGGACCACAAAGTATAATTAAAAACCACAAGCCCATTGTCAGTAGGCTTAAATTTGCTTTTCACATTTCTACTGGAGGAGCCACTAAATGTCTTCCACCAAAAAACAATTGAAATCCATTTGTTTCACACTACGCAGTAATGGTCATGCCAACACCCAGGGAGCTAGGCACTTAAGGGAGCCAGTGAAGATGCTTGCATCTGCAGTGAATGGAAACTCCTTGGATAAAATATCTTTAAGACCCACATATGCTGTGAAATGAGCAATCATTCTTTCTGCATTTCTTGACCTTTTTGGCTTTCTCTGGCTCTGAAATAAATTGAGTTCTTATGCTGGTGGTTTGCTGCTTCAGCATGTTTTACCAGACAGTTTGAGAGGCTTGCAAGGTGGCATTCTCGTCCTGATGGAGCATAAGGATGATATATCTGCAGATTAATAACCTGTGCAGCATCTTAGGCAGTAGCTGCCACTGAAGCAAAGTGTCACAGGCAGTTAGCATTAATGTTGCAGAAGGAAAGAGAGGTGATGAATTCCCCAGAGAAAACAAGCTGAGGGGGACCTCCTTGACAAGATTATCAGTTATTTTGCTTCATTATCCCCTAGTCTGGATAGCCAAGCTATAAATACTGTCTCTCCTGGCTGTATTGCTTAGGAGCTAAATTGTGTCTCAGGCCTTGCTTTAGAATTTTACTGGGAGAGTTAGTGATAAGAAAAGCATTGCTTCTGTGTATGTTACCGAATTCCCAAACAACTGCCACTTCCAGTGGTACTTGTAGTGCCCCTGGGCTGTTTGCAGCTTTGTGTACAGGGCCCGGGATTTGTCCACATCTGCACACTCAGCCCTAGGTTTTACTCCTTAATGTCCGGAGTAGACTGATTGGAGGAATAAATATGTTATTTCCTCACTTCCCAGACGTTTGAGTGAGGAACAGATAAAAGCCATCTGTGGTATCTGTTTGCGTGCTCCGTCTTCTTTATTTGCTTTCCCAGGCCTTCAGTTCTGGACAGCTTTGCATTGCTCTCAGGACAGCTGAACACTTTAAATAAAGTGCTGAAGCATGAGAAGACCCCACTGTTGCGAAACCAGGTTATCATACCCTTAGTGCTGTCTCCAGACCGCGATGAGGAGATCATGGTAAGAAACTTCCCAATGAGTGTTGGACTCATTGGAGTACTGCAGTGTGCTTACGGACCCACTTCAGTTTGCTATTCCTTGCGCTTGGCATTCCTCAGCTCTGGGTGTAAAGAAATAAAAGGTGATGAGTGGTTCTGCCTTGGAGCTGCTTTGCTCGGGGGCTCTCACCTTCCAAGACTTGCTCTGGATATACTTTACAGGATGTGCTCTTCATAAATGCTGTATTTTCATAAGGTCAGGGACAAAGGAGATGGTGTCTTGCTGTGTAACTGGAAGGCCTCCTTGCCATCTCCTGATTTCCTCTGCCGTAGCTGTGCAGTTTCTGTTAGACATCTGCATCTAGGTTTGCACTAATTGTTATTTGACCAACACGGGGTGTATTTCAGAACCTATGGCATGTGCCAGCAATATTTATTCTCTGCTCAAGTAAGAAAACATTTCAACTGATTGTGGCCACGCTGGCAGGCAGCAGGTGGGATTGCAGACCGCCGTGGGTTGCTCTGACCAGACACAGTACAAATTCCTAGACAAATGGTTGAAACTTCCTCACACTCCCTAGTCAGGGTTTCCCCACAGCATGCTGGCAGCCTTGTTCCATGGCCTGTGCCCTGGTCTTGAGCTCTCTGAGTGCTTGGCTGGAGGAGGAGTCCCTGAGCGTGGCTTGTCCGACCATTGCAGCGGCAGACGGAGGGGCGCGTGCCCGTGTTCAGCCACGAGGTAGTGCCTGACCATCTTCGAACGAAGCCTGACCCCGAGGTGGAGGAGCAGGAAAAGCAATTGATCACAGATGCAGCTCGAATTAGCCCCGATGTGGCACAGGTAGGTGAAAAAGAGTTTGATAATTCTGCCTCTTAGCCCTAGGGCACAAATGCCCTTTAGCTCTGTTTCCTTTACTCTTTTATCTGACAGTTTTCTTTTTTACTATGCCCTTTTCTGCCTGAGATTTCTCCAGATGACCTTAGCCGAGGTTTGGGTTCCTTCAGTCTCACAAAACTAGGGTGTCCAGCCCACTGCCTGCTCACGAGAGGTGCCATCAGACCAAAGAAAGACGAAGGCTGTCCCACCCCCATACTGCCCTCCTGCATGCATTGGAGCTGGGCTCTCTAAGCTTTGCTAATGAAATATTTATGTTTGGTTACACAGACCCTGGGAAGAGAAAAAATATTAATTTACCTTGTTGACTTGTACTGTGGTGGAAATATCCTGGCAGTTACTGTTGGTTTCCTTTTTGCAGAAACAGATCCAAAGTCTGAATAAAATGTGCTCAAATCTGCTGGAGAAAATCAGTAAGGAGGAGCGGGAATCTGAAAGCGGAGGTATGGCACTGAGGTGGGAGTGGGGTGCAGGATCCAAGCAACAAGCTTGAGAGATGGTGGCAAAGTAGGTAAAGCAGAGAGCCTAAAGCATGGGAAATGCAGGTTAGCACAGACAAAAACATTCAGGAACATGCAAGAGTGGCTGTCCTGGAGGCCCCTCATTGGGAGGGAGTCCTGTGGGTGCACGGAAAGGAGTAGGAAGTTCTGTGAAATGGAAAGGAGGGGCAGCTGTAGAAGCATACCTTAGCGTCTCCCCAAAACTAACATTTTTTTGGTGGCATGTTGTATACATGTAGAAGTGCATTCTTTGCAAAGCAGCAGTTAGAAAATTGATGATGTGGGTATATATGAGGGGAGGCTGCTGAAGGCAGGTCTTTTGCTTAATAATGGCCTGCAACTCACTGCTATGTCACTTCTCCCTTCACACAGAGAAGTGATAGCACTGTTGCAGAGATATGCACGATGAGTCCTGTGTTGCTGAATCCAAAATTTTCTACGCAGATAGCTCAGAGCTCCCAGTATGATAGGGTCACTGCAGGCAATATGAGACTCACTGTCACAGTCTAAATAAATACATTTGTGGAAAACAGAATTTAAGAATGTTAGCACCATGCTGCTGCTGAGCCTCAGACGAGGGATGTTGCCGTTGATTATTTAGAACCTAATGCTTGTTACCTGCTGTAGGATTCAGCATGGAAAATAGTTAGTGGAGTTGGCTTCCTCTGACCTCCTTTTTTGAGCAGCATGCGCCCAGCTCTCAGTGGAGAAGCTCTTGGAACACCACTGTCCTTGGACTTTGCAGCTTCTTTGGCCCTCCCAAAACTCTTGTCGTACAACTTGTTAGAAGCTGATCTCTGTTACACACAGCAAACTATCAGAAAAGTAAATTCAGGACAAGCTATGCTGGTTTTTGGACTCAACTGCCAGAATGCTCCAAAATCTTTTCTTTATTTTTCTACAGGATTACGGCAGAACAAGCAGACTTTCAACCCTGCAGATACCAATGCCCTGGTAGCGGCTGTGGCCTTTGGGAAAGGATTGTCAAACCGGCGACCCCCTGGCTCTGGGGGATCTGTCCAGTCAGGGCAACCAGGAGCTGGTGCCATCATTGCAGGGGCTTCGGGCATGCAGCAGGTACCAATGTCAGGTGCACCAGCTCAGCAGCAGCCAATGCTGGCAGGAGTGCAGATGGCACAAGCAGGACAGCCAGGTAAATATGCTGCATATCTGAGAGTGATTGAAAAGCTGGGAGCAAGAAAGATAAATGCAGGTGCCGAGATCCTTCCCCAGCCACCTTTTAAATATAACTGAATAAGAGGGTCCTTTCTAGCCTTAATAACTTAAGTCAGGTTGTAACAGTGGAGTAATACCTGCTTCAAATTGGCTCGGAGCTTGAAGTAGATCCCAGTCATTCAGCTTCATAACTCACACTGCAATACCTGTTTAATAACAGAGTTAGTGAACATAGGCTTCAGTATGGAGGGAGATCACAGTGTGGTTTTGTAGGGATGTATGCTGGGAATTTTGCTGTCAAACTAGATTTGAAGGTAGGGAGTAAAGCAGAAAAGTTTGATGGTAATGAATTATTTAAGGTAGGAAAAAAAAAGATGTCTGTAAAGAGCCACAGAAAGATTTCATATTCAAAGTAACTTCACTTAATTATAGTAGGTTACATTTGTATTAAATAGAATGTGAAGCACAATGAGCAAAACCAATTTGTCTTTACATGTCCAGTACCTAGACTCTAACTTAGCTGCCTGTATTTAGGAACTTAATACATGATATAATAGTTTTGTAAAAACATTAAGTAGATGTTCAGCTGGGGCTAAAAATGCAAACTGAATGTAAGGAATTACTAGGAGAGGAACAGAGAAACAGAATATTGTTAGGCCATTATATAATTCCATTGGGCACCCACATCTGCAATATTATGTGCAGTTCTGATCCCTTCTCTGCAAAAAAAACGTTGTAGAATTGAAAAGGATCAGGGAAGAGTGATAAAATGGCTAAACGTCTGGAGTGGCTTTCATTGGAAGGAAGACTTCAGAATGTTCTGGTAGTTTGTCCTGGGGATAGCTACTGAGGTTAGGTTGGGAGTAGGAGGAAGAAAACATGAAAGCCTGTAAAATCCCAAATTGTGTAGAGGAAGTGAATGGGGAATGATTACTCGTGATTTCCCACGAAACAGAAGGGTCCATGAAAGTGCACTAATGAGAATACTAGCTTGTAGGTTCACAACAAAAGAGAGACACTTTTCTGAATACTAGATAATCACACTGTAGAGCACATTGCCCAAGTGTGTGGTAGACATAGAAAGTTTATATGGAATGGAAAAGTAAATTTCTGGATGAAAAATCAGTCAGTAGCTAATAATCCTGAAGACGCCATCTCTGACTCAAAGTCCCTGAGCTACAATATTGGAAGCTGAGGGTGTATTTTGCAGAAGTATCACTCTAGGCTTGTCCTGTTCTGGTATTCTTCCATAAATGTCCCCTGCTAGATTCTGTCAGAAATGGGTTTGGCTTGGGGGACTTGCAGGCCTAACCCTATATTGTCATTCTTGTGTTCGTATTAATGGCGATTTTGGATATTGGATATTCTAATTGGTGTTTTTTTGCCTGCATAATGACCATGTTGTTTAGAAATGAACTTGAGCAACGATATTAATCCTAAGTTAATTGGGTATTTATGTAAGACTTAGAAAGTAATTTCCAGTGTAATTTGGAAACAAAGAAGCCTCCTGTGATTTCTGGCTGCATACCCACAAACACTGTCTCCAGGATGGGAAGACATCCCCTCTTATACAGCTTCTGCACATCAAGCTCCGTGTGCTGGTAACGAGCACTTGTCCAGCCCGTGTTACCAGGGAGTTCCGATTTGATAAGAGCAGCTGTAGTGTTTGGCCAAAGGTCAATCCCCTTATCCTGGTCCTGATAGTGGCCCACAGTGGAGCCTGGAAGAGTAGAAGAACAAAGCGTGTCCTGACAGGCACCTCCAGCAGCTGTTCTTTAGGCAAATTTTAAGCTAGAGTTCGGTTTGAGACCAGTGGGTCCAAGAGCCAACAATTTCTGCAGTTCCTTTCTGAATTACAATTTTAACTCCTGCAAGGCTGGTGGCAATGAGTCCCACAGCATTACTGCATGTTTTGCTTTAGAGAGTTTCCTTTTTTATGTTTAAGTCTTTTACTGGATAATTTCATTGGATGCTTCCTCTTTACCCATGTACTGAAAAACAGTGAATAATCATTCCTCAGTTACCTTCTCCACACTAGTTTTCATTTTTTGGAATTCTGTCATGTTCTCTTCCCTGCGTACGTCTTTTTTTATTTTTTATTTTTTCCCAGCTAATGAGTCCTAATCTGCTCAATACGTCTTTGTGTGAAAATTTTAATATATCTCAGACAATTCTTGTCACTCTTCCCTGCACCTTTTCTATATGATTTCAAGACTGGGAGGACCAGAACCACTCACAGTTTTCCTAACGTGGGTGAACCGTGCAGTCCTGTTCACTCTTCCTTGTGGACTAACATCTAAAAGTATTTGTCTGCTGATTATTAGGTAGCACTAAAGTGATGTCAGATTACCTGCCAACTCATTGCAGGCAATGATGCGCTTTGGATGTGTTTGAGAAAGGTTAATAATCTTTTTTGTGTTTGCTAGTTGTTCACCAAATCTTTTCTTGTCCTGCTGCGCTACAATTTCAATTCTCAGAAATTAATCTTTTTTTTTTCTGTTCTCATTTAAGCACACATTGCACTTTCTGAAGAAGTGCTGCCTTTTTTATTTTTCTGATCATC
Organism: Anser cygnoides; assembly: GCF_040182565.1. Taxonomy (NCBI): domain Eukaryota; kingdom Metazoa; phylum Chordata; class Aves; order Anseriformes; family Anatidae; genus Anser; species Anser cygnoides. Next base: position 22,160,458 of record NC_089880.1, on the reverse strand, counting down.
TTAGTTTTGTCTAGCCCTGTACACTTATCCTGAGCTGCTAGGATCCCACGTGTGATTGGTGTCAGCAAAGAGTAATAATGCCCAAGAGTTGGTTGTGGTTAAGAGAAATTAAGAGACCTGAGAGGGGTTTAATAACGCAAATATATGCCCTGACTACAAATAACGCTACATGGAAGGGGATACAGGCTGTTGCATTTGTCTCTCTGAAATGAAGTGGGGATCAGTTTGGTTTCTTATGTCAGGGCTGTTGGTAACAACTTCTATCAAACTGAACAAGTCCTACACTCCTGTAGAAGCCTCCTGACAAAGAGAAAAGCTTGTTTAAGGTGGAACAAGGATAGAATTGGTAGGGGGACGTGGTACCTGATGTCAAGGAGATTTCTCAACAGGGAAAAGTGCTGATTTATAAGAGAGAGTGATTGTATTAGGTCAGAAGCTGAAAGATGCTGTAGCTCATAAGCCTGATGTGGTGCCTGGGGTGGAAAAGGAAAAGCTTTGACAGGACAGCAAATATCCTTTCTTATAGCTGATTTTGCACTGCTTGTTTTCTTTTTCTAGGAAAGATGCCGAGTGGCATAAAGACAAACATCAAATCTGCCTCAATGCATCCGTATCAGAGATGAGCCAACATGAACCAGACCCAGGGAACAGCAGTTACCAACGTTGCTCCTGCTGCAGCTACCACACACGGATTCCTTTTTGGACTTCTGAGTTCCTTCACACATCCATACACCATATCCACGGAGCTGGGAGTTATGGCACCGTTCCCTGGGTTTTATTTAGTGCTGGGTGGCTTGTGTGGAGCTGCTAGGAGCCATGTCTCCTGGAGACAAGTACTCAGTTCAGCCAGAGCAGCTTTTTTTGTAGTAGCAATCCCATTTTCTTCAGGTCTGGCCTGGAGCGCACCTACCCTTTCTTGATACAGAACATGAAGAGCTGCATGGATCGCTCTGCTTCTTGTTTCTGTCTGTTGATTCGAGATGCTCCTAACTGTACTCCCTGTTGTTGAATAAAGACCTTGTTCTGCACACTGTGAGACACTGGCGTCCATCTCTTGGGTCACAAGTAGTCTCATTTCCCTTTGGGTGAGGCTACAGAGCAGCTCTGATCTGAAATAAACAATAAATTTTAGAGGCTGAGTGCTGGAGCTGCAGGCTTGTGTGTAAAGAGCTGTTATGAAGTGAATCAGCAGAGTACAAACGTAAATAGTAAACATCTTGTTCTTTGTAAACCCATTACAACTATTCCCCGGAAAGCAAAATACCGGCAATGACTATTTCAAGACCCACAGCAAGAAGGCAGCATTTCAGGAACAGAAGCACAGAGCTTTTGCACTCTGATGCTGTTGCAAATCCCAGCTGGATCTGATTTCACTTCCATAATTCCCTGCTTCTGCGTTCCTATAAAGTTCTGAATTAGCCAGGCCCTGAGATCTGACCATTTCTGTTCGGAACCGGACGTTGTGAAGCCATCCCTGTTCTAATTTCGGCCCTTTAGCTGTAAGGTATAATCTGCTTAATGGAAGATTCCTCTGTGAATTAAGGGTGGGGACAGATGCCTACAGAGCGTGTTAGCACATACTAACTCTCCAGAAGAGAGCCATCTTGCCTCTTGCTGCTCTTGCCTGGACTTCCCCTTTGACTTGTGGTGAAAGCCCTTGCTGTGCTTTACTCAATAGCATCTGTCAGCAATCTTAAGGGTGAGGAAATCTCCACTCAGCAGATACAGCCTGCAGCTGCTCCCGCACCGCTTGCCTCTGAGCTAATCAGATCCAGCTTATTTGTGGAGGCTGTTCTCCCAAAATGAAACCTTCCATAAAACTGTGACCAGGGCAGCTGTCAACCCATTTTGGTGTGCAGAGCCTGGGCATTGTCCACTGGAGTTATGGACTCTAATGCATTAAAACCTGTTCCTCAAAGAGGTGCTTTGCTGAGTTATTCTTTGTCGCTGCTTAGAAGTAGCCCGGTGTCGTTGAGGTTCTGCAGATGGCTTGAAAAGCACTGCGCTGGGAAGTAGAAAATTCAACTGGAAGCGCAGCTTGGGAAGATAAGCAAAGCGGCTCCATTACAAATGAGCCCAGCTACGTGTCTGCAGCAACATCCTCCCGGCCAGGCTGATGGGGCTGCGTTTTGCCCCCAGCTAGCGCAGCGCTCGGGAGCTGCTGACTGCTGCGAGGAGCTGCTGGGAAGGCAGGGCCGTGCTGCTGGCCCTGGTGTGAGGGCTTGGGGCAGCGCCGGGGGCTGGATGACGGGCTGCGTGTGCCCTGCGAGGGGCTGAGCGCCGCGGGGATGGCTGTTCCCTGCTCCAGCCCACGCCCCTGTTTAGGCTGGGAAGGAAGGCGGAAAAATGTCAGAGGAACCTGTGCCAGATGCGTGGCGCTCGTGGTCATACGCAGAGCCTCAGCTCTGGGATGCTGCTTTGCTTTGTCCCCCAGCCTGGCTTCCTTATAAAGCTAAAACATTTCAGAGCTGGGGCAGCCTGGGACACGGGCAGAGCGTGGCTGCCAGCCACACGCGCTAACCTGGCTCTCCCAAAAACGCCTCCAGTGGGGCAGGCCAGACCTTTCACACACTTGGACAGGAGGAAGGGAAATACAGGCAGGGTTTTTTTTTTTTTTTTTTCCGTAGATTATAGAGCTGGGGAGGCCGGCAAGCTCGCCAGCGTAACTTCCTGTATGACACAGCCTGCCCTGAATTAGATCTTGTGTAAATCGTTGTTAGGAAAACAGTTGATCCTGAACTGATACAGCTCTGCAGTGGCTGGTAGGTTGTTGCAAAGGTTAATTTTCTTGACTTATTGCACCTTATGTTGAGGCTGTATTTCTTTAATTCCCTTCAAGCTGCTGGATCTTGGCCAGGGAGTGAGCCCCTGAGTTGTTAGCCCCATGGAGAGGAGGCTGGATGTTATACTCGATCCATTTTTACAACAAACTGAACCGATGGAGGTCCCAGAGCCGTTTGCTTTAAGGCATTTTTTTTTTTCTGTTTTCCAGCATTTGGCTCTCATCCAAATATTTTTATGCATTCGTGTCCTCTGGGACGTGGGACTAGGACACGCTATTCTGGCTGTGGGAATGGGAATTTCAAAGGCAGACTTTAACCCCTCATCCAGCCGCTGACAGTGCTCAAACGTGGAAGCAGGGAACAGGAACAGGCCTTTCACCCACAAAGTCATGCTGGAAATACATGGTCCACTGACTGTCCCTGTGGCCTGTAAGTCCAGTGGGGTTTCACCATTCCCAGTCCACTGTATCAGAATAAAAGCACAGCCCTGCATGGCCGGGGCAAAGCTCTGAGCCCCGCTGCCGCAGCAGCCCCACCAAGTGCTCGGGGACTCGTACTCCCCGCCAGCACGGGGACGTGCTGCACGCAGAGCCCCTGGGACTCCTTCTCCTGCCTTGTCCCATCACCCTGTGAGCCTGTCTCCTCCTAGCAGGGTAATTTCGGCAGGGAGGAGGCTCACCCCGGCGGGGCAGGCGCTGCTGGGCTGTCTGGGCTGCTCTCCCCCCGGACACCTTTTGCCCTGGGGATCCCGAAGGCTCCACGTTGCTGCCGTGCCCCTGGCTCCCCGGACGGCACGCTTTACCTGTCATCGCTTCGTTTCCTTCCAGGCCATCAGCTTTACTCCATTCAGCATTCCCCGACAGAAGCACGTCGGTGCCAGTTCCCCGGGGAGCATCGCCTCTGCTGCCTCGCGCCCGGCCACGTTGTCGGCAGCTTGTTCCTTGAGCGCTGCCGTCCCAGCCAGCTCTCCCCCGGAGATTTAAGGCTATACGGTGCCAGAAGAATTATCATGTTAGCTTGACAGGTTTACTGTCTGATGATTGGTATTTATATTTTTCTGCTTTAAGCGTTTATTGATACGATCGCATATTTTTCTGTCATTATTGTGCACGGAATGGCTGTCGAATAGACACACCTGTTTACAAGGCCATCCTGTTTACTTTGCTAAAATGCTGGCATAACATCAGCTTTCTTGGCCTCTGGAGCTTCTCCAGTCCTCCTTGACTCATTGAATGTCAGCATTTGAATAATTCGTCTGTATATTAATTTAGAATACGTACATACGTTTAAATTTAGAGATGCAGGGTATGTGGACTTTCTGTATTTTTACCATTTGCCTTGTGCAACCGCTGTTGAACATCTTCCTGAGTTCCTGTCAGAGTGGAAAGTGTTTCACCCTTCTGACAGGAACACTTCATCTGGCTTCCTCCCGGGCGCAGGACCGGGGTATTTATTGCCTTTCCTTCCTGCCCAGCTCATGCTGGTCCCACCGCTCCCACCTCGTGCCGCGTTCCCCGCGGCCTGTCCCGCTGCCCTGGGCTGCTCCTCCACTTTGGAGGGGTTTGGGGAGGTTTGGAGGGGTTTTGGGAGGTTTGTCGGGGTGCCTCCTCTTCCCGGGACCTCTCCGCATCCACTGAGCAGCACGGCCGACATCTGCCGCGTGTTTGTTCTCCTGGCCCGTCCCCAGGCGGAGATGTGCCTGCAGGTGTCTCGTTTTCATTGAAAAAGAAAACACAGACTTTTTTTTGTTTAGTTTGTAACCTGCGGATCTTTTTATGGAGAAGGTGAGGTACGTAAGGCGAGCGGAGATGCGACCGAAACGGCCAGCGGGATGGCCGAGGGAAGGGAGCCTTTGCAGGTCTTTGCTCCCCATACCAAAGCCACGGCAGGGACCCGGTGTCTGTGGGACTGGAGAACGTTTCTGGTGGCTGGGCTGAGGGAGTCTGAGCGCTTCTTTTTCACTAAGAAGGAACACAACGGCGTGTGTGCTGCCAAAACGCAACGAGCCAAGTTTTGCATCTGCATCACCCTCCAAGCAGCTTCACCTGCAGCTCGCAGAGGCACAAACACACGGACACGGCAGCAAAATGAGCTGGAAAGCAAAAAAGCTCGAAAACTGCTCGTAAGCCAAACGCACAAACTGAGGGAAAATGGCCAAGAGGTAGAAGCAGGAACCCCAGCCGGGCTCTCCTCTCCCCCCAGGCTCTCCCCATGAGCTCGGTGGCCCCGGGAGAGCCAGGTCCTGTCTAAGTGACAGCCGGTGTCTAAAAATGAACACACGGGCACTTTGGGAAAATCCCCCAGAGCTCTGCCTTTCAACCAAGTGCAATAAATCTTCATCCACCTCGGAGGTAAATGTTACCGCTTTGTGCCTCACATAGACGCTGTGGTGGTAAAAGCATGCTCCTGCGGTGGGATATTTGGAAATATTCGTAATACGTGCCGTAAGAATAGTTCAGACTGATGTGGCCCCGCAGTGTGTTTATTGTCCTTACGACACTGTAGCTGTCTGGCTGGATCCACAAATGTTGCCTTGGTGGAAACCTGCACTTAGATACTAATAAAAACCTTCTGCAAAACATTCGGGGGCAATCCTGCACACGAGGGAATGCCGAAGGCCTACGCAAATTCTGTTGGCTGGCCTCCTGGAAGGAGAAGCGTTTGTCTTTTTTTGTGTGTGTGTCAATGTGGTTTTTATTTTTATTTTATTTATTTATTTTTTTTTAAGAAAGGAAATTACTGTGTGTATTTTTCTGACGGAGACACATACTTTCCAAAGTCAGGGGATCAGGAGCTGGTTCCTGCAGCGGCTCTCTTGTCCCTGCTGCTCTGATCCTGTCCCTGGTTTGCAGGTTCGCTGTGAGGCTTCTCCCTCTGCTGCCTCCACATCCCGGCAGCTTCTGCAGCACACTGGCGGTGGTGCTAAGGCCCTGCTGTGCTTCGTGGCGTGGCAGCTGCGTTTCTTCTGAGCGAAGACCGTGCCCCAGTGTCGTTTTGATTTTTTTTTTCATTGAGTGTTTACTGGCCAATTTTGGGGACCAAAGGGGCGTCACTGCTGCGTGGTGGGTGTTATTTCCTTGCTGAAGCTGCAGTGTTCCCAGGATGTTGCTGGTCTGACCCTAGGCCTGTCCCTGCAATGCCTACTGCCAGGCTTAGGCAATGCCAAAAAAAATAGCAACAGACCTCGTGGCTGTGCTCCAACCTGTGTTTTGAGCATGCAGCCCCCTCTCCTTCCCGTCTTCGTACCCCGTATTCTGTGTCTTGCCTGAGATCGAGTATACAATGTTTGTCCCTGTACGCCGTGCAGGCATGAGGGCACCCAAGGAAGCCTGTGATGTTCGCCAGGAGCAAGACTTTTTTGGAGAGATGAGCATTTGCAAAAAGGAGGCTGCTATGTTCTCTGCCCACTATCTCGGAGCAGTTCACTGCATATCTCTGTTTCCCTCCTGGTTATATCTGTCCCTTCAAGGGAGGACGGTTGCTGCCAGCTATCTGGGAGAAACACTGCAGCCCCTCACGGTGGGAGCTGCCCTGCTGCTGCTCTCCTCTGTCCCTGTGCCCCTGGGACCTGCCAGGCAGGTGTGGGAGCCCAGGACCTGCCATGGGCTCTCTTTTTCTGAATTTGCTTTTCCTCATCTCCCATCGTGGGTCTTGAGGGGTGTGCTGTGCCTCTGACTGCACCAGGGGGGAACGTCAGAAGCAGAGAAGATGCCAGGAGGGCTGGGGAGGACAGCAGCCACCGGGGAGCAGGCAGCGTCCCCCACCAGGCTGCAGCCCGGACAGGCAGGCAAAGCCCATCCCGGGCCAGAGCTCAAACACGGCCTCATTTCACAGCAAAACAATCCCTCTTTGTGCGGCCTGTTCTCCCAGAACAATCCCCTGTTCTGACAATGTCCTTTCTGTGGCTTAGTCCCCGCAGAGCGAGCAGCAGCGCGCTCAGCCCGACGCCTGGCAGCTTGCAGCAGCGCCTGCCCGCAGCCCCGCGGCCCCGCGGCCGAGGCTCAGCACCCAGGACCCCTGCGGGGCCAGCCAGCCTCCGCACGAGGCTGTGCTCACTGCAGGTAAAGGCAAAGGCCCCCCAGGAAAAGCTCCGGCACAGCTGAGGGCACCTGAGAGGTGTTTTTTCTTCTGGTTTCATTCATTCCATGGAGATGCTGCAGCACGCGTTGGGAGGGCAGCCCTGGAGCATGGCATAGGGGTGGCAGTCACCACATCTACCCATAACCCCAAACACCCGTTGGGAGTGGAGATGTTGCCAGGCTTTGAGGAGCAGCTCTCAGGCTCCAGGCAGTCTGGGACGGGTTGCCGGAGCCGATCCACCGCTGCGGGCTCTAAATCGCAGAGGCAAAATGAAATGGCTTCAGAGAGAAAGGGAGATGCTGGGGATGAGCAAAGCTGGGGCTTTCCCATCACCTGCATTTTCTCTCTTCCTGACCATGTGCCCGTGAGACAGCTTTGGAAGCTCCCTGCGACGGGGCCGTTTTCAGGTTCCTACCGGGGGCAGAGCTCGCAGAGCTGCCACGGTTTCCTGCTGCGGCACGCTGCAGGTGGACACTCGTGAAGGTTGGCACCGGCAAGGAAGAAGAAGGAGGGTGTTTTAGCAGGCCCGGTGACTTCTGGCATGTCCGTAGAGGGTCCCAGGGTGTCACGTATTGCTGGAGTCATGTTGGCAGCCTGCAATTGGGGCGTCAGGGCTCACGCCAGCGAGGCTGCTGGCTTTTATGCAGCTGATAAACAGTTCTCGTCATGGCAGGAAACCGCAGTCATGCATGCTGCCCACCCCGGCCGGCAGGCAAAGTTCAGCAATTAAGCACAGCAGGGTGAAAGTCTGCCATCAAAGCACCTGAGCTCAGCCACCACGGTGCCCACAACCTTTGCTTTTGTCTCACAGGACGCCTTGTTCCAGGTGATGTTTCAAAGGGAAACTACAGCGCCGTGCTCCAGCTGGGATCTGAGCGGGGTCATTTCACGTCTGCTGCCTACAGGAACGGCGTGAGCTGTTTCCGGATAGCTTGAGGGGCTTCCAGGCACTTGGGATTCCAAGGCCGAAGGTATTTCGTTCCTCTGGCCAAAGGGAAGAGTGCGGCGCTGTCAGTGCTGGGGTAATGGGCCTGTACTGCCAGGGTGATGTAATCAGCGCGAACAACAGATGCAGGTTTGCACAGATGAGTCACTTAATGTTGATAACAGCCATGGAAGGAGGCAGCGTATCAGCCTGAGCTCAGCCACGCATGCGCACTGGGCACGGCCTATCTGCCCATCTGCGGCTGTCGAAATCGTGAGTGGGCACTATGGCATTTTGTGGTCTTTCAGGCTCCAAGCAGTGCGTATGTCTCCGCTTTTAGTGACTATGAAAGCCCTGTTTTATTTTTTCAGTAGCAGGCAGGTGATGTAGGAGCATCTCCTTTTGGGGCTCTCAACATAATCAACTTCTCAGTTTTCATCTTGGAGTTACAGAGAAAGTGTGCAGCAATGATACATGACTGATAGTGCTTTAGGGTCCAACCTCAGGAGAAAGGGAGAAGGGTTAAACCACATTACAGAGCCAAATTACATGCAGGGTTTCTATTGACTGCATGCACAATGCCTGGCTTTTCAGGATTAAAAAGAAAAGGGTAGGAGTGAGACCTGGATATCATCTTTTCAATCCCCAATTAGGTACATGAATTTGCTAATTATGTGTGTCAAAGACCACTGAAGAATAGAGAGCCAAGAGTACCCGTGCTTACTTTTTACTGAATTCATCTTATCTATTATCGTTTAGATTTTTTGATTTGAATTATGTCAATCTTTTTGCCAACAAGAGACTCACGATTCAAGTTTTGAGTATTAAAAAAAAATCACAGCTATAAATTCAGTGAATGATAAGAAAATATAAATGTATTATATAAATCAGACATGAGCTAGAAGATACTTTAGGTTCTCAGAAAGCCAAGATCTTGAGAATTTCTACCTCTGCAGTAAAAACTGAAAAACTATTAATGGAGAACATCGACTGATCTTAGCGCCTGGAGGGGCTCACACCCCACTTATCCCCCCCAGCTGCAGGGCGACTCTAAGCCAGTTTTCCAGACTGGCAGGAGCAGAAAAGGTGAGAGACTTTGCTGTTTCTCTCACTGAGAAATCGCACCAGCATCTCTCGTCGCATACAGACGAAATTGTCATTACTAATCCCTAAGGTCATAACCCCTCACTGAACTTCATTCCTATTTTATTGCTTAGTTCCTCCAGACCTTCCCATCTGATAGTCCGATAATCCTCTGTGCTGAATACCTCCATCTGTGCGCCTTCAGCAAGTTACATTAGTGCACACCTGCTTTTTGCACCAAGACAGAGCAACGAGGAGAAGGAGAGCCACATCTGGCTCTGCAAGAGTGAAGGTAACAACCGGTGGATGGCAAAGCAGAAAGGCAGAGTGCAGAGACTCACACCCATGTCCACCTGAACCGACTTCCATGCTGAGAAGGATCAGCAGTCCCTCACTAAAGCCAGTGGAAGTGGTGTGCTGTTCTCCCAGATAAGCGATGGAGGAAGAAGCCCAAATTCTCCAGAGCCGGTGCCCGGTGTGCCTCAGCCGGGCTGTACGCAGCCCATGCTGCTGCGAACTAGAGCACGACAGCCAGGTTGTTTCTTGAATTGCAGGTGAAGAGTTAATGACCCGCAGGGCTTTGCCCGCTGCAGGAGTGGTTGCATGCGTGTGACACGATCCTCTCTGGTTCGCACTCCCGGCTGCTGCCAGTGACACGCTCGGCTGCCTGCAAACAGCCACTCTCCCGTATCGCGGGCCACGCAGGCAGGGTTCCAGATCAAAGCAGATTATCCATTTATAAAAGTCTCTCTCCAGACACTCCGGGAATTATCAGCCTGTACATGACAGGCGATGTCACTCTGTGGCTTTGTCTCCTTCATCCTCACCTCCCTCATTTTTGAGGGACTTTCTTTGCTCTGTGCTCATGCCACTTCCAAAGAGGCCAGAAGGCAGGAGCTCCACAACACGCAGCAGATTAACCAAGTCCTTGCTGGAGACCTGTCCCCAAGGGTTAGGAGGGGGCTCTGCATCCCTCCAGCCAGCCGTAACTGGGTGCTCTGGTGCACAAGGGTCCTTGCACCTCCGGGAGCTCCTGCCCTAACTGGTGCAGCTCTGGGGACGTGGCTGGAGGGGGACTCCAAGGAACTGCAGACACCCACTGAGCATGAGAAGTGCAAATGACATGCAGACAAGGGCAACCCATTAAGCAAATGACCATGAAAAGGAAACAAACAAACAAACAAACACAACTAATAGAGGAGAAATAAAATGAAGAAATATATTTGCTGTGTTGGAGAACTGACAGCACGAACAGAAGATGAGGAAGCAAGGGAAAGCTAAAGAGCAAATACCCCACAGGAATAATGGTGGAGACGGCAGACGCAACAGGGAACTAGAGTCCAGGACTGAGAGAGAGGAGAAAGAAATTTAATTCAGAGCAGAAGACAGTGACCTGGAAATTTATTCCAACAGCAGGAAGAGGCTGGGCTGTGCAATTTGGGGCTCATTGTTAGAGCCTGACAAGCCTGCCAGCAAGGGTGGATCCAGAGGAGAGAAGGAATGCTTGGAGAAAGCTCTGAGATGTGGGATACAAGGCTGAAAAGTATCTGGTAGGGAATGGGAAGGCATCCACTGGTGATCTCTCATTTCATGACAAGAAACATAGCAAGATTTCCACTTTGCTGGACCAAGAATCAACTAAAAGATTGATGGTTCAAATTAAAAGGAGGACAAGTTAAAAAAAAAAAAAAGGCGAAGAGAACAAACAAGATTGATCCCTATACTTAACAGGGGAGAAAAAGTGATCCAGACAGCTGCAGGCCTGCCAGTCTGATGTTAGTATTCAATTAAAGAGTAACTCAGCACATGGACAGGAAATGGAAAGTGGGATAAAATAGTCTATTACGTCTGACTAACCTTTCTGTTAAGTAATTGGCCCTATACAGGCTGCAGGGAAGCAGCTGATACACGAGAAACCTTGGTAGGTAGGTGGGGGGGGCAGAGGTGAGCACGGGAATTTCATGTGGGAAGGAGTGGTTAAGGTCAAGATGAAAGCAGAGCCTGGTGAAAGGGAGCATATCAGGACACGCAGAAGGTTACTACTGAGGTACTTTGTGGATGTTCTGATAATTAATTTCCTTACGGACCAGCAAAAATATTAGGAGCATTCTGATGAAATCTGCTGGAATCCAGTGTTGAGGCATCAGCGCTGCAGGAAAGGTACACCTAAAAAGGTGTGAAAATCACCATGAGTGCAATTCTTCACTTCAGTTTTGGGATTTTGTGAGCTGCAAGCACCTGAAGCACAGTTACAAGTGCAGCCCTGGTCTGTCCAAATGGGGAATTCTCACCAGGTAAGCACCAAGTGTGCCACCACTTCTGGTCACCCACCTTCAGAAGAGGGAATTTGAACAGCGGTGTGACCAGAAGTACTGCCAGGCACTAGGTGCAGCGACAGTCTGGCTAGTAAGAAGATGCTGGAAAAGCTTGTTTAGACTTCCATAAAATGGCTGAGAGGGAGGTGATCGCTGTCTACAAATACACTGGAGCACAAATACCCAGGTGAGGACCTGTGTGAGATAAAAGACAGTGCTGGCACAGGAACAAATGGATATTAACTGGCCGTGAATCAATGTAAGCTGGAAATGAGAAGACGATTCCTAACAATTAGAACAGTGAATTCCAAAACTGCCTTCAGATCACAAGAGCGCGAGCCAAAGCCCAGACACTTTTTTAGATGAGGCTTGATAAGTCTGTGAGGACAACACACGATGAAGCCGTGAAGACGAGGCAGCCAGACTTGATGTCTTTGAGGACTCCTGTCCTGTGTCCCCAAGTGCTTGCCACAGCCGTTGTGGTGTCACTGGAGAAAAAAACAGAAGTGCACGTGCCACCTGGAGCTGGACGTTTCCTAAAAGCCTAAAACTGGGAGAGCCCTCCTAAAACACCAAGTCCGGGGCCTCCCGTTGACACTGAGCTCTGGTGAAGGTGTGCCTCACTGCCTACGGGTGATGTGGAGGCTGTGCCTCGGCTGCAGAAGATGGCTGAGGCGGCCGGGTCTCTGCCCACCATGGCGGACCCACGGACCCTGCCGCCGTGGAGCACCCTGGGGATGCTGTGTGAGGACCGGGACTGCCACTGGAGATGATGTTGAGACAGCGCAGCTTTACATATCCCCCCCACTTTAGATGACGGCGGCTCTCGCTGCTGCCCCTCGACCTCCTCAGGGAGCTGCCTCGCCGCTCAAAATCACCAAAACCGCCCCAAAACCAACTCCCGCCCCCCCCCCCACCGCCCCACATCCCTTCAGCTCCCCTCACAGCCCCAGCCCTGAGGTGCTGCCGGCGCGGGCGTGGCCACAACACGGGCGGGCTGCGGCTCCGCCGCCGATTGGCCTCGGGAGGGGAAAGCCCCGCCCTAAGAGGCGGAGCTTCCCGCTGAGAACCAATCCGCGGCGGCGAAGGGGGCAGGGCGGCACTATTTCAGCGCGGGGCGGCCGTGGCGGCGGGCAGAGCGGGGTGCGGCCGGCGGTGAGTGAGGGTGGCGGCGGCGGGGGCGCTGCGCGCACGTGGGGGCGGCGGGGCTGGGGACGGGGCTCATGGGGGGAGCGGGGCGGGCTCGGCTGGGGGTGTCTGGGCTTGGGGCAGGCTCTGGGGCGGGTCCGCCCGGGCGGAGGGTCTGTCCGGCCCGGCGTCGATGCGCTGCGCGTCCCGCGGGCTGGGCGCCGCCGTCACCGCGGGTCCCGGCGGCGTGTTCCCCCCCCCCCCCGCCCCGGGGAGGGCCGGGTGCCGCCGGGCAGGCGGCGAGGCCGCGGGGCCGCTGGGCGCGGCTGTCACCGCCCCGGGGAGGGGACGGCAGCGGGGTGACAGCCGCGGGGTGACAGCGCCCGCCCCACGCCGGGCTGGGGGCTGCGGGCCTCGGGTGTCCCCCCCGCCGCTGGGGGCTGCCCCCGGGGCCGGCGGCCTCCGCGCTTCCGGGGCTCCGGGCGGCCGCGGTAGGCCCCGTCCGGGCCCGGCCTCTCCCCGCCCCGCCGCGGGGCCCCGGCGCCGCCCGCTGCGGGGCGGGAGGGGACGGGGAGGCCGCCGGGGGGCCGGGCTGTCCCCGCCCGGTGGCGGCACGGCGGGGAGGGGGCTGCCCCCGGCGCGGCGCTGGGTGAGAGCGGCCTCCGCCGGCACCGGCTCCCGGCCGTCAGCATCAATGTGCCATTGAGAGTCCTCTTCCCTCCTCCTCCGGGCGGCATGGCGGTGCCAGGCCTCCCCCGCGGCTGGCAGCACAATGTTGGCTTTGAGCGCCGGCTGCTGTAGGTGCTCGGCCTCCTGCCCCGGCATGCCAGCGGGGAAGGGCCCCGTCACCCTCCTGGTGGCCGCGGTGCTGCTGCTGTGGGTTCACACATGGGGCTGTGCGTGCTGGTGGCTGCAGGTGTAACGAGCGTGGCCAAACGCTCATCTGACCTGCTGTAGGTGGTGCTGGGCTCTGTCTCTCGGCCCTCTGCGGGGGCCTGCGGTAATGGAGGGGCGGCAGGGGAGCTGCTGCTTTGGTCTCCTCCCAATACCTAATGGGGCAGCATAACTAAAGGGTGTTGCGACAGGTGGGGAGGCTATGGGGGAAGCAGGCTGAGTGTCTCAGTGCCTGGGCTTCTTCCCACAGCTGCACTTGGAGCAGCACAGGGGCTGCCTGATGCTGTCCCCGTGACTTTCTGCCTTGGTTCTGGAGTCCTGAGGGCAGGAAGAAGCGAGGGGAATGCCCCTTCCTACCCCGGGTGGAGGCTCCCTGGTTCAGTGGATGGTGTGGGATCACACAGGGTGCTTTCACTGCTGGTGCATTCCTTCGGAGCATCTCATCCACTCGATTGTCGTGTAGCAGTGCATCCATCCTGCTGTGCTGCCCCAGTGGCAGCTGTCCAAACCCCAAGGTGCTGTCCACCTTCTCTCCTGCCAGAATGCAGCCAGGGCAGATTCCTAGCTGGATGTAGCTGACCTTCCCACCAGACCTGCTGGGCAGCTTCTTAAGGATGGTTTAGAGAGTCAAACAGTTGGCTGAGCCCTTGGGGCTCGACTGAGGCTGCTGTGCCCTTATCTCCTTCCAGGGAAGCCCCTTCAGCTCATGGGTGTGCGCTGCTGATGACAGCCTGTTCCTCCCAGAAGCAGCTCCATGCCAGCTGTTGCAGCAGCCGCCTCTTGCTGCATCTCGCTGTAGGGGTTAAGCCATGCCACCCACACAGCCTGGGCCCCTGTGGTCCTTCCTTGTGTAGTAGTCTCACTTCTGTTTCCTGAGATTCTGTTAGATGTGTGGGGTTGTATGGCCCTTTGGGACAGGAATGTAATGAAGCAGCCCTGGTGAAGCTGGGGAGGGAGGGGAACAAAACTCATTCTGACCCAGAGGTGTCTTGAAGCCTGTCTTGTAGGTGAAAACAAGCGAGTTTATTCGAGGTGCATAGTGTCTGCAGCTTTTCCTGGTGAAGAAGAGCTTTGTGTATACAGGACACAATGAAGCTGTCCTCCTTGCGTTGCTGCATGACAGACTGCCTGCTGCTGTGGGTGAAGGTGGGTGCCTCCCCTTCTCTGCTGGGGCTGCAGCACAGTCAGCTCTTGGGCTGAGATCCTCCAGAAGGCACCTCCCAGGAGGTACCGGGAGCCTGTTACAGCCCGGGAGATCTCGCCTGTATTTTGTATTGGGTTTGTGCTAGCGTGCGCCCTGCTGGCTGTCAGATGGTGGGAGGACATGGGCCGGAAAGTCTGGTTCCTGCCCGTCCAACAGGTGAGGCAGCCCGAGCTCCTGCAGGGAGGAGCTGGTCCCCAGGAGCCAGGGCTCTTCCCCGCGGGAGCTGTGGGGCTGCTGCTGCTCAGATGACAGGCTGCGGCAGTCACAGCCAGCTCCCCGTGGCCTGGCTGCCTCTGGGACCTCAGCAGCTTGGGGCTGGTGGAGATGGCAACCAGCTCCGATGGCTCCGGAGTCTGCCTCGGTGCCTCAGTCTGCTTAATTTCAGCTTGATCCTTCCCGCGTGGGATGGATTGGGGTGGTGAGCTGTCACTGCGGCAGCATGTTCCCCAGCTTTGCTGCAAGGGGTGCTCTCAGCCTGTGAACCTTGTTCCAGTTAGCTCCTTGCTCATGGTTTGTTAACAGCTTCTGTGTAAGACTGAGTTGGATCCCATGCTGCTGCTACTTAATCCTGAGTGGCTTCCCCCTCTGTGCAGGAGCAGCAGGAGGAGCAATAGCACTGATCTTTCTTCTACACCTGTGGAGATAATCAGGCCTAATGCTATAAGGTGCCTCTCTGTGGAGGGCTGTAAACCCTGTAAAGGGGGCACCTATTAAGCCTTAGGGCTGCTGAGATACCTGTGGTGCAGCGCTGCTGCTGCTGGAGTCTCTGACATCGCTCGTATTCCCAACAAACGTAACCTTCTCCTGTCTGAACGTGGCTGTATGACCGCTGCCTGCTCGGTGCAGAGGGCAGGGAGGCCCAAAGCTGCTGGTGTGGTGAGGTCTAGGCAGTGTCCCCTTGTCTTGATGAGGAGTGGCTCCGAGTTTGTGCTTGAGCTTCTTGAGTGGTCAGAGTTGTTGGAGGGCGTTCAGGAGTCTCTCCTTTCTGCGTCTTGCTTTGTAGACTTCTAATGTCCATCTTGTGTTAGTGTCTGTCCAGTTAATGCCCAGGCCTGGGCGGGACAGCACACAGATCACCAGGTAATGGTACAGCCACTGCTGTGGGAACGGGTTTGAAGCCCTGTTGTGAGGTGCTTGCCTGATAAAACCACAGCTGAGTGCTCTGGCACCGTGTCTGTCCCACGTACGGGTTGGGGTGATTCCCTCTGCTAGAGGGCTCTGAAAGATTTGAGCTATTTCTAGTGGCTGGTGTCAGGGTTACACCAAGCAGGGCTGATCCCTGTGCTCTCCCTTGTTACTGCTTAATCCTGCCCACCCTGGGGGCCCTTTCCCATGCACCATGTGGGGCTGCCATCATCGCTCTGAGGCAGCCTGGCCGTCTCCACCTTCTCCCCTGGTGCTACCCCAGTGAGCAGAGGCCACTTGCTGGCTTTGGAAGATGTTGCTTCTACTTCTGTAGGTATCTGGCCGTGTTTCTTTATTCCTTCCCTTCATTAGTGCCTTGTTCCTTGTAGTGCCAGGCTTCCCCCCAATATCGCCTTTCCCCGGCAGCTCCCGTCTGTGCTGACACCAGCTCCCTGACCGTGCAGGCGCAGTGCTGGACATGATCGGGAGTAAGCCTATTCCAGCAGCTCGCTTGGTCAGGCCGGGGATGCTGTTTGTGGCAAAACACGGCTTGTGCTGTGGGTGACGTGCCCGGGTGCAGTCCTCTCACCGTGAGCTGCGTTCTTCTGGGCCCTCCGCACCCATCACCTGCTTGGTTCTGTACAAGGTTACCTGACCCTGTTGCGGTGGGCTCGCTCCTTCCCCTGGAAGCTCTGGGGGGATGCGATGGCTGCACACGCTGTGCAGGGCTCGCCTGCTGGTCTGGGAGTCTCTTCTCACTCTTCCCTTCCAGCGAGCATGGGAAGGGGAGGACGTAATCTCTGCAGGATGCCATCCAAAGGCCTGAGGGTTTCGCAGCTGCTGCCTGAGATAGTGGTGTGGTATTAACGCCCACCCGCCGAGGATGGAGAAACTGCTCCGCTCCAGGCAGGTCACTTCCTGCACTGGGAGCTGCGGTGCCAGGAGCGGTGCCCAGCTCCGTCCCGGCTGCAGCTCTTGCGAGAGCTGTTGCATGGCAAGGGCTGCACTTTGTGCCTGCGCTGCGAGCACGGCCCTGCTGTGCTGCCATGGAAGCGTGCTGATGTGGGCGCCGGTGTCGGCTGTGAGCCCCGTCCTCTGACATCCAGCGTGCAGGAGCTGAGCCAGGGGAAGTGCTCAATGGCTGTGGGATTCAGGAAAGCTTCATCTTTTGTGATAAACCTCGGTCTTAGAGCGGTCCCGCTGCCCAGTTCATGAAGAACAGGCGGCTGCTGCCGCTTGGGGCTGGCCAAGCTCCTCGTCCCTGGTCCTGCTCTGCTGCTGCTGTGCTGGGCAGATGTGGTTCTGCGCTCGTCTCGCTGAGTTCCCTTGCATGTAAGCTAAGGGGAGCTTCTGGAGCTGTGACAGCTTTCGGTGACATCTGGAGGTGGCAGCCTTGGTGCTGTGTCCAGCCCTGTCTGCGATGGCTCCAGAGCCACTGGACTGTTCTGGGTCCATCCATCCCGTGCAGCTGCCACCGGCGGATCTGAGCTGCAGCTCCCCTGGCCCTGCTGGGGAACGTGGCCGTTGAGCCCCTGGAGCTGTGGGGACGCTGCTGGACCCCCGGTGGGTTTCCGGAGCTCTGGGAGGTGGGGCAGGGGCTAGCACAGCGCTGGGAAGCCGCTGTGATGGAGCTGGGCAGGGTGAGCTCGGAGGAGGCCTTCCCTGGAGGCAGCAAGCCTCGCTGCCAGCTTGTAGGACAGGGCCGATGAGGGCTGGCACGGTCTCTGCCCAGCTGGTCATCTTCTGACCTCTGAGGGCTGCTGCTCCCTCGGAGCCCCGCGGGGCCGGACCTGCTCCAGCCAGCTGAGTGAGGCCACGGTGCCAGCCCTCCCTGCGGCGGCAGCTCCGCGGCCACCGGCCAGACTGCTCCGGTGTCTGTAATTAAGCAGCGGGGAGTTAGGGTGGCTTCCTTCTCCCTTATTACAGGACTGATCTCCGGCTTGAACGCTGGTGGAGCGGGAGGGCTGGGGCTGCTGCTCGCGGATAGCACGCCTCTCCCTGTGTCAGTGTGAGCGAGTATCGGGTGCTCAGCGTTGGCTATCGGGGCAGAATGTGGCCCAGTGCTCTGGCCCACAGCTGGAACTTTCCCCTGGGAGGGCAGCGACACCCCATTGATGAGAGGTGCAGGAGGTGTGTTGCAAGGCCTGTAGATACTGTGTGGGGTGTGTTTGGGCCCCAAGGTGCTTTGGGATGCTTGAACCTGTTTGCTTAATTTCTCTTCAGCTAATCAAGGCTCATCTCTGGGTTCCCCCATCTCCTCCCAGCCTCTTGCACAAGAGGCTCAGGATCCTGGAGGAGTCGGAGGAGAGTTTCTCCTGTTCGGAGGGGGCAGGCACCAAGCAGGGAGCTGTAACCGCGTTGTGATGTGCAGTGCAGCATGTAAGAGCAGGTGCCTGGCTGAACAGTGAACCCCTCTCAACGTGCAGAGGAAATGGCAGGGGTGAGGTGAGGCTCCTGGAGATGTGCTGCTCCGTGCTGGAGAACCCCTGCCTGCAGCAGGAAGGCTGCTGTGGAGCCCTCGTGGCTCGGGCTGGCCAGTGCACTTGGCATCCTCCTGTGTGGTGGAAGGTGATGCCTGGGTCTGCTCTTCAGCTGCCCCTCTGCAGCTCCACAAGGGCAGTGGCTGCCCTGCAGGAGATGGAGGTGGCTGAGATACACCTATCTGCGAGGGGGGCTTTGGTCTCTGCCTGCTGCAGGACTGTGCAGTGTGCCAGCGTGGATACCGGGTCTGGCTGAGACCCTCGGAGTCCCTGCAGATGTGGCTGCTGTTAGCTGAGTGCAGCAGGAGCTTGTTCTGCCTAACAGCTGTGGGAAAGCTCAGATCCCTTCATAAAGGTCTAGAGCGTAGTTCTGCCCTGGTAGAGGTCCCGGTGCTTGCCCAGAGCCCGTGTTCAGGACAGGCCTTCCCTCGGTCTGCCAGGGCCAAACTGCAGCGAGCCCTCTGACCTGGGTCTGGACTGCCCTGGGACCCCTGAACTGCTTTGGTCTGGGGTCCTGGGTGGTGCTGGAGCCTTGCTGGCACCAGGTTCAGAGTTACCTGTGGTGTCTGAGTGCTGTCCCTCTCTGCTGCGTGAGATGTAGGTTTGTAGGTGACTGATACTATCTTCCCATCCCAGCCTGCCCAAAATAGGCTCCTGTTCCACCTGAGACGTGTCTCTGCCCCGGCCCTGCAGTAAGACTGACTCACCGGCTTGATAAGATAAACACAGCTTGAGCAGTCAGGTACCTGTGCTGGGAACTAACTCTTGAGGGCTCCTCAATCTAGCAAATAAAGGTGTAGCTGGGTGTCGTGGTTGAAAGCTGGAACCCGACAGACGAGTTTGGAGCTTGCTCTCTGCCATCAGAGCAGCTTAAAGCTCCGCGGCTCCGGGGAGCTGTGCGCTGCCCGTCCCACGGCTGGAGCCTGAGCGGCTCTCGGGGATGCTCTAGTTCCTGCTGCGTTCTTTGGGCTTCTGCTGCGTGTCGGGGACCTTAAACACTTCTCGTCAGGGCGACGCTGCCAGTGAGTATTGGGGGATGGAGGTGAAGGGGCAGGTGTCTCACCCCACCCCTGTTGCAGGGAGCTGGGTGTCACTCCCCAGTGCAGAGGAGTGGGGATGTGTGGGACGGCGCGGCGCCAGCACTGACGCTGCGCTAGGACAGGTTGGAAGGGTGTTTGTCCTCTGAGCGATGCCGTGGTGGTGTCTGGCGGCACCACACGGGTCCTTGGGCTTGTGTGGTGCCTGCTGCTGTCCTGCCTGGGCCCTGACCGAAGGAGGGATGCTGGCGATGGCCCAGGGTGGCTGGCTGCTCCCAGCTGGGACCTTGCTGGGGAGGAGGTTGCTCCAGCCTCAGCCTCCCACTGCTGGCCTGGCAGGAGCTGCGCGCTTCCTGGTGGTGGCAGCAGCAATCCTCTGGAGGAGGCTGGGATGGGGACACGGTGGCTGGGAAGCAATTCCTGTGCCCCTTCCCGGAGGGGCAGGCAGAGTGTCTGCTCGGCAGCAGCCCTGCAGGGAAATGCCTCCTGCTGCAGGGGGCAGGAGGGGCTGGGGCCTGCACTGCCTCCTTCCTGCCCCCCTTTGGGCTGGGGGAGCAAGGGAGGCTGGGGTGAGGATGTCTCAAACTCCCCTGCCTGTTCCTTTGGGAGGCTGTGGCTGGATCACTCTCTGCCCCTGTCTGGAAGGGGGAGAAGTGTCATTGCCACGTCGGACTTGCCTACCCTCTGAGGTGCTGGGTTATGGGATGGCAGGACTTGTCAGGAGCTCTTTGTGCAAGGCTGTGAAGCCAGGACCTCTGAGAACGGCAAGCTGGTGTTAGTGTCTGAGCTGACGGCTTTCCTTCCGCGTGCCGTGGGTCTGGCAGTGATGCTGAGGTGCTGCCCTTCAGGAACCAGTGGGCAGGAGCCCTAAGCTGGCCATAAAGGCACGGCTCTGCTTCGCTCTTGGGGACCTCGTGCCAGGGTCAGGCAGAGCAGTGTGCTGGGTGGGTGAGGCTCGGGAAGGAGGAGTGGGTAGCACAGGGCCTTACCGCAGGGTGGGTGCTGGTGTAGAGTTGGCTGGAAGCAATGCTGCCCAGACACGCAGGACCTGCGAAGCTGTGCTCAAAACGCCCTGTTGTGCAGGGCTGTGCTCTGCAGGCTGCCCTCCCGGAGCAGCTGCCTGATCTGCCCTTCCTCTCTCCACAGAGACAGTGCCACCACCATGGAGGGGATTGAGGGCATCGTGACCATATATCAGGACTTCATGAAGAAAGCAGGTGAGTGTTCGGCGCTGCCCAGCTGCAGGGCAGGTGGCACTATGTGCTCTGCCACAGCTGTGGGGACGCGCCATCGGCCCCGAAGCAGTCCGGGTCTAGCTGCATTCTGCCTCTGCCCTGGCATAGACGCAGCTTTGTATTTTTGGGGGCCATCTGAGACTGTCTTGCTTCAGGACCTCTTGGGGCACCTGTCCCCTCCTGCATCTGGGGTCTCCAGGCAGCCCTGCAGCACAGCTTCAGGCTGTTCCTTCCTCAGATTTGTTGGGCTCTCCAGCCTCTGTCACCAGGCTGCCCCCTGCCTGTGCTCCTGTCCTAGAACAGGATTTCCGTGTCCTTGCCTCCACTCCCCATGAGCGATGCTGGTGTAGCAGACGGGGGTGGGGATGCTTACTGCTCTGCTCCATGGCTCTCCACAGACCCCCGCATTGCTGATTACCCACTGATGCAGTCCCCGTTCCTTGTGATGGGCATCCTGCTGGCATATGTCTACTTTGTACTGTCCTTGGGTCCCCGGCTAATGGCAAACAGGAAGCCTTTAAACCTGAAGAAGTTCATGGTGCTATATAACTTCTTCCTGGTGGGACTCTCGATCTACATAGTCTATGAGGTGAGTTGCCACCAGCAGGCTTTGTCTGGGGTGTGTGTGCATATATAAAGCACTCCATGCAGGCTGTGTGGGTGGTGGGG